>NC_090313.1:33160000-33785000 GCF_039906515.1 Pseudorca crassidens | reverse complement strand
AAATTTTTCACTCTGATTTCACAATGCAACTTGCAAATATGTAAAAAAGGATTATTTAAAATTATTTTTGCATTAAAATAATGTCAAGGCATTTATATTTTGTAATAAGGATAATGAGATTAAAGGAGTAATAAAAATATGTGAGGTATTAAAACTAGTGTATAGGTTCAGAAGAATAAAGAAGATAAAGGCAAGTGGAATTCACACACTGTAATGTATACTATTACTATAGAAATAAACAGGAGATAAAAATATCAAATGATATAAAATAAATAACATGAAATAAGCTTACCAGGTGACCTTAAGAGATGTAATTAAGACTCTCACAAAGGTGGTTGTCCCCCATATAAAATATATTATTAATACATGTAATATATAATGTATAGACACACATACACGTATGTATACACATAATATGCTAGTCAACATTATGTTAAGAAACATACACTTTCAGGGCTTCCCTGGTGGCACAGTGGTTAAGAATCCACCTGCCACTGCAGGGGACATGGGTTTGAGCCCTGGCCAGGGAAGATCCCACATGCCATGGAGCAACTAAGCCCGTGTGCCACAACTACTAAGCCTGCACTCTAGAGCCTATGAGCCACAACTACTGAGCCCATGAGCCACAACTACTGAGCCCGCTGCCACAACTACTGAAGCCCACACTCCTAGAGCCCGTGCTCTGCAACAAGAGAAGCTACCACAGTGAGAATCCCGTGCACCACAATGAAGAGTAGCCCCCACTCGCCACAACTAGAGGAAGCCCACTTGCAGCAACAAAGACCCAACGAAGCCAAAAATACATAAATAAAATTTTAAAAAAATCAAAAAAAGAAACATACTCCTTCATAATTTAGCACTGCTGCAGTTTCATTAATGAACACATGTAAGACATGACTACCCCCTACCCAACACTTTCTATCTCCTTTTTATTGCTTTATTTTTTCAAAAATATTTTTGCCCTTCCAACATACTGTACAATTTACTCATGTATTTTCTTTATTACTCTCTCCTCCATGTAGAATCGAAACTCCAAGCTTACAAGGTAGATAATTAATATTTGCTGAATAAATGAATATTGTCATTTTCACTCAGTCTTTAGTCTATGTTTACTATGTACCTATGTTACCCCCATCTCTTTTTTCTTTTTATTTTTTTATTGAAGTATAGTTGTTGTACAATATTATATAAGTTACAAGTGTACAATATAGTGACACAATTTTTAAAGGTTATACTTCATTTATAGTTATTATAAAATATTGGATATGTTCCCCATGTTGTACAATATATCCTTGTAGCTTGTTTTACACCTAATAGTTTGTACCTCTTAATCCCTTTCCCCTATATTTTCCCTACCCACTTCCCTCTCCCCACTGGTAACCACTAGTTTGTTCTCTATATCTGTGGACATCACTCCCATCTCTTAGCATTGCCTACCATTCTATTAAACTGAAACGGTAGATAAAATTATGTATAGGCATGCAATTATTTATATTATATATAAAATTAATATATGTAATTATGTGAATATATTGGATATTACTAATTAATTGTTACAATTACCTAGAAAGGAATGAACAAAATTTATTTCTCTTTTTTTTTTTTTTTTTTTTTGCGGTACGCGGGCCTCTCACTGTTGTGACCTCTCCTGTTGCGGAGCACATGCTCCAGACGCGCAGGCTCAGTGGCCATGGCTCATGGGCCTAGCTGTTCCGCGTCACGTGGGATCTTCCTGGGCCAGGGCACGAACCCGTGCCCCTGCATCGGCAGGCGGACTCTCAACCACTGTGCCACCAGGGAAACCCCATTTCTCATATTTTTAAACAAAAAGCAGTTATGACTATAGTAAAAGCAGTTAACTTGGCCAAGTATTTGTAGGGTTCTAATAAAATCACCACTTATTTCTTATGTACTTAATTGTCAGTTTTGAAAGGGCAGGATGAAAGGCCTTATATATACAGCACCCTCCATTTAGGGAACTTATTGAAATTGATATCCATTTCCTTGGATGAATTACATTAACTATATTATAAAAGGGATCACAGAATTATGTTAAGAATTATTTCCAACTGCTTACTCTTAATTGATTCTATATTAGAAGTGGAAAATAAAGAGGACAGAAACACCATCCAACATTTTACCAGTTAGACTATACTACCCGAGAGAAAATTAAAAACACTCATTTTTAAAATGTTTTTAATCCATTATAAGTAGAATTACCCTTCAGACATTCAAAATCAGCAATCAGTCAAACAATTCCTTGTATCTAAAAAAGAAAGAAGGCCTCTTTGGTGCTCTTTTTATGTATCAAAAATACTAAGTAAGTTCTTGCTATCAAAATATAAATTTTTAAATCTTTAGGAAAATATCCCCCACTTGCTTTCCTAAAAACACTACTATCCCATCAAAAACTAGTGTCCCATAGATACTAATCAATTTTTTAAAAAATATGTTTTGGTCAAATAATTTAGAAAATTCTGAGTTAAGTATATTTAAATAAATTTATGAATTACAGAATTTCCCACATCCTATCTCAAACTTACTTACCCCGATTGCCCTAAGACTACTGTCCACCCACTCCCCTCCGCAACACACATCAGGATCACCTATCTTGAGGTACACTATGCTCCAAGAACTGCCAGATCAGTATAAACATCATCAAAATCATTAATTGTTTCGCATTTATTAGTTCTATGGAACTCCACCTCAAACCAAGAATTTTTTTAAGACTATTAAAGTACAGTTACTGTCTTAAAAAAAGCCCGTGCACCACACCTACTGAGCCTGCACTCAAGAGCCCACAAGCCACAACTACTGAGTGCACAACTACTGAAGTCTGCATGCCTAGAGACCATGCTCCACTACAAGAGAAGCCACCGCAATGAGAAGCCTGCGCACCACAACGAAGAGTAGCCCCCACTCGCCACAACTAGAGAAAGCCCACGCAGGAACGACGACCCAACACAACCAAAAATTAAAAAGCAAACAAATAAATAAATTTATTAAAAAAAATCATGCCTATGGACTGGGATTAGGTTGGGCAGCATATCGATTCCAGGCCAAGCAGGAACAACTGTCTTTCTGTATCTTTCCAAGTTATCAAAGCAATATTGTTATAATCTGTACTTCTCACAAATATTCCAGTGGATTCATTTGATGTAGTCATTACAGCAAGTCAGAGTTACTTATTTTTCTATTATATGTACTCTTCTTTCCAAGAGTTTTGGAACTGGAATAAATTTTGAATGATCCCCAAACTCTCCAATGTGTCGTCCATATTCATTCATTTCATTCCTCACTTATCATGTCTCCTCAGTTCTCTCTGCTTTCATTCCCACTACCATATTAAAACCATCCCATGGAAGGATATCAACAGTCTATATCTTGAATAAGTTTATGGTCAATACCCTGCCTTTACTTGACTCAACATTTGACATACTTTCCTCTTTGAAACACTTTGAACATTGTCTTTTCTGTAATTCAATCTGGTTTTCCTCCTGCCTCAATGGCCAATAATTCTTTACTGGTTCCTCATGTTCTAAACAGCTCTAAAGTTCACACTTGATCTCCATGTGGCAAAATCCAATTGTTACTTCTCAAAATCCAACTGATCTGACCGTGATGGTTAATTATATGTGTCTACCTGACTGGACACTGGAATGCCCAGATATCTGGTTAAACATTATGTTTAGATATGTCTGTGAGGGTATTTCTGGAAGAAATTACATTTAAATCTCTGGACTGGGTAAGGCACATTGCACCCCAGTGTGGGTAGACTCCATCCAATCCATTTAGTGCTTAAATTGAACAAAAAGGCAGAGGCCGAAGAAGGGACAAGTCTCTCTCTGCCTGACAGTTTGAGCTGGGGTATGACTCTTCTCCTACCCTTGGACTAGAATTTATACCATTCATGCTCCTTGTTCTCAAGCCTCAGACTCAGACTAAAACTACACCACAAGGCTCCCCATGTCTCCAGCTTGCAGATGGCAGATTGTAGGACATCTCAGCCTCCATAATGGTGTGAGCCAAGATACAGAGACAGATAGAGATGTGTGTGTGTGTGGATGGATAAATAGATAGATGATAGATAGTAAATTACATATATATGTATATATTCAGATTATGTACATATAGAGATATATATGTAAAATTTACCATGCTGGATCACTACCTCTTCTTTAAAGTATTTTTTTCACTTTGTGTTAAAGATAACAGACTTGTATTTTTGTCACTCTTACCGTATTGCCTGCTCCTTTTCAGCTCCATGCTGGTTCTTCTTCACCTCCCTAATATCCCTGACTATGTTCTCATTTCTTTATCCGCAGTGCCTCTGACTAGGTGACTTAATTGAGTCTCATGGATTTATATGTAATCTATACACTGATGACTCTATATCTTCTATACTGATGATTCTCAAATCTGTATCTTTAATGCTGGCTTCTCAAAGACTGATAGATACCTGGTGAGCATCTTAATGTGACTTAAACTGAATATGTTAGTTTAGTGACCTAAACTGAATGGTTGCCTCCAGCGTCTATACAGCTTTTCCCCATTTACTTGCATCGTCATATATGGTGCCACCATCTGCCCAGTAGCTCAGGCCATTTGTAATCATCCTTGATTCCTCTCTTTACTTAAAATACTTCTAATTGAACAGCAAGTCCTTTTGGTTCAACTTCCAAACTATATCCTAAATCTGACTACTTATAACCAACCTCACTGCTTCAACTCCAACTCAAAATATATCCACCAAATGCCTGAAACAGCCTTGTAAAAGTCTTCCACTTTTCACTTTTCAGTTTTACACAGAGAAGCCAATGTTAACTTGCTAAAGTGTAAGTCAGATCATGTCTCTTTCCTATTTTAATACCATCCAATAAATGTTTAATAAATTTAGAATAAAATCAGAATCTCTTAACATAACCTAAGACCCTACACGATCTGGCCCCTAACTTACCCTCTAGTTCTACACTCTTTTCTTCTGTCCCTTTAAACCTCTGACTTTGTCCCCTTCTCAGAACCTTGCCCTTACTCTTCTATATGCCTGTTCTATTCCCCTTACTCAGATTTTTGTATAGCTGTCTTCTTTTCACTATTTCAATGTCAGCTTCAATGTCCTCTCCTCAGAAGTTTCTTATTAGCCCCTAATAAAGAATCCTCTACCAGTTTATATCATATTAATGTCTTTTATTTTCCATTCAGAATTTATTTCCATCTGAAATTATCATACTTTTTTCATTTATCTCTTCACAACATTTTTGAGGGCGAAGACGTTGCTGTCTTATATGTCAATGATCATCCTCCATTGCCTAGAACAATGTACGATACAAAAATTTGTTGAAGGACTGTGAATACCCCCAAAAGTTACCAGATGAATAGAAAAGCTAATCTCATTCATTTAGGAAGTAACTTCCCTCCTCCTAACAGTCATATAAGGGTCCTGGGGAGCTTAATAGATATAAGCAGAAAGAGTACTTTGGCCTTCAGTGTATACTTGTGTTGTAGCCAGACTCCAAGAGGGTCTCCAATGATCCTCATCTTCTGGTATTCAGACCTTTGTGTAGTTCCCTCCCACATTGTATCTGAAATGGTCTATGTGACCAACAGAATATCACAAAAGTAACATTGTGAGACTCCTAAGGCAAGCCCCAAAAGATATTGCTATTTGCGTCTTGAATCATTCACTTTGTGGGAAGCTAACCACTATGTCCTGAAAATCCATAAGCCACACTGGAACAGAAGGAATGAAAGGAACAAAAGTCTTTTGCTAGCAGCAATTTATTGGCCATAGGAATGAAACATCTTAGAGATAGAACCTCCAGCTCTAGTCAAGTCTTCAGATGACTGTGGCTCTGGGCAACATCTTAGATGCAACCTCATGAGAAATACTGAGCCAGAGCTACCCAGCTAGGATGCTCCTGAATCCCTGATCAACAGATACTATGATAAGCATTGAGGTTAGTTATAACCACAATTAGTGACTAATATACCTGATCTCTGCTGCTATGTTCATTTTCTGAGTCCTTAAATTTTTGCTCCTTCTATGCCCTCCTTTCTCCCCTACTTGACTCATTCTTAAAATGTTATCACACACTTTCCTGCAATCCCTCTACCTCAGGGAACCTAGGATATTGAAATTAAAAGACAAGAGAGGAAGGTCTTCTGCGTGTCTGACAACTTTGTTTCCAACCCTATAACAGCAAAGCTACAGATACAGAGGTTAGCTGATTTCTTGGGAAATAAGGAAAAAAATCATGTATAAAAAAATTCAACTTAGCACATGTAAATTGGAAATTAAATAATGGTACCTACTTTATAGGTGTTCTGAAAGGAACAAGTAAGATATTGCATTTAAAGTTCCGAGCATGACTGATCCATGGTTAGTGCAAAATAAATATTGGCTATTATTATTGACTTTTCTTTTACCTGACTCTTTTTTTATTTGAACAAGCTTTTAATTCACTAAAATAGATTAGTGAAAATAGTATATTATAAACTCCTAACACTGCACAATAGCTGATGATTCATATGAGAGAAGTGTTTTCTAAAACCTGTTATCGTAAATTGAGAATAGACTTTTTAATACATACATTTTTGGAGAAAAAAATTTAAGCTGAAAATTAACCAAAGGCTATGTTATCTTAATTATAATATGAGATTGTCATCTAACATATTGAAAACTAGGGAGGGATGAGCAAGAGACTTAAGAAGTAGTAAGAAAGTAAAAGCAGCAAGAGATTGACTTGAATGTCATTATCTTATTGCCTTTTGTAACTAAAAATGTATTGTTTCTCACATAAAGCAAAGCACTGAAAACTATTTGGCAGCAAGGTTATTATTTCACATATAATTACATCTCATACGGAGGTACATCGGCAGACATGTGGTGGCTAAATTGTCCATTTTCAACTAGAAAAAAAGAAATGCAGTTCTTTTTTCACTTACATCAGTCAAGAAGATAGCCGCCCACAGGAAGAGATAAAGACTTATTTAACACTAGATCTATAACCAATGATTTTAGTTATCACTTGAAATTAGTGAGAATTTTGAAATAGGCTTAAGATTATTTGAAGAGCAATTTGATACCAAAGTCAAATAGCAGATGAAATGGAAAAGTAAAAAAAGAAAAGAGAAACTGCTTGTTTCCTTTCCTTGACTGTGTTTGGATTTAGAGATTTCTAAAACAGGATTTCTCATAACCAATTAACCCCTGAAAGCACAGATGTATTAATTCACCATTTTTGAAAATAAATTAAGCATTTAATTAAATTATCTTCTCTATAAACCAATTAGATAAATCCTGAGTCAATGAATATACTTAAACATTATCCAGGGTGCCAACAACAAAGAGTGTTATTTATAAAAACAAGACAGCTAAATTCTAACCCTCTAAGCTGCCCATTCTGAATATTTATTAAATCATCAGAAGAGTACTAGTAATTGTAATTTTAGATAAGTATGGTCTGCAGGTATTTGTAACGTAGATGTGATAACAAATACTTACGTTCTTGAAAATTTGGAGAAAATGTTATCATCTGAATTCCTTTTAAGGAGAGCTCCTATCCAGGTGAAAGAAATACTTGGATCAAGCAGGACATGGAGGGTAATATTCCCAAGGTATGTTCAAGTTATATGAGACTTGGAGAGGAATTTTTTTCTACTTTTGAGGCTGAGAGGGGAAAAAAAACGTTGGAGGGGTTAGGAAGAAACTGGAAGAAACTGGAAGTAAGGAAAAGGAAGAAGGTTTGTGCATCATGACAGGTCTCACAAAGTCCCAAGGTTTAGTAAGGTCAACCACACTCACAAAATGTTGAGTGGATGTGTGTGTATGTGTGTGTGTGTGTGTGTGTGTGTGTGTGTGTGTGTGTGTGTATGTGTGCATGCGGATAAAAGGATTCTATTTTCAAGGATAGGGGAGCATGTAGCAAAAAGACTTGTGAGGTAAAATGAATGGATGGTCTTAGATTATCATACTAACTGGAGTAAGCCAGACAGAGAAAGACAAATATCATATGATATTGTTTATATGTGGAATCTAAAGATACAAATGAACTTATATACAAAACATAAATAGACACACAGACATAGAAAACTAACTTATGGTTACCAAAGGGGAAAGGGAAGGAGGGATAAATTAGGAGTTTGGGATTAATAGATCCCAAACTACTACTATATACAAATAGATAACTAACAAGGACCTACTGTATAGCACAAGGATCTATATTCAATATCTTGTAATAACCTATAAAGGAAAAGAATCTGAAAAAGAATATATATATATATATATATATATATATATATAACTAAATCACTTTGCTCTACACCTAAAACTAACACAACATTGTAAATCAACGATACTTCAATAAAATAATTTTTTTAAAGGTTTGCAAAATGCAAGCCTTAGAAAATTCTCAGGAATCATGGGGAAGGATAATTTTTGATATTCACAGGTCCAAGAACTGAGAGTTCTAAGTTCACCTTGCTCTTCAAAGAACAGAGAGACACCAACAGCCTATACAGTGCCTGTTCCTTGGTAAATAGTTTCTTTCCACCTTTCCATCATTAAGTAAACAATTTTTGGATTAGTTAGACATCTTTCCTCACCTTCCCTGAATCCTATACGAGTTTTTCCAGTATAGTTGATGTCATACTTATATCATTAGCCACTAGAAAGAACTACTAAAATATAAAAGAGATTTTGGGGAAAAAAGATCAAAGTACAGACAACAAGCAAGTAAACAAGTAGGATGAGATGATTCAGAGTGAGCAAGTTGAACCATTTCATTCTAACTTTGTGCTTGTTCTCCTAAGAGCTTATCATTTCTTCTGAAAAACTTCAGACCTTCCCCAGATTCTCTGAAAATTCCCAACTGTTTATGTTTTGGCAGTCACTTTTATTTGGTGTTCCTGTATCTCCTCTCAAACTCTCCTTGTCTCTCCTCCTCCAGTTTGTATACACTATTCACAAATCCAATTGTGAAACACAGACGCTTTTCCTGATTTCAGGGGTAGGGGGATATATACATGTAGATCATATAAGTCTAGAAAATTTTACTGCAGGTTGAAGATTTAATTGAGGATTAAATTTCAGAACCACATGCGAATACCTTACCTTGGAATACTAAACATCCTTGGTCACCAAGAAATTTCACCGCTTGTATTCTATGTAACCATCCTGACTCTGGCTCAGGGTGCTTTTTTCTTCACTCCTCTCTTCCTTTTCATTTACTCTGTGCTCTTTCACCCTTAAATTCATCTTCGTTTCTTATGTGGAGAAGTCTAGCTCTCTTTTTTGTTTTGGAGTCTCCCTCTAAACCCTACCCTAGAAGCTTTACTTTCTGATCAAAGACATCTCACCGGAAATGAATCACATTACTCACTTAGGGACAGAATTGTGTTTTAAAGTAGCATAGTAACATTTTTCCTCTCCTCTACATATATCTTTTCTGGTGTAATGGCAAAACCCTGCATTTTTACATGCCTCCTTCAGCTCTGCACATTATATGGTTTCAAGCATAATAAATGCTTGCAAGATTTATCAAATTTGGGGACCAGATTCAGAGAGAAAGAAATATGAAATCTAGTTATCTTTACTTCTAATACAGTTTGGCTTTGATACTTACTAAGAGCTAATTATTTGATTTTTTTATACTTCATTTCCCAACTGCAAAATGGAATTAGAATGGTAATATATTGTGCATGTCTTATAGAGTTACTTTATGTATCAAAAGAAATATATATGAGATTATTTTGAAAACCAAGAAGTCTCCTACAAACATTTGGCAATGCTACTAAACTTTATCTTCTACCCTGTAGATAAGGCTGGTATATACAGTACATAAGCATTTTATGATCCTGCTTTTGCAAACACACACATACACAGAGAGAAATTAGAATCCTGTGTAAAATACATAGTAAGTTTCAAATAAACATGAGATAATAAAAAGATTTGTAATATGCATTGGAGGTTATCAGTGGACTTATGGAAATAAGTAAGAATGACCATCTATGAATGTGACCTTAGAAACTGTTACCAATAAGTGACTGTCTCTGTGAATATAGTTAAATATCATCAGAGAACAAGTCTTAAGTCACTATTTTACCCACAAAAATCCAAATTTATTTCTCATTTACTGGAAAAGCAGTGACAGGGTATTTTTAAGACACAAAGCAAAATGCAGAAATCTGTAAATTATGATGACAAGCATATTAGGATAATACTTATGCCAGTCAAATAGTTCTACTTCTTTATTTCTTATCCTGCGAAAACATCTCTTCAGTATCGGTGGAATTTTGCTTCTGAGATGAAATTTTATCAGTTTAACATTACCTTTTCTTTACTTCCCCCTTACTATGTCTCCCTAGGTACCTAAGAAAGACAGAGCTGGAACACTGAAGGCCCCATCATGGCACTTATCTAGGACTCTGGGATAAAAGGCATAAAATGGGTGGACCCATCCACAATTAATCATGGATGGTGATATCTTTATTGGCTACTGACCTTGCAATGAGTTGCATGAGTTATAAGAAGGTTCTCTGTTACCTCAGTCCCTATTCTCTTGAAGCAGGATATAAATCACTTTAGCCTCATGAATTTCTCATATTTACAAAGTATACTTCCAAATTTTCCACAGAGGATGCAGGGTAACCACTTCTTTTTTTGCAATTTTAAAAAAAATAATTTTTTCAGCTTGTTCAGATGTCATGCAAGGAGGCTGATGATGGAGATGATCTGACTGAGAGTGACCTGAGGATCCACGGTGGGTGTCAGCGAGAAGCCTGGAGAGAAGCGGACAGATTCCATCAGCCCCATTTTGAGGTTGTTTGCATTACTTCTTCTCTAACCGAAGCAACACTCATGGTAGATTGCCTTACTCTGTTCCATTAAGAACTGAAGCATGTAATAAATCAAATTCCATAGTGACAAATCTTGTTTCAGTGGCATGATAAGTTGCTTCTTGGCTGAAATTCAGATGAAGAATATCTGGATTTAGTAAATATACTTCTCCATATTCTCTTGAAACCTAGAATTTAAGTATTAAGTGATGCTTGGAAAAATGGGTGAATAGAAAGAAGAGAGAGGGACATGGCCTTCAGAAATATCAAGAGATCTCAGTGGACAAATATCTTAGTGTGAATTCTGAATAATTTTTCCTATGTATGTAGTTATGCTCATGAGGAGAAAAATAAACTAAATATATTAAGCCTTGTTCTTAAAGACTCTATGTATTAAATGTAAATGTCCAAGACCATTACACAGTAACATGTCACACAAAATGTATACTCTACCATAAAGGAAAATATAACTTTCTATCAAAAGAAATTACCCTAGTTTTAGTTTCATTAAACCCAGGGGAAACTAATGCTAACAAACCATCTATTAGAGAACTTTTAACCAAATGTTAAAATTTCAAGCTATAAAATGGAATCTAGCCACAGACTAACATGAACTTCCCATTTTGAAAGATATTGGATTAAAATATTTAGTTATTAGAGAGACGTTTTTCAATATTTACTATGCATAATTGCTATTTTGACACATTGAGGGGCACAATGTATAAAATGTCATCTCTGCCCCTAAGGTTTTAGTTGCCCATGGGCAGGATAAAGACACCCATGTGTGTAACTAGAATACAAGGCAGGCTAAGAGAAGTGCATTATGATAGGAATAAACCACGCTTTGGTAACTTAGAGCATAACATTTGGTTTTAATCATCATTCAAATTTCATAATAGCTAAAGCATCTGACTCTGGCCTTGCAAAAGAGTGATCGTCTGATATGCAGAAACTGGGAGACACATCAGGTAGTGACAGCAAAAGCAAAGTCACAGGGACAGCCGTAGGAAGAGTAATCTCTGACATTGAATGAGCTCATCCTGTATGCTAGGCACTGCTCTAAGCATTAACCTGCTTTAACTCATTTCATTCTCACAAAAACCCCAGATGGTGGGTACTCCTATTATTATTCCCACTCAACAGATGAGGAACTGAGGCACAGAGTGTGTAAGTCATCAGCCTACGTGAGCACTGAGTTTGGTTCTCAAACTCAGTCTGGTTCGCACCCAGTCTATTTTCAGCAAGTTCAAGGGACTAATTATATTTTGAGAGAAGATGGGCTAAAACTGAAGACATATTGTGGAGGATCTCAGACAATGAGTAGCTACTGATTGTTTTTGAGTAAAGAAATGACTAGAGATGTATAATACTTTAGAAAGAAATCCAATATCATTCTGTATATTTGTTTTGGAAAATAAGCCTTGCGATCAAAGGGACTGGTTAGGAAGCTATTGCAATCATCTAAGATAGTGTCGGGAAGGGAAAATGTAAATGTGAAGAAAAATGGGTAACTGCTAGTATGTAGTTTATCTCCTCCTCTCAATTTAAAAAGATATTTACCTTCCACCTCCACTACTGGGTTATCCAGACTTGACAAGAGGACAACATAATCCAGCAAATAGTATATTTAGTCTTATTTACTTAGTGATTTAGGTTGCTTCCCTAGCATAAATTATAAAGCTATGAAGATTATTACTTAATTGCACAAAAGAAATAATACAACAGCTCTGTGTGCCTAGTGACCTGAAGGAATGGACACACTTTTGAAGAATTAACTAATATGTATGCAGAAAAAAATCAAAATTTATCATTACCACACAAACACACTGGGTAAATATTTTTCCAATGTCTTGAGAAAATTCCCCCATTTTAAAACTTTACAGACACAATTTATGATTGATACCCAGTAAATATTACATTTTAATGGTAATGATATTTTACGTCCCCTCTTCATTTTTTTGATACTAAGGTCCTAAGGAATTTGTGACATTCTTATTCTAATGTTATATTTTAAAAGGGTTCTTCTCTAACTTGAGAGTTTTTATGTGAATTTTCATTTTTTTCTGCTCTTCAAAAAAGAAAAGCAGGATTTCACTGATTTGTTTTTGGTGCCATCTGTGCTATCAGCAAAGTAAAGCTAGCATAAGTTTAAAACAATGCAAGAGAGAACTATGTAAAATTCAGCTAAACCTGTCACAACGAAACTGCTAAATTTCGCAGAGATCAAACTCCAGTACACTGAAAATGTTTCTTGGGTCTGCCTAGAATTTCTCACCTCATTAGGTGTGAAAAACATAAATTGAGCACTGCTTTTTGCAAAATTTTGTACATGATGAGAACAGTTGGGGAAACCAAGCTCTTCATAGCCCTTCGATCTGGTATTAGGAAGACTGAGGAAAGTGATTGAAGGCTGCACATTTTACAGATTCTGGGCACTTGTTCAGTGATTGTTTTTGAATCTTCAAGTAGCTTATGAAATAATTAATTCATTCTCACATTTCCACTTCTTTCCATAACACAAAATTAGCACTTTTTGTTTTTTTAAAAAAATCAGGGAGTTGGAGAGTCAAAAATACCTGGTCAAATTTCATATTCCAACACCAGTTCCGAGGTCCAGAACTCATGTTTTCTGAGTCAAACTATTCAACTCTAGATACTACATTTCTCTAATACTCCCCATCCTTAAATTTCAGTAATTTCTCTCTGCTTACCAGACATCTTGGTGGGATTTAGCTCTATGTGAATATTAATACATTCCATTTATAAAGGTTGAAAACTCTGACTCATTGCCCATCAAGTTAAAGCACAAATTCAAGATTTTTAAGTTCTTAATCTGTACCATGTAATGAGATTTCTATTACAAGTCAAAAAAAGAAGTGCACTTAGGATACAGTCCAAAATAAAACTACCGAGCCTAAGTGTGAATCAGAGCTTCCCAAGCATTTCTTTATTTTCCACACATTTTCCCCCAGCATCTATAAATGAAACGTCTTTTATTATCCCCAATCCTGTACCACAAAAGTCTCCTGTCCTGCATGGAGTATCAAATTTTACAACATACCATCCAAACTTGTGCATCTTTTTATAATAATGTGTAAGAGCATCTCTTATTTCCTATCATTTAACACAAACATTTATCCTTACTTAAAAGAATGATAGAGACCATTGAGTGTACACCCACATTTGATACCATTGTTCATTTCCATGGCAACTTGTACTATTTAGCTGCAAAAAGTTACATATGGTTCAAAAGTGAGTAATACAAAAGGTCATTTCATCTTCCAATACCTAAAATATTTTTACACTGTATCTCCCACTTATTCCCACCTTCAAAAGCAAAGGACTTTGCAGATTGAAATAATAAAGGGTAATTATAATGTAGTTTAGAAATAAAAAAGGATATGTTTTTAAATCTATGATTGATAATCCTACTGTTTGTCCCTACTAGTATTCTAGAATAGTCAACAGAGAAAATGACTCTAGAATTCAGTGTGGATTCAAAGGCTATGCTGGCTAACCCCATTTCTTTCTAGATAGCATTGCTGGATCACTAGATGAAGCCAGTGTCGCAGAGTATATTTGATAATTTGTTATGACAATTTAGTTGGAAACTAAAGTATTTTATGTTAGTGAGTATATTATAATTAACTCTGGTAAATGATACCAAAATGAGTATTTTAGCTTTCACTATTCCAGGCAAAAACCTGAAGGGAGAAATCAGTGTAATCATGCTTTCTTCCCCAAGATAAAGGGGAGAAGTAAATCTGTTATTTCGCTAAAGTAAAATTTTTAATATATTTTGTTTTAAAAAACAGCTGACAAGGAGGAGGTATCTCAATGATAGTACTTGTAGAGAAACAGTAACTTCCCGCCAATGAGGTTAATGTTGATAGATAATGTCCTTTGGATATTTCAGAAGACTCAGTATTGTCTGTTTACTTGCCTAAAAGAGAATAGTTTGGCTTCACTGGGAGGATGAAATACTTTGAATTTGTAACTTTTCTCTAAAGAAAAGCAATCTGCTTTTATCAACTAGAGAACAGTGTGAGAGGAGAAGGAGTGGGGGCAGGACACACATTTATTGCCAACAGCACAGCAAACAATGAGAATTGAAAATTTATTACGTAATCAGTAACATACTAGAATTTGTGCAAGGGCACAAAAGGAATTATCGTCCTCACTGAACTTGCACTATATGAAAGGAAGCACAAAACCAAGACTATAGAACCTCCTATCAGGGTGAGTAGGGGTCTTTTTCCAAGTACAGTTAAGCAAGTGTTCCTGCCTCAGTTAGGATTCTTAGGTGAAAGGGTATTTATTAAACCTGGAGTTCTGGGGAAGAGGGCAAGTTAGGAACTACACTATTTAATTTTCATTTCGATGTCCATTAGTAGAATCCAATGGTGAGCTCAGAAATCTAAATAGAAACATCATGTCATAGTTTTGATTGTTCTAAAATTATGTATATAATGTAGAATATGCCTATAATCAGAAACAGTCATCTTCTTGCTATTTATATGTAACTGAATCCCCATGTGTCGGGGGGAAATCAAGGAGTACATACATTTGTACAAACTCTCAAAGCTCTGATGTCTCAGGTACATTCTGTTCAAGCAGTAGCTGGCATGTTGGGATTCTTTCTTCCCTAAGATCTTTTTGTGCAGGGGACAATGATCACAGAAACATGGAATGCAGTACTTTTCTCTTTAGGCATACAGACCGAGTTCAAGGACATTTTTCAAACATATCTCAGTAAAAGTTTACGGACAGAGAACCACCCAAATTAAGAAGACGTTGCCTAGATCTTTTTGGTTTGACCTTTATATACAGCCTGTAGAAATGTGTTCAATTCTCATACTTATCATCCAATGTATAGCTTAATAGCCCTCTCCACTTAATGCTATCTGAAGGTTTAAGAAGAAAACTTCGTCTTTAGAGAAGGACAAAGTGAATAAGCCACAGTCAGTTCTGTAGCAGTGAACACAGGACTTCTCTTGTGAGTGTATGTGTGTTTGTTTGATTTTGAATGATCAGCCACTTGAGGGTCCCTCTGACATAATCTGGTCACCATATTCCCATTTCACCCACAATGGTTTTATAACAAAGTATCAGATATACTCTGCAACACTGACTTCATCTCGTGATCTAGCAATGCTATCTAGAAGGAAATGGGATTAGCAAGCATAGCCTTTGAATCCACAGTGACTTCTAGGAATCCACACTGACTTCTAGAGTCATTTTCTCTGTTGACTAACTATTCTAGAATACTAGTAGGGACAAAGAGTAGGATTATCAATCATAGGTTTAAAAACATATCCTTTTTTATTTCTAAAAGAGGACAATTTCTTATCCATAATCTCCTTATCTTCTTAAAGATTATTGATGATAACATTGAGAGCGCTCCTATAAATTCTTTAGACCTCAGAAAATAATGGTGCATACCTGCAGTCAGATCAGATAAAGCGTGATGCAGGAATGCAGAAGTATTTCGTCTCCAAAGTGCTGTTCCTTGAAGTCCTGTAAGACATATTGTGATGCAAGGTCTTCCCTCAAGCCCACCCAACAAGTTTATGACTTAAAACCTACTCCAGAGAACACAGTCTTCACTGCTCTCCCTCTAAATTCACCTCTCTGTCAGCTTCTCTCCTCAGTGTCTATGGAGAGGTGGTCCTAATGGGGTATGTTAGGACATACTTTAGGAGGCATGCCTCGTAACACAAAGATTAACTTTCAGACACAGAGACAGTATTGTTCCGAGGTCTATGAGCCTAGACAATACCTGGTTGAATATGTTAACGTGTCTTAAGAAAAAAATATACTATACACAAAAGTGGGAATAAGCTGGTTAGCTTCAAATGTTGAGAAAAGGCAGAATGACAGGGATGAGAGTTAGGGTCACTCATGTCCAGGGCATAGGTCTTAACCATCATGGTTTCTTTGGTATTATCACCCATACAGATATCTCAGTTAAGAAAATTTAAGACTAACTTGACCTTGTTTTTCTTTCATGCTCATCAAGAAAACTGATGATTTTTCTTCCCAAGTAGTAATTCTCTACCAAGAGAGGATCTTTTCCATATCTTCCAGTTTGAGCAACTTCATCAAGTCAAGTTCTCAATATTGAGGATTTAACATATCATGAATGGTTCTAAGTGTTAAGTATGAATTTATTTAATCCTCACAACAATCCTATGAAGTACTGAGAGCTACAACTCTTCTTCTGTTCCTGCTAATCTTTTGAAAATGCATGTACCATTCTTTTAAGCAGGAAGTTCAGTCTCTTCTTTGTGGCCTCCTTGATCTCAGCTTGGCTGGTCATCCTAATCCACAAGTGGGCCAACCAAACTCCTCAACAATAAAGAGCTGAAGAATCTGTTAATTCACTACTGCTGCTATTTCTGATCATGTACAATCTAACAGATATTTTTCTGTGACTGTTTTGGGCCTCAGGCTAAACTAGCTTATATTCATATTTACAGTTATTTTCCTGTGAGCACAATAGAATGCCAAGAGTTCTGAGTCATAAGGGGCCCTAGTCTCAGCCACACATGGTGTCAGATCTGCCCTCCCTCTCAACGTTTATATCCTTGGATTATGCTTAGGTCACTGGATTAAAGTTCTCTTCTGGAGCCATTAATGTCTTCTCCCCACAGCTTGAATTTAGTCACCCTAGTCCTTCCAAGTGGGCTTCCCTAATTTTTAACTGCAAGATCAGAAAATTGAGGTCTCACTCTCTTATTTTCTAGAGGGTTCCTGGATCCATGTTGCAAATTTCTTTTTCCTTTCCCATAGTAGCATATCAAGTGATATTGTGTAGAATACACCTTTGTCAGGCTATAGAAGATTCTATTACACTTTTTTCCAAGTATAATGGGTGAAATAAGACCTATACATAACCAGAAGGCCACATAGCGTCACTTTTAAGAAAAAGATAGATGATTTGCTAAGTCCTTCTTGACCAAGAATGTCTGGAGTTACTTATTCATCTTTATGTAAATTTGTATACATAACCTTCATGTACATTCATTATATTTAATTAATTAAAATACTTGTTTCAATTTCCCCCTAAGAAGTGGATCCACTTTTTGTGCACTAGCATGGCCCATGTAGGCCAAGGTGAAGGACTAAAACTAGAATCAAGTTGAACTGAGTAGAACATGCACAGTTTAATCACGTTGAGCTACCCTCTAGAATGTCCTAGGCTTTCCCTTCCCTCAAGCATCTATACATGCCTCCCACCTTGTCTCTGTCACTCTTCCAAAGGGGAGAGCCCTTTGGCCTGTTTTCCTCCCACTCACCCTGAAAATCTTAGCTGGACAGCACCTCCTTCCCTGGAGGTGGGGAACATGCCTTCTGCCTGGCATGTTATCTGGCACATGGTAAGTGATAAATAATGTTGAATGAATTAATAATCTGCAAGTTGGCCACCAGATCTCAGCTGTATCCACCTGAAATCACACTATCTCATCTTCCTCAAAACCAGTTCTCCCTCCACACTCCTCTATCAAGAGATCCAATATTCTCCTTGTCATTCTGAACCATAACCTTCTAATCACTTTGGCACATCCACTCCCCTTCATCTCCTACTCTAGTTACTTTAAAATGTCCGATAATTTCTTTGTAATGTCACTTGGATTCTGCCTTCCTCCATTCTGACTATGCCTTTACACCCTTATGATCTAATATATGAATTACTGCAATCGTCTCTTAAATGGTCACCCAGGTTTCAGACTCCATAAACATACCAAAAGATCCTAAATCTCACTGCTAGACTAATTTTCCTAAAATACCACCTTCATTATGTCACTTGTTTGTCTACTAAGTCAGGAAAAAATGTCTCTGTCATTTTTAAGGACCTTCATAATTGGACACATGCTAAGTCTCCAAACTATTTTCCATTTACACCCTCTGTTCTCGTCAAAGAAATTTCCTTATTACCCCAATAGACAAAGCATCCAGTCTCACTTCTTTCCCATATTAGAATTTTAGGTTATATACTATATATCTACCCTATATTGTAATATGTACAATGGTTGCTCCATATTGCAATGTATTTAATACATGACACATCATCCAAAGTTAAGTTCAAGTGACCAATGCCTACATGAAGACATCTCTCACTACACCACATGAACCTATCAGTATCTCAACACCCTTATTAAAAACATCATTTTCTACAGCAATTTCTCTGCATTTCATTATGGATTATCTTTTATGTTTTTCTGATTACTACATGTGACCTAGGCATGACTTCTTGATATCAGTGAGTATCTTTAATCAATAGCAAAATATTGTACGCAGTAGGTGTTCCTCAGATTCTTGGAACTGTATTAGTCAATTCAATAAATATTTATTAAATAACCACTATATATCAGGCACTGAGGATACAGCAGAAAATTAAACATAGTTGCCATTATGTTCTAATGGTAGATATTGAAAACAAAAAAGAAACAAAACAAATAAAAAACATTTCACATAGCAGTGTGTAGATTGCATATTGATAAAATATTTACATTAAATCACGTTACCTCGCAAGTACAAATAGAAGACTCTTGGATTCATGTGTTGTATTTGAAAAATCTTACCTCCTCTAACTGCTATCCCCAAAACCAACCTCTACTTTCACTGCTTTTTAGGCATAGATTAGTCCTTATTTTTGCAAGTGCACTTTCGTAAGACTTAGTATCTTCAAACCAGAATGAAACTGAAATATTATCTTTAAGAATTAATTATAATTGAATATATGCCAAAAGTACATAAAGAAGAAAAGATCTGGCATGCTATTCTGCCAGAATAGAAATAGATTTTGGACTCACTTCAGTTTCTAGTAAATTAATGTCCAAAAGCACACGAGAGCAAATGTGCACACATTTGTAATCTCGGCAAAGAGGTCAGGGTGTGCACAGAACCTAGAATTTCATCTTTCCCTCTCCTCCAGAAGGTTATCTTGCCTGTGGTCTCTATATAATGTTTATCAATCATGATCTCTGAAATGCTTCCTAATGTCCATTCTTTTAAATAGCTCTCTGTACATGTATGTGTAGTTTTACCGTTTTTCCTGATAAAGAACATATTTTACACCTTTCTATATAGTGGAAGGGAGGCATAATGTGTTCAGTTGATTCGCCTCCATAAGGACGTGCAAAGTGAAATTCACTGAACTATTGACATTCATCAGAAGAATCATAGTTGTGTGTGTATATATACATACATATTCATCACATCTTATTAGGTCATAACTGTGTGCCAGGCATTGTGCGCAGCTCTGAGGATGCTGACATTAGACATTACAATTCCTGCTCAGGAGGAGTTCACAGTCGAGTGAGGAGGACAAAACTCACAAATGATCCACCGTGGTGCTGGGTGAGATGTATGGTACTAGAAACATAAATAGTTTCACTTTCAAGGAATTTTAGCTCTGAAAGAAACCTCAACATCACTGAGTCCAACTCAAGTGAGAGAAAGGAGGTCCATATATCCTGTTGGTTCCTCAAAAGCAGCTGGAACCCAGGTCTCCTGAGACCAGGAAGATCTCACTCTGGTTCTGCTTTCTCATAATGCCATTTGGTAAAAGATTGACTTGTTTTCTAAGACCAGGTGGTTTGCACAGTCAGCAAATTAGTTAAATGTATAAAACAAGCTTTAAAATATATTAAAAGAGTAACACAAATTAGTTACTATCTCACAAAGCATGATGATAAATATTGTCATTCAGTATGTGAGATGCATTACACTATCTGTTATTCCTGTCTAATTTCCTGATTTCTTCCACTATTGTGGGTTGTTCAAATTATTAAATTAACTTCAGTGTTTAGTTCATACTGAACCATTGCCAAATTCAGTGACAGAAAGAAAGATATAGGGGTAGCCATATATAAAATTACTGTTGGGTAAAACAAATGATTCTTCTTCTTGGTCATAAAAAAATACACACTCTTCTGGTGAATTGTCTCATCCAAAAAATGAGATTCTTATCATATGAGTTTTATGTTCTCGATCTATTCATATATATATATGTATATATATTATGGGTTTTTTTCCTTTTAAAAATGTCTGCATTGTCCAAAACCTTGTTTGAATGCTAGTAACTCTGATATAAATGTGTATGCATATCGTGTGTGTTTTCCAGGTCCAACTTTCTAAGTTCAATAGGACTTTGTGTTATGCTTTATGAGAAACGACTAAATTGGACCATTTTTTATAACTATTGTAATATTGTATTGGATTTACTAAAGCCATTTTGCTAATGCTTCTTTTCAGAAAACACTGATACTTTCAGATACCTTCTATGCTTACCTTTTAATGAAGACGATTTTAAGGTGATTCTTTCAGATTTTAGCTACTTGGTTTCCTATGCATTTTTAAGGTATGTATATGGAACACTCCAAAAGAACCACACCCACAAAAAAAATGTATGTGTAGTAGCAATCATATCAGAAAGAACAGAAAAACATTTTAAAGCAAAGGAGGAATGTCACTTATTCAGGAAATAGAAAATATTTCTTATTCCGTGGTAGAGATTTTTATATTTACAAAGAAATGACACTTTAAAAGATAATTATTTGTTTCAACGAATGTTTTTAAGAAACTAAACTAAAACTACAGAAATTAATTTAATACACTATCCATTTAAATCAAGTATCTTTTCTTCTTGTGAAATACCTAGATAACTGAGGTAATTTGAAGGAACTTTTAAAATTACCTGGCAAATTGCTTTGATCTTCCGCCTCAATATTCTATTTTACTTTGCAGATTAAATAGTCTTACCCTCCAAATAGAATAATTTCCTCCTATCACTACTTCTGGGTCATTGTCAGTTCCCTGGGGAGTTGTAAGATTAAAGGTGTCTAGGATGTGCTAGAAGATCCCAGCTTTTAAATCAATCTGATTTCCTGTCTTAAGCAGGCAATTACCATAGCAAAACTTCCTGAATTCTGTTTTCCAAGCCTTGGGAAAATGGAGTCCTGAATAATTTCAATGGTAATTTCTACATGTCACCCTTATATTGTTTCAGTAAATAAAAGTTTCCTTAAACACCATCAGCAACAATATGGGTGAAAACTGTTTTTTTTAGTTTTATCAGTTCTAAGTTAAAATGCCTCCATTTATAAAACCCTAAAAAAATACTTGCTCTCAACCTCTGTTTTCTATTCACTGGGACAGAACAGCTGCCGTCTGGAAGCCACAGGCACATCTGTAACTATATCAGCCATACAATTAGAAGTCTAGTCTTCAGAAAGTGATATTTGAAGAGTAACAAAAATCAGTTTATCCGACCTGCATAAAGCCATTCAAGTATACTATATTTATCATATTAAAAATGCATCATTAAAATTTAAAAGCAGGGGCAGTTGCTCAATAAGCTAATGGTATAGTCTGAAAACTCCGGTCAAGATTGTGTTGTTGAATTCGCAGTTGGCTAAAGGGGAAAGAGAAGGAGGCAGGGAATGTGAATGACCTTGCACCAAGGTGGTAGGCCCTCAGAGATTCTGCCGTCGGCTGGGGTTGAGCTCCACTCGGAGGATGTTTACTGCACTGCATCCTGACAGCTGAGAATGAAAGTGTCCCTCTAAACACATGAGCTTGAAATTGCTTCACCTTAGAGCCTAAACGTCTGTCTCTATAGGCGTGTGAATGTGAACACATATTTGTATTTATGGGGAGAATTTATGGGCTTTTGCCTGTGTGCAACAATGACTCCAGGCTCGTCAGAGAACATGTTGTAGAAAACAGCATGAAGAAATTTAACGAGAAAAAAGAAAACGGATGGAAGAAAATTTAACCTTCGTGAGAATCATGTCGATTTATAAACTAGTAAATGATCACCTTTATTACTGGTTGGTTTATTCACCTCACATCATCTTGAAAAGAGCTAGACAAGGTTCCTGAAATCTATTAATTAGTTTCCTCTAGCAAATATTAACTCAGCAAAATCCTATTCTTTCATTAAATATGTGTAGAATGTTAAATTGAAATATCTACATCTGTATACCTAGTCCCTGAGTAGATAAATCTAACTTGCAAAATCTTTTCTTAAAAATAAACTTACTTGATTGTTTTCTTTAATTCTTTTGTGACAAATTGTGCACATCTAAATTTACTATAGTTAACATATCTACTCATTGGTAACAAGAACATTACAAAATAATGATAAATATAATTTTCACCTAAAATCTTCTACAAGGGAGATGACCACAGAGTAAAAATTAAAAAGAGATAGATAAAAGAAAAATAGTCAGCAATTGCCTTTTCACTGTTTGGGACATTCTTTTTAAAGTGGTAGCTGTGACATAAAATAGGTGATATATCTGTTTAAGGTCTTTGGGATGGCACTTTCCTTAACAAACATTTTAAATACTTTATGAGAAAAAAAAATTGTTCTCTCATTTCTAATAAAATATCATGGTATATAAGGCCAATCTGTGAACTAGAAATAGAACTACTTTCTTTTTTTTTTTTTTTTGGAGTAGTAGAACCGCTTTGGCCGTCAATGACTATCCTCAATTATTAAAAATAAGGAAACCATATCAAAATATTTATTAAATTACTATTTAGCCAAACTGTCAGAAATATTATTTTTTACTTTTGGATAAATTAGTCTACATTTAGAAACCACAATACTAAGGTAGTCTTCCAGGGACAAAAGCCTTAAAAATCTAAAATCCTTAAACGTTATTTAAAGTAAGAATCTGTTTTTCCAGGTAAACATAACAATGTTTCCTGGATTTGTTGTTTTAGTTTTTAGTGGGTTAGGCACTGCTTCTCTTCCTTAACATCTACTATATTTTCTTAATCTTTTCACATTCCTCTTCTTCTGGGTATTCTCTGTAAGTAATTATTTACTTGCCTTTATAAGCTGATCAATAACCAACTGTGAGATAATTTACAGGCCTTGTGAAATATCTGTCCATGTGTATACTTTCTAATGTAATGGATTTCAGAGATATGCAGCTTGAAAGATAATCTTCAGCAGATGCATTTTATATTAAACATTAACATTGCTGGCTTTCTAACACTGAGCACTCCAACCTCAACCATAACACCATTTTCTCTTGCACCAACTTTGTATTCACCTATATATGCATTGCAAATAGCAAAATGTTCCCCTATATGTGCTTTCAAAAAATCATATAGGTTTTATGAAATGTGCAGTTTGAAAAAAAAGCAACGTCCTGCTGAATATGAAAAGTTACAAAGGGATTGATTGTTTAGTTCCAATGAGATATCTTTGTTAGTTATTATACTTTGTTAACAGGGATTAAGTTCTCAAAGACTCATAATAATTGGTGACTACTAATTTTTCCACTTGGGCAGACTATTTAAACATGAAAAGATAAGATTTTTCACAAAAGGAGGATGGGCTGAATGAACTAAGCCTCCATGCATTCACTTACTTTGTGTGTTTGTTTAATAAATTCTCATTTAGCATTTTCTATGTGCCTGGCTCAGAAGTTACTTTTTATCATATACAATCCCAGCAGGTAAAAGAAGCTGGAAATTGTCAACTGAGATTTTTTTATTTTGAATTTTATTTATTTTTTATACAGCAGCATCTTATTAGTTATCTATTTTATACATTTTAGTGTATATATGTCAATCTCAATCTCTCAACTGAGATTCTGAAACAAAATTTTAAAGGATATATTTACAGGTGTGGGCAAAGTTAAGAAAAATCTACAACTTTTTCAGGTCTCCAAGATAAAAAGCAGTGTGAACTCAGAACGCCATTAATCTCACCATTAGGCTTGAAGGAGAAAGAGAAAAAAAAATGATATAACCACATGTTCAGTTAGAACTGTAGCCGCCAGGACATGAGGAGGGAATGCCTCCCAGTTGGAGCTTCCTCTTCTGCCCACCACCTCTGCCTGGGCTTCCCATTGGCTGGACTCCAGAGAAGCTGGGAATAAGGGAGCCCAGGTGATGTAGTCCACAGGGTCAGGCTTCAAGGGCACAGAGCAGGACAATGAAAAGCAGAGAATGGAGAAAGGGAGTTGGCAACTGAGAATAGTGCTTCCTGGTGCTGAAGATAGGATATGAATAATAAAAGGACCTCACAGATTAACCAGGTATTTGGGTATGTAAATAAATATCAGCAAATAATTTCAGTATGGAGCAAGGACGCAATACTAGAATAGATTTCTTAGTAATGATGCAAAGCAGGTGGAGATTCTTTTCCATTTAATGAATCTATGTAAGCTTTACAGAGAATCAGAGGAAACAGAACTCGGGCACACTGATTTGAGCTCTGGTAACAAGCACAGCAGATGACCAAGCTGCAGTGTTCTATCATGATGGTGAAATTACAAGTAACCAAATTCAAGGATAAAAAATAATGTGGGCCAACCTAAAAGCCTACACCCTAGACCCTTTAAAAATACACCTTTATGCTTTCACTCTAAAATATTTAAAGTACTTTTATATGCCAGGTACTGTAGTGGGCTCGCACAGTGCCTAAAATTTAGTTAAAGATATCAGTTGGGCCCGTGAGCCATGGCCGCTGAGCCTGTGCGTCTGGAGCCTGTGCTCCACAATGGGAGAGGCCACAATAGTGAGCGGCCCACGTACCACAAAAAAAAAAAAAAAATGGTATCAGTAGATTGAGGAAATGGAGGATGCTTTGTGAGCACATAGTGATGACACTGAACCTGCTATCCAGGTAACAGAGATGTCATCTTGTAGGAAGTGATGATAAGTTGAGACTCCAGAGATGACTAGAAATTATTCATTTAAAGATGGAGGGAAAGGTTTCCAGGGAGAAGCATCTATGAAGGTCCAGAGATAAGAGAGATCAGGGTATGCTCAGAAAACTGAAAGGAGTTCAGCTTGAGGGAACATCAGGCAACCATAATAAGTGAGCACATTTTTTGAGCACTTAATATGTGCCAGGCACTTCTCCTGATTCGTTCCACTTAACTTTTAAAACAATATCGCAAGGAAGTACTACTGTTGTCTGCCTTTTGCAGTGGAGGAAACAAGAACTGAGAGGTTGAGTCACACCTGTAGTAAGATTCCTAGAAGTGACATGATCGGTTTTGAATGTTAGGGACTTCCCTGGTGGCGCAGTGGTTAAGAATCCGCCTGCCAATGCAGGGGACACGGGTTTGAGCCCTGGTCCAGGAAGATCTCACATGCAATGGAGCAACAAAGCCCGTGCACCACAACTACTGAGCCTGTGCTCTAGAGCCTGCAAGCCAAAACTACTGAGCCTGTGTGCCACAACTACTGTAGCCCGCATGTCTAGAGCCCATGCTCTGCAACAAGAGAAGCTACCGCAGTGAGAATCCCATGCACCACAACGAAGAGTAGCCCCTGCTGGCTGCAACTAGAGAAAGCCCGCATGCAGCAATGAAGACACAATGCAACCAAAAATAAATAAATAAATAAATGTATTAATTTTTTTTTTTTTGAATGTTAGAAAGATTCCTCTAACAGCAAGAGAGACAGGTATCATAGGGGTGTAAGATGGATGCTGGGAGACAAATTATTTGATGAGGACTTAAACTAAGGCGGTGTGGCTTGTGTAATGTAGGGAAGAAAGGAGATGTGGTAGACATCACCCAGATAGAATGGAAGGATATGGTAACATGAGAAGAGCAGAATGTGGAAAATGAAAACTCTAGGGAAAGCCTGAGTCTCTGGCTTAGTCAACAGAGCAGAGCAATATCATTAGCCAACATAAAACAATAAACAAGAAATAAATTTGTAAAGAAAGAAAATCGGTCTCCTTTAGAACATGACAAGGGGCACTTGTGGGACATGAAGTTTGAAATGTCCAGGAACAGCAGGATAAATGTAGGAATAAACAGTAGGAAAGCTAGTCTGAAGCTACAGAGAGGGGAGTTACTGGCATAAGTGAGGCTCTTGTTCAATGAGAGGGGATGAAATCACCAAAGGAGAGTGTATCACATCGCAGGTCTAGAGAACTGAGGCTAGAAGCTCGGAGAACAGCAGCACTGAAGAAGTAGAACAAAGAAGCAAGACAGAAAAGTGACATCAGAGACAGAAGGAATTATTCATACTGATGTTTAACTAAACAAGAACAGAATTTCAAATAAGGATGGATAGACATCATCAAATATCCTAGGTGGGTTCGGAAGAGTCTTTGAGGTTTGGGGATTTGGAGGCCATGGATAAACTTTCATGTCCAATACAGGCCAGATTTCTCCAATGTGAGGGAACATCCTTGCTGTTTACCTGTGAGAGAGCAAAAGAACATTTGAAGCAACACTTCTTCTTGATTTCAAAAAAGTTAACAGTCAGCACAGTACTGTGGCTAACACATGGCCTTTCAGCCAGACCACGTGGTGTTCAATCTTGAGTTGCAGGTTATTGGCTGGGTTACCTGGCAGATTGCTTATTATTTCTGTGTTTCAGTGTCTTCAATGGCAAAATGAAGATGACAATAATAATATCTACCTCATAGGTTCTTGAAAAGAAGAAAATGATTTGATAGAAGCAAAGTGCTTGGGGGAGTACTTCATAAATGCTAAGTATGATGTTAAGTGTAAGCACTTTCTATTATTTTTATCTACTTTGAAATGAAGGCTCAAAGTAAAAATAAAGATGAAAAAAAAGAGATTATATGACAACAGAGAGAGATTGAAAGTGACCTTAACAGAATTTGGGAAAGAAAAACTGAAAAAAAAAAAAAAAGCAAATAAATCATTGCAGGAATTATAAGCTAGCAAGGCAAATACATAAATATTAAAAATAGGTAGACCCTTTTGTCATTAGAAATTATCTTGAAATGTCAAATCATTAAATGTTTCAAATATTTTAAATGTAAAATGCATTTAAGGTTTTTTTCGTGTTATGTATATGCAGTTATGGAAAAATCACATGCTTCAGATCTTTTTACGTTTCTTCAAAGCATTACTTTAAATGCACACTTTGAGGCTTTTCTTTTCTATGTTAATAAGCTCTTTACCTGAACTTCTATCAGTAAAATGAAGGAAGAGCCAAGATATAATCAGTAAGTGAAGACACTAAATCATCATATTTTTAGGTCAAAGCTTTCTCTTTTTCATCAATGGCAGCTTATTAATGTATTTAATTCTAACTTTATCTTTTGAATATAAATTTAAGAAATAAATGAAATTTGGAGTTCTCATCTTAACACCAATATTTCTAATTAGTAAAAGAAATTTGTAAGCTAAATAAACATCTTCTGTCTGGAACATCATCAGTTCTGGCCATGACTCCCTTGAATAAAATTTATTTATTATTTTTAAAACATCTCATAATGTGATATCATGTATTTTATTCATATTATCTTATTTTGAGTTTTGTTTGAAAGGATTATTTGTTAATTAGTAATGCAGGATAGTTATTCTGAAGCTAGTTTTCTGAATAAGAAAAATGTTTTATGTAGCATTTATCTTATTTTTTTACATCTATCTTTTTTCACATGTGTATTTTAATCTTTTGAACATTGGTTTTTCTGTACTTTTCTATAACATTACATAGTTAGTCTTAGATTCATGTCTGAGTTTAACCAAGAATTTTTACAGACTCTTGAGCTGGTTTCAATTCATTGTATGCGATGCTCTAGCTTTTAAGATTTCTTACTTAAAATGTGAATAATGGAAAACCATATATAACAAAAATATCTTAATTTTGGAGATAGATCATGACTGTTATTGTCCAATAATATGACAAACTCTGCTTCTTAATGTGGGTGTGTCAGTGTGTGTGTAGTTGAAATTTTAAAGGAATTGGGATGTTGATATGATTTTTGTTAAAAATGTTTTTGAGAAACTTGTAAGATAAATTTAGCACCCAAAAGACAATTCCTGCTTTTCTATAAATCTTACTAAGTATCACATAAATGAAGTTAAACATGCTACTTTTTTTCAATATAATTAAGTAAAAATAAGGACAAAAAACACATAAAACTCTTGAACTCCAAAGGAGTAAGTTAGCAGCATTGAGTGTAAATAATGTTTATGGAGTAAACATAATTGGGCTGCAAGTGAAAAGAGGTTATATATTTAAACCGACTCAACCATCAGTGAAGATATTCTGGAGGAGGTGAGTTTGTTGGACCTGTGTGAATAAAAGACAGGGAAGACTTTCTTGGATTCCTTTTTTCTTTCTAGCTGGTATTTGAATAAATGTGAGTGGGTGAGATCACCCAGGCAGAGTGTGAATTGAGGGCAAATTGAGAAGTGTGAATTGTAAAGCAAACGGGGTCAATGAAACAATCCAGGGGAGACACATATTTTAAAAATGAATACCAGAAACACTAAAGAAAATAAGGGGGAACAAAAAGCAAAATGGGGGCAAATCAGGAGAAAGCAGTACCTTGGAGGAGAAATATTGGGGCAAAAGACATTTTGAGCAAAGGGAACATAGGTATTTGAAAAGGAGAAAGTATTCAATCCATTAATGCTATAGAAAGTTCAGGGACAGAAATTCTCCCACAGCTGGATAATTTAGAAGACACTGGTGACCTTTACCAGAGGAAAGAGCAATTGCTGGTATTCGATGCCATATTTCAGGGTGACAAGCACTGGTGATTATTGGTGAGTAAAGAGGGGAAAATAGAGACAGCTATTATAGACTATTCTCTCTGGAAATTTAGCTGTGAATGGACGGGGATAACGGGATATGGGAATGGGTCATGTCAACTACAAATTGGCATTTTCCATTGGCAGTTGCCATCTACCTCTACAAGGATTAAATCATGTGCAGCTGCAGCTGCTGACTTTCAACACCCCTTAAAAGGGGTTCAGGGTGGAGAGCTGAAATGAGCCACTCTGTGCTCTGGGATACACTGGCAGAACAGGTCTTCAGATAGTTAGATATTTTCAGGAGCCAATTTTATGAGCCTTGTATCTCCTCATATCTAGAAAAGCACTAAAATCCTCCATGGTGACGTCTGCTCCTCGTGACTAGGAGTAACCTGCATGAAACTAGCAGAAACCTTCTGTAAAAAATATGTGCTTGATTGCATGTATTCCCCCCTCACCAAAATCACATATATACTGACCTTCCCCCCTGCCCCTTTGGGGCAGTTTCTCAGAGCTATCTGGGATGCTGTCTCCCGGCCTGCAATCTTCATTTTGCCCCAAATAAAACTTAACTCTCAACTCTCACGTTGTGCATTTTTCCTTTCTTTTTTTTTCTCTTTTGTGGTACGTGGGCCTCTCACTGCCATGGCCCCTTCCGCCGTGGAGCACAGGCCCCGGACGCGCAGGCTCAGTGTCCATGGCTCACGGGCCCAGCCGCTCTGCGGCACGTGGGATCCACCCGGACCGGGGCACGAACCCGCGCCCCCAGCACCAGCAGGCCGACTCCCAACCACTGCGTCACCAGGGAAGCCCTGTGCATTTTTTCTTAAGTCGAGAGTCACATAACCTTGGAGTAAACATAGGGTCATAATAATTGTAATAAAACACTATTTTGGGCCATCCACAAAATCTTTTCAACATTTTAGGGAGTCCCTGAAAATGTATCATTTGCAATCAAAACCCTAGTCCTTGAGCCACATGGAGTCCCTCATGCCTCCAGCATGTGTATGTCAGCACAGTTCTCTCAACTTGATGGCTCTGTTTTCTCTCCAACTTTGGCTGCTTTTGCTGTCGTTGCTGTGTGACATCACCAATTCCTTTTCTTTTAAATATAAAATACAACTTAAGTCACTGGGTCCTCTTCCTCCTTTTTTCTGATGTGTGCCGTCTTTTCCACATCTTTAATTTCTGCTGTAACAGCACCTCTCTGAAGTGGGGAAAACACCACTCTAATCTTACAACTACACATAATGAGCTTTACAGTATGGAGAAAGCATTGTAATTTCCTTGAATGGAAATTATTAATTTTAAACCACAAAACCTAACCAAATCCCATCACACAAAAAAACTAAAAATATTTACCCTGTATTGTTCTGTCTCTACCACATGGGCAGAGTAGCTGGGATTTTTTTCCCTGATACTAGCGTTATGTCATTTTTAACATCTTCTCTTCTTGGCATTTGAACAGAAGCTATTGGAGTAAATAATAGAGCCACAAAATAGTCTGAGTAGCACATACTGAATCAGTATTGATGGAGCAGAGAAACTTGGAAGAGCAAATTAGAAGTAATCCCATGGACTTCAGAGCACAGAATGAGAAGCAGATTGGAAATGGCTGGCTATAGATGGATTGAGAACATTTATGTATTTCCTGGATTTTGCTTTAAAAAGTGTACCTTGAGTGAGGTACATAATCTGAATGAGCAAATTAATGTACAATAATTAAATATCCAGCCAATAAAGTTACACCAAGTAAACCATAGCTTACAAATCTCAGACACTTCAGAAAAATTTTAGAATCACTATTTGATAGGCTAAGACAAAATTAGTTCAGTCTCATTAAAATACTGAAATCAAACCTCGTTATTTTTTTAATCAACATGAAATTAAATGTTTACTTTTCAAAAATTTGTTGTCATTGCTCACTAGAGAAAATTAACTGTTTCATTATTTATCATTAGTGGCTCATTTATGTAATGTGCCACTTTGTTTAGGTTTTCATCTTTGAAAAATTAACAATGAATTTGGTTTCTTTGAGGCTCCAGACCCTTATATTTATATGCAAAGTTGTCCACAGAATCTATTTTATGCTATTCTTTTTTAAACTGGTACACACTCTTCACACCTATATTTCAAATGTGGAAATGCATATTTGCAAGCAGTAATACAAAAGCATTCATGAAGAATGCATAATCTCTGAAAATTGTGAAAACATCCCCGCTACCAATACATTTCTAAATACAAAACTGACTACCATATTGTTACTTCTGTGTAGCAGGAGAAGTTCATTTTCAAAACAGATAAAATTCAGTCTTTAGATGTGAATGGTATGAATGACAGTCTTTTCTTTCTTTTTTTTTTTAATTTCTTAGTTGTTTGGGATCCTTAAGCATGCAAGCCTCAAAGGGGAGGGTCCACAAAGGAACCAGGGTTGTCTTATGGCACCCAGTTAAGCCAGAGCTGGGAATGCCTCTGGGTCATCCACGTCAGGAGCAGAAGCACTTGACTTGTCAGTCCTGATGCCACCACGCCCACGGCCACCTCGTCCTCCCCTGCCACCATGTCCTGGGCGGCCAGGCTCTCAAAAATTGATCTCCAGCTGAGACGTTATATCATTTGCTGGCTTCCGGAAATGGTGATCCATAACCGAGTCTTCAGCGTGAACCTCTTCACTCTTTGACTTATGAAGAACAAATCCCTTCTTCCACTGCCCGTCAGCACCTTCTTTTAGTTTTCAGATGTTAAATTCTACTTTTGCCCGGTCCTTGTTTTGAATAGCCTTCCACGCATCCAAAGTCATTTCTTTTGGGTCTTCTTCCTTCACTTTTCAACTTCATTCTCCTTATTTTCAGTGTCTGCCACTGGATGTTCTTCACCTTCAGGTGTTTCCTCAGTCACATTTGATTGCTCCAAGTCAGTTAATTCATCTTTGACAGTTCCCCAGCTGTGAGATCCGCTACCTCCACGCTTGTCCTCATGCTTCAGGCCAGATCCGTCACTTCCACTATGCCTATCAAATTCACGTTTGTCACGAGAATCAAAGCCATCTCCCAGGCCCATTCCCCGTCCACAACCTCCTCGACCTCTTCCAAGAGGTCGCCACCAGGGAAGCCCCCCACCCTTTTCTTCAAGCGGCTTTTCAAATCGTCTTTCACGAGGTGGTCGCCTTTCTGGTCTCCTATCAATTATCTTCTCTTCACCCTGAAGTTGTTGATCAGGTCTTCTCCCAACGCGTCTTTTTCCTTCTTTCTTAAGTGCCACAGGTGGCTGCATCTCCTCCTTCTTGTCAACCACGCCGACGCTGGGAGGCAGCGGGTTCTTGATGTCTTTCTGGGACTCTATGCAGCTGTTTGCCCACCGCGTTGGAGTTTGGGCTACGGCCTGAGCTGCGCTCTTGGCCCCAGGGCCCCCAAAGCCGCCCCCGCCGGCTTCTTTTTTCTTGTTCTCTGCTGCCTTCAGCACCTCGAAGGGGTCCGATTTGTTGTCAAATAGCTGGTCGAATCGGTTGGTGACCACGCAGCCGAAGCCTTCCTGTAAGTGCCCAGGCATGATGGTGGCTCGGCGTCGCATTCCTCCACGGATTGCAGCAGGCCGCGCCGAGCTGAGAGTGCCTGCTTCAGCTCTTACCACAAGATGGCCAGGCTATTCTTTTTGAATAAATTTTTAAATGAACATTACTTCCGCTTTCTTCCCAAGACCTTTTTATATTCGTATAAGATTGTTATCCAGATGATTTATTCTTTGCTGATTAAAGATGAAGAAGACCATAAGTTTATTAATTGTTAGATTTATATGTGCAACGTGAAAGTGAGTGAATCAAATGTAAATCCCATGTCGTGTGCAAATGCACAATAGATTTATGTAATCTAACAAATTTATAAAGGAAATTTGACGGTATGCACTAAAAATTATTTTGCGGCACACATAACATAAAATTTGCATTATAAACCAAGATACTGTCTGCAACTCACATATGCAGGGGAACATGTCTGCATCCTCAAAGCCGCTCTAACCCTACAAGTACACATAAAGAGCTTTATAGTATGGAGAAGGCATTGCAATTTCCTTAATGGAAATTATTAATTTTAAGCCACAAAAACAAACCGAATCCCATCACGCACAACCTAAAAATCTAGAATCCCTAATGTTCACCAACTTTAGTATCTTGAGCCTTGAATTAAATTTGTAGAACTCAAATCCTACATGCATGCATACATCCTCTGGATTAGACAATGTGGTTGTCATTCTAGCATTATATTGCTTGAGGTCCAATGTTCTCAAATTTTTACTTCCAATTTTCATACTTTCATCTGTACTTATATTAATTTTGGTCATGTTTACCTTAGAAGTAGACAAGGGTGATAATTTATTTATTTTAGATGATACCTAGCTTATTTAGAGCAAGTAATTTCATACTCTATGAAAATTAAAATATCGTGATTATGAGACTTCTTGTCAAAATCAAGATCTATTGTTAGGAGACACTGACATGATGCTTTATAACTTTTTAGTCATCCAGTCAAAGGGTAGTTTGGTTTCATAGATAACTATGTTAATGATCATTTCAAATTTTCCTATTATTAGTGCAGCTTTATATTTAGAAGAGTTGGTGAATAAAATAATTATCCATCTTGACTGTAGAGCTTGTCTTTCTAACTGTCCTACATAAAATCTTTAGGCAGAAGAAACAATCAAAGCTTTGTAGAACAAATGAATTAATTGTAAAATTAATTGGGCCATGTTTCTACTTTTAAAAATCAAGTTACATTTTAGTGAGTCTGTGAACACTTTTACTAAAGAAAGCCACAATCAGACTGAATATACTAATGAAATTGTCTCCCTACATTTTAGGGAATTATCTTCTGTATCTTATCAATGATGCTTAATATATATTATAAAGCAAAATTAAGAAAAAATACTAAAAAAAATAACGGTGAACTATTTCATATGATTTTCTAGAGATGAGAAACATCACTGATTTGCCAATGATACAAATGTTTTTTTGCATTAGCTTTTAGATTGGAAGGCTCTATTTCCACAGATTTCACATTAAGAAACTTTCATTCCCTACAAATACTGACTCCATAACAATAGCCAAAGAAAGTATGCTTTGTACCCAAATTGGCTGATATTTCACTCATCAGTTTTTTTGCTGATTTTTAAAATCTTGCTTTAATATTTGCATCACAGCACCAGAGAAATTAAGTTAGACACTGCAGAGGAATTCTGCAACACTATAAAAAAAGGCTTCTGCAAGTTTGTTTTTATTTTTTTTAAAGAATGGAGTCAGTGTGTCATTTTTGTGCCCTTTAGTTAAGTGAATATATCATAGTTGTTTTTTAGTGAGCTTTATAACGTTGAGAGTTAGAAAGCTTACTTAGGTATAAAGATCAAGGTTATAGCACACAAAGAGCCAGAGTGGTTATGAAGGAAAGAAGAAAGGGAAAGAAGGGAGAAGGGAGGGAAGAAGAATTTATTTTTTACCAAAAAAAAAAAAAATCTTTTTTCTTACACGTCTACATATATGGTTTTAATTGTCCTCCCTCAAATGTGTTTTCTCATGTGAGTTCTGTAGATGTCCTCAGAGCAGCAGTTTCTTGACAATTTCTTTCACCATCACTTGACCTTAAAATGTGATGTGTGGAATACTTTAACACTCCCACAGACCCAAATGTAGAAAATAAATAACTCACTATACTCACATAGTAAGAGTGAAACAATTCATAAATATTTATTGAGAGAGTGAGTAGAGCTTTGAAATGAGAGTGTGGCTCTGAAATTGATGTCGATCTGAGTTGTGTTCTGGTGTCAGGATTTAATTACTGAATGACTGTATCCAAGTTTATCATTCCCACCGGTACTGTACGGCGGCATCTCTGTCTTCTTGATTTAATTCTTGCTTTAGCTACAGTATAAAGCCTGGCTCTCAGTCACTATTTGTTGAATGTATTAATGTATAAGCACTCCCCAAAGTTATCATCAAAGTAAGAAAAATAATTGGTACCTTAACAGGTACAACAAAAACTCTATGGTCAATGTTTCGGAATGGAAGAATCAGATTTCTGAGGGGAAATGGCATTTCACAGTCGATAGGACTGGACCAGGAAAGATCCTGAATGATAGGTAAGGAGTTTGGCTGCTTTCTTAGTCAATTTAGAGTCCTTCTTAGGATGCTGTCTTCATTTCTATTTTACCTGTTACTTTCTCAGTTTTGCAAACCCAGGGAACATGAGTCCCGGACAAGGGGAGTGGGGAAGGGGAGGAGAGGGATTCAATATGAAGATGTATTTCCAGTCACCTTGACCGGAACTGCTTGATCTTGCAGAAACTTCCTCCAAGACCTAAGTAAACTACAGGTCAGGTCAGTTGTGTCTAAAGGAAGACATGGGGAAAACTTAATTTGCTTGCTTCCATGAGTCAAAGTTGTGTCCAAGGCTCTTTAATTCTCTTGAACTTCTAAGTTTGGCTTGCAGCCCTGAGCCAGACAAACAATAGCCTTCACTCTCACATTAACAAGGCAGCCCCAGAGCAGTGAGCAGAGGTGTACTTCCTTTGCTTTGGAAATTGTACATGAGGTGTTGAGATGGCATGGCCGTGAGGTCGAGGCAGTCAGAATTATTGCACAGAGTGCCCAGACAGACACCCTGGCCCTCACTCATCTGAACTTTTTATAACACAGAAATCAAATTTGGGGGATTATGCTGCTGAGATTTAGGGGTAGTTTGCTATTGCAACGTAGCTTAATTTATCCTGACTAATATAGAAATTGCACAAGGAGAGGACTGTTGCAATAACAATAAAATTAAAATATGTGACATTAGCTTAGCAATCGGGCTAGGGTAGCATGGAAACAGACATTGGAATTTGGAAAGATGGCAATCCATATTTTACAGAAACAAAATATTTGGTAAAACTGTTGCTTGTTATGATCTGTGAAGAATCATGTATGTTTAATGAACTGGCAGCATCAGGAAAAGGGTTGGAGGACAGATGTTTAAGTGTGCTTTTTGTGTAAATGACTGCATTTGGCATGATATTAGAAGAGGTGCATTTCAGTAAAGAAATGAAAGATATTCAAGAGATTCCAAAAATTGAGAGACTTATATTTTAAGAATTGCTGAATCATTTGAGAACAAAAATAGAAGGTCTCTGCACAACAAAGCCTGATTAAAACCTGGTTTTGTGGCAAAGATCACACCAAGGAAAGGGCCTTTGCACCTACTGTTTTAACCCCGGAAGAGTTTAAATTGACTCGGAAAAAAATCAGGTTAAGGTGTAAGTTTCACTCAGAAGCTAGAAAACCTCAGAGGATTGTCCTTCAAATTGAGAGAGAAGTAAGAAAACCAGAAAAGAGAGAAAGAAAACAGATCTATGAACTGCTTAAAAAAGAAATATCTGTGGAGATAGTTACTGGCTTGTGGAACTAACCAGAATCAATTTTTTAAGAGAGTTATACTGCCAAAGAAACTCTCGGCCTGGACTCAAAAATTCTGTGACTGTTAGAGATTTAGATTCTGTGACTCTCAAATCCCTCAACTTTCTTGAGCAGAAAGTTGCCTGAGAAATCTGTTATGCTATCAGGTAGAACACATTCTCCAATACCATTACTGATGTGGTCCAAGAGGATAATAGAAAATTTATATGTTTATATAATAATAATAAAATTTATAAAAATAATACATCCAAGTGTACTCGTGGATAGATGGATAGATGGGTGAAGTATATAAAACATTCAATAAGTGCTGTGAAGATAAATCATAAGGATGAGAGGATGGGGCAACAAGGGGGTCAGGGAGGGCCTATTTGAGACTACAGTTTATCACATTTACACACTGTTGACACTGTAACTCTAAGTTCAAAGTTTATTTATTTATTTTATTTTATTTTTAATAGAGCTTTTCCTCAGGTACCTCTATCTCTTCTGTTTCTTAGCACTGTCTGCCTCTGAAATATTGGTGACCTTGGTGTTCTGTCCTTGGCTTGTCTCCTTTTCTACCTCCATCTGCCCTCTCTGGGCAATTGCATCATGTTTTCATTCATTGTTCATTCATTCATTCATTCCACAAGTATTTTTGAACTGCTGTTATATGCCAGGTGCTGTGCTAAGCTCTAGGGAAACAACAGTTGCTCTCAGCCTTAGAGTAGAATAGGAGATAGAGCCATTAAATAGATAATTACATGTATAATTATTTAATTACAACTGTGGTAAAGGCTGCAAAGGAAAAGTGCAGGCTGTTCTGAGAATGTGGTAAGGACATCTAGAGAGAACAAGGTAGTGGGGAAGCTTTACAGACAGAGAGGACAGTGTATGCAAAGACCCTGAGGCAGAGAGAAGTTACTTTCAGGTCAGTGGCCCTTTGAAAGTAAGGATAGAGGACGCCTCTAATTTCTATTTGTATCTGCAGCACTGCCACAGTATTTGGAGTAGAGCAAACACTCAACAAGTTCTTCTTAAACAAATATCTTAAATAATTAGTGATGGGGAAAAATAAACCCAGTGAGAAGGCAAATGGAATAGTGGAGAAATTAGCAAGGATTATATACAGTAAAATTTACATAACACAACTTGCTAATAAGATTCTGTTAATTCTTTTGTTAGGGACATAATATTATTCAAAGATGAGTGTCAACTTTATGAGTCACCCATGTGGGGTTTAGAACTAAACTAATTCTCAAGTTCAAATTCAATTCTCATGGCTTATAAATTATTTTTTCTTGCTATCTGAAATGAATGTATGTTAAAAAGAAATACGAGCTGGGTTTACTTATGTAGTACTCCTAATTTAAAGTTGGGATTTACAGCCTACATTAATTATATAAGCTATAAAACAATGGTTTTTTGCTCTGGTTTGAAAATTCACTTCCTCTCCGTAGTAGCACGATGCTTTTTTGTTGTTGTTGTCGTTCTTATTTTTTGTTAAAGCCATAGGAAGAAAGAATGAATTTGAGAGTACTTTACTATCCCAATCTGTAATTTGCTTATCACTTTTCACTGTGCAGTAAAATCTACATATATTCTTTTTCATGTATTACCTAGAAGGAGAATAGTATTATATTTATGTCCTATTTTATAGCTGAGTGTTTTATGGATTCAGATGGGGTTATATGGTTGCCAAGTAAATCAATATTGTAATTCTATCTTCTAAGTATCTCTTAGAGTTCTCTGCCTCTTGCCATTTCCATTGCCCCATCCTTTCAGATAACCATCTTCTACCCCTAGACCTTTAGAAAATTGTCCTAACTCCTCTTCCTGCAACTGGGTTTGTTGCCTCAATAGCTAGAGTGATTCTGTTTTGGATACATACCCTGAGAATTTTATTCCTCCTCAGAAATGTTCAGTAGAGCCTGGGAACAACTCAATCTGTATTGTAAAGTGTCAGGAAGAGGAGTCATGGCAGTGAGTTAGGCATGAATATAAACTCAATAGAGGCGATAAGATTGAATTTTCAGTAAATTTGGCCAGAAAGGAAACGAGAAAAAATGGGAAGTTGAGGGAATGAAGGAACCAAGAGAAAGATGGGCTAATTATTAAAAGAAGGTCTTAGAAGGTCTGAGGAAATGGGAGAGAAGGCACTGATGAAGGTATTAGTCTCACAGAAGAATGGATGGATAGGTTGAATAGGTATCTTCCTGAAAGAGGAAAGACAGAAGAGAAGTGGAAGATGATGTAAAGATATTAAACATTGAAAAAGGAAAAAAATGAGGAAAAATACATTGGATGACCTTCAACTTTCCCTTTAATGAAGAGGCAAGATCATCTATAGAAAAAATGTATAAAAATTATAAATGATCCCTAATATTATACTATATGGCCCCTAAAATAAAGCAGATATTAAAATTTTAATACTTTATTTTATGAACTGAACAAAATACTTTGTCATTTTGCTGTGAGACCAGACAACTTCTTCTGACATCTTTCCAGTAAAACTAAGTGATATTGAGCACAAACTATGAATATAATACAATTGGAGATGAATTACATACTTACGCTACTACTGTAAGAAAATAATCATTTCAGAAGCCATAGTTATGGTCAAAGACTGTATCTAAAGTGATACTATGCTCAGATCAAATGTGGGACACAGAAAACATTATTTAAAATAAATCTTAATGATTATACTAATAGTTAACATGTTTTGAAATCTCACATTAAAATAAGTTATTTCCTTTGAAAAGGTAAAATTATTAACATTTATGTGATGCAAAAAAACCTGAACAACAAAGTCTGAATGATGGTGATGACAGATGGTAATACTATCATTTAAATTAGTATTTTCCCATAAATCATTGGGAAAATCTGATTATAAAAAGGCAAAGCAGTTTAGTAAATGGTCATATTTCACATCATAAATGTGAAATATAATTCTATTGTCTATTCTTTCTATGAAAAGTTAACTCCTTCAGGATGTCTTAATGAATAATAAAACTGACTTAATTTTTCCCACTGCAGTCAACTTTTCTGTCATGTTATTAATGATTAATAATGACTGTATGCTCAATCGTTTTTTCTTCTCCAGATAAAAGTAGTATTCTAATATAAGACTTTTTTTTTTTTTGCTGTATAGGGGGTATAAAGATACTCTGAACATACAGAACAGCTGAAATAAAAGAGAAATGTCAATCAATATCTCCACTCTACTCAAAATAATTAACTTATAATACCTAGGCTTCAGTAAGTTATTTTATCATGTTCTAGAAGAGATGGCATATGTTTTGCATGTATTACATTATCTTCATTGGTATTTTTACATTATAATACAGTGGATTTGAATTTAGAGCTAGACTTTTTAAAATAAGAAAATACAGTACCAATTCAAGAATATCTTAGCTGAATAAAAAATGACAATCCATATTTTTTTAAGTGTAAGAGTTCATGTTTGTATAAATGTTTCTCTACACATCTGTAAGAACAGCAGCCTTTGACAAAAGTCTAAAAAGGCCTATGAAAACCAAACATAATAACATTGTTATTCTGCTACTTATTAACGAAAAATACTTCCTATAACAATTAGATATGAATATTGCAAACTGAATTTAATATTAAGCTGTCTTTGAAATGCCACTTTGCAGCAGGTTTTCAAATGCTTAAAGCACAGCAGGAGATTAAGTCCATCTTCAAATATTAAATCAAAACCTTTTTTTAACCTGATAAATCTTACTGAAAGCAAGGGCTTCTTTTCAAGAGGGAATTATTCAACTATCAGAAGAGAAAACGAAACCTCCCGACTATTGACTATAGTTGGTACATGATCCATTTCTACAATAAAATACAAAGGTAGAAAGATTAGATAGTATAGATAGATAGATAGATAGAGAGAGAGAGAGAGAGAGAGATAGACGGAGATAGATAATAGGTGATAGATGGATAGAAGGATGGATGGATAGATAGATAGATAGATAAATAGATAAATAGATAAATTGACAGGGAGATAGATAATAGATTACATAGATAGATGGATAGAGCAATAGGGAGATAGATAATAGTAGATAAATGATAAATAGATAGATAGATAGATAGATAGATAGATAGATAGATAGATAGATAGATGATAGATAGATAAATAGATGATAGATGCAACAGGGATAGGACTCCCAAATCGGTATAAATGAACACTCATTTGCACGCACTTTTTATGACTGCAGCCCAGTGTTTATCTTAAAATGATAATTAGGTACTTCATCATTTAACTTTTGTTACGTTTACATATTACTTCCCATTCACATAAGCTTGTTGAAGGTCTTACATTTCTTTGTATTCATGAAAGATGCCCAACATTTATTGGTTTGACGGTTCTTCGTAAGATGTTACGAATACATCTATGTTCAGTGTAAAGACACCAACAAAGTAATTTTCTACCTACGTACTTAGTTACCTATCTACCTCCTATCCATCCATCTAACTAACTAATTACTACCTGCCTACATATCCATCATTAATTTTCTCTTCTTTGCAAGGTGGGAATTTCAGCCAACGTGAGATTATTCAATTCTCAAATTCATCACATGAACTCTAAGAGTCAGCCATCCATCCTGTCACACGTGTGTTGAAGGCAAACTGTCCTGACGTTAACTGGCAGCCTGATGTGGGTAATGCCTGTTTTCCACATTAATTAACTCTCTGTGGAACTGGAATTCTCTTCCCAAGTTGCTCCTACAAAACCAACCACCAGGAAGCTTGAAATAACCATTTCACTTGCATAATAGAAAAATGCAATAAAAAGCCAGAACAAACACATTGCCAAATATATCTAAATGTCTTAAATAAAGTGATACTTAACACATTTGAGTTTAAGGAGAATAGCTAATATAATCTTCCTAACAACCTCAATGACACTGTATTTCTTTTCCTGCTTTTGCTCATCCTTACCTTTTTTTTTTCTAGGTGAGAAATGCAAAGTGTGGGCCAACTGAAGGAATTATTTTTAAGTAGATGTTATTTCCAAGAATTTATAATGAGATGATCACTTTTATTTCTTAAAGCCAAACAGCTCAGTGATAGATAGGAACAATTCAGCCCTAACTTATCAAATAGAGAGAGGCAGATTCACTCTGTACACAAGGTTATTTGCTTTCTCTATTTTATGAGCATTGCCACTCTCTTTAAAATTGAGCCTATAAATAATATATAAGTAGAAATCTATCAGATTTTGCTTGTTTACTTGTATAATACTGATAATTCAAGATTTATATCTTGTATTTTAACTTAGAGAATCTGATTAAATCATAGACTTACTGAATATAATTTTTCAATTCTATAGATTTGGCTAAAAAATTAAAGTTATAGAGACTGAATAGATTTACTGGTTGAAATAAAGTGCCACAGTGGAAATATGAAAGTGGTTTCAGAGAATAATAAATACGATTCCCAATCCTAGCAAAGCCAATTACCAACTGTATATCAGGAGTCAGGTTCCTTAATCTTCAAGAGACCGCAGTTTCCTTATCTCTAAAACTGGGATACTAATCATATCTACCTCATGGAATAGAGCTTAAAAAATGCTTGATAATATTTTAATAGAATATTGAGTGGGATTTTCCACATGTCCTGGAATTGGTCGTTCTTGTCCAAAGTTCAGATGAATAAGGTACTCAAAAGTCTACTTTCTTAAACAAATCCACCAATGCTCACTAAGGAAGAGGTAGAATGGATTCTACCACCACCAGAAATCACAACTTCTCTGGCTATATAAGAACAGGCTGGAGAGGAGGAATTAGTCATATTCTGCATTGTAAAATGTATAGTGTTTGAGATGAGTAGGTTCTTTTCACCCCTTCCTCTGTGGAAGAAGGGTGGGTGACCTCCCTCTCCACCAAGTCACTTTGGGGAGGACTTCAATAAAATCACTCCTAGAAACCAGGGCTTTCTACAGTCACGGGAGCTCTTTGGCTGTACATGTGAAATATCTGCTGACCCACTCTGATTCTGCAATAACTACAGGCCTTGGGAGAGTTGATGATGTGCCTCCAAATTTAAAGATATTGGTATCTGCTTAGTGTCTGGATTTAAAGAAAGCATCAGGCCATGAAGTGAGATGCAATTGTAATTTAGCATATATAGAAAGAAAGTTCTATTGACCTCTACCCCATCTCAGTATTCCCAGAAAACAAAAAAGAAAACATCATTCATGGTTTCTCTCCTTCCACCTGAAAAAGCACAAAGGCCAGAGGAAGAGGGAGGGGTTGTAAGACTGCTCAGGAGACTTAGTCCAGGCACAGAAACTGCCTACTTCGGGTGTGTGTTGGGGGCTCGGGGCAAATAAAATTGTCTTCTGGCTGCCTTCTCTGCATAGATCTTAACCTTGGAGGTGGGAAGGTTAAGCTGAACATCACCCAAGGAAACAATGAGCCACATCAGCAGAAACCAAAAACAGAAATGAGAAACATTATAGTATAAGTAAAGCCAGATGATTTAACAAAAATCACTCAAAACTTTCATTTGTTAAGCAGTAATCCATTTCAATATTTTAAGTGATGAGGACAGGAAATTGAAAGGAAAGAAGAGTGTGGGGAGACAAGTACTTGGGTTAATCCAGCAAAAAAGTGGTAGATGCTTTCACTGCAAACTGCATGACATCCAAGTTCCAGACAAATCTACCTTACATATTCGTGTGTTGAATGTTTGTGATGTGACTATTCAGAGAACTAACAATTACTAGTTCCTCAATCCCACAACTAGACATTTTATGTTTGTTTCCATACTATTATTACTACTTAATGCTTACTATAAACCAGGCATTTTGCTAAGTGCTTTAGTTATATCATTTTATTTTTTTACTATCCTCATTTTTAAAGACAAGAAAACTAATACTTGGGGAGGATGAGAAAGCTGTCCAAGATTACACAGTTCTCAAGAGTTGACCCAGGAATCAAACTCATATAACTCAAAAAGTCCATGTCGTTAACCAATGTGTGTCCTGCCTCCCAATTTTTCTTCTTAACTGCCAAAATTAACCCTTCTCAGGATCAGACCAGATTTAGTACATGATGACTGTCTCATCTTTGTTCATGTTATTCCTTCTACCTGAAATGTCATCTCCTCTTCTCCTGTACTGTACAAATCTTAGCCATTACTCAAAGCTCATCTTAAGCCCCATTGGTCTTTTAGGAGTACATATAACACACAAAAGTTATATGTAGAAAGTGGGATGAGGTACACACACACACACACAAATGTATATGGAAAATATATTGGACTGATTTTACAAAAATAAAACATTTTCAATTGTTTACTTTCATGTTAAGTTACATTTTCCCATCATCTTAAGTCCTTTTCCATCTTACTATTTTCTTCTATGTAATTTTGAAATTTCTGATGTTCACTAACAAATTTCTGATTAACTGGCTTCATGAATGTTTGCTTCTGTTTGCAGGAAATTTCTTTTATAGTTTCTCCATTATTCAGAAAACTTTATAGACAAGGTTATAATTTATGAAATGAGAGATCATTCTGGAACAAGAGACCAAATAGATTTTTAACTACTTCATCAAAACCATCCATAAGTAAAACAAAATACAATGCCAAGATAACCTTTGTAGTTAAGTTTCTAGCAATTAATTTTTTTTCCATTTAGTGGTGATGAAATATAAAGGATATAATCTCCTTGTTTCATTTCTTCGGAATTCTTTTCTCGTGAATATGACTCACTATCTAAAGTCCCCAAATATGATTGTGTCAATTGACTTTATTTGTTAATATCTCCTGATTTTCCCCCATCCTTGAAACAGAGCAATTGATGATGGAAAACTCCAGAATTAAAATAACTGTAGTCAAAATCCTGCTCCATCGCTGTTCCAACATCACCCACATCTGTGATCTTGGACCAAATTCTCTTACCCTCATTTTTCTATCTCAAAAACAGGGGTAATCTTACTTAACTCATTTAGGTTGTTAGGAGGTTTACTGAAACAATATGAAGTGTCTAGTAGATTGTTTATCGTATGAGTAAGAGCTTACTGTTTATTGAATCCTGAATAGCTCTAGCTCTCAGATACTTTCATCAATTTGCTCTTTAGATATATGCTTGCATTCATTAGTCACCAGTTACTTTATGCCTTGATTCCTTAAGGCTTAGATCATAGAATATTTGAGTCACACAACAAAAATACAGCCCAGCTAACACTTTTTCAGTGGTTGCAAAGTGCTAAGCATTGTAGAAACACTTCTTATAGATAATCTTATTTAATCATCACAACAATCCTAAGTAAAAAATGGCAGAGGCTGCTAATAAACACAAAAAACTCCATCTCCCTTTCTTTCCAATCAAATGTCTTCCCAGATAGACTTTATTTTCCAGACTCCTTGCAGTTACATATGACCATGTGGTAAAGTTCTTGCAAAGGAACTTAGAGTGGAAGTCATGTATGCAATCTCAGATATATAGGGTTTTCCTCCTCCACAATATCTTTTACTTTCATTCTCACAGGAACTCAGACATGGCAACTACTCCACTTCCATCATGCATATGACAACATCACTCTAGGAACTGGCAGGATAACCTAATGGAGGATGTCTTTGTCCCTGAATCACTGTGTGGGGTTACAGTCACCATGATGCCTCACATCATTCACCTCAGAACTACGTAATAAACTATATCATTAAGCCACTGTATTTTGGTATCTTTTTAATTACATTAACTTGACTTTATCCTAATAATACAAACAGTATTAGCTTTATTTTACAGATGTAGAAACTGATCCTCAATGTGTTTATGTAAATTGTCTAAAGGTTACAAAGATAGTAATTGGTTGGGTTAAGATTTGAAACTTAGCTAACTTCTATACTATTTTCCCCTGGTAGTCATGTTCACTGAGAATGAGTACTCAATATTTGACTGTGCCAAGTCTTATATACTTTGGAAACAGGGAGGGGGAGGCATTCTTGGTTTTCCTAAATTGTATGCTTTTACATTATCTTTGAAGTTTACACATTTGGAAGTGGTAGGGCATATGAATTGAAATTTTAAAACAGAATGTATTCATTATAATATAAAAATTAAAATTTCTGGAATGCCACTACTTTCAGAGAAAACAAGATCCAGACAGCAGATCTTAAAGTGGTGAAGGCAAATTTTATTCCAGAACTATTGGAATAGGGGAAAAGAGACCTTAGTGTAGAACTGAACTTGATTTCAAGGAAATAAAGACAAACAGAGTTGTATAACCAAGGAGTGGGGTGTGGGCTGTGGATGGAAAATTACCAAGAGAAATCATCAGAGGTAGGGGGATTCTGGCTAAACTGACTTGAGAGGGTTCTTGCTGAAGGCAGGCCAGGGTGATAAGATACCAAGGGTAAGGGATGAGGAATTTGATCTGATATCAATGGTGAGGGGTTTTCGCAAACTGATCCAACAAAATTCTTGCTAAAACTGTACTAAGTGAGTCAAGGACAGAGCCCAAGTGTGAAGCCTGGTCAAAAAGAGGATTCAGAAGAGCCTGAATAAAGTTTGTCTGAAGAGAGGCTTTATCACTGCGAATCAAGTACTTTACCCATATATTATTAATATCCCCACTTTATGGTAGGGAAAATAAGGCTCAAACAGGTTACACACACTGTCACATTTACAGCAAGAGACTGAGAAGAGTTTCCCATCAAGTCAATTTTATTCCAAAGCCTGTGGTTTTTCTACCATGCAATGGTGCCTTTCAAGGGCCAGGGACAACCAAGCATTTGTGTGTGTGTGTGTGTGTGTGTGTGTGTGTGTGTGTGTGTCCTATTTATATGGATGTTCCAAGTAGAGGAATATACTACCAGTTCAGATCCAAAGTTTACTTTCATTCATTTGTATTCTACATTTTGTCTTAGAGAATCCTCTCAATCCATGGACTGATTTACATTATAACTTGAAGGCAGAAATTATGAGACCTAATCCTAGAATTTTGCATCTTATTTGTGAATATACATTAACCCTTGTGTCTAGTTGTATGATGAAAAGATTAGTAGATTGAGAATAAACAATGAAAATGCATTTTTGCCACTACCTGAGTAGCCAAAAATGTGTAGATTATAGAAGGAGTAGAAAAAATAAAACAAACATCAAAAGATAGAATTCTAGAAAAATATATGCAACATTATGAGTTATTTTGTATGACCAGTACTTAAACATGTATGTTTCTTTTTTCATAGCTCAAGAAGCATCTAGGCAGACCCCTTTTCTGGACTCTGTAGAGAGTAGAAAGCAAATATAATGTTCTTAGATGGATTGGTTTTACACTACAGTTTAATCAAAGGCAATGAAACTCAGGTGTAAAACTAACAGGCAACATCCATAACAACAAAATAAATTGTTGCAAAAATCAATGCAGCCTCTGATTAACTATAGATGTAAGTCTTCCTTTTAGGGGCATGTTTGTAGAGAACAATTTTGCTTATAGGTTAAAAGATAAGTCTGGAATCACCCTTTCTGACTTTGAATCCTGGCCCTGGCTCTCCAGAGGACCTTGGCGAGTTATTTAATTTCTCTCAATTTCTTTATTTTTAAAGTAAAATCGTTCCATGAACTTAGCAAGATGATATTGATAAAAGGCCTATACCTTGTGCATAGTCAACAATAAATATTAGTTGTTGTGCTGTTATCTATGGTACCACTTACAGTGCTCCATCCAGTCTTTTCCTCATATATGGTCTTTCTAGTCTTTTTAACTCAGCTTGGGTGGAGATAATGTCTTCTCAACTATATTTAGATTCTCCTTTATTATTTAAATTTTCCCCTTTCACCTCCCTTTTAAGTAGCCATGAGCTTTTTTTAAGAATAAGCTTTTTCTCCCTTAAGGTATTATTTTCCATTATTCTGAAAGGACATATTGTTTGTTGCAGTTATTTATGGCATTGGAAAAGACTTCAGGTTGGAAAAACTGAAAAATTTCCTAGGCCATGGTTTATATTCTGATTAAATTTATACTCATTAAGTTTTAAATGAGCAGGGGCTGCTCATTTACAAGCAATGGTGAAAAATAAAATGGATTCTGCTGACATCACAAAAAGAGAGGCAGTCAGACAGCATCCTGAACCTGATAAGGTCTCTAGATCCAACTATCAATATATGAGAAGGATGAGGACAGAGGAACACATCAAATGACACCATGAAGATGCAATCTGCAAAAGCCAGAGAGAGGACACTCTAGAGAATACATGACATGGCTTCTTCAACAAATAAATTACAGGACAAAAGAAAGACATGGATGGAGATCTACAGTTTAAAAGGCACATAACATGTGTTAATCATTCACAATGTATGGACTTCATTTGAATTCTGGTTAAAATAAACACACTGTCCAAAAATACAACATTTGTGAGACAAATATAAATTGAATAATACCTGGATATTTGATGATAGTAAGATATTATTAGGTTTTTAATGGTATGAAAATAGTAATGAGTTTATATTAAAGAATTCTATATTTTAGAGATATATACTAAAATATATGGATAAATTTATATGAATGTATGATTTGCTTAAATTGAGTATGTAGTGAGGAGAAAAATAAGTGAGGGATAGATGAAACATGACTGGCTATGAGTTAACCATTGTTAAAACTTGGTGATGAATACACGGGCGTTCATTGTACAATTTTGTTTACTTTTGTGTATGTTTGAAGTTTTCCATAGTAAAAAGATTTTTTAAAGAAATAACTTCTGATCTTATAATAATGTAACATAAAAAAGGTAAAAATTATTTCAAATTTAGAAGATTCTCTGGTATCCTTAATTACAATTTCAAGACATGTTTGAGGATGACCAATCTAAAATATTTTATGCTGATATTTTGAAGGCTACAATTATAAAGTGTCATATTTTTCTGATTTTCTTCCAATATTCCTGGGTGTCAGGTATGGAACAGTGATGGGAGTGGTCACTTTGCTATAGCTCCCAGGACATTATTGATACATATGTATCAATAGAAACTATCAATGCACAATAGAGTTACGTGGTTTAGTATGTTACTTTTCTATTTTATTTCAACAATATATTCAGTTGCTGAAATGCATTCTGAAACCAAAAATAAATTATATGATAATTATTAATCATTTTGAACTACCTTCAAGTACTAAAATTTTTTCTGGAGAAACAGAATAGAGATGAGATTTAATAGAACTTAGCCAAAAATACTTTCTATAAGATACATCTTGGAGCAGATTTTGAAAACAAGACACAAATTCATGAAAAGGAAAAGTTGAAGAATTATATATATATATATATATATATATATATATATGTATACACACACACATACAAATTTATATATAAAATATATTTAAGTTACGGCTTAAAATATGAAGTTTTTTATAACGTTAAAATTAATTATTATAATTTTATGGAATATATTAACTTTGTTTCTAATTAAAATTTGAGAAGAATTCAGAAATTTTCTTACTATCCAGACATGTATAAATCAGTTTCTTAACACTGCTCTAACAAATTGCCACAACCTTAGTAGATTGAAACAACATATATTAATTATCTTATAGTTCTGGAGGTCAGAAGTCCAAAGTGGGTCCCTTTGGGTTAAAATCCAGGTGTCGACACAGCTGTGTTCCTTTCTGGAGCTCTAAGGAAGACTGTGATTTCTTGTCTTTTCCAGCTTCTAGAAGCTGCCGGTTTTCTTTGGCCCATGACTCCCTTACATTTTTAAAGCTGCCAATGGCCAATTGAGTCTTTTGCACGTAGTATCACTCTGATACCAACTCTTTTGTTTCCCTCTTATGAGTTTAAGGACATTTGTAATTAATTGGGCCTACCAGGGTAAACCAGAATAATCTTTCTATTTTAAGGTCAGCTGATTAGAAAACTTCATTCTGTTTACTAACTTAATTCTTCTTTGAACCTAACATATTCACAGGTTCCAGGAATAAAAACGCAGATGTGGACATCTTGGGATGGGGGTCATTATTCTGCCTACAACATAGCCCAACTAAACTCCATAAGATTTAAGGCTTTCTTCATAGATACGTCTTTTTCACAAATAGTTTACATTGCTCTTTTAATGGTAAAAAAAATATACGGCTGCTTAAAATTAGTAGTGCTGAGTTCTTTCAGGTGACTCAAATAAAAAGATCTATAAAAGCCATTTTGAATGCATATCCAAACCCTCAAGAAATGTTTACTGATGTTTTCGAGTGACACATCTATAGCTTCAAAGCACTGAAGAAAGTACAGTGGAATTCCCTTACCTCAGCAGCATTTGTTTATGACTTAAGCATAATGTATGATGCAGTTTTTGAGCTCTGTGATTTATCCAAACATCTAAAAGAAAGACATAACATTGCCAGAAGCCTATTCTAGAAAAGCAGATTCAGGTCTTTGCATCAATGGCTGACAATCCTGGATCTTTTGCTGAAGAGGCTGTCAGATCTTTTCAAAACTTGCTCTTTTAACAAAATTCACTACACACGATAAAATATCTTAAAAGAAGTGATGGAGAAATTCCCATTAGTCCTCAAGATAAAAAGACCAAAATTCTAAACAACTGCATTCTTTAAAAATGTTATTTTTTTCTAAGTAGCTGTATGCAAAATCATAAGCTATGTCATGGATTAACACATCTTCTGAAAACTATTTTGATTCCTGAACCAAGATGGGTACACCTAGACTCCTGCCCACTTTCTTATTTAGACATGGTTTTCGTTAACCCTTTCATTTTTAGATTCAACAGTCATAACAACTGCTTTCTGAAATATATTTCTTATGTGGGCCTAATGATCTACTCCTAAAGTATTTGCATTTCAGTGGTAACTCTTACAGCTCATTTGATGAAGTACAATATAGAAACACATTGTATGTTTAGCTAAACCTACGTTAAACATTCAGTATACGGGTAAGATACAAAGTAGTATAGTGGATATTCCACTGAAATTAGAAGTCCTCTCCACCATTCAGTCTTGTCAACTATTTCAGTGTACCAATGTCCATTCTGTTTACTTTTCCTGTTTCATTCCAGAGAAATCTATCTGACTTATATTCCAAATATACTGTTCAACTATGCATAGTTGTACTAGCTATTGAATAAAGACAAATTAAGAAAATTATCATTTAATGTAATATATTTGAACTAACTCAAACTTTTGGCTCAATAGTTCTGTCAATGACACCACAATTCTCTCAGTTACTGGAGTGCAAGACATCATCCGTTTCCCATCTGTCCACCTCTTCTTCCCGTCTTTACCCCATCTACAAAACTAATAAAAAATGATGATCACTGCCATCTCTATTCTAGATCCAAAGTTTTATATTCTCTCTATTGCTTACAATATTTCAAGGTAGATATTATTACTCCTTTTCAACAGATGGGAAAGTGAGGATCAAGAAGGTGAAGTGACTTGACCAAAGCCATATCACTAGGATGCATTGGACCTAAGATTCAAACATACCATGCCTGTTTTGTTCAAAGGAAAAGCCAGATCCACTGAACAGTGATGTCTCTCATCAGTCGAGTCGTATCAATTGTCTCTGTAAAGTTGTCTGTATTGGTTCCTTCCTCTCTGGTCTGATTTTTTCCCTTGCCCAGACCTTTATCACGTCTTATTTCAACTCCTGAAATAGCTTCTCAACTGGTTTCTGTATTTCTAATATTTCAATCCTTAAAAGTCAGATTAAACCACTTTGATCATGTCCATCCCTTTCTCAGAAACCTCCAACGGTGCCACATTGCCTAGAGGTGGGTTTTCCAGCAGGCAGATCACAGACCTTTGCCAGATGGATTATAAAACCACATTACCACATTCTTTGCAGGCCTCTCCACTACTGTTGACTCACACATTTGAAATGCACAGGGAGGGCTGCCTGCCAGTCACTTACTTGCATTTCAAATGCCCCAGATTAAAGAGAATATGAATGATTAGAAGTGAAGAGGGACATGATTTCAGCATGTCCCTCTTCACTGGCATGTTCCATTCATTTGGGGGAGTTGGCTAGAAACCACACAGACTGAAAGACCAAAGGCTGCCTGCAAACTCCTAATTCTTCCCTTGATCCTTGTGGTATTCTGACAGAACTTCCGTTTATCAGAATATCTGATGCTTTTCTCAATTTCTTTCCTTGAACAAATACTTAAAAATATGAGACTGCCCAATTCAAAATGCATGTCCCCCCAAATCTCAGAGATGTCAATCTATAAGATACAATGCAAACTCCTTAGCCTGTATTCAAAGCTTCTTATAAATTGGCACCATCTCCCATTTAGTTTTATTTTTGCTGCTTTTTCGACATTCACCCTTGACTCTAGTGATCCCTGGCTACTGGCTACAACCTCACCATCATTATCATGCATTCACGCTGTGACATTTATTCAAAGCATCTCTTCTGCCTAATTTGTCATCTGCATTGTTCTGTATTTACCTGAATGTTAAACAACTTTCTCTGCTTAACTACAGGTATAAAATAGAGAATTAAAATTTCCAGTGAGGTATTGGCCCAAATAACCTCTGTAGTCGAATCCTGAGAATACAAGTATCTAATATGAATAGAGAGGTGTCTAGTTGAATATTGTCCTGAAGCGTCACTCTCCACTGAGAATAGCTGGAGCACACCTTGTTCATGAACTCATAATGCAATTCCAGAATTATAGAGCTTAAAATTTTTTAGAGATAATTTTATCCAACCTTCTCACTCAACTGACACATGTTATAATTCTTTGTGCTGATAGTTCTTGTGTATACATGTGTGTGTGCTTGTGTGTGTGTGTGTGTGTATGTGTGATCCCTCCCTTAAGGGAGGAAATGTGCCTTAAACATTTTTGTATTTCCTAATGGTAGACATTTAATTATTTGATATATGATATATTGACCGAATGACAAATTCAAGGTAACATAGGTGACTACGCATTACCAGAATTTATTTAAAGTTCTAAATCTAATTTAAGAAGGAATTGTGGACACAATTAAACATGAAAGTGGTCAAGAAGGAAAACTGTGCAGGGAAATTAATCTCATATTTCTCCAAAAATATCTGGCCATAAGAAATATATGAAAGAAAGCATATGAACAATGAGTTAAAAAACAAAATTTTTTTCACTAAGTCATTTTTTTCTGAGGTAGGACATTAGGTAAAATCACAGAATAAACTCAAAATAAAACAGTAAGTGTACCGTTTTAGAAAAATTTCAAGTATAGTACAGAACCTAGGGAAACAGATTAAAAAATAGTCATTTTATAAAGTGTGAAATTATAACAAAGCCACACACTAAAAATTCTAGAAACCATTATCTATAATTTTCACTAAAATGCTTATTTTGAACAAATAGTTGCTATTCTAAGGTGAATTAATTAGGCACTATATTTGTTTTCTTTGGATGTACAACTGCAATCAAACCACGTGTAAAGCTTGCTAAAACTTAGTAATTTTTTTTCAACAGTGCTTCAGGCTCTATATTAATGCCAAATACACACATACCAAAAATATCCACCTCTACTTCAAGTTTTAAGTCTCTAAAAAGGGTATAATTGTACTTCACTCAAGAGTTTGTTAAATAAACACTAAAAATTTGATTGCCAAATGTATTATCTTAGAAAGAAAAAGAAACTTATATTTTAAAGACAGAGTTCTTAATATTGGAAATTAATCAACATGTAATTATGCATCTTCTATCAGCAAGTCCTAAATATGGGACATGGGGTAGTACTTACCCCCCCCCTCAGCTATGCTGCAAGGAATTCAGGAACGTGTCTATTTTGTGCTTGGGTAGAGGAGCCAAGAAGAGAGCAGGCCACCTCCCCCAAGGCCAGATGGGCAATTGCTATGGGAGTCACCAGGAAAAGTGAAGGTGATTATACCCCTGGCAGTCTTACAAGTTGAGTTCCCATTTCCTCCGTCTGTACAATGGTTAGACTCTAAAGCTTGGTGGCCTCTTTGTTCAGACATTCCTAATTTCATGGAACAATAGGTACAGTGGTATTGCCTGACCTGAGGAGTTTCAATAGTGTAAATCTGGGAATCTACATAAATTTTCCAGTTCTTTTTAAAGATCAAATGCAATCATTAGTATGGCAAATTAAGGTTGGTTTGTTAACAAAGCGCCACACTTGAAAATTCCAATACCTTGCCTATATTGGCCATGCCTGGTGGAGTGCTAGTGAGTAGAGATACATTTATTCTGCAACAGGTGGGAATTTGCCCACCACAATTACAATACACACATAAAATGTAACTTACAGAATTTTCTATAATGAATTTCTTCTTGCTCTAGACACCTCTCCCCACCCCTACCATTTTCACTGTTTAATAGAAAGAAACTGAAACTATTACTTGAGGGTTTATACAAGAACCCCCCACAACCCAGCTGCCTTGAGATAAACAAGGTCTTTTTTGAGAAACTTGTTATATTTTAAAGTTTCTTTACCCTTTCCTCTCCTCTCTTTGCTTCTCCTCTGGTGGCCTCCAGATAGCACAGGGAAGACTCATGTCATCTCACTGTGGAAAGGAAAGAATACCTTTTTTCTATGTGGTCCTTCTCTACAGGCTCTTACTGATCTCCACTGGAGATGTCATTTTCTGGACTGGTCTGTGGATGTCATCCAACAGAAATTATGGAAATTCTCTCTGTATTCACTGGTGTAATTATGGATCCTGGAAAACTCAGCTGTTCCCTCTGTGTTGAGATCCATGAAACTCAACTAAGTCTTCATTTGGCCAATGATTTTGGAGTGTCCACCTCAGATCATTTGCTATGGGACTCACTTACCCCACATGGTGGCTTCCTCTTGGCTGACACACTCAGATACTCTCTGACACTCCTACAGCATCCCATGACAACCTCTGAATCTCCTTCATGACCTTTGGAGGTCATGGGAACTAAGGGATGCCCTGTGTCAGGCTCTCTCATGCTCTCTACCCCACCCTGCCACCATTTTTGATTTAGGCTCACATATTGGTACAGGGCCTCTCAAATTACTTTAAGTTTCTCATTCCACGGTCTTGAGGTCAGAAGAACTAGTTCTGCAATTACCCCAAACCATTCTTGTTTTTTAACAGACTTCACTTAAGTGGGTGAAGGAACCCATAACAAGACATTCATGGCTAATTTGTTCATATTCTCTCTCTCTCTCTCTCTCTCTCTCTCCCTCCCTCCTAGTTAAAAAAAAAAATAGAGGTCCACTATGCCCTTCCTCTCAGGGAAGGATATTCTTTGTATTGTTTTTATTATTATTTTCTTTACGTTCTTCACCTTTGCCGCAAAGGGAAAAAAGCCTGCAGGAAAAGTAGTTTGCTGAAAAGGAAAATTATATTAGGAAATATTTCAAAAACATTACCTTCATTAAACATATCTGGGGAATTACAAGTAGTTTGGTATAATGACCAATTAATTCCTAAAGGCATAGACACCTGAAATGGGAAATAATGTACTTGGGCTACTTTAGTTGATACTACAATCAGGAAAATAGACTTAGAGTGATACATTGTCTTGATTTAGGGAGATAGTTTAGTGGTCAAGAAAAAGATCTCTGAATTCATGTTTTCTGGGCTCAAAATCTATATCCACTGCCTACTTACTGTGTGCCCTTGGGAAATTTATGTCACGTCTTTTTATGCTTTAGTTTCCTCATCTATAAAAGAGCAAGAGTGCCAGTATCTACTTTGAATGGCTGTTGAGATAATTCATTGTTTGTATATAAAAAATCAGAAGAATGTTTGGTATACTGAAAACACTCAAAAAGGGTTAGATTTATTAACATTGACATGCTGAAAATAAAACCTCTTATTTTCTTATCTGGTGAGAAAATCCATCATGACCCACGGGGAATGTGTATGAAATTTTAGCCATTTTTATTTTAGCGGAATAAGAACAAATAAGCATTATGCTGAATCTCATTATTTAATCATGCAACCTGGAATGACAAGGTTTAGTCAAATCAGTGTTAGATTTTAGATAATCAGCGTATGTGTTTATTTGCCTGAAAAGGCAGCAATCAACACAATCCTTTCATTTTCTCCTTCTTTCACTTGAAAATAAAATTTTCCCTCTGACGTGCATTCACAACTTCCTTAAAGTTCATGGAAACCTTGGGGTCAAGCCAGAAGGCAAAATTTGGCCCCAAGGGACATTGGGCAAGCTGCCACAACAATTTGTTCACATTTAATCATGTAGGACAACTTGAACAACTATTATTATTAAATAGTTTGTTCCCTAGATGCTACTATAAAAGGTGAGGCCCCCTGAAGTCGTCAAGTATGAATTGACATATTCCATTGGCACTTGCCATCTACCTCTACAAGGATTAAATCATGTGCAGCTGCAGCTGCTGACTTTCAACACCCCCTAAAAGGAGTTCAGGTTGAGAGCAGAAATGAGGCACTCTGTGTTCTGGGAAAAACTGGCAGAACAGGTTTTCAGATAGTTAGATATTTTCAAGAGCCTATTTTGTGAACCCAATTCTTATATCTCCTCATATCTAGAAAAGCACTAAAATCCTTCATGGTGATGTCTGCTCCTCGTGACTAGCAGTAACCCATACGAGACTAGAAGAAACCTTCTGTAAAAAATATGTGTTCGATTGCATGTACTCTCCCTTCACCAAAATCACATATATACTGACCTTCCCCTCTGCCTCTTTGGAGCAGTTTCTCAGAGCTATCTGAGACGCTGTCTCCCAGCCTGAAGTCCTCATTTTGCCCCCACTAAAACTTAACTCACAAGTCTCACGTTGTGCATGTTTTTAAGTCACTAAAGTTATCCTACAAATTATGTTTTAATAAAGATCTGAATTTGACTTGACTCATCCATGATTATATTTTAATTTCTCTTTACTACTCCATTTTCTACATGGATTTGGTTTTAAAATTAGACAATTTTTTGCATCAGTAAACTGTAAGAAATTGTTGTGACAATTTTTACAAGCAAATTGGTCTCTGAAAAATTGAGAAATGTTTTTAATGAAATGTCACTATAGAAAAAAATGAAAAAAATTTAATGGCCACTCAAAAGTGAACATGGGAAAATGTGATAAGAAACCCCTATGATGTTCATAGTTAAAGGAAGACAATTAAATGATGTAATTTAGTTTAAAATGTTTAATATAATAGTGATAGGAGAATTAAAAGCTAACAAAAAATGTTAAAACAAATTAAAGGTATTTTGAACTTAGAACACTAGGCAAGTATGATACTTGAATTATCTGTAACAAAATTCAGCAAGCTAGAGCACTCCAACTGTAAAAAATAAAAGGCATTAAGATATGTGAAGCCAAACTTTAAACTTGTAATTGCTGTAAAAACCTGCATTATTTCTATAGACTGGATGATTTGCTGAATAAAAGATTTACTGGCAAGAAGTAGCCTCATACACACTTAAAGATGTTTTAGCATGATGAAGTTCTTTCATTCGCACAGAGAGTAAGGAAATTCTCAGATTTGGCACAGCAGGTTTAGAGTGGGATGCTCCCAAAGTGAACTTTCTTGTCTCTGAATCACTTTTTTCTTTCCTGTCATATTTGTAAGTGCCACTATAAGCCTTTGGGAAAGCTCTGTATTTCCTTATATGAATACTGAAAATGTCTGCATATAAATGACATAAAGATTATTGCTTTAATCTTTGAGCAGGAAATCAGACTCTTCCTACTAATAAAATTGGTAATGCATTAAAAGTCATAATATAGCTCTATGCTTAGTAGAAATAACCACATGTGAAGTGTTTTTGAATGACTGAATGAATGAGGAAAAATATTAATTATAGAGTTATAAAATTTAATATAAAAATGCAGAAACATCAAAATGAAGCTACTTCATTTAGAAGATCTAAAAGTAACTTTAAAAAATTGGGACTCTAGACAAGCCTCCTAGATAGCCTAAGCCACCAGAGGGCAGACAGCAGAAGCAAAAAGAACTACAATCCTGCAGCCTGTGGAACAAAATCCACATTCACAGAAAGATAGACAAGACGAAAAAGCAGAAGGTTATGTACCAGATGAAGGAACAAGATAAAACCACAGAAAAACAACTAAATGAAGTGGAGATAGGAAACCTTTCAGAAAAAGAATTCAGAATAATGATAGTGAAGGTGATCCAGGACCTCGGAAAAAGAATGGAGGCAAAGATCGAGAAGATGCAAGAAATGTTTAACAAAGACCTAGAAGAATTAAAGAACAAACAAACAGAGACGAACAGTATAATAACTGAAATGAAAACTACACTAGAAGGAATCAATAGCAGAAAAACTGAGGCAGAAGAAGGGATAAGTGACCTGGAAGACAGAATGGTGGAATTCACTGTCGCAGAACAGAATAAAGAAAAATGAATGAAAAGAAATGAAGACAGCCTAAGAGACGTCTGGGACAACATTAAAGGCAACAGCATTCACATTATAGGGGTTCCAGAAGGAGAAGAGAGAGAGAAAGGACCTGAGAAAATATTTGAAGAGATTATAGTCGAAAAATTCCCAAACATGTGGAAGGAAATAGCCACCAAAGTCCAGGAAGCTCAGAGAGTCCCATTCAGGATAACCCAAGGAGAAACATGGTAAGACACATAGTAATCAAATTGACAAAAGTTAAAGACAAAAAATAATTATTGAGAGCAGCAAGGGAAAAATGACAAACAACATACAAGGGAACTCCCATAAGGTTAACAGCTGATTTCTCAGCAGAAACTCTACAAGCCAGAAGGGAGTGGCATGAAATATTTAAAGTGATGAAAAGGAAGAACCTACAACCAAGATGACTCTACCTGGCAAGGATCGCATTCAGATTCGATGGAGAAATCAAAAGGTTTACAGACAAGGAAAAGCTAAGAGAATTCAACACCACCAAACCAGCTCTACAACAAATGCTAAAGGAACTTCTGTAAGTGGGAAGAACAAAAGAAGAAAAGGACCTACAAAAACAAACCCAAAACAATTAAGAAAATAGTAACAGGAACATACATATTGATAATTATCATAAACGTGAATGGATTAAATGCTCCAACCAAAAGACACAGACTGGCTGAATGAATAAAAAAAGAGGACCCATATATATGCTGTCTACAAGAGGCCCACTTCAGACCTAGGGACACATACAGACTGAAAGTGAGGGGATGGAAAAAGATATTCCATGCAAATGGAAATCAAAAGAAGGCTGGAGTAGCAATACTCATATCAGATAAAATAGACTTTAATAGAAAGAATGTTACAAGAGACAAGGAAGGACACTACATAATGTTCAAAGGTTCAATCCAAGAAGAAGATATAACAATTATAAATATATATGCAGCCGGCATCATAGGAGCACCTCAATACATAAGACAACTGCTAATAGCTATAAAAGAGGAAATCGACAGTAACACAATAATCGTGGGGGACTTTAACACCTTACTTACATCAATGGACAGATCACCTAAATAGAAAATTAATAAGGAAACACAAGCTTTAAGTGATACAATAGACCAGATAGATTTAATTGATATTTATAGGACATTCCATGCGAAAACAGCAGATTACACTTTCTTCTCAAGTGTGCACAGAACATTCTCCAGGATAGATCACATCTTGGGTCACAAATCAAGCCTCAGTAAATTTAAGAAAATTGAAATCATATCAAGCATCTTTTCTGACCACAACACTATGAGATTAGAAATCAATCACAGGGAAAACAAACATAAAAAACACAAACACATGGAGACTGAACAATATGTTACTAAATAACCAAGAGATCACTGAAGAAATCAAAAAGGAAATCAAAAAATACGTAGAGACAAACAACAATGAAAACACAGCGATCCAAAACCTATGGGACACAGCAAAAGCAGGGAAGATGAAGTTTATAGTAATACAAGCCTACCTCAAGAAACAAGAAAAATCTCAAATAAATAATCTAATCTTACATCTAAAGGAACTAGAGAAAGAAGAAAAAACAAAACCCAAAGTTAGTATAAGGAAAGAAATCATAAAGATCACAGCAGAAACAAATGAAATAGAAACAAAGAAAACAATAGCAAAGATCAATAAAACTAAAATCTGGTTCTTTGGGAAAATAAAGAAAATTGATAAACAATTAACCAGACTCATCAAGAAAAAGAGGGAGAAGACTCAAATCAATAAAATTAGAAATGAAAAAGGAGAAGTTACAACAGACACCACAGAAATACAAAGCATCCTGAGAGAATACTACAAGCAACTCTATGCCAAAAAAATGGACAACCTGGAAGAAATGGACAAATTCTTAGAAAGGCATCCCCTTCCAAGACTGAACCAGGAAGAAATAGTAAATATGAACAGACCAATCACAAGTAATGAAACTGTGATTAAAAATCTTCCAACAAACAAAAGTCCAGGACCAGATGGCTTCATAGGTGAATTCTATCAAACATTTAGAGAAGAGCTAACACCCATCCTTCTCAAACTCTTCAAAAAAATTGCAGATGAAGGAACACTCCCAAACTCATTCTACAATGTCACCATCACCCTGATACCAAAACCAAACAAAGATACTACAAAAAAAGAAAATTACAGACCAATATCACTGATGAATATAGACACAAAAATCCTCAACAAAATACTAGCAAACAGAATCCAACAGTACATTAAAAGGATCATACACCATGATCAAGTGGGACTTATCCCAGGGATGCAAGGATTCTTCAATATACATAAATCAATCAATGTGATACACTATATAAACAAATTGAAGAATAAAAACCATATGATCATCTCAATAGATGCGGAGAAAGCTTTTGACAAAATTCAACACCCATGTAGGATAAAAACTCTCCAGAAAGTGAGCATAGAGGGAAATTACCTCAACATATTAAAGGCCATATATGACAAACCTACAGCAAACATCATTCTCAATGGTGAAAAACTGAAAGCATTTCCTCTAAAATCAGGAACAAGACAAGGATGTCCACTCTCACCACTATTATTCAACATAGTTTTGGAAGTCCTAGCCACAGCAATCAGAGAAGAAAAAGAAATAAAAGAAATACAAATTGGAAAAGAAGAAGTAAAACTGTCACTGTTTGCAGATGATATGATATTATACATAGGGAATCCTAAAGATGCCACCAGAAAACTACTAGAGCTAATCAGGGAATTTGGTAAAGTTGCAGGAAACAAAATTAATGCACAGAAATCTCTTGCATTCCTATACACTAATGATGAAAAATCTGAAAGAGAAATTAATGACACAGTCCCATTTACCATTGCAACAAAGAATAAAATACCTAGGAATAAACTTACCTAGGGAGACAAAAGACCTGTATGCAGAAAACTATAAGACACTGATGAAAGAAATTAAAGATGATAGAAACAGATAGAGAGATATACCATGTTCTTGGATTGGAAGATTCAATACTGTGAAAATAACTATACTATCCAAAGCAATCTACAGATTCAATGCAATCCCTATCAAATTACCAATGACATTTTTACAGAACTAGAACAAAAAATCTAAAAATTTGTATGGAGACACAAAAGACCCCAAATAGCCAAAGCAGTCTTGAGAGAAAAAATGGAGCTGGAGGAATCAGATTCCCTGACTTCAGACTATACTAAAAAACTACAGTAATCAAGACAATATGGTACTGGCACAAAGACAGAAATATAGAATAATGGAACAGGATAGAAAGCCCAGAGATAAACCCACACACCTATGGTCAACTAATCTATGACAAAGGAGGCAAGGACATATAAAGGAGAAAAGACAGTCTCTTCAATAAGTGGTGCTGGGAAAACTGGACAGCTACATGTAAAAGAATGAAATTAGAACACTCCCTAACACCCTACACAAAAAATAATCTCAAAATGGATTAGAGACCTAAATGTAAGGCCAGACACTATAAAACTCTTAGAGGAAAACATAGGAAGAACACTCTTTGACATAAATCACAGCAAGATCTTTTTTGATCCACCTCCTAGAGTAATGGAAATTAAAAAAAATAAACAAATGGGACCTAATGAAACTTTAAAGCTTTTGCACAGTAAAGGAAACCATAAACAAGACGAATAGTCAACCCTCAGAATGGAGAAAATATTTGCAAATGAATCAACGGACAAAGGATTAATCTGCAAAATATATAAACAGCTCATGCAGCTCAATATTATAAAAACAAACAACCCAATACAAAAATGGGCGGAAGATCTGAATAGACATTTCTCCAAAGAAGACATACAGATGGCCATGAAGCACATGAAAAGCTGCTCAACATCACTAATTATTAGAGAAATGCAAATCAAAACTACAATGAGGGGGGCTTCCCTGGTGGTGCAGTGGTTGAGAATCTGCCTGCTAATGCAGGGGACACGGGTTCGAGCCCTGGTCTGGAAGAATCCCACATGCCGCCGAGCAACTAGGCCCGTGAGCCACAACTACTGAGCCTGCGCGTCTGGAGCCTGTGCTCTGCAACAAGAGGGGCTGCGATAGTGAGAGGTCCGTGCATCGTGTTGAAGAGTGGCCCCCACTTGCCACAACTAGAGAAAGCCCTCGCACAGAAACGAAGACCCAAAACAGCAAAAATAAATTAATTAATTAATAAATTCCTACCTCCAACATCTTCTTTAAAAAAAAAAAAAACTACAATGAGGTATCACCTCACACCAGTCAGAATGGGCATCATCAGAAAATCTACAAACAACAAATGCTGGAGAGAGTGTGGAGAAAAGGGAACACTCTTGCACTGCTGGTGGGAATGTAAATTGATATAGCTACTATGGAGAACAGTATGGAGGTTCCTTAAAATACTAAAAATAGAATTACCATATGACCCATCAATCCCACTACTGGGCATATACCCAGAGAAAACCACAATTCAAAGAGACATATGCACCACAATGTTCATTGCAGCACTATTTACAATAGCCAGGTCATGGAAGCAACCTAAATGCCCATCAACAGACGAATAGATAAAGAAGATGTGGTACATATATATATATGATGGAATATTACTCAGCCATATAAAGGAACGAAAATGGGTCATTTGCAGAGACATGGATGAATCTAGAGACTGTCATACAGAGTGAATTAAGTCAGAAAGGGAAAAACAAATACCGTATATTAATGTGTATATTTGGAACCTAGAAAAATGGTACAGATGAACTGGTTTGCAGGCAGAAATTGAGACGCAGATGTAGAGAACAAATGTATGGACACCAAAGGGGGAAGGTGGAGGGGAGGGTGGTGGTGGTGTGATGAACTGGGAGATTGGGATTGACATATATACCCTAATATGTATAAAATGGGTAACTAATAGGAACCTGCTGTATAAAAAAATAAATAAAATAAAATTCAAAATATAAAAAATAAATAAATACTTAAGCAGAGATAAGAGAAATTTTATTTGGTAAGGAAAACTTTTTTATTTTTCAAATCAGAATTGCTAAGTAACTAATTTGTGAATTAAAAATCACTCGCATTTGTCTGAATGTACATTATTCAGTTTAATTTAAAAATGAAAAGCAATTTGATATAATTCCATAACTAGTGGATAAAAAAAAAATTGGGACTCTAGAAATCAGAAGAATTTTTTTTTTTTTTTTCTTTTTTTGCAGTACGCGGGCCTCTCACTGTTGCGGCCTCTCCCGTTGTGGAGCACAGGCTCCGGACGCGCAGGCTCAGCGGCCATGGCTCACGGGCCCAGCCGCTCCGCGGCATGTGGTATCTTCCCGGACCGGGGCACGAACCCGTGTCCCCTGCATCGGCAGGTGGACTCTCAACCACTGCGCCACCAGGGAAGCCCAGAAGAATTTTTTTTTAACATCTTTATTGGAGTATAATTGCTTTACAATGGTGTGCTAGTTTCTGCTTTATAACAAAGTGAATCAGCTATACATATACATATAGCCCCATATCTCCTCCCTCTTGATTCTCCCTCCCACCCTCCCTATCCCACTCCTCTAGGTGGTCACAAAGCACCGAGCTGATCTCCCTGTGCCATTTGGCTGCTTCCCACTAGCTATCTATTTTACATTTGGTAGTGTATATATGTCAATGCCACTCTCTCTCCTCGTCAGCTTACCCTTCCCCCTCCCCGTGTCCTCAAGTCCATTGTCTACGTCTGCGTCTTTATTCCTGTCCTGCCCCTAGGTTCAGAAGAATTTTTTGATACTTGCCATTCACCATGAAAATGTTACCACGCTACACTACTGAATGAAACAGAATGGGCCAGTGAGGCACCTTGTTTTTAAAATGACTTAAGACAAAATTTTGATTGATTTCTTAGTGTCTGTAATATCCTGATAGTTTGCCTACAGTTTCAAAGTAGTCTGGGCACTCATCAAAATGTGAGACCAGCAGAGTTTAGTAACCTGGAAACATCTACATGTTTTTCCAGGTACTGTCCTACCACTTTGCTACTCCTACTCCCAAAAAACTAGTAAAAATGCATTATGTAAAATTAATGCTCATATCAGACATTTTACACCAGTTACAATTTTTACTTCTAATTGTCCATGTTTGCTCCTCTGTAAATTTACATATTATTTTCAAACCCCAACACATAGCAATTTATATGTCAGTCATATACTTTCTTCTAAAAGCACCCACTCTTGTATACTTCTTTCTCATGCTATCAAGAGTAATTTCCAAAGAATCTTAGGACAGGGGAAGATATAAATTTTGAAGGACACATACATGTAAAGGTAACAATGCCAACTAGAAACATCATTCTAAAAGAAGTTGAGGAACGAAAAAACATAGAAAAGGACTTAGCTCAAAAATCATTTCTCTTAGTAACATTATTTTTTTTAGAAATTGTACAGTAATAGTTTATAATTTGATGCAATATCAGACAAGATTTTAAATTTCCAGCATGAGGTACTAATAGAATAAATCTCATAGAGCAAAAAATATTTACCATCAGTACAACTTTTCAAATAACAGACTAAAAGGAAGATGCAGAATAAAGGTGTAGACAAAACAATAAAATAATTTGGTTATGCCACATTTCTTTACATTCAAATCAGAAAAGGGTAATTAAAAGAGTAATGAAATATGAAGCAAAACACACTTCTAACATTTTCTTCTAATTTGAAATAATTTTTCTAACGTTCATTCAATTTATGTGAAAAAGTCACTATATACATTCTCTACACAAATAAACTTGCCTGTTATCCCACAGTGATCATTTTTAAGCATGTAAAAATTAATATATTTTAATGTTTCTTAAAATCCTTTGATCAAAGCAGTCAAAACCACTAAGAATTATTTCATTGGCCAATCACTCTAACCTTACTTTATACATTACAGCTTGGGATAACCAATCAAAATGCAAAATATTAGCAAGGTCATATAGTAGTATGACAAAACACATACTATATTTCACAGATTATGAAAGACATTAAAATTCTGATATCCCATTCATAAGGAAAAGGTTGTAATGAGAATAGAAAATGGCACAACATTAATTCATTGTGTGACAAAGAATATAATGAGAATGGGAAATAGTACAAACATAACTCATGCTTGTTACAGTTTTAAGATTGTAATGTCATGGTTCATATCACATACTTAGCAAGAAGGTGGTAGTCAATGTGTTGCAATATTCAATGACTATTCTGAATTTAGTAAGAGCATTATTTTGAATACATACATATATATGTATCTATACAAACACACAATATTTTAATATATGTATTTTCAGGATTGGGTATATTTAAAAATTAAACAATGTTGCTAAAAAGTTTTATTTGAAAAGATAGCATGTGTATGATTAAAATATGAAGAGCATTGTCATAAATCCACTGGACAAGTGAAAATATGAAACTAAAATGTGTTATTGGATACATTCAAGTTAATATTTTAAAATGGAATAAAATCTATTGGTAAGCAATCGCTTTCAATCATTTTATAAAGCAATGCATGATTTTATAAAATATTCAACTATTACATTGCAAAGTCAGGAATATTTGTAGCGTGGTTACGAGTCTTCACCCAATAATCAGTGCTGCTCTTTGACTTTCTTAAGAACAGATATGGTCTCTAGAACTACAGGAGGTGATATTCTAGGAACTGTGGAACACTGGGAAAGCAAAGCTGGTGTTTTGTAATAAAAATATAATCTTTAATAGTAGCAAAAAAAGACTAATGAGCACTTTTTAAAAATTTTATTGAAGTATAGTTGATTTACAATGTTGTGTTGATCTCTGCTGTATGGCAAAGTGATTCAGTTATACACATGTATCAGATTCTTTTCCATTAAGCTTTATCACAGGATATTGAATATAGTTCCCTGTGCAGTGCAGTAGGACTTTGTTTTTATCTATCCTATATACAATATATAATAGTTTACATCTGTTAATCTCAAACTCCCAATCCTTCCCTCCTCCACCCTGCTTCCCCTAATGAGCACTTGTGGCCAGGAAGATGTTTCCAAAAAAGTCTAAAATGTTGCTCAAAAGTAATTTTAAGATAAAAATGACAGTTCCCTGGTGGCGCAGTGATTGAGAGTCCGCCTACCGATGCAGGGGACACGGGTTCGTGCCCTGGTCCGGGAGGATCCCACATGTCGCGGAGCGGTTGGGCCCGTGGGCCATGGCCGCTGGGCCTGCGCATCCGGAGCCTGTCTCCTAAGCAGGAGAGGCCACAACAGTAAGGGGCCCGCGTACCGCAAAAAAAAAAAAAAAAAAAAAAAAAATGACAGCTCCATTTCATCAACTTTAAATTATCCACCCTAGGAGGAGGGCATATGGTGGATCATCACAAACATTTTGTGTATCTGTGTGTGTACTTAAAAATGCATTCCTATTTCTCCCCAGTTGATTCTACTTTTTAATTACATAAGCAGTAGTTAATATTAAGATTTAGATTTAAACTTATTTGCATTTCTTAAATAAATATCCAATAACATGCTGGGATGTGGGGTCAGATTTAATTAACCCAGGATTTAAAAATTGACATGAATTATCCCAAAAATAGATAACCCACACATTTTTAATTGAGTAGTTGGCATGGGAATATTCCACTTTTAAACATCTTTAGTTCATGGGGAAAGATGAATGTAAAAAGAAGTTTTGTAAAATGAATAATTACCTCTATTAAAAATGTGTTCAGTGGGAAAGAAGTGCTAGTTCCATTACTGAATCAAAATTCACACCTGAGATGCTTAAAACCACATTAACAATTTTTTGACAATATAGTTAAATAATGTTTTTATTTAATTTTACAAAATGTGAAGTTCTGATAGCTTTCAATATTTCAGTGATTAGTTAGTACATTGAAATATTTAAAATAATGTCTTTATTATACAAATTAGATTTCTTTATGATATATGAAAATAACATGGAAACAGACAATTTATTAACTATAAGTGAGAATATTACTTATTAATTAGGTGGTAAAACTGTGATTTTCTGAAACTAACTAGTACTGATCTAAAGGGGATAATGTCTTAATAGATTTTAGAAGACTTTAGCATTTAGGGAGTTTATTATTTAAAACTCATTGTGTATCCAGTGGATGGTCAGACTTTCTTCTTAACAACTCATTCTATGGCACAGAAAACTCATATCTAGATTAATTGTCCCCCCCGACAAAGATTGTGGTTTTGAAGAAATTGAAGGAAAACTGCAGAATACTATGTTATAGGGGCTTCCTATAATTATCTTAAAGTTCAAACAGATTCCAAAAAGTAAGATGATTCCAATATTTAACATATTCCTTGGGAAATTAATTATTTGGTCTAAAAATTTTTTAATGTAGTATTTTCACCTGAAATTTTCAATTTATTTAAACTAACAAAGAAAAAAGTCCACCTTTAAAATTTTCCTTAAATTTTTTTTTTTAAAAAAGAAAAATATATTAAAGTTAATTGTGTGATGAATTTAAACAATGATGACTAGATCAGGAAATTCAAAGGACAATTTTGAAGTATATTTACACAGCTTAAAAATAAACATCCTTTTTGGGCTTCCCTGGTGGCGCAGTGGTTGAGAGTACACCTGCCGATGCAGGAGACGCGGGTTCATGCCCCGGTCCGGGAGGATTCCACATGCTCCAGAGCGGCTGGGCCCGTGAGCCATGGCCGCTGAGCCTGCACGTCCGGAGCCTGTGCTCCACAACGGGAGAGGCCACAACAATGAGAGGCCCGCGTACCGCAAAAAAAATAAATAAATAAAAAATAAAAAACATCCTTTTTAAAATTTACCAAATGTGTGTTTTGAATTTGCTGTAGACAATTGGACAATTGCTTTGTATTGTAATATATACCTAAGATTTTTATTCTCGTTTTCCTCATTTTTCCCAAATAAATGTTTCAAGCTATGTTAATTTAATGCAGGAAATTATGTGATGCTTTCTTAAGCATGGAATATTGTGCTATAGTTTATGCACACTAGCAGCTTTATGTATCTAATGTGACTTTGGCTCTGTATTTAAAGCACCAATTAAGATGTTCAAACCACAGATTTAAATAGCTGTCTATGACTGCCATTGGTTGATTTATTTCCTGATAATCATTGGAGCTGCTAAGTGAAAAATCAGAGATAGCATCTCTTTAAGAACACTGCTCTTCTTTGTCACATTTGCTGAATTCAGACTCTGTGATTGTGATGGGGGCAAAGGGCTAGTGTGACATTTAAAAATCTGAACACATAGTTCTCTTTCTTGGAGAATCATTTTTCATCATCTTACAGGCATTTTTGACCATTCTTAATGTACTAACCATTGCATAGAGTTTGGAATTCAATACTGAACTTGTGATAGTGAGATTGAGGATTGTCTACAAGCTTTTTAAAAAATTTCAGGTAGGGGATGAAAGTGGTAGTGTTGGTAAATCAACTTTTCACAAGGAAGCAAAATGTATTCATCCCCTATGGTAGGCAAAAAAATGGTCCTCCAAAGCTGTCCATATCCTGAACCCTAGAACCTGTGAATATATTACCTGACACAGAAAAAGAGACTTTTCACGTGTAATTAAGATAAAGGTCTTGAGATGGGGATGGTCTACTGGATGATCCAGGTGGGTCCAAAGTAATCACAAAGTAATCAGAAGGGTCAGAAAGAGATTTGAAGATGCTGCTGGCTTTGGAGATGGAGGAAGAGGCCAGGAGCCTAGGAGTGTGGGAGGACTCTAGCAACTGGAAAAGAGAAGGGAATAGATTCTTCTCTAGAGCCTCCAGAAGGAACACAGCCCTGGTGATACCTTGATTTTAAGCAAGTGAGACCAATTTTGGACTTCTGGCCTCCATAAACCTAAAACTAATAAATTTGCGTTACTCTAAGCCATAAAGTTTGTGGTGATTTGTTACAACAGGAGTAAGAACTAATACTACTCCCCAACACTTTTTAAAGAAGATTAAGTGTCATTTAAGGGCGAGTTTCAACATATATATTTTTAAAACCACACAGCTATAATTATTTTTTAACTACAATTGCACAATAGCTATATTAAAACAACAGTACAAAATCTCTTTGCATTTTAAAGATGAAAAATTCTTCTTCGAGTTCAAAAATGATTTCAAATTAGGTATATTTTTATTTTTTTTTTGGTATATATATATATTTTTACTGATACGCGGGCCTCTCACTGCTGTGGCCTCTCCCATTGCGGAGCACAGGCTCCGGATGTGCAGGCTCAGCGACCATGGCTCACGGGCCCAGCCGCTCTGCGGCATGTGGGATCCTCCCAGACCGGGACACGAACCGGTGTCCCCTGCATCGGAAGGCAGACTCTCAACCACTGCGCCACCAGGGAAGCCCTAGGTATATTTTTAAATGTCTTTCTTCAGAAAACCAAATTGCAATTTTGCAATTCCTTCTATTTCTTCTTTAGCATAATCACTGGAAGATAATGTGATAACAGAATAAACCAACTAAGAAGCAAGAGTGTTATTTTTAATTCCTCTGTAGCTGACAGGACTGAGAAGTCTTACTCTCTTACTTATTTGTTGCAATAAACCTTGGTGAATACATCTCATCACCTGATTGTACTCTTGGTAAATTTCCTTACTTTGCAGTCTTTACAGAAGAAAGATACCTATCATTATAAATCTTAAATCTCTTTGCAAGTACAAGTGAAAATACAAGCCCATATGTGTTAACAGCTGTACAACAGCCTCTTGGGATAAATGTATTATAGATGTAGAACAGTGATAATAGCACTCACAATCTCACTTTTCCCATTTCATAGGTTTTATACCTGTGCCATCTGGGCAATACACCTGGATGTACAACAGAATACTTACAAGGCTTGGCTTTCTAAATGGCCTTTCCTGGCCTCTGATTTTTGTGGAACTCTTTTGATTTTTTGATTCACACTAAACCTGAATGCCTTACATTTTGATGTGTATAAATGTTAATATTAGAAGGAAACACATTTTGTTGTGATTTAAAAAAAAAACATAGGATTTAGTTTTATGAAATACAAATGAATGAGAGCAACCTTTTTTTTTTTTTTCATTCTCTTCATTAACAAAGAGATTTTGGCCAAGTCATTTAACTGGTGTTCATTTCCTCATCCTTCTGAAAACCGGGGAAATAGTTGAGGTTATTGTTAGGATTAAAGGAGATAAATGTGCCTGGAAGGCATATTTTGAAGTACTATTTACATAATTAGTTATATTATATTATTGATGATATTCTTCAAATTCATTAAAATGTAGTTGAATAGAAAAAATGTTTTTATTTCCCTTTCCAGTTTTCCTTTCATTCCTACTCCTCATTCATTGCTTTTGTTTTTCCCCTCACCCAATAACTGCATTACTACTATGTCAGTTTTCTTATATTTTGGGTAGAAAAATAACAGTAGTTAAAATATAAGCTGATGTGACTGAGGTCAAAATAAATCCAGAATAAAATAGTTCTTTGCCATCTATTCTTGTTTACCTCTTTTGAGAGAGGCAACTCTGTAACTTTCAAATGCAGCTGGTCTCAAGAAATGTCTAGTACATCCCACCATGATTATTATAAGAGCATCATCATTTCAATGACACTATTCCCGGAATGACAGGGTCATTCATTTTAATGAAATTGGTCTATAGTGTTCTTCCCCTCTTTTCTTTAGGTACTCCTACTCTTTTGCTGAGCATTTACATCTTCTGGTGACAATGTCCTCCAATTGTCCTTAAAGCCCAGGACCATCGCTTGACTGTCCACCCAAGCAGTCTTCCCGGAAACATTCTGTTTTTACTCTTTTCCCCAGAATAGCTGCATTAACAAGTCCTGTTGGAGAAGACTGGTTCTTCAAAATGCTAACTGACTAAATGAAACATAGCTTATGAGTTATGTCCTACCTCATGTCAAGTCTTGGATCCTAGCATGCCATATGACCAGTTTTTCCCTACTGGTAATGATTTTAATAAAAATGAATGTCCTCTCATTTCTAGAGACAAGAAACAATAATAAATGGTGAAAAGTCAGGCTACTTGGTTAACAAATTAGGGTTAGATTAAATAAGTATTACGTTGGTGGGGGGGAATTCTCAAATGAAAAACTGAGTCACCATCACTGTTTTAGTGAAGCATAGGTATGCATATACACATATTTTTAAATCCAGCTTTTAGAAAAAATTATCCACAGAAACACCATTAGATAGCATTTAAAATGTTTACCTTCAGGATACAATGCTTAGATGAGAGTCAGTCCTGACACTATGGTTTTACCTCTGTACCCCAGTCGTTGAGGATGCAATTGCTAGTCATCCTCTCAGCCATCTGGGGCTATGATGCTGCAGAAGAAAACCCAGACAACTTTTTTCCCCATTACGTGCAGTTAAGTTCCTGTTTGCAAGTGTTATTTATAAGGAAGGCAGCAGGACTTGGAAACAAACCAAAGAGTAATGTAAGCATAAATGCTTCCAAAGAGACATGTGTCGCTAATGGCTTTTCAGAAACCATAGGGAGTGAGGGAGTAACACTTCCACTCCATCGAGCTGGCTTAATTTTTTTAAGCATGTGAACTATCTGAAGAGCTTTACAAAATTTCACTTCTGAATTAGGACTTTGTTGCTTTGAAATTGGCTGTTACTCTTCTAATATAATAACATGAATGGCAATAAGAAAATACAAAGACAAAAAAAATCAAGATGTAACTTCAGGAAATGTGTCTGCCATTTTCATGGTGGTCAGGCACACATCCAGGGCAGCAAGGGTGCTTCCATGGTGATAAATATAAAAGATGACTTTGAGGAAAACTATGCATGTAGATGAGGATCACACTAGGACAAAGTCATATTTTTACATATAGTTTAGGAAGAAGATAGTAGTTCAAACTTTCCTTGACACCTCTTTTTAAATGGATACACATCATCCAAATCAGTCCTACAAATCATAAGGAAAGGGAGGATTACCTTTATTCAATCTTTAATGCTATCACAGTCAACATATTTAACTTAGGTGAGGTCGGTTCATGAGACAGTAAGTTTGAATCTTTTGTGTGTCGTGCTTATCCTTAATACACATTGCATGAAATCTTCCTGCTTATCAGTAAGGATGTTGGCACGTGTTTTACAAAATATTTATAAGAAAGGCATCTATGATGAAAAGAAGGAGTCAGGAGGTATGGGTCCTAAAGTATTGCTGAATGGACGCATGTGCTGTGAACCAATGATCTTACCCTGAGCGAGTCAGTTAATTATCCTCTTCTGGATATTTTCTCCTGTGAGACAAATGTTTTTAATTCAGTTACCTGTAGCCTCTCTTCTATCTCCAGAATTCTGTGGCTATTATAATAAAGTTAGTGTTGCACATTAGTGTAGAAGTGGAATTCAGGACTTCAGAGACGAAGTTCAGGACTTCAGAGACGAATCTTGTCAAGCCCCTCAGTAAGAACAAACAGGCTAAAATCTTTACCTCTCCTGGTTCCCTGGTCCTAGAAATCTATATTAACTCCTCACCCCCTATCCCAGCTCTGTCATTATTGTCTGTGCTCTACACGTCTTGTCAGGTAGTTTTAAGTAAGTTATTGTTGTAACTCTCATTTTTTCTGTGACTTCCCAGCAAGGACTTTGAGACGTACGTTATATGGGCAAAAATTCCAATTTATTTCTAGCACAGTTAACTTTAACAATTCTGAGCAGCTAGCCAGGGTTTTTGTTCCCCCTAAAAGCAGCTTTACTTAAGACAAGGGAAAAAAAAAGAAAGAGAATTATGGAGACGTCAAGTTAGTTTGTTTATAAGTAACCACGGTCTTCTCACAGTCATATGTAATCAAAATGAACAGCTTCTCAATTTCTTTGAAAGCAAATAATTGAGCTGAAAGCAATTTAACTGTCTTAGGCCCAGATATATCGTGTATTAAAGGGATGGATACTAAGGAAGATCTGCAGCCCAAAGGTACAGATTTTTATCTCGTCAGTTCTCCCAGAAATGCTTGTAACTTTCGAGTGGGCAATTCTTTGAATAATCTGATCACTAACTAGTAAGGTTTTCCTGAATACCCATTTTGACTTCCAGGTCATTAGTTCTCAGCATTCTGTTCTCAGATATAAAGTGAAATCTGGTAATGGTTATAAAAAAAAAAAAAAAAAAAGGATGGTCTATCTGAAGTTCAAGTGAATATGGACTTTTATGCTTTTATGGAGTGTCTGGAATTTCCTTTCAGTGTTATGCAATGGCAATAATGACATTCTGGGTTCTGTTAAATGGAAGACTATTGAAGAAATTAGAAGAGCATTTATTCTATCTGGGTTGTGAAAGCTCAGTCTGCTAATCCGAGAAATGCTTTGATAGTTTGATGGAACATTGAGAGCATTTATTTTATGATTTTAATTGAGCTTCTCAGGTTGTGTCTACTGAAATTTGGATCTTCTCCCAGCCCCATAAGATCTTTTGATCTTATGGTTTATATTGTTTCCAGAAACTTTTGATAAATTCAGCACTGACTTTTTCACTTGCCTAAGTTATTCTTTCCTTTCAATAAAACAAAGGAATTTCCCCAAATCAAATAGTTTAAAAAATGTTATGATAATTTAAAAGTGACTTTAGTTTAAAATCTCACATATATATTAGTGATTAACAAAAATTAAACATACAATAGAATTATTTCACTTAAGTTTAGATATTTTTGGTTTTAAATCCTATATAAATGAGAGCTTTAGAGCTGAAATTCTATTTTGAAGCAGACACTATAGGACAGTGATTTTTAAGGTGGAAGAGATGGGGAAAAGCGCATCTTTCCCAGACAAGTAGATCTAAGGAGAGCAGAATTGTTCAGGTTTCACACACTTTCCATTTCCTCCCTAAGATTTTAATACATCTCTCTTTGGGCACCTCCCACCATCTACCTCAGAATAGAACTCTCATTCCCTAAGGAGAGTCTGCATGGGCCTTAAGGCTGATGATGGAGCAGGAGAGTTGAGAAGCTCTGCCCTCCACAGTCCTTGCACACTGATACCTGGGAGAATTAGACACATAATCTAAAGGAAGGATTTTGGGGTGGAAAACAAAATTTTTTCTGGAAACATGATTTTGTTTTTCCAATTTGGACAGACCCATGGGGACAAGAAATATTTCCATTTCCTCTTAACTACTATTTTAAAAAAAAAAGAGAGAACAATGGTGAAGGTATGGGGGAAATGAGACTTGCCACTTGGTCTCAGACTTTCAGACCTAATCTGTCCAAGGTGAACTTAAGGACAAATGCCCTGTCTAAGGTGGGGCAGCTGCTACTCATTTCCTCCTAATGGTTCCCATAAGGAAATATGGGCTGAGGATTGCCAGATAATTTTTTTTTTCATAAAGGATGCTATTAATGTGTATTTTTATGTGCAGTCTCATACATTTTGAATGTTGACTGCTAATTTAGAAAATATTTTAATAGTGTGATCCAAACAAAGCTCAATTGGAGCTTACCTATTTGGAACTTCTGATCTGTATCTCATTTTTGTTTTATTTTGTTTTGTTATATTAAGTATAGGTATATAGGTTAGTTATAGATCTTCAAAATCAGGGGTCAAGGACCAAGGAAATATGGTATAAGAGAAAAACAAAATTAGAGTTAAAAAAAGTTGATCTGGCTTACGGGTAATCTTAGGCAAGGAAAAATTTTCTGTGTCTTGATTTCCTCTCCTATAAATGAAAGAGTTGAATTAAATGACCTTTAAGCTACATACCACTCACAAAGTTCTATAATTTTAACATCCCTGGGGAGTTCCCTATAATAGTTTAGAAATGCATGAGTGTCTGGGTGAGTGTAAATATGGTAGGTCAGGATTTACAAGAATAGATGTAGTTACAGATGAAATTAATAACAGTTATTGGCTCAGACTATTCTATTTTTTTCTTTGCTTTAACCAGTGTTTTATGTCATTTAGGCCCATACTCTTAACTACTGTGCTGTGTTGCATCGCCTGCTCAAGCATCTGTGGAAAGAAAATAGAACTACTTTACAAGATACATCACTCCAGAAAACAAACCAAAAGTTATTTTAGAAAAAGTTTACTCTTTACTTAATTCTATATACTACATTAAATAACTGCAATATTTTAAAAAATCACTTTGTGTATCATTGTTTTAATTTATGAAGTTTGTATGTTGCTTTAGAAAAACTACCCAGCAGTTCCATTAAAATCACATTTCTAGCTAACAAGTCCATTTCTTTCTTTTTTTTTTTAATTGGGGTCTAGTTGTTTTAAAATGTTGTGTTAGTTTCTACTGTACAGTGAAGTGGAGTTCCCTGTGCTATACAGCAGGTTCTTATTAGTTATCTATTTTATACATATTAGTGTGTATATGTCAATCCCAACCTCCCAATTCATCCCACCTCCCATCCCCCACCTCCCACTTTCCCCCCTTGGAACAAATCCATTTCTTTCCTCTTGCAGTGCAGATTCTTCAACAGAAAAGCAGAAAAGTAGAAGTATTATACCTCCTGAGAGCCATAAGAGATTAGAAGTGGGCTATGGTTGTTTTATTAAAAAATAAATATGCTTCATTTGTATATTTCGGTATCACTGTTTTGTCTAATCTAATGCCTCCTAAGGCTAAATGTACAAGGTGCTATTAAAAATATAAATTATTGGGCCTCATCCCTAGAGATTCTGTTTTTTGGTTCAAGATGGAGGAGCCACTATTCTAAACTAATACATTTTACAGAGGAGGAATTGGTTTTATAGATACCTTCAATGGTTTGAAGATAGGAATTGATCTTTAGTTTTTGGACATAAGCAGGTTGTAATTGGACAAACTGAAAGCAGCATTTTTGGACCTGGGCCAGCTTCAAACTCAGATTTGATCTAGACTTGTTTCCAGTTGTTTTGTTTTTAGATCCCTAAAATTAATCCTTTCCAAACGCATAATTTTTAATTGTTAAATATAACCTAATTGTACTCGAAGGCTTACACCTAATATTTGGTGACATAAAAATTGACACATAAATATGAAATGTATTTATTATGGACTGAAATGTGCCCTCCCTAGATTCACATATTGGAGCCTTAACTTTCCAGTACATCAGAATGTGAGTATATCTGAAGATAGGGCCTTTAAATAGGTGATAAAGTTATAATGAGGTCATTAGGCCATTCAATCTGACTGGTGCTCTTATAACAAGGGGAAATTTGAACACACAAGGAGACACCAGGGCTGCACAGGCGCAGTGGAAGGACCATGTGGAGACAGTGAAAAGGCACCATCCACAAGCCAAAGAGAAGGATCTCCAAAGAAACCAAACCAGACAACACTTTGATCTTGAACTTGTAGCCTCCAAGCCTGTAATAAAATAAACCTCTGTAGCTTAAGCCACCTAGTCTGGTATTTTGTTATGCCAGTCCTAGAAAATTAATATTGTATTCTTAGGTGAAATGAACAACAGACACATATATAAATTGTCTTCCATATTTATCACAATTTTCCTGAAAATTGACTCTGAAAGTATATTTTCCAAAAATATAATGTTAAAATGAAAGGTGTTTACTCGACAAAGGACTCAATATCAAATAAAACATAAAACAGACAAATTGTGTAAAATGCAGACAAAGGCACCATTATAAACAAGGCTGGGCCAGGGTACGTGGGTGATGAGAATAAAATTCCTGGGCTCGAGGTGCAGATGAGGGCAGGACAACCAACCCATGTGAAGATTTTTAGCCAAATTGTTCCTTTTGAGGGGCATGATTTTTCCGCTTTCTCTGAAGCACTGAAATTAACTTTTATACTACTTTGAAATAGTAACTTTGTAACAAAAGCCATAGAATTCTGGAGATAGAAGATGGACTACGGGAATAAAGAATAATAACAGAATAAAGAACATTTGTCTCACAAATATCCAGGACAAGAAAATTGAATGAATTGATCAGAATAATACACCATTGGTTTATAGCAGATGAATTCATCCAGCAAGTCTTTAAAAACCAAGTCTCTTGATTCCTCATTTAAATGTACTCTTCATTTCACCACATATGCCTTGCTTATAAATATTTTGTGAAATGGGTACAAACATGCTTGCTGATAAACAGGGAACTTCTATGTAATTTACATAAAGGGTAAGCACCCCATACAAAGGTGCAAACTTACTGTCCCATTAACTAACCTCACCTAAGGTAAAGATGCTAATTATAATTGCATTAAAGACTGAGTAAAAATAATTTATCCCCCCTTAGAAATATTAATAATTTCCATTTCACCTGAGAGCACCCTGCTGAGAAGTAACTTGGATGAAAGACATCCTTGTCTGTTCCCTGGGCCAACCCGCTTATTGAGGCTTTGTCTTTTTTTTTTTTTTTTCCTGATGCTTCATCTTGATGAGCACAGGCACGACCAGTAAAAGAACCACCCAATCAATGTACAGAATGGTGAGAAGCAATACATTGTTATTGTTCCAAGACTCTAAGTTTTGAGTTACTTTGTTACACAACAAAGACTAAATGAAACAGGACTTTAAAAAATTACATAATTAATACCCTCATAAAGACAGCAGAAGATATTTTGAGAGTTAAATAATAAAAACGTGCTATTAAAAAAAGATGATCATAGAATAAGAAAAAGTTCTGAGAAGTTATAAAATAACCAAAGTGAAATAGTCAATGGAAATCTTGGAAGATAAAATTGTAAACATACAGAACTAGAAAACAAACTTATGGAAGACTGGAGAGAAAACATAATACATGAGAGAATTAATTGGGTAGGTCCCACAATTGATTTATTTTTAAGTGTTCCAGAAAGATAAGTCAGAAAAGAAGCTACCAGTGAGAATTGCAGAAAAACTTCTGATAGGGAAGGACCCATTTCTTCAGATTGCAGAAGGACCACACTATTAATAATAATAATAAAAAGACCTATGCCAAAGGCTATCACCACAACTTTTCCTAAAAGCCTCTAAAGAGAAGAAAAATAGGTCACATATGCAGAATTATTGACCATAATGACCTCAGATTTCTCGATAGCTACTCTGGAAGTTGAAGACTTTGACTTTGGAGCAGTATCTTTAAAATTTGGAGGAAAAGTTATTTTCAACATAAAATACTATATACATCCAAACCTTCAATCAAAAGTGAGAGTCGAATAAACATAGATTAGCATACATTGGCTAAAAAGTACCTTGTGCTCTTTTGGTTAGGCAGCTGCTAGAGGGCATCTTTTAGCAAAAGAAATTTTAAAAAAATGTATCCACATGAGGATACATTTGAGCCAGGAAAAGGGCTCTCACCAGAACTTGACCATGCTGCACCTTGATCCCAGCCTCCCGAATTCTGAGAAATAAATATTGGTTGCTTAAGCCACTCAGTTCACGGTATTTTGTTATAGCAGCCCCAGCTGAATACGACCGTGAAGCTGTGCGACTTCAAAGGCTAGATCATCAATGTCATTCAGCTTCCTCCTCAATCCCTCTCTCTCTCAGAACGTGTCCATCGGATCCTGAAGCTAAAATCTATGACGTCTGGCTATCCTGAAGCCACCATGCTGGAAAGACCTTGTGGAAAGAATCCATGAAAACAGAGAGGGCGGCTTGAGGAGTGCCAGCTGTTTCAGTCCCAGCTGTTGGAGTGTTCCCAGCCCAAGTGCTAGACATATGAGTGAGTCAGGCTTTAGGCAGTCCCAATCCCAGCCTTCTAGCTGCCTGCTCTGATATCAAGTAGAGCAGAGATGAGCCATCCCCACCAGGCCCTACCCAAATTCCAAACTTATTAACAAAATAAATGTGTTTAATGTTTAAAGCCACCAAGTACTGGAGTGGTTCGTTGCGCAGCAATACATAACTGGAACACTGTCTGTGCCTTTGATCGCAACAGCCTTCCTCTTCCCTCTAATTTGCTATTTCTAATAACGGTTTAGAAAGCAGATAAGCAGACGCATTGAAATTTTGTGTAAGAAGAGGGTAAAAATACACTAACAATAGACTCAGAACATTCTTCTATGAATGAGTGTATGACTTTTGTGTCTGAACTTTTCAATACAGATTTAGATTTTCTGGAACACTTTTATGCTTGTATGCTAGATTTTAGTTTGTTTTCTTCAAGGCAGAGTTCTAGATAATAAAATGGTAATATTTGTTTCATATTCTTTTTTCACAATATTCTATTTTTCACAGACTGTGTTTATGATAGTAAACTAAAGAGGGGGAATAATTAATAATGATCCCTTTTTTATTATGTAAAAACAGCCTGGTGATAGGAATAATTTCTTAAATATTAGAGCCCACACAGATGATAATTCTAGCCACCTTTGATTTTTGGAGCAAAGGCTCCACAATGAGGCTACAAATGCTGAGAGTACTGAAATCCTTGCTTTTATTCAATTAAGCTGCTTTAAGGACCCAGTTAAAACATGAAAACAGACTAAGAAAAAATAACTTTCCTGTGGGACTCAAGCTCTCCATAGCAGAGTCATTCACTTTTTATGATCGTTATAATTATTAGTAGTGATGGTGATAACAATATTTCATTTATATAGCACTTTAGAATTGCACAGAGCTTTCCTACCATCATTTATTAGCTAATCTCCAGAACACTCTTCAGTAATAAGTCAATATTTCTGCTTCCATTTAACAGGTAGGAAATTGAGGCACCACAGGCTTGAGCCACTTGTCAAAAGTCAATCAAAAGTCAGTTCATGGCCTGAGCTGAATACTCAGTAACACTACTAACAGCACCATCCTCCTAGACCAGCCTGGATCTCACTCAATAACTCTCACTCACTGCTTTTAACAGATGTGACTACAAGCTTGACTTTTAAAGCAAATTCTTTGATATTTTCAGCTGTAATCTTAAGAATACTCTCCCAAAGTGAAAATTCTTCTTAATTGCAAGGATCATTTGAATACAAAAATGAATATATGTTACACCTCTATCTATATAATGTACATTACATAATAAGTAAGCCCTTCAAGATGAATGCCAGAACTCTTTTGAAAATAGGAAAGAGTTCAATTATGTACCTGAAATGTATCATGTATAACCCGGAGAGGTCATGGAATTATCCCCCTTAGTTAATTTTAGGAATGGCCTACCCCTCAATGGTGTCTCATGTAAAGCTAAAGAATACATAACATTAAATAATAAGATAAAACAGGAACTGTCAAATTCAATAGGAAATATTACCATAATTTCCAGATTCATACCAGAGGCAAATTTGAAAATCTCTGCTGTTGGAGTTACTGATGATGCCTAGATATAACTAATATGGTACCATGATATTAGCTGAATTATTCATTTCTCTATCGAGCATGTAGGCATTAGGTGTACTATCTTGGGATATATTTCTTTATGGAGAAGACTCTACCTCTCCCTTTTTTACCCCTCCCCCATGTCTTATTCCTCTATCCAACTAGTGCAACAGAGTGACTAGCTTGAGTGGACCACCTTGGTTTCCCCAGTAAACTGACGTTTTGTTCTCAAACAGTGCAGCAAAATAGAACATCAAAATATGCTCTTGCAAAACACATTGAAACTTGGCATTTCTGCTTTTAGCACAAATATGGCAAATCAAGGACCCGTTCTTGTGGGCTTCCTTTAGAGATGCCCATCACCCAGCATCCATTTCATGTCAGGTCCTGCCAATTGTGCCCTGTGGCTGACACTGGCCCACACACACACAAGTATGGCACAGTCTATGGAATCAGAGGACTTCTTTTCTTTTGTTGGTTTCTTCATCCTCTGAGCAAGAATTCAAATGTCAATCACTTTTAGTTAGATTTCATGGAGCAGCATCATAAAAATGGTAACCAATCCAATTGCAAATGACTTGATGAATCTTCTTTGAAGAGTTGCCAATAATGCTAATCGTCAAATGGTTGAATCCAGCTTTGTAAAGATGCGTTTGTGAAGAACAGCAATCTCTGTGACTTTGACAAAGGAACTGCTGACTTGCATCACTGTTTGTCTTTTGATGTGAAAGAGCAAATCGATTTATGGAGCTTTTGCTTGCAGATGTAGGATATGATTAGTATGCAGAAAGACCTTTCCACAGTGTCATTTGTTTATTTAGCTGCCTCTGCACTCAGCTCTGATTGTGTATACCTAATTAATGTATACAAAGCTAAGAGAAATAAAATCACAGATCCACACTCACAGGAAACTGTAGAGCATGTCATTTGTCACCATTGGGTCAGGGGACACTCCAATTTTACTAACTGCCCACCAAATAAAACATGTAGATTTATAAATGATAACAATAAAAATGCCAGCCTTTTTCTAATCAAAATGATTCTTAGCTATTCCTAAACTCAGCTAGGTGGAAATTAACCCGTTTAAATATGAAAAAGATGTACTTTCTTTCCTGTGTTGCTAGTTGAATTTTTATTCAAAGCAGTTGTTGAGTCTTTATGAAAAGTACCCATGATTTCTTCCAGGGGTCAAAGCACTTTGTAAAACATCCTGTGAGACTTGAATCATCCCATCCTTCAAGGCCTCCCTGTTCAGAAGCTTAGAAATTTTAGCTGAGAAAGTTTCAAGTGAAAAAGCAAAGACACTAGAGATCTTCATGTCAATAACGAATGATCAATAGAAGTCACACACTCAAAAATTGACATTCCGTCAGCAGTTGCCTGTTACTCATGCACATTTCACATTGTCTATTCAGGTTCTGCAAGAGGCATTGGTAGCAAAATGGCAAAGCTGCTGAAATCTTTAGACGAGCAGATAATGAAATCCAGAGTGACATCTAGTGACATCCTACATCAGAAGCATTTGCTTTGCATCTTATAAACTCAGCTTCATATTCCAGCACCATCAACTAGTTAGCCTTTCCAGTACAGGGTCCAGCACTTTCTATCTAGTTACTAAACTCTAGACAAAACTCTACAATAATTTTCTTAAGTACGTGTTGCCTCCAATGGTTGCCTTACTTTGATACAACTCTCTTAGTTTCAACCACCAAACTATGAAAACTTCAATCATTGACTACAAGTTTAAATGGCTCTTTGAATTTCCCCACAGCTATTCTATCCACAGCAAGCCAGCCTTTCACGCATTCCCACACTGCTCTGTCCCCGCTTTGGTGCAAAAGCATGCCAGAATCACTGCCCTAAATCATGTCAGGGAGCTTCCTGAATAGTTCAAACCTCTCCAGGAGCAGAAACCAAGGGAGCTGTTATCTCGTTGCTGAATCCCAGAACATGCTATCTCACCTAAATCACTGGTGTCATGGTCTCATTTGCAATGAAATTTCTTCGATCTTTTTTTCTAGTGTATTGGGGGATTTTTTTCCATGGCGGGTTGTTCTGAATAATATGGCCATCTTAGAAACAAAAAAAAAAAAAAAAAAAAAAGAAAATTTAAGTAGAAGAGATGAAACTAACATAGTGTTAAAAATAAAAGATTCAACATATATGCTTTTCATGGATTTTAGACATCTTACAATGACTCTTTCACCTGGTGTTAACCTCAGTTGGAGTATAGCAAAGGTTTGTTCAGTGAACATCTCAATACAGTGAATGTCTTTTTTTTTTAAGTCAGTCTCTTTTAAATAGAGCTATTCTCTTTTCCCTAGGGTCCTCCTCAAATGAGACATGGAGAGCATGTCACATATAGAATTAAATAAATAAACGCCCAAGTGCAAAGAAAAATGGTCTGTGGGCAAGAAACATGTTTCCTGAAATAGCCATAATTAAAAACAGAATGATGTAAACCCATCTTTCAATTCCACAATGCAAAAAGAATTAAACAGTACCTCCTCCTAAATATCATAAAACTTTGTTGGATAAGGAAGACTGTGATGGTATTAAAAACAAAATTTCTCTAGGTTTTAAAGTATGAGATTCATACAATAATTCATAGTAATATGCTCCATGGTAGGTGCTGAGGGTAAAAGACAGAATGTGCCATACAACATTGTAAATCAACTATAATTCAATTTTTTAAAAAAATGGTTAAAAGAAAAAAGGTGGAATAAGGCAGTCAAGTTCCTTGAAATCCTGTCTTCAAGCTTATATCTCAAGATATCAATTCCTGACAGGACTCCCGCCAAGAAAGAACATCTAGACTGATTAATGAGCCTCAATTTACCTCTCTGTGAGCTCCTTACTTCTATTTTGAATTTCACATTACACATTACTTCAAGGAGTCATCCTAACATTTTTTACTCAAGTTCATTTCCTTCAACTCCTTTGTTTTACAGTTGAAAAAACAGAGGTCTGAGAATTTAAACACTTTCCCTCAACGTTGCAGTTTTAGAAAAGAGCAGATCAGGTGAGAATTTAGGCTTCCTGATTTGCTACCAATTTTTTCCCCACTAAAATACTTGGTTTCATGTCACAGGCAGAAAGCATAATAATTATTGTCAATAATATAATAAACATTTCACGATATTGTTAATCTGTTATTTTTTGCTCTTTGCTGGATTTCCTTGGAATTAATTTACAGATATGACATGTTTAAAGCAATTCATAGCTCCTCTATTTTGAGAGGGGCAATATTTTATTGGGGGAAAATATTGTGATAATTAGTAAAGGGGAGCCATATTAAAATGGAGTTGGGACTTCAGGAGGGGGAGTTCTCACACATGTGTGTGTCACTCATAGTCAATACAGATCAAAACAGGAAGAGACTACCTTGAACCTCCGGCAGGAAGTAATTCCACTTTACTCTGCCAGCAGGAGAAAGAAAAATTTTCTCCTTGCCTGGCAACAGCTAAGTCAATGAGAGTCTGTTACAACTTTTCAGCCAATGAAAAGCCACTACACTTCAAAGTCCCTGTTTTCTCCAATGGACTTTTTGTTTATAATAGCCCCTCCCAACTTCCCTTTCTCCTCTATAAAAAAGTTTTCTCTCCTTTGCTTTACCAGGACTTGCATGTGGTTCACTATAGTTGCATGTTTTTAATTGCAATTCTTTACTGCTCTATTTTGCTGGTAAAGTAACTGGCTGTTTTATTGCTTTAGGTTAACAACACTGACATGAGAGAAAAAGACATTTAGGTTTTTATTATTATCTATTTTAGTAAATATTTGGGAGATTCTGAGTATCATTTTTATCTGTTTAAAAAAAAAAAGAAATTCATGCCATGATCTCTAGAGTTTCTACTAGCTGTAAAAATTTTACTTAAGGTAGGAATATTTACTTCTTTGTACCTAAGCTACATTTGTCAGAATACAATTCTGTCATTATCCAGCATAAAAGATTGTTTTCTCACATAATTAGAAAATGAATTTAAATTTTACACATTTTAAAATACAGTAGTGCAGTTTTTTTCTAATATTAAATTTAAAACTGCTCATTAATTATTGGAAACTTAACTACATTCAAAAATTTTTCCTACATAATAAATACCAAGAGGATGTCTTAGGCAGAAAAATGTTTCTCCCTCCTCCTGTATCTTGCCAGTTCATTTTACCTCCTTCTTGTCAAAATAATCCACACAGAATCTTGTCTAAGTTTCATGCACTTGCTTAATACTTAAATATTGCATGCCATTCTCATTTTTCAATATCTTTTAAGATAAACTCATGGAGTAGAAGTATCACTAGACTCTCTTTTCATCTTTACATCTCCACAATTTACAAGAGTGCTTGCTCTTATACATGGCACTCAATAATGTGCTGCAACGATAAATGCATGCACAAAGATTACAGATAGAAGGAGCCTTAGAGGTCATTAATCCAGTTTCCCCATTTTAAGGCCATATAGTCACTGAATCCCACAGATATTCAATGACTTACCCAAGGTTACCTAACCAGTCAATTGAAGGATCTGGAAGCCTTCTGACTGATAATTCCATATTCTTTCTAATATTCCTTTCCCTTTTCAAAGATATTTTGAAAACGATCTTCTAAAGCATTTACTCTGTAAAATGATGTTTGGTTATTTTTCCTCACAATTAGTCCCCATATATATCTCACATATAATCAACCTAACACCATATGCTCTCCAGTATATAATTTACAAGCTTATCCATGCTACTTGATCAAGCTGGGGGCATTACACAGGTAGTAGCTGAATAATGGCCCCCAAAGATATCCAGGTTCTAATCCCCAGAACCTATGAATATTCTTATATAGCAAAACTTTGCAGATAGGAGTAGTTATTTTGAGATGGAGAGATTATCCTGGATTATGTAGGTGGGACCTAAATGGAATCAGAAATGTCATTGTAAGAGTGAGGTAGAGGGAGATTTGACTACAGAGAAGAAGGCAATGTGGAGACTGAAGCAAAATGTTGCACTACTGGCTTTGAAGATGGAAGGAGGAACCAAGATTTGTTTTAAAGACCAAAGATTTATTTTAAACAGACTGACCAAAGTCAGTTTTCCTCCTAAGGCCTAAGTAAAGAGAAAGCAGTTTCCCATAAAATAAATAAATAAATAAATACTGTGGATGAACTGCGTCCTGTGATATTGTGATTTATAATAAGAAATATTTATTTTGCCTGCATCTTGTTTCTGGCACAGAGCTCTCAAAACTCTTGAAATTTCCTAAGTGATGAGAGCAGTAAAGGTGCCATTTGTTATGTTAATGAGGTGACTTTTGGACCACACCAAAGGATGAGAGAGGGGCTGAAGACTGAGTTCAAGCACAAGTGGCCAATGACTTAATCAACCGTGCCTATGTAATGAAGCCTCCATAAATACCCCAAAGGACTGGATTCAGAAGACTTCCTGGTTGGTGAACATGTGGAGATTCAGGAAGAGTGGCACAGAGAAGGCATGGAAGCTCCACACTCTTTCCTACACCCTGCCCTATGCATCTCTTCATCTGGCTGTTGATTTGTATCCTCTAATGTCCATTATAATAAACCAGTGATCTAGCGAGTGAACACGTTTCCAGAGTTTTGTGAGGAGCTCTAGCAAATTTATTGAACCCAAGTTGTAGGTGGTGGGAATCTCTGATATATAGTCAGTAGTCAGAAGCACAGGCAAAAACCTGGGCTTGTTATTGGCATCTTGAAGTGGGGCCAGTCTTAAAGACTGAACCTTTAACCTGTGGGATCTGATGCTACCTTCAAGTAGTATCAGTATTGGGTTGAGTCGTAGGACGCCAAGCTGGTGTCAGAAAATTGGTGGTTGTGTGACACACAAACACATTGGAATGGGGCCCATGACACTTTTTAGGCCCTAAAAAATAATGTGTTGGGAGACACAAAGATCTACACTGGGAGAGTACCCATTTGGTCCAGAAAGAGGACATGAATACAAGAAATGCAGCCCCAGAAGCTGGAAAATACAAAAAAAATGGATTTTTCTGAGAGCCTTGGGAAGGAGGACAGCCCTGTGGGTATCTTGATTTGAGTCCAGTGAAACTGATTTTGGACTTCTTATCTCCACAACTGTAAGAGAATAAATGTGTACAGTTTTAAGCCACTGTTCATAGTAATTTCCTATAGCAGAAATAGGAAACTAATTCAATAGACACAGTATTGGTTGGGGAGTCAAGAGCCCTGACTTAAACTTGGCTGACTCATGCCATCTCTAGATGGTAGTTCTACAGATGTCTCTGTGTGGCTTCCAGTAATATAATGAAGTTTCTCAATACTGTATTTTCATTTAAGCTCAGTGAGCCATCTCAATACAAGACAACACTACTCTGCTGGATACCCAAATAGAGTCATAGGCACAGCTGATGTTACCCTATAGGAATCTTAGTTTAAGATTTTAAAAGGTGTCTCCCTGGGAAGATAAATTAGAAATAAATAAATAAACAAATAAAGCCTTCAGAAGAAGAATAAAATCTCTTTCTCCTTGAGACAGCACAATGTTGGAGCAGAGCCCAGACCTATACTAGTGGAAATCCACCAGACTTTATAGCCTCTAAACACCCGAGCCTTTGTGCGGTGTGCACACTGTGCTACCCTTCCCAGTGCCCTGGTCCTAGGAGAGAGAGAGAGGCAGAGTTCAACTCAGTTTCCTGAAAGGGGAAAGATACAAATTCTCCATTTTCCTGCCTCTTCCACTATTTTTAAAATAATTCTTGGTTAAATGAAAATATGTTACATTTTACCAAGTTGTTTGCTTTCATATTTGAAGACCACAATTACAAAAACTAGTTAATAAGGACCACTTAATTTTTTAAATAAAGGAAAATACATATGCCTGTTAAAATAAAAATTCTATCCTAGACTTCTCACTAGTGTAATTAAGGTATCATACCACTTAGGTCCCTTTTGCTATCAACTTTCTGAATGTTGTGTTCTTTTCTTAGAGCTTGATAAGACAGTTCCCTAAATTTCCTTCAACAAGAAATTAATATTGATGATAAATTGCTATAGTCACCAAAGTACTAAGCACGGTAGAATACACATGGAGCAATCCTTGCCCCATAGTTAACACCATGGTAAAATCCTCAGGAGGGCTTAATTTTAAAGTGACACTTCTTCATTTTAGAAAATGTAAATTTTCTACAATGAAATCCTGCAACCAGAGAACGCCTTTGATATTAATTAAAAATTTTTTCTATAATGAAAAATAACATAGTCATATAATGTACATAAAATCTATATTTACAGTTTGGCAAACAGATACAAAGTAAATACTCATGTAACCACTCTGCAGGTCAAGAAATCATACATTATTTTCACCCCAGGAAATGTGTCTCTTCTGTGTCTCTTTATTTTCGTAACCTTTCCCCTCTTCCCCAAAGGTCACCACTATCTTGAATTGTGTCACACTTATTCCCAGCTTTCCTTTTGTTTACCATCCATATATGTATCCCTAATACTATTGATTAGTTTCTGAAGTGTATATAAATGGACTCACACTGTACATAGTCTTGTGTTTCTTAGTTGTTTTATTCAATGTTGTATTTGTAAGATTCTTTCATATTGTTCTGTGTAGCTAGAGTTCATTTATTTTCATTGTATTATAATATCCTTTTGTGGAGTATACTACAATTCATTTGTCCATTCTATTGGTAGTAAACATTGGCATATATCTCTCTGGTCTTATTTTATATAAACATTGTGCTATATATATTCTTTTGTGTGTATCCCTAATTATTTTCTTAGAATAAATTTTTAAAATTGAAGTAATTGGCAATAGGATAAATTCCTGGGGTCAAAGGATATTAAACATTGTAAAGAATGGTGATTTGTATTGCCAATTTTCCATTTAAAAAATGTATCTCTTTACTTTCTCAAGAGCAGAATACAAAGTACCTAATTTTTCAAAGTTCTTGTCAGCAATAAACATTATATATTTTTACAAGCTTCACAAAATTAATAAAGGAAACTGGCATGTATTATTTGAATTTGTATCCCATTGATTCCTGAAAGGTTAAATATTTCTTCAACTTTAACAGCCATTTTTCATCAAACAACATCTTTTAATCTATAATGGTTCATCCTTTTGCAAGACTATCACTTATATACTAATTAATGAATAACAATTTTTTAAAAATTGTATTTTCCAGAGAATAGTTATTATTTACATCACTCCAGGCCCTGATGACTCTTCCTCAAACACTGTAAAAGAGAGGCAGCCCTCTCTAAGGGAAATACTGCTGACAATTCTGTTGTTATCTGACAAGCTGGGAAGGAAACTTTCCCACTTGATCAAAATGTCATTTTAGCCATCGTCACCAAGGCCTTGTTGGATCAGCCCTGTGACCCCCATAGTGCTAGTAAGCCCCTATGGCCTTCTTGAGTTCATAGCAAAGTCTAGCTCTCAGGATTAAAAAAAAAAGAAAGAGCAAATAGCATTTACGTACAGAACACTACTCAAATTATAATTTATTCGGGGAGTGTCACCTAGTTCTGTGGAAATGGGAAAAATGATTTGTGTTGAGCGCTTCAGTGGTAATTCAGCAGGACTATATCCTCCTTCACTTTTGATAAGTTGAATTATGAGAAACCGGACAAACCTCAATGGCTAATCTCCACCACGTATTTGTTTTAGAACATTCCATTACTGTGGAGCATTATTTCAGAATGATCTGCTTGACATAATCAGATAAGTTGGGGACAATTAAATACAATTAACATCCACAAATTCCACAAAAGGAATTAAAGTAAGTGCAGACAATATTAGAAATGATAGTATGTTATAAATAATAGACACAGAGCTGTGATTTGAAGACTCTTGACATAGAGCCAAAAATATACCAAGCAGTTTTGAGTAACAGTTCTTTATTATCAAAAAAGTTGTTTTCACTTACAAATTTACATGAAATTTTGGACAAGGCTTCTTGACCACATTTCCTGGAAAAGTTGATCCCTTTTATATGACCTGCAATACACTATTCTGTTGTATATAATCTTCTCAATATTACAACCGATTTTAGACCAACAGGTAATCCTTCCAAGAAACCAATGAAAAAAAACATTATTTTCTTTAGAAAAGGCATCACTAATGAGCTGTTCATTCACTGCAATATTTGGAGGAGTTATTTTTAAAATTGAGTAACACGTTAATATGGTTTTAATTCCTTTGACAATTTACAGGCATGCTTGCCACACCTAATTTAAGAAACAAAATATCTTGTAGCTATTTATTCAGTTTTCATTCAATTTTAACAGCCTACAGTGGAAGCTAAGGGGGTCTCCTAAAATCAAAATTGATGGAAGAGATGAAAGACATTTCCTGATTACTAGAGATTGTCCCTACTGGGAGAGAGGAGGGAATGCGGATAAGGGGGTGCTTATAATTTATTCATCCAAAGTCTCATGGAACCAAAGTCTAAAATTCTAGTGTTAGAAATTGCTAAAATGTATACTCCATTTAAATAGTAGCATTGTAGCTGAATTCTCTCACTCTCATTCCTTCTCACTGTAGTGTTTTGTCTTTGAGCTCCCTTAGAAAAGAGAAGCATATAACTGAGATAAAGAAATACATGTAAAAAAACAGAAATTTGTACCTTCGTGTTATGCACCTGATGTGTTTTTCTGTTTTAAATACTCTTCTAGTTGTTATCTCCCATAACTGTTAGAGTCTGTATGCTGCTCCATATTCTGTTCAATTATTCCTAGAGTAATGAGACTCCCTGCAATTTCTTAAATACTGATTTAATATCTAAAATATTGCACGAAACATAAAATATTCATGGGTGACGTTTTTAAATAAACACCTGTGATAGATTAAACATATACAGTGAAAACAAAAGCAGTTCACAGAAAGGCATTTAAAATGTTTTCTATCATTACTAAAATTTGTATAGTAGGGAGCAGTAAAAATATTGAATTTTGGAGATTATACCCAAATTAAATTTTAAATGATCAGACAATTTTGGGAAAACATTCTACAGAATACATTCGCTTTAATAAAAGTACGGAGAAAAGTAGAGTTAAGGAATGCTTGTTAGTATGTGATGCACTAAAACCTCATCACCGTTTCTGCTCACGGCTCATGTTTCAGGAGCTAAGAAAGACAAGGTGAGAGAAAGTGAGTGGAAAAACTGTGACAACGTCTTAACTTTGGTGTTTTTTATCCTTCTTTACTGTCCTCTGATTCCACCTTCATCTGTCTTCCTTTTCTCATGTACCTTTCAGAAAGGAAACAAGACAGAGCCTTAAGACAGGCCCTGGTAAAATGTAATATGATCCTGAAAATGGTGAAATTAAAGCAGAATGGCCACACTCCTTGACTTATGTAAAGTTTATTTGAACCTGGCTCGCTCTCCTTTTGAACCTGTTAGTGCATGGCCTTCTTAATGATGTGTAAATTAAAAGGACTTTATCCAAGGCTCAATAAGTAGGTAGTCAATGCAAAAATAACTGAAAGAAATTCTCTAAAAATTTCAGAAGAAATATAATATTCTGCAATATATGGATCTAGAACAAATATTCAAAGACAAAATCCCAGCTGAATAGTTAAAAGGATTGCATTTCTCCTATGTAATTGCCCTGGAGAAATATCAAAATCAGATATTCCTAATTAGTCTCCTCACTATTTAAACTCCATTCCTTAGATTAATAATAGGTATAAAGATGTTTCGTCTCTATAGCATTAGATACCAAAAGAGTTCTGTTTTCAGGAACACACTAGGTGATAACTCTCACTGTGGTTCTAGTCTATCATGTAACTGAATTAGGTTTATTTGAACTGGAATATTAAAAGAGTGATTCCTAATTTCAATCATATTACACAGAAATATTCTGAGGGAGGTTGAGAGCATGAGAGAGGAGCGTGAGTAAGTTGATTTCAGAGGCATTCAGGGTCATCAGCCACGTAGGGAAGAGTTCACCCAGAAACATATGTAAGCAAGAATCAAAAATAAGGTAGAATGCTCTGGGAGAAAGACCTTGAAAGAACCAGCAAAGAGATCTACAAAAGAACACAGTGGAAGATTGATCAGATGTTTAGAGAACCTAAAAGTGCAGACCCTTGGAAGTTAGGTGAGATGAACACCTATTCCTTTCTTTCATTGAGTTTTGGCTGTTCAAGATGTGAACCATCTCTTATTCACTGATACTGGAGAATGTATCACTCTGTGGGTCTGGTAGTTGGCAGGGTCATTCTCAATATAGAAGATGCAAGAGCATATTTATTTCTTCTCTCAATTCTAGTAGCTAGGCCAGACATGATAACCTATGCTTGGCAACTGAGAGTTTCCCAACCAGGAATATGAATTGGGAGTAAGTGGCACAAAGAAGCAGGTACTGTTTAGACTCCTTCCCTGGTGGCAGTGGCAGTGGTGCCCTGTGTTTAGCAATGGGGACAGCAGCACTGTCTAACCACCCATTCCCTGGGGCAGGATCTGGACTGGGGTTTGAAGTGTCCAGTAGTTCCCAGCGTCTTTCCAGACTGTGTCCTGAGGTTTGCTGTTGACTATTAACCATGACTATCCTTCCAAAAAATTCCTTCTCTGCTTCGTTGTAACCCAGCATGCTGACCACGATAGGGCCAAATGTAAAATGAAAGTGCAGGGCCTCCTGTTAAAAAATTATTCAGAGCTGTAAAACAGCAACAGCCAGGCATTAAAACAAGCATGAGGCCCTTCTAAGCATGGGGCACTGTGTGGTCACCCAGGCTGCAAACCCTTGTAGCTGGACCTGCTGGTACATCACAGAAGGAAAAGCACTCACTGATAATATAAGATCAAGGAAAAAAATCCCCGAGAAAGTGAATACTCAGGGGTTTTTCTGGGGGGATGTTGTTTGCTTGTTTTTGTGAGTGGTCATAGCCTGAGAATGAATGTTATAGTCAGAATCAAGTTATCAGTTAGAGCTCACTTCAATCTAATTGAATTGCCAGGGTACTAGTCAGGTTTGGCAGAATTTGCTGTGTCTTCCCAGAATAAAAACTTTTCTTCTGTGCATGTATTTTATTTGGAAAGATCTTGGGTGTGATTTATGAACTTTGAGATGGAAAAATAAAAAGTGAGTCAAGGGTGTTTTAAGATGTCCAACTCTAATCCCAAAGAGCCACAGCAGTGGTGCCATCTATTCTGCCTCTGAGAGATGGCCATGCTGTGGCTATTGACACACTGCTCAGGGGTCCTCTCCAGGGATTGTGAATCCCTTAGTGGCCAACACATTCAGCCAGGGTACAAGCCAGGTTCAACCAGCAGATTTGCTATTTTAGGGAAAGCCATCTGTTTAGATTTCTATCCAGTAAAACTGCCCAATCTCAATATATTCACCCGTAAATTTTGTGTCTGAGCTTAAAATTCCATGCAACCTTGTATTGGGTAGAAGGAAAAATCTCACTAAGTGAGAAAATTCTGGTAACAATGGCTCAAATCATCTGGTGGCATCAGGTATGCCCTGGGGCTACCCTCTGGCTTGTCTTCTCATACCACTTGACCTGTGCAGTCCTGAGAAATGGGTAAACATCTAACAACACACAAATGGTCAAAGTAGCTACTGTTATATGTTCTATTGTCCAACCAAAGTCTTCTGTTTAGCCCCAATATATCTTTAGACCAAGTCTCACAATTTTTATGTTAATGGAAAGAGCAGGGAAGGAAATCTGTGGGGATGTCAGTGGCATGTCAAAGGCAATGGCAGGTTGGAACACTCTTGTAGTGACATGAAAAAATCTTTCGGCTACAAACATAGTCTTTCAACACAGCAACATGGGCTTAGCAGACACATTCGAAGAAACAAGCTCTGCTCTGCAATCAGGAAGATGAAAAAAATCACCACTCCTTGGCCCACTGGCAGAGCTACTGAGATTTTCAGCCTAGAAGAGAAAGACTGCTTACGTGCCTACCTAGGCTTTTCCTCTGTCTCATACACCCTCCCTGCATTATTGTTGCTTTATTCAAGTTAGTACATAACTGAAAGCAGCTGTTATTTCATAGGTGACTGGAAGTCTTAATATTCTTTGGGAAACATGCAAAATTAACTGCATTCACATAATTCAATATCCATTTTTTTCATATTCCCCTTAAATGGATTTTAATTACATAAATATCTATCTCTATGGAGCACCTACCCCATGCTAGGCATCAGCGTATCAAATACCAAATTATTTTGCTGTATTCATTTCATCCTCCTAACATTCTAGGAATTAAATATTAGGACACTCAAAAATGTGGAAACTTGAATGTAGAGAAGATATGTAATTGATCGAAAGTCACATTAATGGATAGAAGTGGTAGGATTCAAGTTCAGTTCCTGATGTCTTGTTTCCTGTTACCTCCAACAATTTTGGAGTATCTCTTATATAAAAGTATCATGTTAGGAGCTAAGAAAAAAAATCAATGTAAAACAATATCTTAGGCCTCAAAGAGCTTTTAATATAGAGAGGAAGAAATAAAAACATTTATAAATCCCCACGCATCTAGTCAACTGATTCTTGACAAAGGTCTAAAGGCAATTTAATGGAAAAGAACGTCTTCTTAACAAGGGTTTTTGGAACAAATATCCGTTTGCAAAAATTTTGTTAAATGAACCTCAACCCATATTTTGAACTGTATACAAAAATTAATTCAAAATGAATCATAGATCTAAATGTAACACTTAAAAGTACTGTATAAAACTTCTAGAAGAAACCATAGGAAATATCTCTTGTAGTTTGTGTTAGACAAAGATTCCTTAGATTCAACACCAAAAGCCAAATCCATAAAAGACTTGATAAATTGAACTTAGTCAAAATTAAAAACTTAAATCTTTCAAAGATACTGTTAAGGAAATGAAAAGATAAGCCACAGATTGGAAGAAAATACTTGCAAACTGCATATCTGACAATGAATTTGTATCCTGATTTTATTTATAAATACATAAACTCAATAATGAAAAACAAACTCAATAAAAATAAGTGGGCAAAATATTTGATGGAAACTTCACCAAAAAAGATATATGGATGTCAAATAAGCACAAAAAAGAATACTAATGCCATTAATCATTAGAAAAATTCAACTTAAAGCCACAGTGGTATTTCACTACACATTTTTTAGAATGCCTAATTTTTTCTGATGACAATACTAAAGTTCTGGAAAACAGTTTGGCAGATTCTTATGAAGCTAACATACATTTATAAATGACCCAGCAATCTCACTGTCAGGAACTACCAGGTACTTACACAAGAGAAGTGAAAACTTAAGTTTACACAAACACTTATATGTAAATGGTTGTAACCAATTTATCCGTAATCTCCCCAAACTGGCAACAACATTAATGTTCACCAACCACTGAATAGATAAACGCATTTCAGTACAGCCAGAGAATGTAATACTTCTTATCAATAAAATTAACAAACCACAGATAACTACATGAATCTCAAAAGCATTATATTACAATAAATAATGATGCTCCCTGGTGGTCTAGTGGTTAGGATTCAGCGCGCTCTCTCTCTCTCTCTCTCTCAAAAGCATTATACTGAGTAAAAAGAAGCCAGATTTTTTTCAATGAGCATGCTGTATGATTCCATTTAAATGACATCCTAGAAAATGAAAAAACTATAGGGAACAGACTAGTGGTTTCCATGAGGTAGGGGTGGGGAAATGTGTTCACTACAAAGGAACAAGGGAACAATTGGGGGTGATGGAGATATTTTCCATCTCAGTTTTGGTGGTAATTACGTAAATGTTCACATTTGTCTGCCAAAATTCATAGAGCTGTATACTGAAAAGGGTGAATTTTGCAATATGTTAATTACATTTCCACAAACCTGGCTTTAAACATTCAGCATATCTAAAACTGAAGCTGGGCTTCCCTGGTGGCACAGTGGTTGAGAGTCCGCCTGCCGATGCAGGGGACATGGGTTCGTGCCCTGGTCCGGGAAGATCCCACATGCCGCGGAGCGGCTGGGCCCGTGAGCCATGGCCACTGAGCTTGCGCATCCGGAGCCTGTGCTCCACAACGGGAGAGGCCACAGCAGTGAGAGGCCCGCGTACCGCAAAAAAAAAAAACAAAAACAAAAACTGAAGCTAACCATTCTCTTCCTCACTGAGCCTTTCTCCTTTCCCAGCTCAGAGAAAAGCACCATTCCAATCCACCCGGGGATCCACTAGTGGGTCCTCCTCCATCCCTCACTCTGAGCACAGTTAGCTTTGATCCCAAGAAATCCTATCCCTTTATATATTCTCAGAAACCTTTCTTCCTCCCTATTTCTGTTGTCACTGCTTTGTTGGTTCCTTCAATATTTCTAGCTCCATGATAGGTTTTCTCCCCTTGGGTCCCATTTTGCTTCAATCAGTCTCCCCTATGCTCTGCTTTGAATGATCTTTACAAACCGTAAGCCTCATTGGGGACATCTGTGCTTAAAATCTTTCAAAGTTTCCTGTAGGATAAATTCCAAGCTCCTTAAACTGCATAGAAACCCTGTCCAGTGTATCCGCTGCTGCTCCCACAGGTATATTTTCTGTCCCAGCCATACGGGGACATACCTCCCGGTTCCTGAATGTGCCACACTTTGTTTTTTTCTCCCCTGCATCTCTGCAAATTCTGCTCTTTTGCCTGAAATGCAGTTTTAAAAAGCTTGTCTCTAGTGAAACCTATTCATCTTTTGAGACTCTCTTGACATCATTTACTCAATGGAAACTTCTCTCCACTGCCCCCATCAAGCCGAGATGTGGATGCCCCAGTCCAGTGCTCACCCCTTAAAGAGGGCACTCAACCTTTCTGTTCTGCAACTGTGCATCGACCTGGCACAGTAGCCCCCAAATTACGTGCTGCTTAAATAAAGTGGTCATGAATCATATACCCTTAAATCCTCAGCAACTAGAGGCATTTGGTATATATCTTCCAAATAACTGAGCAAATCAACATGTAAATACGTTATATAGACAGCATCAGAAAAAAATTACTTGAACGTTTTACCCTCCTGACCTACATCTCTTGATATTTTGGCCCTGGGTAGACTGCTTTCTGAGAAAAAATCCCCTAACACATGCATCAGCAATGGTGCAACATGGTCCAAACAAATCCCTGGGGCTATAAAAGAGCAAATGTGCTAAGGCAGGCATAATATATAAAGCAGATCAGTTGTGGGAAAAATTCAAGAAGGGTGAGTAAGGTCACTGTCCTATATTTAAAGTCCACAATAAAGGTTTTCATGGGCTGTTTGTATTATTCATAGGTCACTCCTACTCCTGAGTCAGACCAGGGGAGTTTCTGAGCTTGCTATTTGTGGAACCAAACCAGGGGACTCAGTGTGGACAGATTCTTGTGGCATGCGTCTTCATTTGTTATGCCCTGATAGGCATGGGGATTTGCTTTTCTTGGGATGAGAGTGGAAGCTAATTTTTTTGATGTGTGCTTATGTGGCTGTGCACTGAATGAGAGCAAAGATGAGAATTGGGGCATGGCACGCCCTCCGAAATGGCCCAGCTTGAGAGCTGCTTTCCCCCAATGGAGAAAGGAGCTTGGGAAAGACATTGAAGAAGTGTAGCCAGTAAAATCGTGGCATCCCTGTGCACAAACACAAGACTGCTTCTGTGTCCAGGAAGCCATAATCACCACAAAGAGGGAAGAGGAGAGGCTGTCTGTCTCCCTAATTCTACTACAGACCACAGGATCAGATACATACACAAATCGTTTAACTGAAAGTTAAGTGAATATTCCACACTCACAGGTTGTTATTTTGGGGTTTTGTTTTGTTTTCTTTTTGGAGGGGAGAGAATGGGACTAATTAGGACATTTTAATGTACTATAGAGTGATTTTGCCACACTTTTATTCATATTAATCATTTTCTTCTCTTTTTTCTAGAACTGGGGGAGTCTTCTCTGTCTTTTGTGTTGAAATTTCTAATTCATTTTTAGTCAATCCACTCTCACTGTTTATTCACTGGAAATGAATTAGAAATTACAAAAACTATAGATTATTCATTTCCAACCAAATTGTTGTTTGAAACAAATTGTTGTGCTGAGCGTCTTGAATTTTAATCAAATTATATTTTGTCAAGTTGGAGTCAGTGAAATTGCATTGTATCAATGGTTTATGGGCAAAATGACTAACGAGGAATCACTGCGAACCCTCAGAGTGGCCCCTGGCGAAACACAGAGGGACCCAATGGATACATCAGCCAAGCCCTGGTGTCGCAAATGGCCCTGACAGCAGGGTGTTGAGGAGAGCTCCTTACAGAGAGCAAATCAAAGCTAAGAAACAGGAGAGAGCTTGTTCCTTTCTAACTATGGCAACCCCCCAAGGGGAATTCCAAGAATATCCAAGGGGGTCTACACTGAAAAATGTAATCTTATTTTTTTTTTTCCTTCTTAAGTCATATGGCAAGTATCGTAGGCAAGGCTGTAATACGGTCTGCAGGGTCCAGGGCAAAATAAAAATGCAAAGCCCTTTTTCAAAAAGGAGGAAAAAGTGCTGTTAAAGGTACTAAAATTTAAAGTTTTCCCCTTCTGTGGTTTCTCAATTTGTCATGGTATTTTTTATTTGCTATTTAGTTTCATTCTAAGTAACAAAAAAATTCAAATTTAACATTATTAGCATGGATTTTTACCATTTTTCTTGTACTGTACAATGTCAGTTTTAAATGCAAATATAAGAATTTATAGTGGAATCACTGAAATTACACAATTTGTATTTCATAGCTTGTACTTGTGTATGTATTTGTTCTTACAAGAACAGGAAAATCTCTACCAAACTAATTCAACTACTTTCATTTTACTTCTTGATGCAGATTCTTCCAAGACTCTCTGCCTTCAACTTGTTGATGAATAAGAAAGAACTGAGAGGAAAAGGCATTATGGGTTGCCCTATTATTATTATGGGTTGTCATCATTTTCATCATAAGCTGTTAGTTAATGCAATATAGTAATACATGATTAAAAAATACAACAGAGTTGCTTAGCTGTTTGCATTTGTTTGAATATCACTGCCTTCTCTTACTTTTGAAGCAAGTTCTGTTTTCAAAGAGAGAACATGGCTTTTCAGAGCTTTCAGCACACCCCAGCCTTATGTGTAAGGACAGACAAAAGATCAAAAGGACAAATTAGATAGACTCCAGAAAACAACCACAAACTGGAGCAATCTAAATTTCTCTTAACAGAAGAGTAGAGAAACTGTGGCTATTCACACAATGGAATATTACTCAGCAATAAAAAGGAACAAACTACAGACCACCCCCAACTTACAGTGGTTTGACAAGATTTTTCAGCTTTACAATGGTACAAAAATGCTATGAAGTCAGTAGAAATTGTACTTTGAATTTTGATCTTTTCTGATACTCTTTTGTGTTGCCAGGCAGGGCAGAGAGCTGCAGCTCCAGGTCAGTCAGGTGATCCTGAGGATAAGCAACCAATACACTACAGCCATTCTGTACCCATGCAGCCATTCTGTTTTTCACTTTCAGTACAGTATTCAATAAATTACATGAGATAGCCAATATTTTATTATAAATTAGGCTTTATGTTCGATAATTTTACTCAACTGTAGGTAAATATAAGAGTTCTGAGTACATTTAAGGTAAGCTAGGCTAAGCTATGATGTTTGGTAGGTTAGGGGTATTAAGTGCATTTTCAACTTAATGATATTTTCAACTTACCACAGGTTTTTCAAGGCATAACCTCATCATAAGCTGAGGAAGATCTGAACTGATTTGTGCACCAAAAAGGGTGAATCTTAAATCTCATTATGTTGAACAAATAAAGCCAGATGCAAAAGAGCAGATACTGTATGATTCCATTTTAATGAGATCGTATAACAGGCAAACCTAATCTATGATGATGGATATTGCAATACTGATTCCTCAGAAGGGGCTGAGGGATGTCTGTAAAATGTCCAGAGGAAACTTTTTGGGGTGCTGTAGATTTCAATATGTTGACTGGGGTGTGGACTATATGTGTATATACTTTTGTCAAAACTCATCAAACCATACATGTAGAATCTCTGAATTTCACTCTATATAAATAATACCTCAGCAAAAATTAAGTTACTTTTCTTTCCCTCAGATTTGGTTTTCCTTGTACCTTTCTCTTCTAAGCAAATTTTAAGATCAGATTGTCAAATGCCAGAAGGATTATGCTGGAATTGAGTCTGGAAAAGCATTCACTTATTTAGGGCAAGAGGCATTCTTATTAAGTCCAATGATTATATTCCAACCATTAAGATTTTTTGTACATTAATTTCTTTAAAGTTATCTCTATAGAGACTTTTCACATTGTTATTACATTTATTTTTAGGTTATTTACAGATTGGCTTATCTTAATGTAGAAATTGATTACCACCATCTGATTTTCTTATTGACTATTACTGGAAAATAAAGAAATTAATTATTTTAAAATATCTGACCACCTTATTGAATCCTAGTATTGGTCTTAATAGTTTTTAGTTGATTCTCTACATAGTAAATATTAATATCTGCAAACAATAATTTTTTTCTAGTATTGTATATTCCTATTATTTCTTTTTCATTTTATTGCACTTACTAGGATACAATATTAAATAGTACAATACTAAATAACAGTGGTAGGAGATGACAGCCTTGTCTTGTTTATGAGAATATTTTTATTATTTCACTATTAAGACATTCGATCTGAGTGTGTAATAAATTAACGTGTATCAGGTTTAAGAAATTTCCTTCCATTTCTGGGAAGATTCCTGGAGGTTCTTATTAGTTTAATTTAAAAGGATGAAAAATTTTGTCAAGTTTTTTGGTAACTATTAAGATGCTCATTTTTTGTTTGTTTCTTAAAATGTTAGTAATAAATTAATATAATAATATATTAATGAATATATCATTAATAAATGAAACATTATTAATAATATAAATATTAATAAAACATTAATAAATATATCAATATTTTGACATTTGAATACTAAATCTCTACTTGTTGGTAATGTATTAGTCTTTTAATATGTGAGTAGCTTCCATTTGTTAATACTTTATGTAGGAATTTTCCATTGATTTTTTATAGTTTAGATTGCTGTTTGATTTCCACTATTTCTCTCAAACTATGTCTGGATTTGATATCAGGGCAATGCATGCCCTCAGTTGACTTTGGGAGGCTGCCAATTTGTATCTAGTTTAGAAAGAGTCGAAATATTGGAAGAAGATTTGGCACAGCTTGTCTGTAAAATTATCTGAGCATTGAACTTTTGTTAGAAGTTACCTCCCTCATCAATTTCCCCCATGATTATTGGTCTATATAGTTCTTTTCTTTTTTTACTCTTCTTAATCCATATATTTCTAGGAAATCCTTCATTTCATCTAGATTTTCAAATCTATTGGAATATAGTTCCAAGTATGACTATGTCTTTTTCTTATTTATAATACTATTATTTTTGTTCCAGAAAGTCTTGTTAAAGGTTAGACCAATTTATATGTCTTTTTGCTGAACAACTTTTTAGTTTTATTGGTCAAGTCTATTTTTTCTTATCTTATAAAATTCTGTTTTTACCTATATTACGTTTCTTTCTAATTTTCTCTTTTATTTTTATTTGTTGAACTGAAAGTCTCAGTCATAAATTTTCAGTCTATTTTAATCTAGGAAATAGCATTTTAAGATTACAAATTTCCTCTTGAATACTGCTTTGGCTGCATCCCATGGGTTTTAATAAAGATCACTCTTTTTTTTAAATTGATATCTTGACTACTACTTGATCTCAAGAGTTTTCTTGGAAGATTATTTTTAAGTGATTGGATGGGGAAGTTTTATTACTTCATTATTAATGTATATTTTCATTACACTATGGTCACAAAATGTGAATTTTATGATTCATAACTGCAGAATTTATTTAGATTTGTCTTTTTGATGTAGAATATGTGGAGAGTTTTTGTGACTGTCTCATCATATTTGAAAAGATGTATATTACCCATTTTTGAGAAAAATATTTCTATATGTATGCTAATTAAACTATTCATATATTTTATATCATTCCCTTTTTTGTTTTCTTGTCCTGTAAATTATGAGATGAGTACTAAAATCTTTCACAGTGATTTTGAATTTACAAAATTCTTCTTAATTTTCTGGCAGTTTTGACTTATATTTCAAAGCTATGTCATGAGGTTAACAAATGCTTGTGATTGTTCATATATTCTTGATAGATTTTTAACTCTTATCAATACAAAACATGATTTTCATTAGAATTTTTTCAGGTGTTCCAGTTTTGTACCTCTTTCTTCATTTTATATTTGCCTAACACATCTTTTTTGGCAACCCTTTTCAAATATTCCACATCACTGGATTTTAGAAGTGTCTCTTGAAATTATCACATATTGTATTTATTCTGTTTATTCTACAAAGTTTGATATCCTTTTAACTTAGTAAAATTTTAACCTTTACATTTATCACTTTAAAAATTTTATTTTTTATACATTTTTAAATTTTTAAATAAAAATTATATTTAAGGTGTGCAACATGATGATTTGATATATATATGTAGTGAAATGATTACAGCAGTCAAGCTAATTAACATATACATCTCCTTACATAGTTACCATTTGTGTGTGTGTGTGTATGGTGAGAACACCTGAAATTTACATTCTTGGCAAATTTCCAGTGTTCAATATAGTATTATCATCTGTAGTCATGTTGTATATTAGATCTCTAGACTTATCCTACAAAGTTGCAACTTTGTACACTATCATGTTTTTTACTACTTTGACTTTTTATATTTCTTCAGAAATTGTCTTTTCGTCTTTATCTCTTTTTTTTTTTTTTAGTGATTAGTAAGTTTTGTTGACAGACAATTCTCCATGGATCTCACACATTTCTGCACATCTCATGAACAAGGTCATAACTGTCCTTTGTTCCAAGCTGTCTTTTCTAGGATGCTTATGTAGTGAACAATCTTAGAAGACAGAGGCAGTATCTCCCTTCAGAGCAAAGAACAGGTTTGGTTAACTTCTTAGAAGATAGAGATTCTTTTTTCTCTCTGAAGCAAAGGACAGGCATGTTTGATGTCCCTCTGCAATGTGTCATCTGATACTCTTCATGCCACCCTTTGGGAATTAGAGCTCAGGTAACCAGGGCAGATATTTATTCTACTTACTGCAATAATGTCCTTGGTCTCTGACCAATGAGTTTTGTGTCTTCTGCCAGCATCCATGAAACTATGGTAGGGACTAATTTGTTAGCTTGCAGGTCAGATAACTTCTCAGACCCTTCACAGTTCTTGATCACTGATCCATACAACTTCTAGTCTATTGCAACGTTGCTCAACATGATGTCTGTGGACCATGGGAGCACTTTTGTGACTCAATGAGAACATTTGGAGTGTGGTCTCTTGAGGTGGAATGCCCATTAACACCACCAGATCCTCTTGGGGTAGCTTCTGATGAACTGGAGCTAACAGAAACAAGAGTAAGTGTACATTTGAAAATGTGAATTGTCAGGAATGGGAAAGTTTAGAAATCCTAAATGGGAGACAGCACTGGAGTGGGTAAGGTGGGCAGTGACAGTCTGACATGAGAGGCTGCATAAATCATTAGAGCAGCAGTGGTCATTGGACTCACTGAGAGCCCGGGGGCCTGGACACCTCAGGGCCTCTACACCCTTCAATATACCAGGAGTCAGAGGGCTCTGGACTAGGCAAGTTCTCAAGTCCAACCCACGTATAGGTTCCAATCTCAGGCTTGGGCATACAGCTGACTTGGACCCCAATATCAACCAGTGTTATAATCAAGGACACCTTTACAAAAGCTCTTGTGGCTTGTAAGACCTGTGACCTGTGGTTATATTTACAGTCTAATAATTGCTAATCTAATTACTATAAAAAGAGCAACCAATATGAGAAGGGCAGGCTGGGTCCTTTCTCAATGTAGAAAATGAGGCAGATAGTAGCTGCAGAACAGAAATATAAGCTGGGTCTAAGTAAGGGAAAAGGCAAGGCCTAAATTACTGGTGAACAGTCAGCCCCACAACTGTCTACATGGCACAGACTAAGAGCTCCTGAGAAGAAATTACCCAGACCAGAAAATCCCAGACTCACTTCTTTTCCCCAGGAGTAGGTGGGGATCTACAGCAGAGGCAAAGTATTGGGGGAGCTGCCTGGCACCCAGCTCCTGCTGATGCTACAAGAGGCCCTCGTTGCTTGAAGTTCCTGAGAAAGTAATGCCAAGCAAAGCCTGCTTCCAGTGTTGGAGTACCAGCACCTAATGGACTAACCATTCTACCACTCAGAGTCGTCGCAGGTTTCTGCGATGATGGGCCCTGAGGCTCTGAAACGTACATTCTGCCCGGTGTGATGCTCTCCATCTAGTGCCCTTTCTGTTCTCTGTGCTTATACTAGTACCATGCAGGTACCAAACATCACTGCTGGTTTTCAAGCCTTCTAGTTTGCAGGCAAAAACCCCTGAAGGACAGCAAGAATTGTAGCAATTGAACAGACCACTGGCCCAAATTATTAGGAATGAAATGGTCCTCTCTTGCTACCTCTGGAGGCAAACATCTGAATTCCTCTTCACTGCAGCTGCTGTTGGCTCTGAGATGTATGAACACAAGTATCTGAAACATTTGGCTTTGCAATAGTTGGCCTAAACTTTGTTCTGGCCACTTTAGGCTAAAGACTAAGTGCCTGGCAATCATGCTGAATGTTGATTGTGGATATGACAGCCATGAAAATGAAGAAACAGATTAGGACAGTACAGTCACTATAATTACCATTTATTTTCTTCATTACTGTACCCATCACTGTTGGATCTGTGGGGCTGGACCTCACTGCCCATTTGAGGAAATGGTGGACTCTGGACAGGAGACAATAACTTCCCCAAACTTTGAAGTTATCTTTCCTCCAGGATGGTTCAAAAAAAGCTTTTTCATTTTAGTCTTGCTACAATAGAGGTGGAAGCAGAAATGATGAGACGGAGGTGATGATTGAACCAAATCGTGGGGACCGGGAGAAGTCACTTATAATGCAAACCTTATTAATACTATGTCAGATGTCTCCCAGAAATGTTCAAAATTACCAATATTTACATTCTTGTATCTATAAAGTATTTTTAAGCTTGAATTTATTTCATCATATAAAGGAGACATTTGTGAAAGGGAGCTTGTAACCATGACCAGAAATGAACCCAAAAAAATTTGTAAAGAAATTAATCCCAAATCACAGGTATAAACTTCCTTATTTTTTTTTTCCTGGTCGTGTTTAATTGTTTGGGTTTGATTTGTGGGAGAACAGGATTGCTTTTGCTTCAAATGGAGTTATTTTCTATATTTTTTTCATTTGATGTGATCTTGGGAAAAAATATAGATATCCCTTAAGAGAGACAAATAATTCACATCATGAAAAAGGGCTGCATAAAATTGTAATAAATACATATTCAAGGGCATAAATATGTAGTAACACATTGCAGCTAAAAATCAATATGTGGTAGAATTTCCCCTAGGGAGAGAGACAGGCTGCATCAAAAGCAATTTACCCTTTCCCTGAAGGCCCCAAACGTCCCACATTCTCAATTCACACATCCTGCCTTATGGACGACTTTTGACATTAAGAATCGGTAATATTTTCGTGTGTTTTTGTTTTCAAATCATGGTGTCACTCCTAGACAGGTGAGGTACAAATCCGTATCTCTTAGAGTAACAGCTATTGCTTCACTTTCTCTAAATACCCAAGACAGTAATTTTCGTCTTTCTTTTAATATGTACAGAATAGACTTTCATCTCTCACTCCAAATGAAGTTTTATCTCTCTGTCCACAGTGACAATTGCAAGAAAGCTAACTTGGATTTTCATGTTTTTCTGAAACATAGATCTTGTCACTACCACTTAAACTACAACTCATATAACAAAACAATTCTTTTGCCACAATTCCATGTTACAAGCTCCATCCTTTCCATCAGACACCAATGTCTAACCAATGGCAGTATTTTGTTGAGGGCTGGGTGAAGAAAGCAAGGCACAGGAAGGGCCAAGACCTTCGTGTGAACAAGGCAGAGAACTTTGGTCTCCAGCCCAGGAGGATCTTGGTGAGTGTGCATTCTTTCAGTTGGACCTGCATTATTTCCTTTGATACTCCAGCTTCTGCCCTCATCCCAAGCTTCCCAGATTCCAGCTAAGTGAGATGTGTTTCCCTTTCCCATCCAGCAAATGAAGTTCAAGTGAATGCCTGATTCAAAAGCCGCACCTCCCTTGCTGAGTCATAGAGTTGTTCTGATAATGGAAAAGGTAATTTATGTTAGACTCTTAACACAGTGCCATATAGGGGTTAGCTGCTGTCATTGTCACCATTATTGCCATTGTTATTGTTGTCATTATTCCGTGGCTCTCTTGAATTAATATAGTTTATCTATCTAGCTCTCTTTTGTTTCATTATATTGGATTCTAACCTTTAAAAATTTGACCTAATTTTCCTCTTCTTTCAAATTTCTGAGGGGGGTAGGGAGAAGGATATTTTAAGAAGTTAGCTTAATGTCTTGTTTCATCAGCTCCAACAAAATCATGCCGTAATTTCAGTTTCTCTACATCTCATCATTTCATAAGAAATCAGCCTTATCTCTTCACCTGAAAAGTATTCATCAATGTGTTCAAATAATGACAGATGGATGGGTGCTGCAAACAGCTTTAATTTGATCTTAAATGTTTTCTCAAAGAAATGAATTAGAGGTAAAAGTAGTAAAAGTAATCAGTAAGTGGAACAACAACGCCTAAAAATTTTCTTTTGCTTAAGTAACAAAGAAAGCTAACCCTACAAATTGTTGAGGAGAGATGGTTGTTGAAGAAATAGTTAACAAGCTGATACGAGAGTAATCTGGAAATGAGTAAAGTTCACTGCTTAAAGACAGAATTCATCAGACTTTTACCTTTTTGAAGAAAATAATACCTATGGAGTGAACTGGAGTACAGTCTGCCTGGTCTTTGTATTATTTAACTATTATTTCATGTAGAATCTGAATAGTTATGGTGGCTGGGTGCCTGTCTTGTACAGCTTAATTGCATCATCTTTGAATTTAGAAAGCAAAGATTCTATAACTTCATCTACTATTGTCTTTGTCATTTACTAGCTAATCTTGGGCAAGCTACTTAATCTTGCTATGCTTCAGTCTGCTTATCTGTAAAGATGGTAGAATTTACCTTATAAGGCTGACTTGAGAATAAAATGGAGTAATGGGTGTAAATTACTGAGAGTGTCGGTTCCTTGTAAAAAATAAATATTATCCATTATTATACTAGGGATCTTTTCCAGTTTTATGAAAATAATTAGATATATCATGAGTATGAAATCACTAGTTCTCAGGCTAAAATTTTCTCAAATCTACAAAATACAGAACTATGCAAACATAAAACAATGTAAAACTATAAGAAAAAGTCCATCAAAGATATTTGAACTTAGACTTCTCTACTTTTTAAATTAGATTTCAATGGGTATTGAATTCATCATTCTCCTCAGATCATGACCCCCTAAGACCTTAGAAGATCCCTCTCTTGTCTCATTTAATTTCTTCATCCTATTCCCCTTCTTTCTCTGATTATCTAACACATAAAAACACAGTGCATACTCTGTATGTAAGTAGTCTTGAAAAGAAATATTGAATTGTTTTATGCATGTATCATTCTTAATTTACATAAATGATATTATACTAGAGATCTTAGTGTATCGTATTTGAGTCAACACTATGTTGATAAAATCTACTCATGTTTCTGTGTGTACATTTAGTTCATTGTCTCTGACTGCTGCATAATATTCCATGCATCCACTCTCCGAGAGATAGTCGCCTAAATAACTTTCATCATCCTGTTACTACAAATTCAGTCACTTGTTCATGTTCTCCTGTGAAACTGTAAATAAGAGCTTCCTGGAAGTACATTTCCTGTAGAAGGAGACACTGTAACTAATTGCACTAATACTGCTAGATTGCTTTCTAGAATGATTGTACTATTTTCTCACATCCTCATTGACCTTACCATTACCCAACCATTTCTCAGTTTTTCCACTCTAAGTGTAAAGAGATTTTGCATTGTAGTTTTACTCCACATTTTTCTGACCACTAGTGAGTGAACTTGATTTCTGCTTTCATACTTCTCTGCCATCTCCATGGAGTCCTTATTCATATCATTTGCTTATTTTTCTATAGGATACCATCTCCATTTCTTATGGATTTACAGGCTTTGCTTGTATATTTGAAATACTAGGTTAGGTCTTGCAAATATCTTCTCCTAGTCAGTTATCCACATGTTGACCATATTTATGTTGTTATTCATTGAGCAGAAGATTTTATTTTTATGTAGCCAATCTATTACTTTTCCTTATGGTTTATGCTTTTGAGTTATTGTTTAAGAAGTATTCTTCCCACCCCCACCTAAAGTCACAAAAACATTTTTCTTTATTTTCTTCCATTAGCCTGTCCAGTGGAAACAAAGCCGGCCAGTAGTGAAAGAGATATGGACTAAAGTCAGTAATACTTTTGTAATAAGGAAGAGGGTTCAGCATAAACTGAACTCAATTTCACTGAAACAAAAGTCTCTAGACTTTTTAAAAGCTGAGGGGTGCTAAGGGAAAGGCACTGAGGAACATGACGGGAACTTAGGCCATGTGACTAGGCCACCTGGATTTGTTAATTGACATATTATCCAGAGGAGAAAAAAAACCTCTCATATCTCTACAACAGGAGGTAGTGGTATAAACTGAAGCAAGGTGCTCACGGAAGTTAGGCCTTTACCTTCCAAGAGGGAATGGGAGAGAGAGTCAGAGTTTTCTCCCTGAATGTTTGTATTTTAAAGAGATGGTTATCAAAGCCTTGAGTAAACAGTTTGGGGTAGGAGTTTTATATCTCAAAGGGCAGAGAAAGGATTTATAATTGAAAGCTTTCTAAAGTCACTGTTCTAAATGCTGATTCAGGGACTGTATTAGTCAGCGTTCTCCAAAGAAACAGGATTGATAGAATGTGCGTATAGGAAATAGATAGATAGATAGATGTCGATGTAGATATAGATATATTTAGAGAGAGAGGGAGGGGGGAGAGAGAGAGAGAGAGAGATTTGTTATAAAGAAGTAACTCACATGATTATAGAGTTTCAAAAGTCCTAAGATCTGCAGCAGACAAGCAAGAGACCCAGGAGAGACAATGTACAGTTCCAGTCCAAGTGTGAAGGGCTGAGAACCAGGAGACAGTTCCAGTCCCAAACCTGGTAGGCTTGAGACCCAAGAAAAGCCAATGTTTCTGAAGTCTATGAGTCTGAAGGTTAGAAAGAAACAATGTTGTAGCTCAACCATAAGAAATGGTTGTAGGAGGAGTTCCCTCTTATTTAAAGGGTCAGCCTTTTTGTTTTATTCATGCTTTCAACTGATTGGATGAGGCCCACCTCCATTAGGGAGAGCAATCTGCTTTATTCAAGTCTACCATTCAAATGTTAATTTAATTCAAAAACACACTCACACATACACACAGAATAATGTTTGACCTAATATCTGGGTACCCTATGGCCCATTCGAGGTGACACATAAAATTAACCATCACAGGGGCCTATCTGCCTCTCACCAGGTTTTGGCTGGAACAAACAGTAAGTTTTCCTGGCAATGCTGAGCCTTCTCAGGTAGGCATTTTAGAGGGGCCTAGAGTCATCTTACAGACACAGCTTTATTCTGGTAGAAGTTATGCTAGAGTTTGGTTGTCTCTCAGTGCAGAGATTTGGATAGAATCATTTTGTGTCAAGAGTTCTACACTTGTCCAGGTTTAGAATTTATCTTTCAGGTTAATCCATCTGGAATTTATTTTCAATATTTTAGAACATAAAAATATAAGTACTTTTTTATGGAGTAATCTAGCTTTCCCAACATCATCTAATAAACATTCTCTCATTTCCCCTACTATTTAGAATCCATCTCCATCATATACTTATGTTTGTTTCTGAATTCCTAGCACCATTTGTTAAAGAGACTATCCTTTTCCCATTGGATATTCTTGGCTCCCTTGTCAAATATTAGTTGACTGTATATGCCAGGGTTTAATTCTGGGCACTCTATTATGTCTCACTGGTCAACGTGTCCATTTTTGCACCAGTACCACAGCGTTTTTGTTATTATAGCTTTGTACCATAGTTTGAGATTCAGAAGCATGATGCCTCCAGCTTTGTTCTTTTTTGTCAGGGTTACTTCGGTTATTCAGTCCTGTTCTTAAAGTAATGTTAAACATAACATGCCCACAGCAACTTTCTCCCCCAAACTTCTCCATTTCCAGGTTCTCTGGGTCAGTAAAGGGCAGCTTTTCACCCAGCTCCCCATGCCAGAGAAAAAGACTTCTAGACCCTTGCCTGTCCCACCTACCATAGGCTATCAATCTTCAAGGATTCTGAATCTCAGTTCCGAAGCATCTTTAGACATCTATTTCTTTCTAATCTGTTTCCTACCACCTACATCAAATGGCCATTTCTCCTGTCTGCACCACTGCATTAACTCCGGTTTCCCACCTATACTTCCTCTGCTCTGTTCCTCTCCCATACCTGGTTCCCAACAGGTGTAGTGATGACTGGTTTTCCAGCACCAAGAGGCTTATAATCTACATGGAATGTAGAAGAAAAAAAAAAAGGTTAAAATGAATTAGACTGAAAAGCTTTTTAGATCAGTGATTAAATAATATGCTCTAGGACCTGAAAGGAAGACATCTCTAATTGTGAGGGGTTAGGTGAGTGAAGATTTTCATTTTAACATAATTAGGTTGTGGTATATTAGTTTTAAAAGATATTTTAAATATTTAAGCATTTTTTCTCAAGGAAAAAAGCCTATGTCTAATCAAGATTTCCTATCGGTATTTTGCAGACCCAATACCAGCTGGTAACGTATCTCCTTCCTCTAGTTTTTTCCCCATAATGTGTCCTTACATCATTGCAGGATTTTTCTAAAACATAGATTATGCCAGTCTCCTGCTTAAATGCTCCCCAGTGAATACATAACTAAGTCCATTCTCTTTAGAGTAGCATGCATGGCTTTTCACCAACTGATTTCAGCCTCCTTTCTAGCCTCATTCCTAACCCCGTGTCTGTCCCTCCATGCATACTCCCAATTAACCACTGCATATGACTGAAGAATGCCCTGCTCATATTCATGGGCCCACTCTCCTGGGGCTGTTCTCCAGCCTGGAGTGCCCTTCATACCTTTCACTATCTGGCAAGAACCTATTGTCTTTTAAATTCTTATTCTTGTGCCCTATTTTCTCTGTGCCTTTCTCTTAGACATCCCTCAACTGTTTAATCCCCTACCCCAGGAAATAAATTACTCCATTAATTATTTAACTAGTGCTACTATAGTATTTACTATATACTGTTAATTTCAAAATGCACTATCTTTTGCATTTAATATCTCTGAAATCAGGATGTGTGTTATAATGATAAAAATGTTATTATTTGACATAATTTATTTCTTCTTCTTTCCCTGACCAGTGATTGAACACAGGACCTCGGCAGTGAGAGCATGGAGTCCTAATCACTGGACCACCAGGGAATTCCCCACAATTTATTTCTCAGTGTCACATAAAATAATGGTACATCTTATTGTACAATTGATGAAATCTTAGATTAGATGAAATACAGTAGTTCTTTATGGATATGGCTCTCCTTCTAGACTGTGAATGCCTTGGGTACTCTAATTCCCACAATACAAAATACATATGCCTCCCATAAATTAAAAATTGTCTACAGTGGATGGTAGATGCACTAAAGCAGGGGTCCCCAACCCCTGGGCTATGGACCAGTACCAGTCTGAGGCCTGTTCGGAACTGGGCCGCACAGCAGGAGGTGAGCAGCCCGTGCAAGAGACACTCCATCTGCCGCTCCCCGTTGCTCACATTACCGCCTGAACCATCCCCCGCCCCGGTTGGTGGAAAAATTTTCTTCAACGAAACTGGTCCCTGGCGCCAAAAAACTTGGGGACTGCTGCACTAAAGCACAGAAGATATAAGAAACATTAAAGAATGTAATTTTGACTGACGAATTCTGAATAAGGTCTGTGGATTGTACCAATATCATTTTCCTTGCTTTGATATTTTGTAAGATGTTATCATTAGGGGAAATATGATTAAAGGTACGTAGGATCTATCTGTACTATATTTTGCAACTTCCTACGAATCCAGAATTATTTATAACCTGAAGGCTTTTCTTAAGAATAAATGCACAGAAATCCATTAAAAAGACAATATAATTTTGACACCATTGTAGACTGAAATCAGAGTGGCACATAAGTGCTCAATAACTAGTTACTATTACAATTTTACTTATTTTGACTTGCCCTTGACCTGTCAAAATTACCTTATTCGTGTAACTATTGAGTAGCCAATATGCACAGTCTGTGCAATCATTAAAATGCCAAATTTCACCTAATGTCAAAACTTCCCCCACACTTGGGCCTGCAGCAAAGAGGGCGGAAGACTTGTTTTCTATTCACTAAGCTTCTACTCACATCCCTTGCCCTCTTTCTCCCCTAGGGGCTTCTGGATTTTCTAGATTGGTGAAAAGTAGAAAAGGGAGAGGCAAAGCACATAAAAGGTAGGAACAAAGTCTTTACTTAACGGGTGACGTAGTAAATAGACAATGGATTCTTCCGGGATTGGAGAGATTTTAGAGGCAACACTTTCTGGACTTTGTAAATAGACAAACATGACTCTCTTCCTCATGGCAACATTTGTGTGTTTCCCATGTGTGGAAGCTTCCTGGTGGCTCTCTTGGCAACATGTTAACTGAAATTAGCCCTCGGTCCAGCCCAGTTTCTCTCTCTACTCATCTGCCTCAGGTTTCCACAGCAGCCTCTTACCTTTGAGGTCTCAGCAGGGTCAATACCAGCCTCCAACATCAGGATCATTATCAACCTCCTCAAATCTTTTCTCAAAACTCTCAAAGGATAAAGGAGAAGAGACCCTTCCTTGTCCATGTTGGGGGTAGGAAAGTGGAGAAAATGTCACACCAAAGATAGTAGCCTCTCTAATTTCCAACTTCGACACTTTCATATGTTTGAAGTGGCTGTTGGCTGAGGCTTCTAAAACTAGTGGTACCCCTGCTCCTTTGCAAGTTCTGTGCTGTCCAACTTTACCTGACATCCATGGTATTAAGGCCTTGGCCAAAATGGAAGTAGAAACCCTTACATGTTTACAACCACCTCATCAATTCATCCTATGAAAAAAGAACTTGAAATTTTGGATATCAAGAAATCCTACTGCTAATAGCAACATCTTTTCCAAACAAGTGATTTTTTTCTAAATAATCTGGAACCGATGAATTGGGGGATTGGGATTGACATATATACACTAATGTGTATAAAATGGATAACTAATAAGAACCTGCTGTCTAAAAAAATAAATATAATAAAATTCAAAAATTAAAAAGAAATAATCAAGATCTTCAAGTTTGTTTCCAAACTACGTCATGTATTTAGGATACTTAATTATTTTAATATGTATTCAACAACATCTATATTTCTGGCAAATAGAACACAAGGAGTGAGAAAATTTCTATTGTAAATTAAATAAAATTACATCAAATGGTATTAACAACAAATATGTACATGACAATACAAGTGATTTCTATGCTTTACCTGGTATTCCACCTTAAGCACTTTTATTAAAGTGAATATGGCCTCAACAATAATACTCTCTGTCAGTATTTTAAAATTTGAGATATAAACACTAAACCTATTTTTAAAAACATGTAAAACAAAATCTACGTGTATTTGTGGATGAGTTTCACATCTAATTCTGCAAAGGTAGCAGGGATTGTGTGTGTATGAGTGTGTGTGTATATAGTCACATTTATACACATACACACATATATACACCTATATATAATATGAGTAGACCTTGCTTCTAATGTATATTGAATTTTTAAGATGTCTTTCTGAAGTGATTTTGTGTACATTTGATGGTCTTGTTTAATAAAGCATTTAAAAACAAAAAAACAAATCAGAATAAAATATCCACTCTTTAAAGTCTAAGTCAAAGGCTATACACATGAAAGACTGAAAAATAACCAGCTTTTAAATTCTGTCCTTTCAACAATACGACTGCACTTGCAAACGTGCTTTGTTGTTTTCTTTTAATTCACTAAAATTAATCTTATAGATGTGGATGCCAGATTTGCATTAATTAAAACTCTACTGTAGAAGCCAGGCTTAATTGCAATCAAATTTGCTTAATTATGCATGGAGAGAGATTCCCAAACGAGAAAGGTTTTAGTAAGGATTTTGGTTTTTTGCATTGACAAAATAAATTGAAATTGTCATTTTTTGTGTTTTATATAACACTTGTAAATAATTTGTGGAGCACCTTAAGTCTTCTATGTAAAGCAATGTTATTGCTTAAGTAATTATAACAATCTGCATTTTTCATTGTTAATTGTGGGTGTCAGATTCATTAATTTTAATTTACAGGCTGTAATGAAATTAAGAAAATTTTATGCTGATCTGCTGAAACTTGTCTTACAGGAAGTTGTTTAATACAACTAAACTTTGAAAAAGTCAAGGCTCATTTTTGTAATTTGTATTTCAACCAATACAATCATTCCACAACAGTTTTTCAGTAAAATCTGGCTTCAGGACAAAAGCAGATCAACTTTATGAATAATTTGGCTTTAAAAAACCACTTGATGTTTCAAGTACAGCAATAATTAAATTTAAATTTAACTTTGAACTATACTTTTTGTTAAAGAAAATCTGCAAACGTAAGAATATAGTTTCAATTCTATTTCATTTGTTTTCTACAGGGGATTACGTTATTGAGGAGAAAAAAGATAGACATAATCAAAAGTCAATTTAATCATTCTTAGATCAAAGGATTATCAGCACACTATTTAACTCATATTTCAGTGTGGATTACCCAGTTATTTTATCTCAGATATCTATAGCCATATATCGATAATTTTAAATACTACATTTGTAATCTCATTTGATTTTTAAATGTGAATTTAAAACAAAGTAATTCATTTGGAGATTAGCAAGACACGTATTTAAAATAAAGAAAGTTGATGACAAGGAAAAATGCTAACTCTTTTTGATTTTCATGTTACATTTTGCTCTTGAAGCCTATTTAAACTTTAAGTGGTATAATTACTAATATAAAAATATAATGGAAGCAGAAAGTATCTTTCATGCTTATTTAGTAGCAAGTGAACTCTTAGGGAAATTAGCTAAAAAGCCTTCACCTCAATTATTATACATCCAATTAAAAATTCCAAAACAATTACTATAAATTCTGCCTAAAACCAAGCATGAAAGTTTGGTAGTCAAACACACCTAGTAATATTGAATGTCTCAAGAAGAAAATGAAAAAGCAAGATTATTCCATAATTAAGGCTAAACTTTAATTACAGCTCCTTTAAAATCAAGTTATTCTGAAGAGATAAAATAAATCACCAAAGGGGTTTTGGCACTGCATGGCATACTCTACAACAAGGTATTGGTGGGGAGGGTCAAAATCTTTTCTCATTATTAACTCAATAAGAGACATAGTAGAGATAAGGAATGCTTAGGGAGGATACCAAATACATGAAGAAATGGGTACCACATACTTAAAGGTGTTTTCCTGTCACTCATAAATAATGAGAATAAGACAATGAGGTCCAACGTTTAACAAATTGATAGTGAAAATTCAGAAAAACTCGTTTTCATCCAAGACTTCAGTTTGAGAATTATTTTCCATTTTATTTACCCTGATTAAAGCCTCAAAATCTGTTCATTTTCTGTTTCTTCATCAGGACATTTGATCATTATTTCATTTTTTCCATTTTTAATTCTAACCAATTTTTGCCAGCTCCTGGGTAACTAAAAGACACTACTTCCCCAAACAAATTTTTCTATGATTTTCTGTGCCTGTCTTTAGTACATCATAAAGAACATCTTTATCGAGATGCATTTCTATTACCCTGTGAATTAGCAAGATTTAATATTCTATTATTTTCTTAAAGCACAGGTACTGTTATTTACCAATGCACTGTTTATTTTCCAATGCTCCTTGATCTTTAATTTGCTCCCTTAATTATGCTTTTGTCTCTAGTCATGCTTAAATCTTCATTTTGAGTTGTCTCTCTCATTTCTTCACTCTCTTGCCTCCCTTATCACTCTCTGTTTCTAATTCCTAAGTACTTTTTCCAGTGGTATTCCACCCCCTTTCTGTCACTCTTTGCTGCCCATTTCCTCTATTCCATTCTCTGTCTCATTTCATCCTGTCCTCGCTGCCCCTGGTTTCACCCAGAGATGCTATTACGGTGATTGATTTACACAGTTCAGAACATTCCATAGGTATCATATTGCTATACAACATACACATCCCATACAACAATAAATCTAAAAATAACTAGCAAAAGGAGACGTTTAAGTTGAGAGTTAAACGTGCTAACAGGGTCAGCTGGTACAATCATTCTGTGGACGGTGGTTTCACTACCTTGGAGACAAATGAGCAAGAGCCAATGGAGCTGGGCACTCATGATGAAATCGGTAATAAATCAGACACAGAGTATAAGCATGAATCAGATTACTGTACTCAAATAAGAGGCAGGCACAGACTTGAAAGGAAAATATGTCATTTCCTTCCCTCTCCCACCATCTCACTTCCATCTGTCTTTTGTCTCTATTACTTGATGCCTGTCTTTCTCATTCCCACCCCTATTTTTAAGTTACCCTTATTCTATAATTTTCTAAGGAAGTAAGATTCATACCCTAATCCTGAAATGCTTATGCTTCTTATTAAATGTAATTTGAGGTGTTAAGACCAGATTTCAGTTCTCTAAAGAGCCAGGTGGGTAATGATGAATAACATCTGTATATCTTAAAAAGTGAAAGGCCATCACAATTCCAAAATGAACAGATGTAACATCCAAAGATAATTTGTAATCTTCATATGACCTCTAATAAGAGCACTCCATCACTTGCTGGAAGATGTCGCTTTTTTCTTCTCTTCTCTTCTGTTCCTAGACTCGCATTCTTTCAATTGTTCTTTCAATCATTCAGTAACCACCCTCCACTCAGGTGTAGCCACAAGTACCTCTGTGTTAAACCACTTGTGAGACATATTAAGCATAGCCTCAACAATGCATGAGAAATATTGATCCAAGAGAAACAATAGCACCAGACAGAATGAACTAGCTGTCCTCTTAAATGGGCCTCTCATCTAAGGCCAAAACTCAGGTTACTTTCAGAGAAGAAGAGGCATAACAATAAGTAGACTTTGCCAACTTCTGAGCTTTTCTTTAAGTATCTAAGATTTTTCTTTTTTTTATGGAAAAAATCAAACATATGAAAAAGTAAGGAGAATAGTAAAATGAATCCCATAGCCCTATCAGACAGCTTTACCAATTATGTTTCCTCTCTCCCCCAATCTTTCCCACCATTAGACCTTAGACATTGCATATAATCCATAAACCCCAATGAACCTTTAATCAAATGTTATTGTCTCTTTGGTTCAAAAAAGGACTCTTTTAAATGTCAGTGAAAATTTACTACAATGCTGTGTCATTTCAATTAATAAAAAACATTTGTCCACTGTCTACTGTGTACAGAAAACTAAGCTTGCCACTCTAGTGAGGGTCTGGAGAGTTTAACCGCTCCTTAGAGAATTTTAACCAACATTCTTTTTCAGTGTTACCCATGCCGCCCACCTGCAGAATTATCTGGTGTCTCTCATTTTGAGTCTTTTCAGAGTTCTTTAGTGGGAATTAATTTGCATTTGTTGGTTTTCTCTGATTTAAAAAGTTATTATCCAGAACTCTCATCTTCAAAATTTAGTTAGTATATCTTTTACTGTTTTATCATTTATATTTTCTTTGTTCTTATAGAATTATACCCCTTTTTTCCTTTATTTTTATTTTAGGTAATTTTAGGAACAAATAGGTAATCTTGTATTCCCTCACTTTAAGGTCTAAGCCACTTTTACTTGAGCATCAGTACTTAAAGTTGATAGCACATTCTATGTGATGATGGGATTCTGATTGACAAAGAGGAAAAAACAGAAAGTTAGATTCGAAAACAAGGATAAGAAAACATTGCTTATACTTATATTAGTTTCCCTGTTCTATATCTGATTTTTTCTTTATATTAACAAAGCCATATTCCCAGTACTATCTCCATATTTTGATTAATAACACATTTGAAATTGGTGGAGAGATGGGGCAGAGAAAATGGTGACTCTTATAGGTCCCCTATGTAGTTTCTTCCTTTCCCGCCAAAATGTCACCTACAAAACACACTGCCCTTTTACTCTATTTATTATGAACACATTTCTACAACACCTGTCTCAGGATGATGTAAAGTAGGAATCATGTGTTGGTGATATGAAAACATCAGCTGCATAATGTTGGAGGAGGAAAAGGTCTTGACAGAACAAGCCGAGGGTGACCTGTAACTGTGTTCAAAACAGTTGGGACTGTTGAGTGATCTATAGAGATAATCTCTTGTCGTGTTTTGATCTAGTTGTATCCTAGTTTATTTGTTTACAAGTAACTTCAGATTTTAAAAGAGGGAATTTAATGGAAGACTACTGGGCAGCTCACAGGAAGAAGGTAAGCCTGGAGAACTAGGCTTAGAAGCTGCAGGAGTAGGTACTCACTCTTCGGGTGACTGCGATGCAGGATCCACTGACCTTCTCTGGCCAGCATCATGGGAACGATGGAACTCCAGCCATGTCTCCTTGCTGGCATCACTCTGCGCAAGTTTCCTGGTCCTAAGAGTCCCCCTGGCTCCATGTTTGTCAGGTGCATGCCCTTGCCTGTACCAGGCTGAAGAGAGGAAGTATCTGGTTGAGGGGACTTGCCCCTCTGTGTTTGTCAACCCTACTTGTTTGCCCTGTGGACGGGCATGGTACTTTGATTACAATGCTGCCAAGAATCCACACCAGGGGATGGCAGTAATTCCCCAAAGGAAACCTGAGCACCATAAATAAGGAAGAATGGCTGCCAGAAAGGTATAATTTACTCCACACAACTATCTTCTTTTTCTATACAAATCTATTAGTAGTCATTGCAAGGATGAAAAAACAGCAGACTTTCATAAATAGAAGAAACAATCAGTTGCATTATTATCTCTGTTTTCTTTAAGACTTTTCTGCCTCGAATAACTCAGTTCTTAACATCTTGCTAAAATATTACTGTCTTGAATGGACTTGAGGATATGGGGAGGGGAAGGGTAAACTGTGACAAAGCGAGAGAGTGGCATGGACATATATACACTGCCAAAGGTAAAATAGATAGCTAGTGGGAAGCAGCCGCATAACACAGGGAGATCAGCTCGGTGCTTTGTGACCACCTGGAGGGGTGGGATAGGGAGGGTGGGAGGGAGGGAGACGCAAGAGGGAAGAGATATGGGAACATATGTATATGTATAACTGATTCACTTTGTTATAAAGCAGAAACTAACACACCATTGTAAAACAATTATACTCCAATAAAGATGTTAAAAAAAAAAGAGCCCTCATGCGGCAACGAAGATCCCGCGTGCCACAACTAAGACCTGGTGCAACCAAATAAATAAATAAATATTTAAAAAATATATTACTGTCTTGCTCTCCACAAGAGTGAAACAACCTTCGGGTCATCTTTCTCAACACTTCTGAACTTCTTCAGTACTCCCTGAAGCACCCAGCACACTAGTTTGTTCATTACATTTACCATCAAAAATATGTGATTATGAACACATGATGCTGTAGAAGTAGTCTACACAATGTTATATACCTCTTCACTGTGTTTACTTTTGTAACAAAAAATACAGCATTCAAAATTTAACAGAAAAAATCCAGGCTAGGATATATCCCCCAAATGAGGCATTCCCAAGTGTGAACTGCAATTCCTAATAATGATGCCCAATATTTGCAAAGTATTTAATGGCCCCTTATTTGATTGTCAGAAGAGCCATGTGAACTTGGCATGTTATTCTCTAATAAACAAATGAAGTAAAATAGGCAGAGAAACAACAACTGCCCTTCCTCTGCTCTACCATGAATCTTGGATTCCCTACACGGCAGCTCTGTGACGTCGAGTGAATTACTTAACTTCTCGGCACCTCAGGGTTCTGATTTGTAAAATGGAGATAATAATAATACTGACTCACAGGGTTAGTGTGATGATTAAATGAATTAATATTTGTAATATATTTAGGACAATGCCTAGCACATAGTAAAAGCAGTATTAGTGTTAGCCATATTATTGAAAATAAATAAATTAATTAATGAAGCAGACCAAGAAGGCCCCACTGAGAAAGTAGCATTTGCTTAATTGCCTGAGAAAGGTGACATGATGATCCACACCCTGTCTGGGGAAGAGCTAGTGGTAATAGCAGGAACAAAGGTCATGAGGAGATGTTTGATAACGTGTCCGAGTAACAGCAAAGAGGCTGGTGTGGCAGAATCAAGGTAAGTAATGTGGATGAAAAATATCACCTGTCATATTAGTAAACAAAGGATGTCACAGTCATCAAACCATCAAGCCACTACAGCCAGCCGGATGGTGAGCCCTGAAGGAAATCAGGATGGAGACAAACAGGCTGCCAACCACCAAGCTGGCAGTCACTGCAGCCGCCCCCTGACTCTGCACCCTGAGGGGACTCAGGATGGAGGAAAGTAGGCTACGGGCCCTAGATAGTTAAGGGGCCTATCAAAGGAATCATTTCAATGAGCCCAGACCCTTGCATTCTCGCATATGTAGAAAAGTGCTAAATCCATGAACTTGAGACGTCTGGTTTTCTTTAATTAACAGTAATCTTTTGATGTTCTGACTACCTGGTCTTTGTTGCAGAAACTCCTATATATCCTGGCTCCTTCCTAACCTCTTCTGAGTGGTCCCTCCAAGCTATCTGAGAGGCTGTCTTCGGGGCTTAATTCCTCAGAAAGTCTGCTGAATAGAACATAATTCTCAACTTTTAGGCTGTGCACTTTTTTCAGTCAAGAGTAAGTACAGGGTATGTGGAGATGAGGTCAGAAATGTAACTGGGGACTAGATCAGGTAAGGCCCAAATACAACATTATGACCATTTTGGCTTTGCCTGAGTGAAATGGGAAGAATTGAAGGGACTTCTCCAACAGTGATATGACCTGACCTTTTTTTAAAGGACCCCGGTTGCTGTTGTGGGGCAAGGGCATACTCAGTGATAAATGTAGGAGGCTACTGCAGTCATCCAGAGGAAGATGGTGTCTCAGATCAGGACAGGAGCATAGAAGGTATTGAGAATTGGTCAGATCCTAACTATACTTTGAAGGTAAGCCCACAGGATTTGCCATTATATGGAATGTGGGATGTGAGAGAAAAGGAGAAGTCGAGCATGATTTCATTGAGATGAAGGTAGAGCAGGTAGCAGGGAAAATAGGTTGGTACTGAAAAAGTTAAGTTTTGAGAATCTTATTAGGTGTCCAAGTAGAGATGCTGCAAAGGCAGTTGGACTTCAGTGGAAAGATTAGGCTAAAATGTATTTAGAAGTTGTCTACATATTGATGATATTTAAAGTCATGTGCATAAAGGAAATATCAAGAGGAAAACATAGGGAAAAGATGGAGTCCAAAGTCTAGTCCCCGGGCAAACCCAGAGCTAAGAGACAGAGAGGAGAGGAGAGAGGTAACCAGGAGCATGTAGCATCCTGGAAGCCCAGTGAAAAAGTATTTCAATGAGGAGAAGCATAAGAAAGACCAATAATGGTCTTTATTAAATGGTCCTGAAAAGTCAAGGAACAGTAGAACTAAAAAGTTGTCTATCCATATTGAGCAGCATTGGCAACCAGAAATAGAGGTAGTGTCTCTGTGCTTGGGGTGAGCAGGCCAGGAGCCCCATTGTTCAAACGAGGATGAGCAAAAAGAAGTTGGAGTGAGGGAATATAGACCATACTTTTACAGAGTTTTATAGTAAAGGGCTTCAGAGAAGTATCTGCAAAAGGAAATTGGGGCCAAGAGAAGGGTTTTGGGGGTTTTTGTTTCTGTTTTATTTTTTTTTAATTGAAGTACAGTTGATTTACAATGTTGTGTTAGTTTCAGGTGTACAGCACAGTGATTCAGTTATATATATTCTTTTTCAGATTCTTTTCCCTTATAGGTTATTACAAAATATTGGGTCTAGCTCCCTGTGCTATACAGTAGGTCTTTGTTGATCATCTGTTTTATATATATAGTAGTGCGTGTATGTTAATCCCAAACTCCTAGTTTATCTCTCCCCTCCTTTCCCCTTTGGTAACCATAAGTTTGTTTTCTATTCCTGTGGGTCTATTTCTGTTTTGTTAACTAAGTTCATTTGTATCATATTTTAGATTCCACATATAAGTGATATCATATGATATTTATCTTTGACTGATTTGCTTCACTTAGTATGATAATCTCTAGGTCTATCCATGTTGCTGCAAATGGCATTATTTCATTCTTTTTTATGGCTAAGTAATATTCCATTGTGTATATATATACTACATCTTCTTTATCCATTCTTCTGTCAAGGGACACTTAGGTTGCTTTCGTGCCTTGGCTATTGTAAATAGTGCTGCTGTGAACATTGGGGTGTATGTATCTTTTCAAATTATAGTTAAGAGAAGGTGTTTTAATATAGGTGGGAATACAGCACTTTTCAATGCTGAAGGAAGAGGTCCAGGAGAAAAGGAAAACACTCATTACAGAAGAGGTGAGAATTGCTGTGCCAGTGTTTTGGGTAGAAAAGAGTAAACACACGGAGGGGTTAGTGTTTTCCAGGAGAATGGAGAGTCCATCCGTAGTCACAGGAAAGAGAACAAAGCCAATGAACCCAGATCTGGTGGCAGCTATGGTGGTAGGAGGTAGGGAAGTTCTCTTTGGATGGATTCTATTAACTCAGTGGAATAGGAAGCAGTGTCATCAGATAGGAGGGCTTCTCAGAAAGTGGTATGTTTAAGTATGAGATTACCAGGCTGTTGTTATTACTGTGATGGCAGAGTCTGGGATATTGGGGAATGACTAACAGAGGGTAGAGAGGAAGATAAGGAGGAGAGTCCAAGAAGCAAGGGTGAAGCTGGTCTTCTCCGTCTTCACTGCCAACTCTCCCTGGATGATTTGTCGCCTGCCCCAGTACACCTCCACACCTGCACCTCAAGAAGAGCCTCACAATACAAGAGCACCCCTTTACTTTGAAGGGATCTTAGTGATTAGCATCAGGCTTGGTCCCTTCTGAAGACATTTAAACATGTTTCTCTTGCCAACGGCACTCTTTTCTGAGATCTTTGTATGGATTTCTCATCACTCAGATTTCAGTTCAAATATTTTCCTCGGAGACCACCTCAGAGCCTCTGCTATGGTCTGAATGTCTGTGTCCCCACAAAATTCATTTGTTGAAATCCTAACTCCTAAAGGTGGGGCTTTTGGAAGGTGCTAAGGTCGTGAGGGTGGAGTGCTCATGAATGCGATTAGTGTTTTTATCAAAGAGGCCCCAGAGAGCTTTCAAGCCCCTTCTACCATGTGAGGACACAGCAAGAAGACACTCGCTGTGAGCCAAGAAGAGGGCCCTCTCTTGACCATGCTGGCGCCTTGATCTTGGACTTCCATCCTCCAGAACTGTGAGAAATAAATTTCTGTTGTTCATAAACCACCCAGCCAATAGTATTTTGTGATAGCAGACCAAGTGGACTCAGACATGACTCTAGCTCATCCCCCTTACCCACTTTCCACTCTCTAACATTATCATCTTTATTTTCTTCATAAAACTTACCATCAGAAATTAGGATGTATATTTCCTTGTCCAGGTGTTCCTTGTCTATCTCCTTCCATTACAATATAAACCCCATCTTGGCAGGAATTGGGCCTTTTTTGTTTATTGCTATACACCCAGTACCTAAAGCAGTCCCTGGCCAATAGTGGGTGTTCAATGAATACTTGCTGAAAAAACTAATGTACAATGCAGCCATCTTTTGTGAAATATGTTTGACAGATAATAATGTCCAAAAATGGATATTTATCAGGTGATCACCACTTTAGAAGTTCTCTTGCTTCATTCTGAACAGATATAATTGGCAGAAAGTTCCTGATTATATTAAACTTAGATGTTCTTCCCCAGGACATCTTCTTGTTGGTCCTAGTTCTACCCTTTGAAGGCAAGAAGAATGCATTTAATTTCTTGCCCACATCCTTCATGGATGTCACAGGTCATGTTCCCTGGGAAGCAGACTCTGAGGCGGATGCTAGGATACAGGGAGTCTGTGAGGGAGTGCTGTCAGGAATCAACACTTGCAGAGGAGTGAAGAAAGCAGGCGGAGGAACAAGAGGAGAATATGGGCTGTGATATCGTCACAACAAAGGCCCTGGGCATCTCATGGGGTGCCCGGAAACTGGGATGGATCTTCAGAGTTGTCCTACCTTGAGGCAAGGGGAGTAGGACTTTTTACCATCACACAGACCAGTCAGATGCAGAGAAGGCACATGGGGCTGTGAGGTGTCTGTTGCCAATACTCAACCCCTGAAGAGTGACTACTTCAGTCCTGAAAAGGATGTGACGACTCATCACAGTAACCAATAAACACACACACACCCCTAGCTTTGTTTTTGCAGTTTTGATACCCTTGAGGATTGGGGGTTAGGAAAATTGTATTATAGCACTAATTTTAAGGCTAAGCTGTTTAATTGGGAGTAAGTCTTATAGTATCTTCAAGTCTCAGGTTACTTTTTATATGCAGACTTAGGATGCTGGAGATTTTCAACAAGGTAACTGCTGATCTTTATTCCTGCTCTCAAACTTCAGGATGGTTTACAATGATATGAATTCAGTTTATCAACTGCATGACTTTTGAGTCATTGAAGTTTTATATCCAGCACCTCCCTGGTTGCTTTCCTTTGGACACACCCTTGTTGAAGCTGAGCATTGGCACTTGGTTCCCTGTCATCACTTAATCTTGGTACTTGTACCAGTTTCCTGTGACTGCTGTAACATATTACCACAAATGTGGTAGCTTTAAACAATAGAAACTTATTCTCTCATAGTCTGGAGGCCAGAAGTCCTCAATCAGTATCACTGAGCTGGAATCAAGGTATCTGCAGGGCTGTGCTCCTTCCAGAGGCTCTAGGGAAGAATCCATCCCTTGCCTCTTCCAGCTTCTAGTGATGCTGGCACTCTTTGGCTTGTGCCCACATCCCTCCAATCCCTGCCTCTGTCTTCATAGCATCTTCTCCTCTTCTGTCTGTGTTCAAATATCCCTCTTCTTATGAGGATATATGTGATTGCCTTTAGGGCCCACCCTGATAATCCAGGAAAATCACCTCATCTCAACATCCTTAACATAATCACTTCTGCATAGACCCTGTTTCTTTTTTAGTTCTTTTCAGACCATTTTTTTATACATCTTTATTGGATATAATTGCTTCACAATGCTTTGCTAGTTTCTGTTGTACAACAAAGCGAATCAGGCACATGCATACATATATCTCCATATCCCCTCCCTCTTAAGCCTCCCTCCCACCCTCCTTATCCCACCCCTCTAAGTCATCACAAAGCCCCGAGCCAATCTCCCTGTGCTATGCTGCTTCTTCCCACTAGCTATCTATTTTACATTTGGTAGTGTATATATGTCCATGCCACTCATTCACTTCATCCCAGCTTCCCCTTCCCCCCTACCATGTCCTCAAGTCCATTCTCTATGTCTGCATCTTTATTCCTGCCCTGCCGTTAGGTTCATTGGTACCATTTTTTTAGATTCCACATATATGCCTTCGCATAGGGTATTTGTTTTTCTCTTTCTGACTTACTTCACTCTGTATGTCAGACTCTAGGTCCATCCACCTCACTACAAATAACTCAATTTCGTTTCTTTTTTATGGTTGAGTAATAGTTCATTGTATATATGTGCCACGTCTTCCTTATCTGTTCATCTGTCGAATGTCCATTGACAGAAGAATAGACCATGTTTTAATATAAGGTAATATTCATAAATTTCAGGAATTAAGACATAAATGTTTTGGAGGGTGTAATTTTTCAGCCTACCACAGTGCTCAAAACATCTTTTCCAAGGGCTGACATCATATATATTAACTTATGATATCTACAGCAACTTGTATTTATCGAGATAAACTAGGTTATTTGTGGCAACAACAAAATCACCTGAAATTTTGGTGGCTTCAAGTATGAGAGTTTATCCCCCATTCATGTCCCAGTTCAATGTGGAGGCGAGGACCGGCTCCACCTCATCCTTCAAGGACTCAGGCACTTCCACCTTGGGGATTTACTCTCTACGTGGTCCTTGGCACCCTTTCCAATTAGTTGGCAGATGGGAAAGAGAGAGGTGATCACTGGCACACCGGCCGCCCCTGACACAATATCTTTTGGCACCTTTTCCATTCTTCACATGGTAGACTGTATTATTGTCCAAAATATTCATTGCCCTACCCTGGGATGCTCTACCTTTCAGCAACCCTCTTAGAGGACAATTGTATATCTTCACTCTGTTGAATTCAAGCACGGTCATGGACTTGATCTGACCAATAAAAGGTAAGCAGAGGTGACAACTCTGGTTAAACAACTCTGGCTTTGGTCAGACTCAGTCATGTGTCCACTCTTAGCTTTCAGGGAGGCCAAACAATGTCTAGCTCTACCATCAGGAAAAAGAAGAGAACACGCTGTTGGTGAACCCACCATTCTCTGCTACAACAATTAGTCATGTTTTTGATCCTGTCTCTCCACATGGGAGATTATATTGTGTTCAAAGTATTTGCTGTTCCTCCCTGCAACTCCCTCCCTTTGGCATTTCTCTTTGAGGGAAAATTTTATAACTTCACCCTGTTGAACTCAAGCATGGCTGTGTACATTGCTTTGGCCAATAAAATATGATCAGATGTTATAAGTGTCATTGTTGGAACTAGCATGTATTCATCCATCTCTCTTTTCCCTCTGTCATGAGACAATGTCTCAGATCAAGGGTCCTCCATCTGCCTAGATCCTGGAATGTGAATGGTATACAGCAGAGCTAGAGCCAACCCACCATGGACATGCTATATGAGTTAGAAATTAACCTTTAAGCTGTAAGCCACTCAGATTTTGAGACCTTTTGTTAACACAACATTGGCTGAGAAATACACTCCAGCATTCCTCTTAGTTTATTAATGATAAGCCCATGAGCTAGAGATGAACTAAATGCAAAGAAAATATCTAGAGATTCTCTTATAATCTTCTCATCTCATTCACACATCTTAGATTCCTGATGTGCCTTTACCTTCCCAGATGTCTCCCATTTTTCTTAATTTAAATTGTGTTTCTTTTTTTCCTTAATCTATCTCTTCTCCTTCTTTGTCCAAGTCACTGAGAGTGTTTTCTGAGCATTTAAGCAGAACTAGAAACAAATGTACAAATCTGTCATTTCTGTGTCTGGCATCATTCAAATATGTTAACACTCTGATTCAATGGTGTGCTGAAGCTGGCTTATATCAGCTCACAGAATTGGCTGTTAATTTTTCAGGAATTTTGTGAACAGTTGCTAAACATAGCCATTATGAAAAATTAAATTACATACATTCACAATTATATAACTTATATTTGAAACCAAGGGAATGAATAATCAAAACTCATCATTTGCTCTCTTAATGTTATTTCTATATTATATCTGTATGGTGGAGATAGTTTACAACGATGTGCTACCTTGCATTTCTTTCAAACTCTGCATTTAGTGGTTTCACACTGGTAGTTTGAAATCAGGCAAGGTTGGAGTACTTATATCACAGAAATGAGCATACAGCATGAATCAGAGTTTCGGGGGTTTTAACTTTTGCCAGCACCCCACCATATGTACTCCTTCTAAAATCGCTATAAAAGTTACATAAATTTTAAGTCTAAAACTAAGCAAGGCTTAAAGGGGTTATTTTTGGAGAAATACATTCTCTTAGCTTTAAGGCAATACTTTCGACATCTTCAGTAAAGGTATTTGTGGAATACCCATTTTCTCCTTTAAAAAACATGTCTGAATTTATGGGAACACTCTGATATAAGAACTAAACAATGTGAATTAAGTGTAAGTCTGTTAGAACTAACTCACCTCTCAAGAATAGAGATCAGCAGAAAATAAGAGATGAAATTTAGTAGGCTAATGAGATGATTGAATTTTCTGACAGGGTTAATTCATTTGTAATAATGAAGAAGGTCTGGACTACTGAAGAGGAAACGAGCTGTATTATACAGGAATGTGTTTACATTACATATATTTATTGCTGTGATTTCAATCTTTGTTTGGAAAAGAAAAACTGAAGTTTTCATAGGCTAATCATCTTCCTTATCTTCTTATTCTAGCTAATTAGTAATTATAAATCACTTATTCTAAAATAAGATCTGGGACACAATGAGGTTTGTTAAAAGTTAAATCAAGCTGGCTGAATGCCCAGAAAAATTAAAAATTTAGTTTATCACTCTTGGGATTTCTATGTATGTCTATGTATCTATGAATGGGTTTATTAGACATAACTAATTGAAAAGAAAAGATAAAATATCTGGAAATTAAACCTCAAATAATGTTAGTCAGAGATAAGAAAGCATTTTTTAAAATCAAAGTTAAATTGACAGAGAAAAAGTCTAACAAGTAACAATGCAATAATTATTTTTTTAGAGAAACTTAAGGTGTTCAACTTACCTGCATTTAAAATTAATACCTAGAGACAGAAAAGTTATTCTCTAAACCCAATACTGAGAAATATAATGGAATCAAGGGTAGACAAAGCTGTAAGGGAGAGAAAATACGAGTTAAATAATAAAAGTAAAGTGACAAAGAGATGGGGACAGACATACAGAGTAGAAAAGAGAACACAGCAGGACATCCATATTGGACATTTGCCAAAAGAAATTCGACCCAAAAGAGAATCAGCTGGAAGGCAGGAGAGGCCTCACCTTCGCCTGGAGATAAAAAGGGTTATAAACGTTCATAACTGCACTGGATAGTGTGGTAGCTGTAATACAGTTTTGGTTTTGTTTTTAATGCTGCCTTGACCCAGTTTTGAGGTCCTGGCTGGAGGCCGGTCAGTTTCCCTTTCGAAGAGCTGAATCCATACCCCAACCACTTCTAGAATGGGACTCATGCTCCAGGACCACTGATTCCTTTAATCACCAGGTACCAAACAACTAGGCAAAGCTCCTATGCTCTGGAACCTCTAAAGTTATTCAAATTAGCTAATCCACATGGAACTGGAAACAGGGAACCACACGCAAGCTGCCCCCTAGAGCCACTGCTTGCTCTTACCTTGTCCCCAGTAAAACCTCCTGTGTGTCTCTGACCAGCCTTCTCTTGTTTGGAGCTGTAAGCAACAAAAAGTTCTGTCTTCATCTAGCCAAGTGTCGTGATGTTGTATACTGCCATCAAAGGAATCTTTAAATCTTATAAAATAGTTGTCACATTTAGATAGAAAAGGATTAAGATAAAGGAGGTAACCTAACCAATGGCAACTACATAAGATATATTCTTATTAATATTTTTATCAATAAAATAATGTTTTTACCAATATATTTACCAATATAAAATAATTTAAACTTTGACCACAAAAGTAATTAAGAAAAGGCTCCACAAACCACATCCATTGACATCACCTCTCAGTGGTGTTCTCACCTCGTGGTCACCAGTCAGAGGAAAGGAGCTCCAGAGGGAAGTTCTGACCAATCACAAGAGGGAGCAGGGTATCATAAAATTGCCCAGCTCTCCTGGGGTTGTGGTTGTCACCTCTACATCCTATGTTTAATTTCCCAAAGACCACCTGAATCTTCTAAGATTTTGAGGGTCAAAGAAGCATTTTGGTCTATTCTAAGAGCCAACAGTAGGTAACCATTAGCAATGAGGAAACACCAAATATTCCTGAATGAAAAATCCCCAAATCCCTTAATCTCCCTACTCTTCAGTTCCTCATCTGTAAAACCCTAATAATTGTCTCTAGGTCATTAGATGAATAGAAATGACAAGTGTACAACAGTTAGTCTAGTTCTTGAAACAATAACATTCATTCATGATAGCTATGTGTCAAAGTAAAAATTCTGCTACTCAAGGTTGCTTAATCCTTCAAGTTATCTTTCATAGCTACATTTTCCATTTTATAACCAAGACTCTTATCCTACCAAATCCTTTTTACCTCATCAAACAGTGTATAATGTACTACAATATCTCTTTCCCTCTAATTAATCTGCCTACAACTTCCTGGTATGTTTTTAGAGAAATACTCATTCCCACCACTTCAAGTTCACACTCCTCAACCTCACTTTCAAGGTTTCAGCTTCCTAACACCATTCACCATCAAGTTCCTTCACTATACATCTAGCCAATTTTTCCCATTCATGGAAGCACGCTTCTACTAGTCAGAACAACCTAGCCCCTGCTCCCACAATGCCCTGAACTGCCATTCTTAGTCTCACTGCTGCGCTTCTTCCTGCTCTGTAATGCCTTACTGGAAGGCCCTATAAAGAAAAAATCTTACTCAATTTTCAAGACAAGTTCAATTACATACCTTCCATAAGACTGTCTTTTATCTCTTCGAGGTGATCTCCACTTGTCTCCACTTGTCCCTCCTCCTCTGCACTTGTATCATGTTTTGTTGATACCATATAGTTCAGAAACTTATTTCATACCCCCAAGAAAATTATAAACATTATTAAGGCCAAAATTACATCATTCATTTCTTTGGGTGGCTTAGCACTTGGCACTAAAGGTGCTCATGAAAAAATTGATTGCCTAAAAATAACAGCCCTAAGATGAAAGTTGACCTTTATGGAAGATTTTCTTTGTGTCCAGAATGTGCTCTTTACATGTAATCATTGTCCAAAAGAGCTGTTGTGATGGTTGTGAATTATTGTTACTTACAGATGAGGAATCTGCAGTGCAGCAAAATTAAGTCACATGCCCAGGGCTGCAGAGTCAGTCAGCCAGGCCACAACCATTTACTTAGAGGTTCCTCCAAGTACACAAATGTTGACGAGGCACATTGGTCTTTTCTTCTCTCCCTTGAAGAGTCCAAGTTCGTTCCCATCCAGAGCTCTCGCACCCTTCTCCTTCCTCCAAATTCTCACATCACTGCCTCACTCTAATGACGAAGGTCTCAATGCATTGTAATCTCCTCAGAGAGACCTTCCCAGACCACCTGCATCATAGTGGTCCCCAATTAGCCCCCACCATATCATATCATCCTTTATATCTTCCTCATAACAGTAAATGAAGACTCCAAATTATCTGTTATTGTTTATTAGTTACAAATGAAACAAAATCCCTGCCATCACAGAGTTCTATACATTACACTTAAACTACCCAGACAAAGGTCTGCTCTCTGTCTTCAAGGCGTGTTTCTTAAAATTATGAGCCTGAATCACAGAAGTAGTTAATATCTATTTTTAATAGAAAAAATCTGTTATTAACTCTTTTTTATTCTATTTGCCTTCTGATAATATTTTTTCTATTTGCAGTCAAAATAAATAAAATTCTTTAAATTATAAAAATTATTATGAGCCGTATGAATTCACTGTCTCTGTAGGTAGAAAATGGTGTAATATTGGTCATTCTATGTTCAGCCAAATAGACCAGCATTAGTAACTGGTAATCTCTAGACCCCAGTTGCAGTTTTCTAGACCCCAGATTGCTGCCCCTGAGTTATCAGACTTGGGAAAAAATTATCCTCTGCAATAGTTTACTTTTCTGAACAGACTAAAGGTGCTTTCTACATTACTCAAAAGCTATGTGCTAAGGAGAATTCTGGTTTACCTTTGCTACTTTTTATGGAAGCATATGTTGTGAAACAGTTAAACATTAGCTTGATTGTGTAGATAAAAAAGGGAAAACACTTTGAAATAGGCATGGTTAATGGCTCCTTTTTAAAAGAAAAATCTAACTATAGACACATACACACTGAGACACAGTGCATCCATCAACCTTAGAAAAAGGTTTCTGTTCTGAGTATTGACATGCAAGATAGTGGCAGAGCTCAAGATAATGGAGCAGCTTTATTCCTAGAGTGATGTTTTTAACTGGGACTTCATTGATGTTTGCAAAGTTTCCTGAGATAAAATAATAGATCAAAAATGGTTGGATTTCTAGGTTTCACAGGAGACTTTTTTTTCCCCAGACAAATCATGTAAGATTTTCCTACAGGTCACTAGATTTCCCTAATTCTAATTTCAGACTACTCTAAATTATTTGTGTAGATATCCAATTTGTGGGTTATTTGTGGCAGTCTTCTTAATTCTTGCTTAGTATTTACCTAAAAACTGACCCACTTCTGAACCAACCCCCTTTCCTAGCTATCTAACAGCATTAACTCAGGGACTAGCAGTTTAAGTAAATCCAAATTAAGAAGGCAAATCTGCCCAATGTAAAAGTTGTATAACATACTTCAAAATATTTTGAAATTTTATATTATATTAGATCATTTGTGACTCTATATTCCTTCACTAGGGTGTGATTTATCATCTTTATTTTGAAATTTTTGATTCAGCACTCCAAATATTTATCACCTTCAAAAACCAGTGGACTTGAGATACACTTAGGAGAGATAGGTATCACAGCAGAAGTTTTATACTGACCGGTTTAAATGATAATCATGGTTTGCTGAAATAGAATAGTAAACTTCTCCACTCAACAGTTTTATACAAATCAGAACTAAAATCCTTAATAAATAAATCCAGCTGAACATGAATAATATTGCCAAGAACTACATTTAAGAAGTAAAACAAAATCTAAAGAAATAAAAAAAGAAACCTAATACTGATTAAACCATAGTTCATTGAAGTTCATTGATTAAACTGCAGTTCATAACAAGTGAGAAGGATTCTTTCCAACTCACAGAATACTTTCAGGTTTAGGCATTTCTTGAGCTCATCTTCAATCTATGTTTTCATATATTTGAACTTTAAAAGCCTGGTGCTGCAGATTTTTCTTGCTCAGCTAGAAGCTAATATGAAAATCTTCCCAAGGAGGATCCTTATTAGGTTGAAAGTCTTGAAAGCCCAATTGAAGACAGGGCCTGGCACCTGGGAATCAGTAAACAAGAAGAGAAACGCATTTGTAGGGCTTCCCTGGTGGCACAGTATTTGGGAGTCTGCCTGCCAAAGCAGGGGACACGAGTTCGATCCCTGGTCTGGGAAGATCCCACATTCTGTGGAGCAGCTAAGCCCATGTGCCGCAACTACTGACCCTGTACTCTAGGGCTCGTGAGCCACAACTACTGAATCCACGTGCCACAACTACTGAAGCCCGCATGCCTAGAGCCCATGCTCTGCAACAGGAGAGGCCACCACAATGAGAAGGCTGCACACAGCAACAAAGAGTGACCCCCACTCCCTGCAACTAGGGAAGGCCTGCGTGCAGCAACAAAGAACCAATGCAGCCAAAAATAAATAAATTAAGTAAATAAATTTATTTTTTATAAAAAGCTATAAAAAGAAAGTTCTTTAAAAAAAAAGAAATGCATTTGTAATAGAGCTTGGTGTTTCATGGGAAAGGGGGTGGCAAGGCTAGAAAGACCTAGGGGAAATACACAAGCTTTGTGAAGTCCTGTGCTGTGTTATATGCTGTTATGGGTTGAATTGTGGCCTCCCAAAATTCATTTGTTGAAGTCCTAAACCCCAGTACATTAAAAGGTGACTTTGTTTGGAGATAAGACCTTTATAGGAGAAATCAAGTTAAAATGAAGTTATTAGGGGCTTCCCTGGTGGCACAGTGGTTGAGAGTCTGCCTGCCGATGCAGGCAACATGGGTTTGTGCCCCGGTCTGGGAACATTCCACATGCGTGGAGTGGCTGGGACCGTGAGCCATGGCCACTGAGTCTGCACGTCCAGAGCCTGTGCTCTGCAACGGGAGAGGCCACAACAGTGAGAGGCCCGCGTACCACAAAAAAAAAAAAAAAATGAAGTTATTAGCCTGGGCCCTAATCCAATATTACTAAAAAGGAGAAATTTAGACACAGAAATGCATACGGGGAGAATGCCATGTGTATATGAAGGTGGCCGTCTACAGATTCTCCACTCACAGTCTTCAGAAGGAACCAACCCCGCCGATACCTTGATCTTGGACTTCTAGCCTCCAGACTGTAAGACAATAAATTTCTGTTGTAAGACACCCAGACTGTGGTACTTTGTTATAACAGCCCTAGCATGGCATGGGGATGTTAAACTTTGTTCCATCTTCATAACAAAATATTCAGTAAAATTTACCTTGCAAATTAATTCTTTAATGTAAAGGGATAATTTCTGGGGAATGTGAAGAGCTTCTGAAATCTGAATATTTGTGAGTATGTGATTTAAAAAAAAATACAAACTGAGAGCTAACACCTGAGGTATTCTACTTTCTCCTTAGTTCATATTGTACCATGAAAAAAATTGCCTGATAGAAAGTAAAATAGGCAGCCTCTTCTAATTTCACTATTCCTTTCCACATCCTCGTGGTCCTTTCTATATCTCTCTACTCGTACAGGACTGTGTAGGAGAAAGTCTGAACTTTAAAATTAGTCAAATGAGTATTTAAACAGCAGCTCTGCCACTTGTAAATTAGTTACTTAATTCTCTGAGCTAAAGTTTTACGACATGTAAAATAGTGATAAAATTTTCTTTAAAAGTTTCTGTCACTAAATAAGGGGAATACAAAAACAGGCTAAACAACACTAAAGAAGCAACCAACCTAATGCAAAATGTGGGATACTCTATAGGGTAAAGGGCCAGGTTTTCTTAACAAATAAATGGCATAAGAAAGGGCAGAGTGACACAAAGATTAAAGAAAAGCCTGAGAGACATATCAACCAGATGCTGTGTGTGCAACTTGTTTGATTGCAAACCAGCTGTAAAAAAGATTTCTGTTAGATAATTGAGGGAATTTGAATACAAATGGATATTAGGTAATATTAGCAACCTATTATTTGGGAAGTTTGATATATAATTGCTATGGTCTGAATGTGTCTCCCCAAAATTCATATGCTGAAATCTTAATGCCCAACGTGATAGTATTAGGAGGTAGGACTTTGAAAGGTGATTAGATCATGAGGGTGGAAACTTCATGAGTGGGATTAGTGCTCTTATAAAAATGGTTCCAGAGAGATCTCTTGCCCTTCTTCCACCATGTAAGGATACAATGAGAAGTTTATGGTAATTAAGAACCAACTTCTAAAGAATTCTCAGAGAGAAAACAAAATTAAAAATAATGAGAAATTAATTACAATGGTAATACTACATATAAAAACATGGATATGACTAACAAAGTACTCATCAGAGGAAAATTCATAACCTTAAATGCTTCTATTATTAAATAAGAAATAATGAAAATAAATGAACTAACCAATAAAATCAGAAAACTAGAAAATAAAAAGCAAAAGAAAGTACATGTGACTTCATAAAAATAAAGGCATAGAACTTTTAATTAATTTGAAACTTCTGATTAATTTGAAAATAGAAAAGCAATAGCGTTTTAAATAAAATCATGATTTGGTTCTTTGAAAAGATGAATTGCTAAGGCAAAAAATAATGTATGTAAAACATTAAGCATAACACTGGAGATACAATCTTTACACAAATGTTTTAAAGATTATAAACAAAAACTTCAGGCAATTCTTCACTAAGATGAAAATTTTGATGAAAGTAAATTACAAAAACTGGCTCAAAATGCTATCTGATCCATGGAATGTAAGAGATTAGAATAATTATCAAAAAACTACGCCTCAAGATGACATTCGGCCCTTAAATTTTTAACAAATAAGTTCTACTGACTATCCATTCAAGGGACAAATCATTTCGATCTGTGTTTTAAAAATTACTTTTAAAAACATACAAAAGCATAGAAAATTTCACAATCCATTTTACAGTGGGTCACCCAATGAAGAAAATCTCAGGGAAAGAAAACTGTAGATCAAATTCATTTAGGAATACAAATAAAAAACAACCTTTTAAAAAATTAACAAATTGAATCCAGGAACATTTTTAAAGTTTAGCATATTGTGACCAAGTAAGGATTATTTCCAGAGTGCAAAGATGGGTTGATGTTAGGAAGTATAGAAACAGAAATCATCATATTAATATGCCAATGGATAAAAATAAAATGATCATCCCAAATAGATACACATAGAGATTTAATAAAGTTCTATAAAATTTCAGAATAAAAATCTTAGTAAAATAAAAATTGGACAATGGTTTCTTACTATGATTTGAAAATCTATCACTAACCAACATCCAGAATCCTGCTGTATAATAGGGAGTAGAATCTCCCTATTCAACCAGAATAATGAAAGGATGCCTGCTAACATCATTTGGGAAGTACAAGCAATGAAATCATTAAGCAGGGGATGGGGGGAAATTATGAATATTGGAGATGAGGTAGCAAAACTATCATTATGATTGTCCTAAACAATTATTATTATGTTGACCTAAACAACATTAAAAAAAACAATAAAATTTGACTACAACTATTAGGGAAGTTCAAAAATATGACTAGTTACAGGATTAGCATACACAACTCAGTTTCTTTCCTAGATAAAAGCTTTTGAGACTATGAAAATGGAAAATGATTCCATTTGTGATACAGCCAAAGTATAAAATGCCTGGGGGAAAATATTTAAGATACATTGTATGTTTATGAAAAAAACTATAAAATTTACTGAGAAAATAAAAGATGTTAATAAATTAAGACACCATGTATCTGATATGAAACCCCAGTACTGGAGAGATTCCAAGTTTCTCAAAATTATGTATAAATGTAACAAAATCATGTGCAATTTAGCATAATAGTTAAATGCACAGACTTTGGACACAGCTGAGTTAGAATCTCAGATCCACATTTTACTGTGAGACATTGGATAAGTTACTTAACTTACCTGAGCTTCTTCATTTAGCTTTAAGATATTCATAAAGAGATATCGATCTTGTAGGATTGCTGTGGAGATTAAATGAAACAGTGCATGTAAAACCTTTAACACTGGGCTTCCCTGGTGGTGCAGTGGTTGGGAGTCCGCCTGCCGGTGCAGGGGACGCGGGTTTGTTCCCCGGTCCCGGAGGATCCCACACGCCGCGGAGCAGCTGGGCCCGTGAGCCATGACTGCTGAGCCTGCACATCCGGAGCCTGCGCTCCGCGGCGGGAGAGGCCACGACAGTGAGAGGCCCACGTACCGAAAAAAAAAAAAAAAAAGAACGGGCTTCCCTAGTGGCACAGTGGTTGAGAGTCTGTCTGCCGATGCAGGGGACACGGGTTCATGCTCCGGTCCAGGAAGATCCCACAGGCCGCGGAACGGCTGGGCCTGTGAGCCGTGGCCACTGAGCCTGCGCGTCCGGAGCCTGTGCTCCGCAACAGGAGAGGCCACAACAGTGAGAGGCCCGTGTACCGCAAAAAAAAAAAAACAACCTTTAACACTGTGTCATACTCTGGTTAGAGATTAATAATGTTGGATATTTTAATTATTATTATTTCGTTCTGAGCCAGAGATCTTACACATTTTCTGTAAAGGGCGAGGTAGTAAATACTTTAGACTTTGAAGATATATAATCTCTTTGATATATTCTTCTTTGTTGTTTGTTTATTTGTCTGTTTACTACCTTTTAAAATGTAAAAAATCATTCTTAACAAAGGTCTGTGCCAAAAACAGGCCACAGGCCAGATTTGATCTATGGACTATTGCTTGTAGACCGATGTCCTAAACAAGTAAAACAAATTTAACCTCAGTAATAATCAGGGAAATGCAAATTAAATGCAAGTTATCAAGTGGATGAAGGTTTTGGTTTTTTTTTCAATACTCAGTATTTACAAAGATATGAGGAAATGGGCACTCACATACACTGCCAGTGAATTTATTACTGGTAGCAAATTGAATGCACCAAAAAGCTTAAGGTGTGCATTTTCTTTCACCAAGAAATATCTAGATATAGATTATATCTATATCTAGGTATAATTCCCAAAGAAGTGATTGGAGACATCCTCATATGTTTGAACAAGAATGTTTATCACAGGGATAATTATGTTGAAGAATCAGTAACTACTTAAAGGTTTAACCGTAGAAGATTGGTTAAATAAATGACAGTGCCTCTATACAGTGGAATACTATCCAAGTATTAAAAATAATGATGGATTGTATACTGCCTTTTTCAACTGAAAAACAGAAAACTAAAATAGTGTCATTAATAACTCATACAAAAGAGCTGGTGGAAAAGTCAAGTAAAAAGCTTCATTTAGAAAACATAATTGTAGGATGACTCTTTGTCTCTCAACAAAAGGCTAGGCATTGTCTTCAGTGGATACAAATAGAAAGAAACAAAAACCACACAAAATAGGACAGGGACAGTCTGCCAGAAAGAAATCCCTTCATTTTTAGACATATGGTTTTTCAAAATCTTTTTTAAATATTGAGATCCAATGTAATTTTTTTTCAGAGTCTCCTAAAGACTTAACATTTTATTTAAGGTTAGTGAAAAAACACATGTAATTCATGGAATAGCATTATCATTTTCTGGGAAGTTCCTTCAATTGTCCAATTATACACGATGTATGCTCAGAACTTTGAATTGGGTGAGATTTCAAGACTAGAAAAACTGTGAAGTAAGCAAAATTTATCACCACTTCTGATAGTAAGTTCATTGACTTTTTGGCTCAGTTTCCTTGGACTACATCCATTTTCTAACCCCCAAATGCCCTAAAATCTTTATTTTGCAGTCTGTGCTCAGCTACTCAGAAGCCCTCACTTTAGAACTAGCCCATATATTTTATTTAACGAATTCATGCCCCTGGAGACAAGAAGCATATTACTTCTCCAAGGTAACTGGTAACATTTTTAACAGTTGGCTACCAGGGAAAACAGACATATCTGAAGCAATGTCTTTGTTCAGTAATTGGATTTTAGACACCTTGGCAGATTGGTTGAGTAGGATACTAGAAAGCTTTTAATACGGGATGCTTCTATGGAAGTCTGCATTGTAGAGAAATCTGCATTCAGGTCTTATTAGTAAAGTTAATAGCATTAAAAGATCTTATAAAAATTTGTATCCTTACTCAGAGAAAACCATAATTCAAAAAGACACATGCACCCCAATGCTCACTGAAGCACTATTTACACTAACCAGGTCATGGAAGCAACCTAAATGCCCATGGACAGACAAATGAATAAAGAGGATGTGGTACATATATACAATGGAATACTACTCAGCCATAAAAAGGAATGAAATTGGGTTATTTGCAGAGATGTGGATGGACCTAGAGACTGTCATACAGAGTGAAGTAAGTCAGAAAGAGAAAAACAAATATCGTATATTAACGCATATATGTGGAATCTAGAAAAATGGTACAGATGAACTGGTTTGCAGCGCAGAAATAGAGACACAGATGTAGAGAACAAACGTATGGACACCAAGGTGGGAAAGTGGGGGGTTGGTGGTGGGATGAACTGGGAGATTGGGATTGACATATATACACTAATATGTATAAAATAGATAAATAATAAGAACTGCTGTATAAAAAATAAATTAAAAAAAAAATTTTATCTTAATAGTCCCCTTTGCCACCTATACCTTGCCCTGCCCTGAATAACTCAATGAAATTGTGGCTGAGGTTTCCCTTCTAGACTACCTGGGAAAATGTACAGCTATTCCATCACGTCATTCTTAAAGGTCAGCATTTGCTGATTTTTATAGTTTTCCTTTCTGAGAGTTGCCCACATCCTTCCCCTTTCCACCCCTCCTTTACCCTGAATTCCCACTCCACCCAGTGTAACCAAGGAGAAAACAGAGACATGCAGGCACTTTGGGATTTTTTTTTTAATCCATCGATCTAAAATAGTGAATGCACTAGAGATTAATTAGATGAACAGAGTTTATGATTCAAAAGAATAAGAATTCCAACATAGCACAAGGAGGAGGGTAGAAGAAACAACCAGGCAAAATGATGGTAAGAAAAAAGGAAAAGAGAAAAAGAATGCAAAATGAGCAAACAGAAGTGGTAAAGCTCCAAGACCTTTGGTATAATTCTTTGATGAGCAATTGTATGCGTGACCTTCAGAGGAAACTTACCTATTTCATGATTTGTTGACAGGCCGGTGTGTGACATTTTGACTAAAGGACCTAGTTACATTGTGAAGAGAGGAAGGTACCCTTTAGGTAAGGAATATAAACAAATGTCTCAGACATTTTTGAAAGAGCTCAAGAGACTCCCTCTAAAGTGCATGAGGATGACATCCTGTAGCAGCTTTTGAAAAGGAAGATATTTTAGAACCTATGAGTTCACTGCTACATCATTTTTTTCAGAATTAAGCAGAAACATATAGTGGATACAATTTGATCATTTAACACAAAAATCAGAAAAATGCAGCTACTCTAAGGAAAGAGAATTTGGGAAACAAAAAGACAAAAGGAGTATGGATGAAACATTTAAATTTCAACCTATTTTTCAAATATATAGAAATAACCTTGAAATTTCTAATCCAGAATAAAGATAACAAAGGGAAATTGATGTTTCTCCTCATCTTTAGCATAAAGGACATTTGAAATGCTGCTGCTTCAAATGTACTGTTTAAGAAAAATTAGAATATTTGATAGAGATTGAAATCTCTAAGGAGAAAGTTATGAAACATTTTGAGAAAATTCAGGCTCACCAGAACAGCAGGAGTGGATGACATTTAGCAATTAACTCCAAGGAAATAAAGAAATGTGCAATAGCAAAAATGCAGATAGGTTTTGCATAAAACAGAGTAATCTATTTTGGCCTTGAACAGATGTTAAAAGTTCCTTCAAAGTCACTAACTAGCAATCAGCTGAACATTCCTTTTTATCATCTGTGTGCTTCCTATGGAAAAAAAAAAGAAAAGAAAGAAAGAAAAATGGGTGAGCTGAATACAGAGATTTGTTAGAGGAGATAGAGGATATTTTTCTTAGAGAGTCAAATTTTACTAAAGAAGTCTAGAAAAGGCTTTGTATGCATGGCTTTGAGTCTGATTTCTCCAAAGGTAAATGCACATGCTGGATAATTCTACCCAGTACATAAACCTTTCTTTGAATCATCAGGTCCAGCAAGATGAACAGCCTGGATATTTATGAATGAGTTGCTCTAATGGGCATCTCAAATTCTCTTGCTAAGTATTTTATCTCATATAAAAGGAAATTCATTAAAAGTATGTTAGGCATTCTTTTATTAGAATAATGTTGGATAGTTGATATCAAAGGAGCGCTCTACTTTAAATGATTTAAATTCTTTTATTGCTCTTTACAAGCCAAAAGTCATTATCAACTAGCTGAGGGTTCCATTTAATCACAAGTAAATATAATAAGGCAATTAAAAGCATCAAAGAAAGATCAGGCTTCAGACAGAGGCCCACAAAAAGTTTCTGATTGTGAAAACTTAATACACTCTAAAGAAGGTTTTTACATTACTTTGGCCAAAACCATTCCAAAGCTGGAATTAAAATTCTCAGCATGGGTCTCTGTGAATATTGCTGACAAGGTTAATTATGGATTTTAATAATGAAAGGTGTGTTTGTTGCCTGTAAATATGAATAAAAATATATACTTACATTTATAATCAATGTAAATATTTATCATTATTTTCTCTATGGTTAGACTACTAGCTGTGTGGATTTATACCAAGGTTGATCTAAGAAGGGTAAATCATGAGATTTTGTAAGGCATGAATAAAACTAAAAAAAATCGTTTGTATAAAGCGTCTATGTCAGATCATTCATTCCATGCTGGGCTCACCTACTCAGAAACCCAACTCTCCACTCTCTACCTAACTACCCTTCAAAACTATTTCAAGTTTACCCTCCAATTCAGAATGATCTCTCCTTTCTCTGAAGCCAGGGCACTTAAAATTGACAGCAATCATTTGGTAATTAATCATGTAATGACCTGTGATATTTCTTTAATTGATATTATTTAATATCTCTCTCATTCTCTCTCTCTCCCTTCCCTCTCCCTCCACCCCCTGTGTCTTTTTCTCACTCTCCAACTCTCTGTCTCTCTCTTCCTTATCTCTTAATCTATATTTTACACTTAAATGGGAACAAGTACTACATAAACTGCCACAATGTGATATTATTTCATGGCACACTACACTGTGTCTTGCATCCAGTAAGTGCTCAATAAAAGTCATTTCCTTAAAAAGTGAGTTTAGGGACTTCTCTGGTGGTCCAGTGGTTAAGACTTCACCTTCCAATGAAGGGGGTGTGGGTTCCATCCCTGGTCAGGGAGCTAAGATCCCACATGCCTCATGGCAAGAAAACAAAACATAAAGCAGAAGCAACATTGTAACAAATTCAGTAAAGACTTTAAAAATGGTCCACATCAAAAAAAAAAAAAAGTGAATTTAAAACTTTATCTTATACTGGAGGCCTGGCAGGTATCTGAAAAGAAAATAAAATTGATAAGCTGTGATTTGAAGAATGGGAGGTGATAGGCAGCTAGAGAGTAGCGTGGAGAGAGGCTTAGCAATCTTTCTAGAGATAGTGTGCCAAAGCTTCATTCATCCACTCCTTCCCAAGGTCACACCCATGGAAACTCCTTTGGGAGAAGGAAGCAGGACAGATTCTCACAGATCATTCACCCACCTGCCCCAACAGAGACCACTGTAGCATGAAACGGTTCTGAGGGTCTTTCAGCAGAGGAATGCTAAGAACATGAAAGACAAAAGTTTCACAAGTCTTAGCCTCCTAGAATCTCCACAGAGGGAAAAGAGGGAACATTAAGAGGCTTCTTCCTATCTTCTTCTTCCTATATTTCTTACTATATTTCTATACTCCCTTTAACATCTGAGCATTCTAAGAGCCAGAATATTAATTATCAGCTAAGAAAGCATAGGAGTTTTCATTTACATCCAAGTGAGAGGAAGATAAGCTACTTGGGGAGATGAACAGAGTTTCCAAGAGAAATTTGGTCTCCAACAGATTTATTTCTTTTTTCACTATTTACCTGTGACATCAAAACCATCTCAGTATTATCTTAGACATAAAAAGCAAAAGGCATTTAGGAAAGTTTAAGAGTTTTGTACCAGAAATATCAAATTGAATAATAATAATAAACAGGACTGATTGACAGTGGAAAGGTAAAACTTTCCCCCAAAACTTCAGTTCTCCTAGGTTCCACCATGGAATATATTTGTGCTTTGCAAGATATTCAAAGTTATAGAAATGGAAAACCTCATTGAAATGTTCACTGGTAATTTAGTCACCAATGGTACTTAGTCAAAGTTAAGAACAGAGTAGAATATCAGAATCTCCATGTTCACCTTCCAGAATGCTAAATAGATTCTGATAGAAGACCTTGAATCAAATGCTTTAAAGTTTTAATATAAATTTAAAAACATTGAAACCTGTTGTATTTTTCTGAGGAGGGAAGAATCAAAACTATAGTTTTAGAACAATAATACTTGAATGTAGGGATATGCAGAATTGTATATAATCATGAAACTTTGTCCATGACTTCTTTGAAAATACACTTGCCAAAATATTTAACATAGAATTTCAAAGGATTCAAAGACCTACACGTGTAAAACTCATAGGAGTCAATAAACATCAGATTACAGATCTTTCTGCAGATGGAAAGACCAGCTATATAGAGGTTAGTGGGAAAGCCATTGATCTTCTCCAGATACGTGGTATCTTTCTTATAACAAAGACATGGCTATAATGGCATAGTTATTAGAAATGCTGTAGATGCAGTAAGTTGGTACAATAGGCAGAATATTGGCCCCCCCAAAGATGTCTACATCCTAATCCCTGGGACCTGTGTATGTGTTATCTGACCTGGCAAAGGAGAATTAAGGCTGCAGGTGGAATTAAGGTTGCTAATCAGCTAACCTTGGGAAGGGAAGACGATCCTGGATTATCTAAGTGGGCCCAATGTAATCACAAGGGTCTTTCTAAGTGGAAGATGGAGGCAGCAGAGTCGGTGTCAGAGTGAGGTAGTCTGAAGAAGACTCAAGCAGCCGTTGCTGGCTTTGAAGATGGAAGGAGGATAAGAGTCAAGGAATGCAGGTGGCTTCTAGAAGCTGGAAGAAGTAAGGAAAGAGATTCTCCAGTAGACCCTCCAGAAAGAAGGCAGCCCTGCCAACATCTTCATTCAGCCCGGTGAGACCCATTCCAGACCTCTGCCCTGCAGAACTGTAAGATAATCAATTTGTGTTGTTTTAAGCCAATAAGTGGTAAATTCTTTCAGCAGCACAATAGGAAACTAATACAATACTCAAGAAGTAGAAAGTTCTCCTTTGGTTCTCCTTTGGCTACTAGTCTGAAAAGCCACAGAGTATGTGAGTCTTTACTAAAGAGGGTTCCAAGCAAGCAGAGCAGATCAACATTCCAGAACCCTAGGAAGATTTGATCTGAAACCTGCTCATTAGAAAGGAAAAGTTAAACATAAGTAAATTAAAAAGGAAGTGAATTAACCCAAGATAAATCAATAGCACACTTCAATAAGCACTTATTAAACACCCATAGCTGTGTTTCAAGGTAAAGTGCACAAGATCAATGTAGGTGGCTAAGTCCCTCCCTGAATGCCAGGGAGGAGACCTGGCCTGAAAGCTCCTTTTTGATGGTGGAAAAGAAAAAGCAAACATAGAAATCAAGGTGAAAAGGTGACCGGTTCCCATTTTCAGCTAGTGTCTTCCACGAGTTCCTACATCATCTGATTTTCTACCAAAAGTAAGCTACTCTACTACAGGTATGGCTGTAGTGAGGATCAGAACACCTTCCTTACAAAAGATTGTATTTTCCACAAACCTAAAAATCCTAGAAGTGGATTTCTATATTACTCAGTTCATTTTTCCTCACAAATCATTCCCATTTTTATCTCTCCTTTATCTCAGCAAAACTCAACTTGACACCGGTACCTATATCAGTAGGTTCTAATAAGCAAATAAAAACATATATTTCCCAAAAATCTATAGACAAACATAAGTGTCAAGGACAGATTTTTTTTTCCCCTGTAAGTTTTGAGGACCACCTGCAGCAGCCATGACAGCTATGCTAATCGAAAAAGCAAATGAGGCCACAAAGGACTGTTCTTTGACCATGTAATCAATTTTCCACTCAATGCATTGTTCATTCTTGGAGACTTTAATGCCAGAATTGATTTTAACAGCCATTATAGAAATACTTAAGTCAAAGGGCTTGCAACCTTTTTTAGCATGACCAATGGAATTTTTTAAATAGATATGTGAATAAATCATTGAGTATGATTCAAATGCTTTTTTAAAAAGGTTCTTTGAGTCACTGTCCAGACACATTCTTTTCAAGTAGTCAAGTGGACTAAGTAGAATCCCATACTGAGAAATAGTGCATTAGCTCGGTTTATGTTTATAAAATTTTGTTTGAAACATTTGTATACCATTTTCGGCAGCTCCCAAAAAAGCCAATAGGTGATCAGTTAGCATATGATGGATGATCACTATTCAACAGGAAATCTGAGAAAGACATTGTATAAGTGGTCCTGATGACAAAATGTGACCTGAATTTGTGTGCAAGACAGACATTTAAAACCTCAGGATGAGGAGAGGTAATGAAGAAATAACCAATTACTGCTCAAGTTGACCAAGTTAGGAGTTCTTCCATATAAAATAAAATGTTGAAAGAATTAAGTGACTGTATGCAGCTTTTCAAACATTCAAAGAGCAAGATTAACTAAAATCCTTTGCCTTCTCATATATCCTCTTATAAGAGTTACTTAGGGCATTCCATATCTAGAAACAAACATGTACATAAAATGAAATCTAAGCCATAATTAACATGAAGAACAAGCAATCTATTGGGAAGGGATGCAGATTTGCAGACATTTTACATATGGAAGTTTTTTATAACTGATAGTAGAGCTTTTGATTTGGACTCTCATAGTAGACAAATTTCTGATGTTAGTGTGCTTACATCATCATAAAAATTAGATTGCCCAACAAGAAATTGTTTCGTCCAGAATTTTACAATTAGCTTGAATTCATATTTGACTGAAATGGCACAGAATTTAAATCACATGGTTGGAATGTCCAGAGCTGAATCTCATGATTAGAACTCCTCTATCTTACTATCTAACCACCATTCGCCAGCTCCCAAAAGACCTTTGATTCTCCATTTAGAAGTGTTATCAGGGCTGAAACATTTTCAGATGGTCTGTTCATGGAGTTTGTTTAGCAGACAGTTACTGTTCATGGAGGGACAGTGTTGGTAGAGCCTCCATCAGAGTTCTCAGCACCACATCCATTCTTGAGAAGACCATATGTGTGATAGGGTACCCAAAGGACATAGGCATGACATCCATGTTAGCAATCAGCATTTATCTGGAGCCCTGCATACACCATAAAGCAGAGTTTTAACTCCATTTTTGGTTTCAATCAGAAACAAAGATGGTAGGCAAAGGGCGGTATCTTTTCTTCTCTTTGTTCAGTGTCAATGCTGAGCACCATTCATTCATTTCAAAAGAATGTGTCTTCTTTCTAGGTTTCAGTTCAATAAAAACAAGACAGAAAAGATTTCCAGTGTAAAATAATTTGTTTTATTCCAGGGAAATGTAGAGCTCAATTCCCTAAAAATGTTCATTCTTACATGTGCATAATCCCATGCAGCGGGGCAGGAGAACAATATATTTGTCAATTTACTAGTCAATAAAAACTCACAAGTTGAATGAACTTGCATCTAATATTGTAAAAGTTACTGATATTAGAAGTATATTAAAAGTCATTTACAGAAGATACTGAATGAAAATTTCAGGGAAGAAAATAGTTTAAATTATTTTCTGTTGAAGGTCAAGAGAATAAGTCAGTTTGACTGATAATATTAGATGATTTAGAGTCATGAAAAATATCTATTAGAGCATGCATTAAAAATGGCATCACACCCCTCCGCAGGGCCCTGACTAACATAGGAAGCAACCTCAAACTAAAAATTTCCAGTATTTTCAGGAAGTATATTTGATAATTTGTAGCCTTTATCCCTGATTCTGTAAACAAAAGACATTTAGAAGCCGCCTAGTCTTCATTTGGGACAAAGTGTGACCTTCAAAAGTCAAACACAAATTCTTCTTTTACAACATTTCCTTTGTTCCCTGATTGTCGTTTTCACCCTTAAAGGCAAAGCATACTTTTGACTTCATCTACAGAACACTAAATATAGGTTCAGCCATGTAAGTATTAACAGTATTTCTAAAACTATCTAATAGATCACTGAAGTATCTAAATGGCAATAACGCACATTTCTGCATCTGGTGGTCATGTTTTGGATGGAATGGGTTATGTGTTCTTGTTCTTATATCACCTTAAAAATGATTTGTGTACACCGACCTATAGTTTATGAGCTTTAATAGATACTAGAAAATTTAAGGTTATGGGTGTGGAGAATATTCAGGATGGCTATCATCAAGGTTCTCAAAAAGCCCTTGTCAGGTGATTAGAAATTGAATGCCTTATTTCTTTTTTTTTTAATTAATTAATTTTTTCATGGATGCCCTATTTCTAAATGAGAAAATACAAATATCAATGATGTGTAGACCAAGTTTAAGTTATCTTAGCCTTTTCCATAAGCAGATAAATGCCCAACACTTGCAGATAAATGCCCAAGTTTGCCTGTATTAGAGTGTTCTCTGCATTGATAAGGACCAATAATAGTATGGTACTTAAGCTACTGTTAGGAAATGAAGCATAATTAAAGATATAAAAGCAATACACGGACCCATAATGTATACCTCATGCTGCCTCTGTACTTACTACCCTTTAGTATAGAAATTCCTACAGATAAAATTATTCTATTACAAACCTAACCTTCTTAGGTTAATAAAACCTTATTGAAAGTAATTAATTATTTTCAATAATAATTGCTCTGTGATGCTTTCTACATTATATGCACTTTTCATACAGAATATTTTTAATCCTTACAACTCTCTGAGATATGCACTATTATCATCATCATCCCCATTGTGCAGCTGAAGAAATTGAAACAGAGAGGTTAAGCAACTTGCCCACAACCACATAGCCAGTAAAGGATAAATCTACAATTTGGACCCTGACCGTTGAACTCTTACCCACAGTGCCTTGCTGCCTCTGAGCATTCTTTATTTTCCTGGTCAGTCTTTCTTCTGCTTTTGCTCTCAGGGTTATATAAAGCTGTTCAAATATTGGTTAATTTCCAATATTTACAATGCAGAGACTGCATTTATTAAGCACCTAGTTTAAACTTCTTCCCATGAACTCAAAGTGCTCTCTACCACCACAAACGGACCTACTTCACCACTCTCATTTCTTGCTTAATCAAGCACATCACTCACTTAAGTGCATCTTATGATTGCCCTATATGAACCTGACTTTGAAAAAAATAACACTCCCCAGTATATAACCCAAGAAATATGAATAGAGACAAAAACGTGATTTCCCATCCTTGTAACTTGTATTTTAGTTTGACTCTAGAAGAAATTAGAGAAGTGTGCCTTTCTTTTTCTGTAACTATCACTTTGAAATGATCTTTTTTGTCTTGAATCATCATCTGTACTTGAGGATTACCATCCTCCAACTTGGAGTGGGCAGAGCAGGGTCAAAAGGGAGATATTCCTAAAGGCTGCCCAGCAGCTGTGTCACAGCAGAGTCAAAAAAGGCCTCTTTATTTCTCCCCTTTCTGATCAGGCTTGGCCCTTCCTGGCGAGGATGCCAGGAAAAGGAGAAATTGCAAACAGCACAGTCTGGCACACACCCAGGCAGAAGAAAGCCTAAAGGGTCTCACCTTTAAGTCAGCACTGAACGGTACCCTAAGGGGCAAGCAGTATTAGCAATGCAGAAACTCAACCTGCTTTAGAAAACTATTTAGGAAAATAAGTGGAAGCAAGTGTGGGAAACGGACCCCTCTGACGCAGCCAGCCACGCCCACTTTCCTCCATCCCTTCTTCTCACAACGAACTCTTCCTTTCCTATCCTTCAACCAAACTTTTTCCGTCTTCTTCTCATGCCTTTTCCTTCCATCTGTGAGGTTTAAAGAGCACATAAAAGGCTGTAAATCACTAGAGTCGGAAATCAACATATATTTTGTCCAGAGAAGTTAGTCCTAGTTAATGTATTATTGAAAATAACCCTGAAAAGAGCAGTAAGCGTGTGGCTTCATGCCTCACGAGGGATGAGGTGGAAAGTGCGGGTCCTCCACCTGTGGGGCCAGAATCCTGCCAGGTTAGAACAGCACTTCGCTTAGAGCAGAGCGGAGGGGCTGATGGCCGAGCAATCGATCCAGTTGTCCAGGTGTGTAAATGGCACCTTGCACACTAGAGCCGGGCAAGCCAGCCAGAGCATCAGACCAGGGCAATCAGATTGAGTAGCTGAGCAAGGCTGGGTTCCCAAAGAGGCCCTCAGCTCTCCCTATGGGAAGCAACTTCTTGCCCTGGTCGGCATCCAGTACCCATTTGTTCAAACCAGCAAAATCTGAGCCACGCTGATTGATAGAAAAGGAGTATTTGTCCCTTCCCCAAATAACTGACTATGGTTTGTTACTTTTTTCCAAGATGTATATTAAAAAGGAATCCATTGATCTCACCTACAAAATAGAAACTTCTAAAAGAAATACATAAAGAGGATCATATGTTTAAAACTCAGTTACTCTTGAATTTCCGTTTTTCTGCCTTGGTCGTTCAATGAAAACTATTTTCTCCTGAATATACTAACCCCTTTCATGTGAATTGCTTGGCAAACCAGAGCAAAGAAAAGACAGTTTTATTAATGAGCTCCTAGAACAGAAAGCATTTTAATAATAAAATGTATGATCCTTAAGTAAAAACTTGTTATAAAGGAAGTAAACTATGTTTAATTGTTCTACTGTTTTCTAAAAATAATATGTGATTTTGACTGTGAGATATCTTCCCTAAAATGTCCATAATATTTTTTACTAGCATTGCTTGCTTTTTGCTTCAGCATATTAATTTCCTCATACGTTAGGTTATTAGTATGAAATTGCTAGACAAATTTTATATATCTTTTTCAGTTTACTTCTCAGATATTTGGGCAAAATCATATAATATCTGTGCCAACTACTCCGTACAATAGAAATTATATGAAAAGCATTGAGATGAAAGAAAAGCACCATAAATTTAAATGATAATCACAATGTAAATTATGATTAATTCCATTTGGAATATAATGTGATAGTTGTGAAAATTATAAAGCATACAATATTTCCATCTGAAAACATTCTCTTGAATTTATAAAATAAGCACATTAAGAATTCATCTAATTGTATCATATTTATTTTCTTCATACTCTTTTCTAAATTGTTCTTTTATAAAGCATAAATGCTTTACTTCTTAATTTTAAAAAATTAACGGTATAAAAAAATCAAACAAACCATTTGCAATATCCGTGCTGCATTTGAAATCTTCCACAAAGAAAATACAAATTCACATTCAAGAAGGCCACCAGACTTCCATTTCTGATAGGACGTTGGACTGGGTTATATATGTGTTTCTTCCATGTATGAAATATTTAGTAGTAATAGAAACATATCTCCCACCTTCATCACCTTACTAAACATGGTAGTGAAATTTAAACCACATCCCCGATCTTTAATTGCACCAGATTGCACAAACCTTCCTTTGTTATTATTCTAAATAACAGGCTCTCTTTAAACTTCTCTCATCCTACTCTGTGAACAGTTTCTTTGATCACTATTACTGCCATACTGGCCTTGGGTGGCCTCGACCTGCAGCAGCTTGAAGCAGGATTTCGGTTCCCGGCCAGAGACTGAAGTCAGGATGCGGCAGTGAGAGCACTGAATCCTAACCACTAGACCAGTGGTCCCCAACATTTTTGGCACCAGGGACCGGTTTCATGGACGATGGGGGCAGGGGATGGGTGGTTCAGTTGGTAATGCCAGCGATAGGGAGTGACGGGGAGTGGCAGATGAAACTTCACTCACTTGCCCGCCGCTCACCTTCTGCTGTGTGGTCTGGTTCCCAACAGGCTGCGGACCGGTACCTGTCCTGGCCCAGGGGCTTGGGGACCCCTGCACTAGACCACTAGGGACTAGTGGCCAGTGACAAGACCTTGGCCCATCAGCTGTGTAGAAATGAATTTCCACATAGAGATGGAAAGTAGTGAAACAAGTACAGTGTTTATTAGGAGGAAAAAGAGTACGTGTGGATAGACACACAGGCGGGCTCAGAGAGCTAGAGTCCCGCCCCCGTGGTAGTTTGAATCACTTTTATGGGGCATTCCTTCCGGGTTTCCTTTGGCCAATCATCTTGCTTTGTCTGGTTCTGAGTCTGTATTTCGTATATCTCAGCGTCCTCCCATGTGTGTGCATGCATCTCTTAGCCAAGATGGATTGTAGCAAAGAGGCCTATGGGTAGGTTGACATCACTTACTGCGAGTGGTGTCCTCTCCCTTTTTGACCTCCAAGGAGCCTTTATGCACACGTGTAGTTGGGGAAGCCTCTTTGACTTCGAGAATGAGGAATATATGGTCTTTGTTCTCTTATCTGGGCAGGGCTCAGCTCCTCTCTCATTCCTGCTATTTTGGAGTATCTGTCCACAGGAGAGAAACTCCAGCTGCTCAGCCTGGGGCCCATCTACCTCCTGCCTCAATACAACAGAATCCACATAAAATCTGAATTGATGGGTGGCTTGCCTCAGTTTAATGTATCTTTACATTTATCCCTCCAACATGAGATTTCTAAAGAAAATAAAATCAGAACTCATCCCACACTCGAAACTCTTACCGTTTACTATTATTCAAATAATATGAAAATAAATATTTAGCAAAGAATTTTGCTTATAACAAGTTGTAGAAAACACAAATGAATAGCTATTTATTTTGGTCTTCGGTTTGCTTTCTATTTTAACTCTTCTGTAGGGACCCATTTGCAATTTCCAACTCTAATAAGTGAGCAGCAAAATATAGATATCTCATGTCCATTTTTTTTCAGATTTTTCTTTTGATGTGGACCATTTTTAAAGTCTTTATTGAACTTATTACAATACTGCTTCTGTCTTATGCTTTGGTTTTTTGGCCGCAAGGCATGTGAGATCTTCGTTCCCCAACCAGGGATCGAACCACACCCCCATTGGAAGGCAAAGTCTTAACCACTGGACCACCAGGGAAGTCCCCCCTCATGTCCATTTTAAAACAACAAATAACTTTGCTTCCTCCCTTGCCGTCAACCGTTTCTTTAAGTTCATCAATGGATTTGGACTTTCCTACTTTGTACACTTATCAAAATGGCAGAGATTCTCTTCGGATGCAGACTGTCATCACTTGTCACTATCATTGATGCAAGATCCTCTGCAAGCAGTTGGCATCCAGAACAGCTTTCCATGCCTTTCTACTCCATCAAATCCCCATCATTTTCTAATCACACATGAGAGCATCTTTTTTCTGTCTCAACTGTTAAATTTTCTTTTCTTCTATTCGTATTTAATTCCAATATTATTTTAACGCTGAAATGTTGGCAGTTGTAGCATGCATATAAAAAGCTATATAAATGAATCATTATTGTGTAGATAATACATGTGAATAACCGTGCAGTAGCTATGCAGCCAAACCGGAGATGCATGTAAGGGCACACCATCCAAAAAGAACTGGGAGTGTCCATTCTGCCTAGCTTCTGATCGACACCTACACTCTGAAAGCTGCCTTTACCTGTATAATTGAACGTTGCTGGGTGACGAAAAGTTATTTTGAGGATACACACAAATATTCAAAAAGGAAGTTCTTGCAATACACCATTGCCCAAACCAAGGCACTCCCCTCTGTGAATAAAAGTATTTAGCAACCTACCAACTAGTTTGTTATTATGCTAAACCACTTCTGCTACTTTCTAATGGGTCAGTTAAAATTACTTCCATTTTTACCTAGCCAGCAAATTCCAGCTCCTCTTTGCAAATGAGACACCAGCTATTTGACCTCAAAAGCGTAGTATTATGAGAGTTTTGGAACAGATAATTCTCAATCATTAATGACAGGACACCTAGATTTCTGATTGATCCCAAGCTTTATTTAGTGAGAATACACATTTGTGTAGGAATATGAGGACTTATGAGATGCTGAACTAAGTATTTCAACATATATCTGTGTTTGCTGTCTAATGTTAGAAATTCTTATCCTTTTACTTATATGGGTGCCATAAATTTTACCTTGAAATGTACAGGTACTCTCTTTTTCATGCACATGAAGTCATTATTGATTGGCCTAGGAAATGGACTCCAGAGTGTTCATTTAAGCTCCATTCCCTTAGGAAATTAACATTTTCATAACAATAATAAAAATAACATATTTTAAATATAGAATTGTATGTTTCCTCTCCTCTCTTGTAAAAGTCTCTTAAGCATAGTCTAATAGCTGGCTCTTGTTTAAAAAAAAATTAAGAAGCCTTGGGTCAAAAAAATCAATTTTGGAAGTAGCAATATCAATTTCCTTGGCAGAGTTGCTGAATAGAGTTTTTATTGACTGTGAATCTAAGTTACTAAGAAAAATTAGTGATATTAGCAAATGGTTGTACTATGCAAATCCCTAAAATAGACTAACAATGGATCATTTTTCAGAGGATGGACCTAAAAAACATCTGTGAATAGTATGAAATGACGATTATTGCTCCTTACCTTGAGATTTTGACTTGAAAAACCTTAAGTGACTCAAAAGTTTATTCAAATTCTTTACTACTACCCTATGTATATGTTATTTTTCTTCATTTTCTTTTTTAAAAAGGAAAAGATCTGAGATTACTACATTAGGAATGAAAATGAAATGTTCTTTCTTACCTCTCCCCATTTCACTAACCGTATGCTGATACTGACTTCACCCACTAAACTTCCTCTGAGGCCCTTTTATTTTGGTCCTTTGTATGTGAGAAGCTCAGTTATGAGAAAACTTGGTGAGTGAAATAGTTTCCATTATTTTACATTAATTTACTTGGCCCTGACAATGTGCCTGCTGCTGGCAAATCATTCTGTGTTGAGTTATCAGTCTCCACCAGGACATTGTTTTTTATTATTCTTTACCCTTTCTTTTATTTTTTTAAACATCTTTATTGGAGTATAATTGTTCACAATGGTGTGTTAGTTTTTGCTTTATAACAATGTGAATCAGCTATATATATATACATATATCCCCATATCTCTTCCCTCTTTCTTCTCCCTCCCTCCCACCCTCCTTATCCTACCCCTCTAGGTGGTCACAAAGCACCGAGCTGATCTCCCTGTGCTATCCAGCTGCTTCCCACTATCTATTTTACATTTAGTAATGTATATATGTCCATGCCACTCTCTCACTTTATCCCAGCTTACCCTTCACCCTCCCCGTGTTCTCAAGTCCATTCTCTATGTCTGAGTCTTTATTCCTGTCGTGCCCCTAGGTTTCTCAGAAGCATTTCCTTTTTTTTAAGACTCCATATATATGTGTTAGCATACAGTATTTGTTTTTCTCTTTCTGACTTACTTCACTCTGTATGACAGTCTCTAGGTCCATCCACCTCACTACAAATAACTCAATTTCATTTCCTTTTATGGCTGAGTAATATTCCATTGTATACATATGCCACATCTTCTTTATCCATTCATCTGTTGATGGACACTTAGGTTGCTTCCATGTCCTGGCTATTGTAAACAGTGCTGCCGTGAACGTTGTGGTACATGACTCTTTTTGAATTATGGTTTTCTCAGGGTATATACGCAATAGCAGGATTGCTGGGTCATATGGTAGTTCTATTTCTGGATTGGGTTTTTTGTTTTTTTGATATTGAGCTGCATGAGTTGCCTGTATATTTTGGAGATTAATCCTTTGTCAGTTGCTTCATTTGCAAATATATTCTCCCATTCTGAGAGTTGTCTTTTTGTCTTCTTTATGGTTTCCTTTGCTGTGCAAAAGCTTTTAAGTTTCATTAGGTCACAATTGTTTATTTTTGTTTTTATTTCCATTTCTCTAGGAAGTGGGTCAAAAAGGTCTTGCTGTGATTTATGTCATGGAGTGTTCGGCCTATGTTTTCCTCTAAGAGTTTTATAGTGTCTGGCTTTACATTTAGGTCTTTAATCCATTTTGAGCTTATTATTGTGTATGCTGTTAGGGAGTGTTCTAATTTCATTCCTTTACATGTTGCTGTCCACTTTTCCCAGCACCAATTATTTAAGAGGCTGTTTTTTCTCCACTGTATGTTCTTGCCTCTTCTATCAAAGATAAGGTGACCATAAGTATGTGGATTTATCTCTGGGCTTTCTATGCTGTTCCATTGATTTATATTTCTGTTTTTGTGCTAGTCCCATACTGTCTTGATTACTGTAGCTTTGTAGTATAGCCTGAAATCAGGGAGCCTGAGTCCTCCAGCTCTTTCTTTTTCTTTCTCAAGATTGCTTTGGCTATTCGGGGTCTTTTGTGTTTCCATACAAATTGTGAAATTTTTTGTTCTGGTTCTGTGAAAAATGCCATAGGTAGTTTGATAAGGATTGCATTGAATCTGTAGATTGCTTTGGGAAGTATAGTCATTTTCAGACTGTTGATTCTTCCAATCCAAGAACATGATATATCTCTCCATCTGTATCATCTTTAATTTCTTTCATCAGTATCTTATACTTTTCTGCATACAGGTCTTTTGTCTCCTTAGGTAGGTTTATTCCTTGGTATTTTCTTCTTTTTGTTGCGGTGGTGAATGGTAGTGTTTCCTTAATTTCTCTTTCAGATTTTTCATCATGAGTGTATAGGAATGCAAGAGATTTCTGTGCATTAATTTTGTATCCTGCTACTTTACCAAATTCATTGATTAGCTCTAGTAGTTTTCTGGTAGCATCTTTAGGATTCTCTATGTATAGTATCATGTCATCTGCAAACAGTGACAGTTTTACTTCTCCTTTTCTGCTTTGGATTCCTTTTTTTCCTTTTTCTTCTCTGATTGCGGTGGTTAAAATTTCCAAAACTATGTTGAATAATAGTGGTGAGAGTGGGCAACCTTGTCTTGTTCCTCATAGTGGAAATGGTTTCAGTTTTTCACTATTGAGAACGATGTTGGCTGTGGGTTTGTCATACATGGCCTTTATTATGTTGAGGTAAGTTCCCTCTATGCCTACTTTCTGGAGGGTTTTTATCAGAAAAAATGGCTGTTGAATTTGTCAAAATCTTTTCCTACATCTATTGAGATGATCATATGGTTTTATCCTTCAGTTTGTTAATATGCTGTATCACATTGATTGATTTGCATATATTGAAGAATCCTTGCGTCCCTGGGATAAACCCCCCTGTTAATGTGCTGTTGGATTCTGTTTGCTAGTATTTTGTTGAGGATTTTTGCATCTATGTTCATCAGTGATATTGGCCTGTAGTTTTGTTTTTTTGTGGCATCTTTGTCTGGTTTTAGTATCATGGTGATGGTGGCCTTGTAGAATGAGTTTGGGAGTGTTCCTCCCTCTGCTATATTTTGGAAGAGTTTGAGGAGGATAAGTATTAGCTCTTCTTTAAATGTTTGATAGAATTTGCCTGTGAAGCCATCTGGTCCTGAGCTTTTCTTTGTTGGAAAGTTTTTAATCACAGTTTCAATTTCAGTGTTTGTGATTGGTCTGTTTATATTTTCTATTTCTTCCTGGTTCAGTCTCAGAAGGTTGTGCTTTTCTAAGAATTTGTCCATTTCTTCCAGCTTGTCCATTTTATTGGCATATAGTTCTTTTTGGTAATCTCTCATGATCCTTTGTATTTCTGCAGTGTTAGTTGTTACTTCTCCTTTTTTATTTCTAATTATATTGATTTGAGTGTTCTCGCTTTTTTTCTTGATGAGTTTGGCTAATGGTTTATCAATTTTATTTATCTTCTCAAAAACCAACTTTTAGTTTTATTGATCTTTGCTATCTTTTCCTCCATTTCTTTTTCATTTATTTCTTATCTGATCTTTATGATTTCTTTCCTTCTGCTAACTTTGGGCTTTCTTTTTCTTCTTTCTCTAATTGCTTTAGGTGTAAGTTTAGGTTGTTTATTTGAGATGTTTCTTATTTCTTGAGGTAGGATTGTATTGCTTTAAACTTCCCTCTTAGAACTGCTTTTGTTGCATCTCATAGGTTTTGTTTTGGGTCATCGTGTTTTCATTGTCATTTGTTTCTAAGTATTTTTTGATTTTCCCTTTGATTTCTTCAGTGATCTCTTTGTTATTTAGTAGTGTATTGTTTAGCCTCCATGTGTCTGTATTTTTTGCCGATTTTTTTCCTGTAATTGATATCTAGTCTCATAGCATTGTGGAAAATTTCAGTTTTCTTAAATTTACCAAAGTTTGATTTGTGACCCAAGATATGATCTATCCTGGAGAATGTTCCATAAGCACTTGAGAAGAAAATGTATTCTGTTGTTTTTGGATGGAATGTCCTATAAATATCAATTAAGTCCATCTTGTTTAATGTATAATTTAAACTTTGTGTTTCCTTATTTATTTTCATTTTGGATGATCTGTCCATTGGTGAAAGTGGAGTGTTAATGTCCCCTACTATGATTGTGTCACTGTTGATTTCCCCTTTTATGGCTGTTAGTATTTGCCTTATGTATTGAGGTGCTCCTATGTTGGGTGCGTAAATATTTACAATTGTTATATCTTTTTCTTGGATTGATGCCTTGATCATTATGTAGTGTCCTTCTTTGTCTCTTGTAATAGTCTTTATTTTAAAGTCCATTTTGTCTAATATGAGAATTGCAACTGCAGCTTTCTTTTGATTTCCATTTACATGGAATATCTTTTTCCATCCCCTCACTTTCAGTCTATATGTGTCCCTAGGTCTGAAGTGGGTCTCTTGTAGACTGCATATATACATGTCTTGTTTTTGTATCCTTTCAGCCAGTCTGTGTCTTTTGGTTGGAGGGTTTAATCCATTTATATTTAAGGTAATTATCAATATGTATGTTCCTATTACCATTTTCATAATTGTTTGGGGTTTGTAATTGTAAGTCTTTCCCTTCTCTTGTGTTTCCTGCTTAGAGAAGTTCCTTTAGCATTTGTTGTAAAGCTCGTTTAGTGGCACTGAATTCTCTTAGCTTTTGCTTGTCTGTAAAGGTTTTAATTTCTCTGTCGAATCTGAATGAGATCCTTGCTGGGTAGAGTAATCTTGGTTGTAGGTTTTTCCTTTGCATCACTTTAAATATGTCCTGCCACTCCCTTATGATTTTCAGAGTTTCTGCTGAAGAATCAGCTGTTAACCTTGTGGGGATTTCCTTGTATGTTATTTGTTGCTTTTTCCTTGCTGCTTTTAATATTTTTTCTTTGTATTTAATTTTTGATAGTTTGATCTATATGTGTCTTGACATGTTTTCCTTGCATTTATCCTGTATGGGGCTCTCTGCTTTTCCTGAACTTGATTTACTATTTTCTTACCTATATTAGGGAAGTTTTCAGCTATAATCTCTTCAAATATTTTATCAGTCCGCTGTTTTTACTCTTCTTCTTCTGGGGCCTCTATAATTCAAATGTTGGTGTGTTTAATGCTGTCCCAGAGATCTCTAAGATTGTTCTCAATTCTTTTCATTCTTGTTTCTTTATTCTGCTCTGTGGTAGTTATTTTCACAATTTTATCTCCTGGTCCCTTATCTGTTCTTCTACCTCAGTTATTCTGCTGTAGATTCCTTCTGGAGAATTTTTAATTTCGTTTATTGTGTTGCTCATCATTGTTTATTTGCTCTTTGTTCTTCTAGGTCCTTGTTAAATGTTTCTTGTATTTTCTCTATCCTATTTCCAAGATTTTGGATCATCTTTACCATCATTACTCTGAATTCTTTTTCAGGTTGACTGCCTATTTCCTCTTCATTTGTTTGGTCTGGTACATTTTCAGCTTGCTCCTTCATCTGCTATGTATTTCTCCATCATCTCTTTTGCTTAACTTACTGTGTTTGGGGTTTCCTTTTCTCAGGCTGCAAGATCATAGTCCCCGTTGTTTTTGGTGTCTGCTCCCAGTGGGTAAGTTTGGTTCAGTGGGTTGTGTAGGCTTCCTAGTGGAGGGGACTAGTGCCTGTGTTGTGGTGGATGAGGCTGGATCTTGTCTTTCTGTTAGGCAGGACCACATCCAGTGGTGTGTTTTGGGGTGTCTGTGAACTTATTATGATCTTAGGAAGCCTCTATGCTAATGGGTGGGGTTGTGTTCCTGTCTTGCTAGTTGTTTGGCATATGGTGTACAGCACTGTAGCTTGCTGGTCGTTGAGTGGAGGTGGGTCTTAGCCTTTAGATGGAGATCTCTGGGAGAGCTTTCGCCATTTGATATTACTTAGGGCCCGGAGGTCTCTGGTGGACCAATGTCCTGAACTTGGCTCTCCCACCTCAGAGGCTCAGGCCTGATACCCGGCCAGAGCACCAAAAGCCTGTCAGCCACACGGCTCAGAAGAAAAGGGAGAAAAAAAAGAAAGAAAGAAGGAAAGCATTAAAAAAATAAAATAAAATAAAGTTATTAAAGTAGAAAAATATTATTAAAAATATAAAAGTAATTTAAAAAATATAAAGACAGACAGAAAGAAGAGAACAACCAAACCAAAAAACAATTCTACCAGTGATAACAAGTGTTAAAAATGATACTAAAAAACCCAAATGACAGAACCCTAGAACAAATGGCAGAAGTAAAGCTATACAGACAAAATCACACAAAGGACCATACACATACACACAGTCACAAAAAGAGAAAAAGGAAAAAATATATATATACATATATATATATATAAAGGAAGAGAGCAACCAAATCACCAAACAGTTCTACCAATGATAGTAAGCTCTAAATAATAAACTAAGGTAAACATAAAACCAGAAACAAATTAGAGGCAGAAAGCAAACCCTAAGTCTACAGTTGCTCCCAAAGTCCACCGCCTCAATTTTGGGATGATTCATTGTCTATTCAGGTATTCCACAGATGCAGGGTACATCAAGTTGACTATGGAGATTTCATCCGCTGCTCCTGAGGCTCCTGGGAGAAATTTCCCTTTCTCTTCTTTGTTTGCACAGCTCCTGGTGTTCAGCTTTAGATTTGGCTCGCCTCTGTGTGTAGGTTGCCTGAGGGCATCTGTTCCCTGCACACACAGGATGGGGTTAAAGTAGCAGCTGATTAGGGGGCTCTGTCTCACTCAGGCCAGGGGGAGGGAGGGATATGGAATGCAGGGCGAGCCTGTGGCTGCACAGACCAGTGTGACATTGCAACAGCCTGAGGCGCTCTGTGTGTTCTCCCGGGGAAGTTGTCCCTGGATCATGGGACCCTGGATCACGGGACCCTGGCAGTGGAGGGCTGCCCAGGCTCCCGTGAGGGGAGGTGTGGCTAGTGACCTGTGCTTGCACCTAGGTTTCTTGGTGGCTGCCGCAGGAGCGTTAGCATTTTATGCCCTTCTCTGGTGTCCGTGCTGATAGCTGTGGCTTGCACCTATCTCTGGAGCTTGTTTAGGCGGTTCTCTGAATCCCCTCTCCTCACGCATCCTGAGACAATGGTCTCTTGCCTCTTAGGCAGGTTAAGACTCTTTCCCGGACTCCCTCCTGGCTAGCCGTGGGGCACTAGCCCCCTTCAGGCTGTGTTCATGCAGTCAACCCCAGTCCTCTCCCTGGGATCTGACCTCCGAAGCCCAAGCCTCAGCTCCCAGCACCCCCTCCCGCCCTGGTGGGTGAGCAGACAAACCTCTCAGGCTGGTGAGTGCTGGTCAGCTCCAATCCTCTTTGCCGAACTCTCTTTGCTTTGCCCTCTGCACCCCTGTTGCTGTGCTCTCCTCCCTGGCTCCAAAGCTTCTCCCCTCCCACCCCCCATCTCCACCCATGAAGGGACTTCCTAGTGTGTGGAAACTTTTCCTCCTTCACAGCTCTCTCCTCGAGGTGCAGGTCCCATCCCTATCCTTTTGTCTCTGTTTTTTCTATTTTCTTTTGTCCTACCCAGGTACGTGGGGGTTTTCTTGCCTTTTGGTAGGTCTGAGGTCTTCTGCCAGCGTTCAGTAGGTGTTCTGTAGGAGTTGTTCCACATGTAGATGTAGTTTTGATGTATTTGTGGGGAGGAAGGTCATCTCCATGTCTTACTCCTCTGCCATCTTGAAGGCCTTGCTCTCTTTATCCTTTCCTGTTGCCCACTCTGCCAAAATTATTTTCATTCACTCTCTGAATTTCCAAAGTCTGTTGTCAAATCCTCCATGAAGACTTTCCTTTAGGAATGCAGATGTTATCTGGGGAACATTTAATGATATTCTCTTTAAATCACATCCAAAATGCCTGCCATGCCACGATGGACCCCAGTCAACCTGTTGCTAACACTACGGCCAGAGCATGATGTTACAACAAGATTGACCCCACTGGTCCTCCACCTAGGCTCCTTCAGTGACTCCCCATTATGCTTTGAATAGAGCAGCAAGCTTGTTACTATAAAATGTAAGGCCATTCAAAGCATGACCTGTTATCACTCCTGACTTGTGTTGAACAATCATTTCTCTTTGCATCTTCATTTCTGTAGTTTACTCTTCATAGCCACTTTTAATTATGAGCACCCTAGACCATATTTCCACATGCTGTTTCCTACACATGGAATATCCTCTCTAAACTCCACCCTCACCAATCACACCATGATTTTTATAATTAATTTATATAGATTTGCTTAAAGAGTCTACTCAAAGGTCAGTAGCTGTCGGCTACTTTAATGATTCTTCCTCACAAGGTGCAGTTCCTCCACTCTTTGTAAGCCCACAGCAATGTGTATATACTTCCATTTGGTTACTCGTATTTTTGAGTTCCCTTATTCAACATGTTGTTCTCTCATATTTTATCATGATCTCTATTAAGTCATTTTTTTTATACTGCTTCAGCGGTGCATGGTCCAGAATAGCCAGTCAACTCTTGGTGGAAGGTAGGGATCTGGCAGGCCAGCATCATTTGTAGACCAGGCGCTCTGCTGCCAAGTCATTGTTCTTACTTCCTTTTTTCCTTCAGTCAACAAATACATGTTGAGTGAAATTTTATGAAGAATATTTATTTCTTCTATAAGTGATGGATTAAATTAAATAACCTTTAATACCACTTTACATCCCTTCTCCCATAGCACTACTCTCTAGTCTTTCTAGCGGTTACTTTTATAACTTTAAATAAGGTGCAAATACCTTTAATTTTTGATTCATCAGTAAATTCTTAACTCCCTCCAGTGAAAAATAAGGATGACAAACTCCCTTTTTTTACCTGTATCTTTCCTTTCCTTATTTCAACTCTCAAATTCTGCCATATGTGCTTCCCTTTTAATGAGAGTAATGGAATTTCTGTTCTGTGCTGTAAAGCATAATTATGCCCTTCAGCATTTTTTGTGTACAGAATATCAATGGTTATATTGTTATGACTATACAAATATTGTATGTTGTATAACCAATAATGTACTACAATTGCATTTCCTTTTGTGTACAGATTTACTGTTTTGTTGGATTCTGTGTTGTTTTGTTTTATTCTGGAGTTTCTACTTGCCACCTTTTTTCTTGTATTGACTGCCTTTGTTGCTTCCTTAAATTGTTCCAAATTCCCAAGGATATTATTAAATCTCTGGGACTCTCCTTTTTTCCCAGAACACCCTCCCCAGTCCTGGTCCCACTTGGACTCATCGCTCTCCAAGCACACTGCACCACTGATATCTTGAGTCAACAATTCAACACACTCCTAGATTCTATGTCTTCCTCTTCCTTGGTTTAAATACCTGGAGTCTATCCCCCAGTAGCTTCTAAAGAAAGGGAGGTAAATCTGTATGCCTTCCAAATATGAAAATATATCTCTTCTAGCTTCAAGTTTGATCAAGAAATAAGCTGGGTATGTAATTCTAGATTAAAATCATTATTTCTCAAATCTTCAAAGGTATTGCTGTATTAATTTCTAGCATACAATTATATAGATGTGCAGTTGATGCTAATCTGTTTTTTTTTGTTGCTTTAGAGATGAACTATTTGTTTCTTTTAAGAAGCTTTTGAAGTCATTACATTATCTTGGTGTTACAAAAACTTCACAATTATGGGCCTAGTTTTTTCTTCCCCACACATTATGCTGGGCATTGAGCCTTTTGTTAAAGGAAACTGTCTTTTATTATATCTTTGATGGTGCTATTAGTTGGATGTTGGCCCACCTGTATTGATTTCATATATATTTTATCTCTTATTTAATATCTTTCCTCTCTTTGCCCTTTTAATCTACTTCCTGAGCAATTTCCTTGCCTTTATTTATCAAAGCTTGTATTAAAATTCTAATTTCTGCAATTGTATTGCATTCCCAAGGTATCTTTATTTAGATCCACCAGTTTGACTAAATAATAAATAATCAAAAAATGAATCTAGTTAAGTGTTACCATGCAAGTGTAATGAAACATTATAATATTTTATATTGCATAAGAAAATTTCTCAACTTATAATAAAGTATAATGATCATTAACCACACTGACTACTCATTGATATTACCAAACAGCAATAAACTAACAAAGTAAAACTAAAATCAGAATACTTTAGCCTTATAATCAGAGTTTTAATGCATAAAATACACTTGGAATCTGTTTCTACTCTCTGATTTATTTTCTTCATCTAAAAATAAAAATTGAATATTAAATAGAACTTAATTTATGGAAAAATTAATTTATTTATATTTATGATGAATTAAAGTTTAAAAAATATTTCCTTATCTTTATTTCACTTGAACTACATTATTATACAATACCAAGCTTCTGAAACTTTGTGAATCTCATATGCACCAAACCAGTGACCCTGTTTGGATATTGACCTAGTATTAAGTAAGAAAAAGTTTTAAAATTCTTGTGACGTTGCAGCTAAAATTCCCATGATGTTTTATTCTGTAGTTATGTGTATCCAATTTACACATTACAATAATAAATCCATTCAAACTTACCTCTATTGCACTGTTTACTTTGTACCTGTTTAGAAATTCACTCTTTCTAAAGAAGATTTTAAGAATGTGAAATCAGAGAAACAAAAGAACATTGATTAGATTATGATTCGAACCAGGTGCCCAAAAAGTCGACACTGATTTTTTTAAAATTATATTCAGAGCAAAAACAGATATTGTGATCCCTATTTACAGTAGTTCGTCTTGGCCTTTAATTATTTGTTTATCCTCAAGAGTATTGATTGCTGCTCCATCCAGGAAAGCAGCCATGACACAGGGGTAGGAAGAGAAGCAGTGTTATTCTGTGCTGTTGGCTCTTCCAATGAAACTATAATTCACAAAGTGATAGATAACAGAAGGTAATTTTATGGTTACTAAGAATGAGTTTGCATTTGTTTGTGTAGTTACTATATAAATTTATAGACGCATTTTGTTTGTATTGCATTTTAAATTTTAGGGGCTGAGCAGGAAGAGGATTAAAGTAGTGCAAGGAGTATGTTCATGAACTCTTTCTTTAGCAGCCACTTGTAAAGGTGGACTGTAATTCAACATGAAATAGGTTCAGAATGTTCCCACAAACTCATTATAAATCAAGCCACTTCGAAGGTATGGTGTTATTAAGTTTGTTTTTTTGATTTTCTCTCACCCTTCCTCCATCATCTTATATAGAGTAAGAGTTTAAAGGCAGGAAAAGTAATTCAGCAAGGACTCAATTTTAGTGGCTGAAATAAAAATTCTTGTTAGATACATTTCACTAAACCATAAATGCAGTTCCAAGAGCCAGGGTTTTTTTTTTCCCCCGTATCATGGACTGACTTTGTCATCTGCTATCTGACACAAGTTTGACAATAAAACAGTTAATTTTTCAGGCAAAATTAGGCATGTATTTTAGAAGCTGTAGATTACTGTCACAGGAGTCCAACTATAGAAATGAACCCCAGCTGATTCCAATAATGTTGCCGCTGGTTGCCTCGTGCATTAAGCCCAACTAAAACACATCAAGAGTTATAAAAGTTTACCTTTTGTCCTTGAGAAGAAAATCATTTTAATATACACCATTATGGTTTTTATGTCATGAGAAGCTTCAGGTCTTATTTATAATAAGAAGTATAATTGAACCTGGTAAGAGCAGTTCCAAATCTATATTGAGAGAATTATACCTACATTATACTGTTGGTCTTTTCAGGGATGTGAATTGCTTGAGATGAAGGAGTTATGCCTTATGCATTATAGTGGTTGGTTCCTAGTTGATTTTGAAGGTATGTATATGGGACAGGACTGACTAAACTTTGAGAAATCTATTTTAGGTAATAAATGGTTTTCCCTAGTGCTTCTTAAATTCCAAATGCACATTCAACATTCTGAATTGTTCTCTGCCATTAGTCATCTGGAAATTGTTTCTCCCCAGATCTTCCAATCTCTATGCCAGAACTCAGCATAAAATAGGCACTAGATAATTGTTTACTAAGCAAAGAAGAATAAATATGAAACATTTTGTAACCATAAAGTATCAGAAGTCTGAAAAATTAGAGTATTAGAGAATTGTACAATGTAAAATCCATCTTCATTTGAAGCATGAAATTCTAATTGTTGCCCATTCAGCTAATTATTTAAATACTCTATGAAAGTAGAACTAAAAAGATTTCTAACTTCAGCAAGCAAGCCCTGTGAAAGATTAAATAGGCAAGTGACTTTATATAAAGATCTGAAGAATAAAAGTCCAAAACATTTATTAGGAAATCTTTGTGCTCAATAAAATTGAACTAATTAAATACACATTTATTGAGTGACTACTATAGCCTTAGCCTGTGCTACCTTCTTCAGGACATTGTTAAAAAGTGATGTAGCATTCCATGTTTCTAGAGGCTTTTAATGTAGCTAGAAGGAAACAGTCTAATGAAGCAATTAGAGATCAATGAACAATTAAACTCAGCTATAGCCAAATGGGACTAATCACTCTTCTCTAAATATATTCAACATTTTTCTACATCTCTGCAATTACGTAGGATATTCTCTGTACCTGGATTGCCTTGCACCCATTTCTGCACATTCCAAAGTCTACTCTCCCTCCTAGGCCCAGTTCATGCCACCTTGTTCTTGAAGGCATTTCTCATCACACTGCTAAGAGTCACCAAGTCCTTTCTCCATGATGTCACTACTCTTTGACCTGCAACCCACACTTAGCATAATCTCCTTTACATCCCAGATTTGCAATTGACTCTTTGTATCTAGACTGAAAGTTCCTTAAACGGCAGAACTTAGGTATTTAAAAATACTCCACAGTGTCAATACATAAAAAACAATAGTAATTTTTTTATCCTTCTCCCTTTCTTGTTTCTTTACTTTACTCCCAATAGTGCTTTAAACTTAGTAGGTATTTTAAAATAATTTATATTGAATGATATTGTAACAGGAAAGAGCTAAATTTGACTACATGTTGGATCTGTTTCTTTTACTTTAACCTTTGCTTTCTGCTGCTTTTGTTCACTAAAAGGGTACTGTCTATACATAATGGCCTGCTTCCCGGAACCCTGCCCCTCTGCCTGAATGTTAAACAAAAGTGCCTTTGTTCAGGGAAACATCCAGACCCTGTCCACCCATGGAGGGCTACAAGAAAGAAAAAATTAACACATCCCTTCCCCGAGGCTGGCCATTCCAGGTGGCAAAACTTACGCCTTTTTACTTAACTTCCTATCTCCTCCCCCTCTCTGTGCTGTAAAAGAAACTGGCATCCAAACCCCGATAGGATGGTTTTTTGAGACTGCCATATTCAAAAAACATGTCATGTTCTCCGTCTGCCAGCTTCCGAATAAAGTCGTATTCCTTGCCTCAACACCTCGTCTCCAATTTATTGGCATGTCATGCAGCGAGCAGAGCGAGCTTGGACTTGGTAACAATATAATATTATACTTACATTGGTTATGATAGAAGTTTGAAAAGTAGAACGAAAGAGAAAGATGGGAGTTGCAATGATTAAAGATCATTTCATAGAGAAAGTCCAACTTCAGCTGGAATTTGAGGAAGAGTAGAGGATATAGAGAGGTGACTTGAAGAATAATAAACAAAATTTGGAAAAGCATGAAAGCAGGAGGGTATTTTGACAAAACTTTGGAAGGCCAGCATCATGCAACGTTACATGAAAAGTCACCAAAATATGGTTAGGAGGTAAATATCATGGGAGCCTGATAGCTGAACACAGAGCTTTGAATAGGGAGGAGATTGAAAGATACCATAATCTCATGATCAGAGGAGAGCTAGAAAGAAATTAGGATTTTTGGAAGCTTAATCTGATAGCAGAGTACTGCACAGAACAGAAAAAGAATAGATTGGATGAAATCAGTTGAAAGAGTGTTATAGTAATTAAAAATGAAACAGTGAATTTCTAAATTAAGGTTACAGTCACATAAGTGGAGGGTTTGGAGAAGAGTCTGAAACAAAAAAGATAAATGGAATATGAGATAAGGACTTTTTGACTCTGTATACAGAGAGAGCTGTGATTTCATGAGCTTCAAATTTATTATTATCCTGTAAAAACTTTTACAGGACTGACACAGTTTTTGTCAAATTTTATTTTGCCAAGTAAGAGCATTAAGATAATAAAACAACATCTACCATGCCATGTTTTCCTGAAAGAGAAGGTATTTTAACACGAAAATACAGTGAGGACTTCTGGTATCCTCACCTACAGGTGTATGCTTGTGGTTTTGACTGCCCTGGAGTAACCCACCTATTCTTAGAAATTCCATTCATCCTTTAAGACCACCTCCAGAATAACTTCTCCACAAAGCTTTTCATGAGAACTGCAGGTAGAAACAGTTGAATGTGCTTTTTTGCCCTACTATGCATATCACATTCTTCCTCAAATAAAATGTATTTATTTGTATAACTGGTTTTTTTATTACAATGTAACTTCTTTAAGGACATTCTCCTTAAATTATTCTTCACTGAGTAGCGGGCACAGAGTAGGTACTTAATAGTTTAAAAACACAAAAGGGTAAACAATGGCTGAAAGGCTTCTAACCTCAGGGACTGAAAGCCATAGTAGGAAGAGAGACTGCTTTAGAGAGGAGGTAACAAGGGTCCATTCTTGATATGCTGGATTTCAAGATACAGAATAATAACTAGAATAACCAAAATAATAATAGGAAATATTGGTAATTTGGGCTATGAGTAAAAATTTAGAAATTGAGCTCTGCTAGGGAGTTATCTGCATAGAGGGGATCATTGAAATAGTATCTTGGTGGAGTAGGACTAAACAAAGAAGAAAATAAAATGTGGTGAGAATTTTGGAGACTACCCAAAGCCAGTGGGGAGAAAGATAAAGAGAAACTGGTGAACGATATGGAAAAGGGGAAGGTAGAGGGAGACCAGCAAAAGGCACTGTCCTAGGATACAAGATGGGCTTCAAAGACTGGAGGTCAGTCCTCAAATGCTGAAGAGAGCTGCCCTTCATGATTTGTACATGCAACCCTGCTAAACAAAATGAACAATACTGAAAGTGACTGTAAAGACTGACTTATCACTGCCATTATGTCCTTGAGAGAAAAAATCAAGTAAGAATACATTACTTGCTGAAATGCTAAAGAAAAGAAACATCTACACAACAGCTACAAATTATAGAGCAGATGCTTCACAACAGTATGTCAATGAAAATAGTTCATCAAGAAAGGTTATATATAATTCTGCTTCCATGTACACTAACTTAGTTTTCATTCCATTTTTAATGAATTCACATTAGAGAGGTTCTTTTGAAGTCATAATGTGTTATTTTTTAATAATTTATTTCTGAACTTTAAAAATTAATAATATTTGCACAGGACTATTTTATAATCACAATATGGTACTTCAAGGTGTGAATTATGATGTAATAACTCATAACTTCTGCATTTGAACAAGCACTCATCCTATGGCCTCATTCTTAGCAAAGCAAAAAGGTATGAATTATTATGCAATAACTCATGCTTTGTCACATATTATTACTTAATTATGGAGGAGAGTTTCAACTAATTTCAGTCTTGAAAAAAATCTAACATTTTATCCTTGAAAAAAAAAAAAGCTAAGATGCTTATTTGATGCAGTAGAATCACTTTAAGCCTTTTTCCATTCAGACCACTCTAGATTAACTTGTGTGACATTCTTGTCCTTCTGCTTCTTGAGGATCTTAGGAAATCTCCAACAGAGAAATTGAAAATCCCAACAGAGTTCTTTAGTCTATATTTCACAGAATTATTCATTTAGATCCCCAAAAGAAATACCTATATTAATTCAAAAGTTTTCACATAGAAAAGTGAAAATATGACTTCTCTTTCTAACACAAATGAGCAAAAATAAGGTAGGAAGGAAGGAAAAAGGAAAGAAAGAAGAGGAAAAATAAGATTAAAATATGATTTTTTATTAACTGTGATGATTTTCTGATAGAGTTGTTAAATGATAGAAAAATCCCTCTAAGATAGCATAAAGTATACTTTACTTATATATATATAACATATATATATATATTAAAAAAATATATATATATATATATATACAAAGCAGCATATATATTTTCCAGAAAAGGATATAAATATTCTCTCAGGGCTATATCACAAATAGTCATCATTGAATGACAGTGAGAATTTATCTCAAAATTATTTTGAGATAAAATGAAATTATTTATTCAACATTTTCTCTGGTGTTAGATAGAGGAATTTTTTTTCTGTCCTTATGAAGCTTCCAGAATAGAAAAGAAAAATAAAAAACAGAAGAAAGACTAGATATACTACAAGAGACAAATAGCAGTTCAATAAACTGCCAGCATACCAGAAAATACCATAGAGTAAAAGGGCTCTAATCCCTCAGATGCGTCATTAAAGAATAATATGTTTAAAACTCGTGTGGTTTGTGTGTTAGAAAAATGAATAAAAATTCAGGGAGGAAACAATCACGATCATGTAGAGGAAACCATCATGACATTGTCCATTGGATGCTGACTGATCGCTCTATCTCTATTACTACTAATTAATCAGTCAATGAATTAATGTTTAAACTTTGTTGCATAAACTTTTTCAGAAGCTACTCTTTTCTCCTACTATAACTATGATCTCCCACTCTGCTGTTTTTATGGTATTTTTGTATCTTAAAGTTAGGAGTGAGAATTATCAGTGACCTAAGGCTGGGAGATCATATACATTCAAACTTTATGGAACCTTCTCAATCAATATAGAGATTTTTGGTAACACCACTAAGAAAACAGCAGGGTAACACAGGGAGCAAAGCCATGCTTCAGAACCAGAGATTTATTTGACTCACCATGAGATTTTATGCTAAACTGTTAACACCTTCTAACAAAGGCATATGTTGGGCTTTCATACTTTGGTTTCATGCGCCAGTGATGGCTATATAATCTGCAAGTATACCTCAAAGGTAGCAGGACAAGGTGAATGTTTTCAATTACTTTTTAAGATCTCTGATGACATAGCAGCACAGTCTCATATCAGCCCTTTGTCTTTTTCAATCTGGTTTAAACTCTGTTTGTCCTACTATTTGGAGTTTCATATGTATATAATGCATGTCCATATGATCATGTACTACTAGAACACAATAAGAACCAGGATATATTTTCTTATATCATTTGTACATAGCCAGTGATTATATAAATTGACTTATAAATTAGGGTTTATTGGTTTATAATATAGTTCTTGTTATAAATGGGGCTTTGATATTAACCACTCATTTAATGCATTATGTAGGTTTTGTTCTCGTTAGGTTATGTTACACAAAATAGATTTTGTATGTTTTCTGGTAACACCCATATCCAAGATGAAGCAGTATATTCCCATAGTCATACATTTCTTCTTTATATGATGTAATTATTTTATCTAGACTACTTGTAAAATAATTTTTGAATTTTTATTTAGACAGGAATTTGAGAAACTTAAGATAATCAATGCAATCACTGCTTTGCTTAAAATTCCACTATTTCTGTGTTTACGAATGCCTTAAAATGAAAGCTTCTTTAAAGAATTATTCATTTAATGAGAATGATAAAAATGAGATGTTGTTTTTCTTCATAGAATTAGATAAATTCCTAATTAGTCTTCTGATTTGCTGAGGTCTGGATCTCATTTAATATTTCCTGGTTCTAAATGCAATATGGTTTTATATACTCTAGTTAAAAAGCTATGACAAGGACTAAATACCACAGCAATAAGCAATTAAGAAAATTAATCTTTTTAAAGAAAAATAAGGGACAGAGCAAATATTGGATAAGGAAAGCAGATTACTAAAATTATATTAAAGTATGATTATACACTGTATAATAATATTTATTATTGCCATATGTTTCTACCCAAGATACATCACAGATGTCCCTACTAAATCCTTTTCAATCCACATACAAGATTAAACTCATGGCTGGATCCACACTCCATATGAGAATTTTCCTTCTCACAGATGTTGGAGAAAAGATCTTATTTTCAATGCAAAACAAAGTGACTTCTGTGGGTTTGCAGAGACTACTGACATAGAAATATCTCTTAATCCCAATGTCTTAAAGCTGCTTAATTCCAGGGTCTCTCATTCCCATCTGAGACTACTCTGTCTCCAAACTCCTTGAAATTGAACTTGTAAACACTCTGAGTGGTAGTTTACCTGAAAAGAATAAACCAGATAGCTAATTTGCAATATTGAAGGTAAATTGGAAGAATGACAAACGTTTGGTGACTTTCTAGGTATTTCTTGAACACAGAAAGAAAACAACCAGGTCTCAATGAAAAACAAACCAGCAAAAATATAACTCATATTCTTTTACCTGAGTTTGTCCAGTTTCTTATTTTGTGCTATTTAGACCTTTATGGTTATTTTTCTGCCGATGTTTATCACCTAATCACTTTACCCCGGTATTTAATGCTTCTCCTAGCAGGAAAAAAAAAATAGTTCTTGCCAGGATTCTATCTTCCGTTCCTCACTTGAAAAATAAAACTTGTTAAAGACTAAAATCCTAAAAATAACTCAATTCCCAATAGCCAATGCTTTTTGAAATTTTCTCCATAAAATTGGTTACTTCATAAATGCATATGCCATTTATTTCTTGAAAAGAGCTATGAAGTCAATTATTTTACAGTACAGTAGCCTATATTCCTATATTCTAGCTAAAACTTAGCAAGGTAGTTTGTTATATCCTTATAAATGTCTGCCCTTTTAACATGCTGTAAATGCATTCTAAAATTTGTGCTAGGTTCTGGTTGTTATGGGGAAGAATTAATGCATTCTATTAAATTTAACTTTTGCTGAAACACTCTTACATCAGCTAAAGCTCAGAGCTTTAACTGGAGACTAGCTTCACAGCAATTAAGGAATAAAATACCTTGCTTTTATACTCTATCTTTTGTTCTGGGAAATGCCTATACTTAAATGAGTATGGCGTTAGACAAGAACTTGAGGCCACTAAATATTTAATTTCCTCCAAATCCATCCATATTCTGTGCTTTGACAAGCCCATCACTAGATGGGTATTATTTAAACAAGCAGGAATGTTTCAATTAAGTATATACCTAAATTACTCAAGTGATTATACCATACCTCTGCTCAAAAACCCACTATATTTCTCACAGCATATAGAATAAAATACAAATTCTTCAGCCTAATGTGCTGGTCCATCCACCATCCCCTAAATCCATACTGTATAGTTAGCTCCCTTTATCCTTTCAAAAGCAGATAGCTATTCCTAGAATGCCTTCTTCACCTTATTTATTTAAATCCTACCAGTTCTTCAAAGTCCGTTTCAAATGAAACTTAGTCCACGATATCCCCAACTGGAATTCATCTTCGGATCGACAGTGTGGCTCCGTTTCCAGTCTACTTTCTACTGGTGCAATTTATGTGAGTGCTTACTTCTTACTTCACATCATTCCTAGGATGTTAAAAATCTGTTCAATAGAAGCATAAGTTGAAATATATTCTTAGTTATTTTCTGTAGCACCACGCTCAGTAAACATTAACAGATTTGAAATAAAAGACAGTACTTCTGTTAGATCCAAGTAAGAGGGACCTCTGCCCTGGGTGGACCTCATGTTTTATGGGGTCTTGCATACCACAAACACACATGCAAAATTAAATGTATTAAAAAAAAACACCTGGGCATGATAGCGGTCATGCAGATCCATCACTTAGCATTGGCACAGCACAACTCATAGTCTTAAACATCTGCTTTGTACCTAATACAGAAACGCTCCATTGTGTCTCTCTGCCCAATGTCTTCAAAACAAGACAACTGTGTTACAATGCCCTGAGCTTTGTAGGTTGTGCTGCAACCTGCAACAGAAGCACTTAAGTTACAGAGAAAGCATACTAATTAATATAAATTCTTCCTCTCAGAGAATATGAATATACTAGATCCTTGCATGAGAAGTATTGTTTCCTAGCAGTGCCCATCAGCCATTTTCTTGTTTCTCTTTGTATTAAAGTTAATGACTTCCATGAATTAGTGTTGTATTTGCAATAGTTGGCACATGGCAGTTGAAATATTTTTGCCATATTAAGAAATTTATATTATCTTTAAATTTGTATAGATGTATATCTAGATGGCACTTGCACTAAATACCAACTATTTACACTGGATTAGATGGTCATGAACACTACAATTGGGAATTATTTTATTTGAACAAAAGTATCAATTATAAGATTTAAACCAATTTTTAAAAATATTAAATCGAAAATTTCAGCTTTGTTTATATACTTTTGATCCCTTAATAATTTGTATTCTTATTTTTAATTTTAATCAATTTTAAATAGCTAGAAGAAGTTTTTAAAAATACATTAAACACTTTCAATTTAAAAAAATTTTTAACTCTTATTTAAGTATATTTTCACAAAAATAAATTCACATTTTATACACTTTAGTGGTGGTTTGCAGTGACAAGAACCAAAAAGATTTTTCTTTGTGTGGGTTTAAAAAATTTCTTTATTTGTTATTTTATTTTTGTTTTATAATAAAGTATTCATTTTATTATTTGAAAATATTATAGAAAAACACACATATGTAAAAAAAAATTACCATTAATCCAATCCTAAACTTATACACACATATATGTGAACCAGGACATATACATTTTTAACAAAAAATTTAATCATGAAATATTCATCTGCAACCTAATATCTCCAAATTTCCAGAAGCAAAATTTAAAGGGAGATTTTTGAAAAAACAAAAAGAGTTTTTTCTAATTGCTGTAACATTCTGCAACTACATCAGACCATAGTACCTTAATGTTAAATTCATCTGATTTCTTTTGTTTCTCTTCTTGCCTTCCGGACTTGCCCAAGGTCTAGCTTTCTTTCTGAAACTGAATTCATTTAATGATACACATCCATACTAGAACCTACCCCAGATTACTCAAGTTGCTTTTTGGAAAGCACACCCCTATTTTTGGAGCATCATAAATAAAGTAGAATAAAAATAATCTGAGGGATAAAAAATCAATTCCCCAGTAGTCACTGACAATGTTGTGTGAAGTCGGTGGCTCCCCCCAAAAAATCAGTAGACTTTACTAAGAGGAAAAGAAGTATGAATTTTCAGTTTTGAATGAAAAGGAAGGACCATTTTCCAGTCTAAAACTCTGTCTGAAGTCCAGCCAATGACTTAACATAGCCACAAAGCACAGCAGAGGAGGAGAAATGTGACAAAAAGGCAATGACTGGGGTTCTCCTGGCGTCACATCTTACACCACCAAAACAGAGGATGGAGACGATCTGCAGACAGCTATTTCGAAAAGGAGGATTTCACCCTGAACTCCCTCCTGCATTTAATCAACTACATATGTTGTTTATTGCTGCAGCACCATGAACATTATCGCTTAATTAAATTGTTTCCCTCTTTGTCTATCATAAATGCCACATCTCTTTAAAGTCATGGTTTATTTAGTTAAAATTTGTTTTATCATCCACAGAAAGGATTATTAAATTGAGCGGGTGACTATTTCAGCTCAAGTTAAAATCAATAATATTTAGCTGGGCCTTAGGTGCTAAATTCTAAAACTCCGTGTTTTTCACTTTGCTGCAGCCTTATATCTAAACATCACTGACGGAGCTTTCTCCTGTGTTCATCTATGATTTATGGCTGTTCTAGCAGGTGGGATGAAAGCTTCAAGGCCTCTTGCAGTGTTTAAGCTTCTAATAATCAGAGGAGTTTTCATTTCTTACTCATTTTGAACTGAGACTGCCATTCGCAATTTTAGAAAAATCATAAAAATTAGAATTCTGTAAAAGTTCAGAGCTTAATGTGTTTTCTAAAATAGTTAATATCTTACTTTTAGGGAAAAAAATGTAGTTCTATAACACATGCCCTAGAATTTCACATAAAACAAGATCCATTTAGGTCCTTGGATAAAGATTTTTAGCTCTTCCTTATTTCTTCATTCCTCTAAGAAAATCTGATTGGAAATGAAATCTTCAAATGCCTTTGAGTGATTTCAAACATTAAAATTTTTCTGACAGCAAACTTCTCATTCATGAAACTATAACTCACTCTTTAAGAAATGGTGTTTCTATTTTCCTATTTAAGTTACATAATGAAAATGGTTATAAATAACATTACAGAATATTTAATATCAAAGCACAAATGATTATTAATTGCTTAAACACAGAGAAAGTTTGTAATTCAATCACTATAAAAATTATTTTTCATTATGTTGGGAATGTTGGAAATTAATTATCTAAATAGGCACAGTTAAAATTTCACCAAAAGACATCCTCCCAAAATAATATCTATATTTTTAAAGAAAATAAATTTAAATCTAAATTATGGCTAACTTAACAAAAACAACAACAAAATCACCCAATGATTAAATTGCATTACTGAAGATATTTTGTCAGAAATCTTTTTTAAGAAGTAAGGCCAAAAAATTTCAGTTTCTGTGGCTGTACTGCAATGTAATTATTTCTTTTTGTTGTCTAATATCAACATATCTTGGTAAAAAATAAATTTCTTTTAAATTATATTGACTTATTTGCTGAAAACACTGACATGAAAGGAATTTGAAAAATTGTTAGGGGATTCCTTTTTAGTACTTTCTATTTTTAAGTCCTTCTGTCCATTAAAGTTCAATATAAAAAGAAGTAAATGAAAACACTAGCAAAACACTAAAACTGAGAAAAATTATACTGTAAAATGTGCATTTTAAACCCATACCTTTGAAACTATTTTGAGATTTTAAAAATTATAAAATAAATCATTTATTTTTAACAAAACTAGACATCCATGTAATGATTTTTATATGCTTTGAATCTTTTAATTCTTTTAATCAACCAACATAACATCCAAAAGAGTAACATCCAATTATTTTTACTTATCTATGCAAACTATGTAGGAAACTCCTAAAAATATTTCTAACAGATATTTCAACTTGCCATAAAATTAAAGTTTGGTGTGAAAAATTTGAGGAGGTATTGAGAATTTTGCCTCCTTGCAACACACTCACAAAAGAATAAAGAATGATTCCCTGAAATAGTGAACCTAATACTGAAAGAAAAAATAATTGACTATACCATTTTAATAGTCATTAGTAAAGATTTACGTCTAACAATCAGAAACACCTTAAGATTATTGACTTATACCAACAGATGTTCAAAAGTCTCCCTTTATTTTCAAACTTCTATTTGTAGGGAAAGGAAATAACCTTTACTGTACAGTAGGTATAAAAGGAACCAGATGATTCATCTCTGTGAATCTGCTTGTTGAATTTGATGGATCATTCTTAAAAGCGACATTGCTAATCTTCAGGTTTTCTTTTTTAGGTTATTCACAGATCAGTGGGTTTTCCAGCTAATACAGGTCTGATGCTCTTCTGTCTTCACACATGGTATTCATCATATCTTGACAAGAAAAGACCTTCAGTCTACAAATAACCTTCACTGAAGTAAGACATGTAAGTGGGTTTCTTTATGAAAGATAGATTTTATGGCTGAATAAAAAACAATTGTAGTTAAAAAATGTCATTGCATGGCCTTATTTAAGATTTTTCTTTCAAGGAACTTTAATGTTTGTTGTTGAAACTACATATAGACCAAAAAAAAAAGTATTAAATTACTTTATCTTTATCATTAACCACAAACGCAACAGGAAGGGTTGATCAGCTCCGTATTTTATCATTCTGAAGCGTTCAGCCTTTAAAATATTTAAGCATCCACATTAGTTCTTGTCAAACTAGCACAAAGCAGTGCATAATATGACCCGGGTGTAGGAGCAGAACAAGATAAAAGGTTACAGCCAGGGTGAAATTTCCACAATGAGATCGCCCTGTGCTATAGATAATAGTTTGGCTTCCTGTTTCCAGACAATTACTAAATGATGTTGAATGCTTTCTTTATGTTTTCACTTAGTCATGCCGAGGGAGAGAATCAAGTTTAGTTGATATTGAACTACCAAGGATGAAATAATAAATTTGAGGCAACCTATATGCCCTGTATTATTTCATATGGTCAATTAGAAAACAAAAAATGTTGATCAAATTTCATAGTGTCAGCGTGGTAATTTGGGTTCTCATGGTATAAATGACAGCTTTAAAGAAAATATTAAGAACTTTCAAACTGGGCAAAAACCAAAATGATTTCTCACTACAACTAAAGTGTCCGAAGGATTTCTTTGCATAGAGCCTACTGTGCACTGATTGAAAAAATAGCCGAGAGACAGTTTCTTAAAACATCCTTTAAATTCTTCCATTGGCCTTAACTTATCTAAATTAAAACATGTCAAAATACGATTATCAGTGAAATCAATATAGAGCATTTAGAAGCACAAATTCTGGGACTTCCCTGGCGGTCCCTCCACGCTTCCAATGCGGGAGGTGCAGGTTCGATTCCTGATCGGGGAACTAAGATCCCACATGCTGTGTGGCATGGCCAAAAATACTAAAAATAAAAGCACAAATTCTAACCCTACTACGTGGGATGAGGTAAGGAAGAATGTGGTTGCCAGGGGTGTGTGAAACAGTTCCAACAAAAATTCCTACCGAATCTTAAACCCCTGTTTTCAACAGATATTTATTATGAAGCTATCCTGCCTTTGTCTAGCTTTTAATCCAAACAATGGTCCTAGAGGGAGAAAAAAAAAAATTCTATTAGTGAGCTATAAGGAAATTTCACAACAATTGGTATACATTTATTAAATCTACTGCAACTTTTAATCCTGTTATTCATTCATTTATTTATTTATTCATTCAATAAATACTGAATTCCTGGTGTGTATGAGCTACTGGAGAAACAATGGTGAAAAAGACAGAAAAGACCCCTACCTTCAAGGAGCTTACATTATGATAAGAGATGAAAACAATGAACAAAAATTAAATATAAAACAATTACAGGTCGTAATATGCAGTGCCTAAAATAAAGCAGGTGCTGTGATAAAACAGACTGGTTAGGGCAGGATTCTCTGAGACGGTGATATTGAAGTTAAGACTTAGAAGGCGAAGGTGTTGGCTGATTACTCGAAAACCAGGAGAAAGGTGTTTCCTACAGAGGGAAAGGCAAGTGCTTGGAGGGTTCTAGAAACTTAGAAATTTAGAAAAAGCCATCGTAACAGAGGACTTAATGACTAAGACAGTGTGCATGAAATGAAATGAGAGAATCAGCTGAACTACATCAGGGCTTACAGGCCTGGGAAGAGTCTGGATTTTATTCTAAAGCCATTAAAATTTTTAAGCAGTCTTTAATGGCATTTGATAAGATTAAATCCAATTTGGAAGCACTAAAACAATAGACTGAGAGGGAAAAATCCAAAAGTAAAAAAGGATTTTTAAAAATATGTACTGTATATATTGCGGGAATTCCTTGGAGGTCCAGTGGTTAGGACTCCATGCTTTCACTGCCGAGGGCGCAGGTTCCATCCCTGGTCAGGGAACTAAGTTCCCACAAGCCACATGCAGCCAAAATATATATATATATATATATATATATATATATATATACACACATATATACACATACACACTGTATGATGTTAAAAAAATTTAAAACCAGGCCCATATCTTGGAAACTTTGTAAATTATCCTTGCAGTAAGTATTACTGAATTGTCCTGGAAGACAATAACAATAATTTTTTAAAAACCCACTGAGCATAGAACACTGACATATAAAATCACAGTTTCACTCGTATTCATATGTACTGTAAAATAAAAATGCACAGTCCTGAGCATTCCAAGACAGAGTTTTGTGAAGAGCACAGCATTGATGAAACTATTGAAATTCCTCCTTCAAGGGGGTGGAACTGGATGTTCACACAACGTGTACATAGCCTCTTTAATTTGTTTTAAACTATTGAACTAATTTTTAAAATCATTGTTTTCAGAAATAATTACTTATTGTTAATATTTTATTCACACTGTAATCTAAAAATAAAATGGTTTTTAACCTTTGGAAAAAGGTGGTGTTTTCCAGACTGGCAGTTTAATAAATATTTGGGTGGCTAGACCCGTCTTCAACATCTGAAGTGAATAATTTAGTAGAATAACATCACTCGATTGTGGATTAGCAGGCAAAGGAATTATTATAAATTGACAGAATTGCTTATAATATTACAAATGAAAACATAAATTGGTAGACGAGGTAGCATGTTTTCACCTGTGCAAGGGGATCTGAGAAAATAACCAGCATTCAGGAAAAGTGGGTAAGACAATATACACTTAAACAATTGAATCTGAAACAACATTACAGATATGATATTGGATATTTTTAGGTATTTTGTGACAAACAAGTATTAAGGGCATAGTGATTGGTCCTCTTTCTGAAGAAACTTTACCAAAGCAAAGGCCAAACCCCCTAATTCTGCTTGCCAGAGTTCTTTGTATTTCAAAGTAAGGAGCTGGAATTGTACTTAACTTTTTCCATATATTGTTTAAGACAAGCCTCTGTAGTGAAAAGCCCAGCCTAGGTCCTACTTTAAAGTGTTAGGGACTGCCAAAAGCTCTGGGGCATTCTACTTCTACTTTCTTTAGTCACTCACTAATTCATTCATTCAAAAGATTTTAACTGAGCACTTACTATGTACCAAAGCACTGTCCTAGACACTTGAGATTCACCAGTAGTTAAGAGGATGATAAATGTCATGGAAGAAAGGAAAAGCAGTGCAAGATAAGGGTGATCAAGGAGTAAGGCAGGGGGCAGGTTACAATTTTAAATAGAGGGATCATCATGCATCTCCTTGAGAGAATGACTCGTAAGCAAAGGTTTGAAGTTGGTGAGAGATTTGCCAGGCATCTGAGGGAAAAGCATTCCAAGCAAGGCCCTAAGGAAGGTAAACCTGATGTCCAGGAAGAATAACAAGAGGCCTGAGTAGGTGGAATAGCATGAACAAGGGAGAGAGGAATTTTATAGTCTCCAGTGTCCATGAAGTACAAACCCTGGAATTTTAATACAGGAGTGGCTTAGAGCAGCAACACGGAAGGATGGGGTAGTTAGGAGACTTATTATCAGTTTGCTTTTGCCTGTAAGCATCTGCAAGCATGCTTTTTTACTTAGATTTTTGTCACAAATCCATAAGAATAGAAAAATATTCTTGAGATCATTTATTTGCACTTTATATTTTTTCATTTTTTTAATTATATCTTTAATAGTTGGATCACCACCTCCTCCCCTACCACTAAGTGCTCAGGCTTGGTTCAAAGTTTTTCTAAGGTCTGTGCGTCTATCTGACAAGCAAACACTGGTTCTAAAGCAGTGACAAAAACTTTCTCCTTGCCCAGACTCTAATTAGACTCCTCTGAGCAATTTTTTCAACTAGTCCTCAAATTTTGCACCTCCCTTTTTTGTCTCTGCATTGTCAAGTTTTCTTAAGAATTCTGCTATGGCAGTTTAGCCAGAATCTCTCATCCTCCACACCTGATTACCCTTGATATCTAGTCAAGTTCCTCATCCTCCAGCATTCCCAGACGATGGCTGATCACACCGACTTGCCTTCAGCAAGAATCCCGACAGGTTTAACAAGTCAGCCAGAATCCCTGGTTTTCCTGTTTCCTCTTAGTAATTTTCTGCCCACTGACCCCCCTCCCTGCTCCTTGGCTAGAAATTCCCACTTTTCCTTATTGTGTTCAGAGTTGAATCCAGTCTCTCTCCTCCACTGCAGAATCCTGTCGCAGTGGTTGTTACACCTATGGTGACGCGCCACCCATTGAATGAAGTCTGCCTTGCCACTCTTCAACAAGTGTCTTGAACAATTGTTTCTTTACCAACAGTCAGAATGATAGGAAAGCCCAAGAAGCTGCCCAAATGCTAGAACAAAAATATTCATGGTACTCACTTGGGAAAATGTAGTAAATCCATGAGAAAATATAATGTTAAAAAACGTACATTCAGGTGTGAGTGTCAAAATAACACAAAAAGCTAAAGAGAAACTGTGAAAATAAAATCCTACATGTGAAACAATCTGTCTCATCTATCAGTGGGCAACACTCTATTTTTATTTTCTTATTAAATTTACCCATTACAGTCAAATTGAGGTGGGGAGAATGTTATCGTGTTTCAGTATTTTTTAACAAAGCGGAAACCTTTTCCATAAATTGTCGACTCGAAATACTCCAAAAGAAAGTAGATAGTTCTGTGAAGCAAAGTGCTTTTCTCAACAAACCAACAATATGTGTTTATTGCATGGGAGCCTAGGACCACCACATACGATTACAGTAAAAGCTCTGCCTTATTTCCATCTGGCAATGAGAACACAAGATGTTGTATAAACTACCAGAAGAGCTCTATTTCATTGTAATTAAAATTTAGTGTTACACTTAAGCAAGAAGGCAACTCCAGGAGATGTGATTATCATGAGATAATGACCTTGGGGTGTTGCAAGGCATACAAGGAACCAAATGGCTCCAATCCTCTAAGGGGCAAGACTATTTCTACATAACAATCTCCACCTCCTCTCCCTCACCCTCCTCTGCTTCTGAAGCTGTATGATCAGTGAAAGGGGAAAGCTTGGGATTAAGAACACCAATATGATTTCTGCGAAAAGAGGACATTGGGAGACTGGTAGATGACATAGTTGGCATTGTAGAATGCTGAAGCAGCAGTTTTAAATGAGTCGTGTTGTTTGTACAATAATTATGCAATGGCTTTAGAATTCTCTGGACACAGATAGAACTGTCAGTGATGTCATAGGTATGTAAGTAATCCCCAGCAAGGGCACAGATCTAACCTTTTCCCCCTGTTTTAGTTTCCTGATTTCCATTTCATAATAGCAATAAGATATGACAGGTGGTGCAGTTCTTGAGGGTTTATTATACTACTTGGGTGGTTGAAGCCACTCAGCCTTTGGCCTGAACCTCTCAAGACATCTGAGAAGTATAATAATTCCCCCCAAATGCAATGCCTGTCATGTCTTATTGCTTAATTGCTTTGCGCTTACCAAGTAATTCTTAAAATGAATGCAGATAACAGTGCTTACTTTACAGTTTATACCACTAGCAACTACTTTCTACAATGTAATGGATTAAAGGAATATTCCACTGTTACTATTATAAACCCTAAACTGAAAGGTTACTTAAAATCATAGAAAATGTTTATATTTTGTAACAATTTGTTGGAAGAGAAAATGATCAACTAAAATTCAAGAAGTTAATATAAAGTAAGACAATCCTCAATGACAGCCATATTGAGGAGTGAAGTACCTCAATTATTCAAGAATATCTCAAACTCTACAATATCAAAGAGGTGAAAGGGAGAGTTTAATTTATAAATAGCATATTCAATAAGAAAAAAATGGGAACAAAAATGTAAGTATTATAAAAGGGAAGCATTGGACCATTGAGGAAAATATTTTAAAGTAGTAATATAGAAAGGATTTGTATATGTAAATAAATACATGTGTGAATGAAATACACGATGCATGGACAAGCTGAAAATGTAAGAGAGTAGAGGTATAGGTGTTAGGTAACTTTTTCTGAGTAGGAGAGAACCTGCTAAATAGGGATGAGCCTGATTAGTAGTCTACCCAGATGAAATTTCAATTTTCATTGTCCATTTCATTTTACTCGTGTATAGTCATGTCCTAGTAAACACCCTAAACTCTCGACTTAAGACAGTAATTTTTGCTTCTGTTGAGGCTGGATCTAGGATCACACTAGCATATCAGTCTAGAATACTTTGGGGTGAATCTATGTATTCTTGAAATTCAGGAATATCTATGAAAAGATTAATTCACAGGGCAAAAAAAGTGTATATCAATAAACATGATATATTTATACAAATCAGTTAATACAAACTCTGCATTGCAATACTCTCCAAATTAATCCTTATAATTAGTCTAGGTGATTTAGGTACATGACAGTATAATAAATTACATTAAGGAGCCTCAGTGCTGCTGAATTCTCTCAATGCCATGCCCTGAACCTCCAGCAACTCAACATCATTTCAGTCAAGGATGGGTATGTGCAGAGCTCAAGGGATGATGGCAAGCCCAGCACTCACACCAGGTCTAGCCCACTCCAGGACTGTCTCAGATTCACCCTCTCTTTGAAGAACTAACTAGGAACTTCAGCTCCCATCTCCTAATTGACTAATCGTATGGCCTTGGTGAACACCATTTGACCTTTCTCAGTCTTGATCCCATAGTTTAAAAAAGAAGTAACAATACTAGCCCAATTTCACAAGGTTTTGTGAAGACAAGTGAAATAGATTATGGAGAAATGGTTTATAATTTAAGTGCTAGTCAAATCTGTTTCTGATATTGTGATGACTGTTGTTTCTGTTATTATTACTTTTGCACTTGATTGAGCATGGAAAATGGGTAATAAACACACTTAGGTACAACTTGGGGGAAAACATCAAACTAAAGCTACTGTGGGGAGTGGCTAGGATAATGGACCACAGACTTATTTTCTAAAATTGTCAGGTCAGGGTATGGAAAAGATAAATTTTTAGATAATTATAATGAGACAAATCTGTAAAAAGATAAACACACAAAAAAATTCAATTGCTAGGTTTCTTCTATGTTGAAAGGCATTTATCACTTCTTGACAGAAGATGTTGCTGATGTTGGCTTCTTCCATGAAGCCCACCTTAATTGAAAAAGAGGTAACAAATCCCTCTTAGTATTATTATTCTGTGCCAACAGGAAAACTTTCAATGACTTACTATCTTGCTGTTTCTTTACTGACACACCTTTTGCTATTTTCATTGTTTTACTGGCCTAACTTGTAGAGTCTGTAGTGAGTACGTTCAAATCAATTCTATCTTGGGTTATTAACTACAGAGCAGGAAAAAATCCTGACATAGATTATTATATTGAGAAGGGTTAATAAACATTTTTGATGGTAAGGAAGAAATCTTTTTATTTAAAAATTCTTCTATAAATATTGTTATTTAGGAAGCCTAAATATACCACACCACAATGTAAAACAAGTGCTTGTTTCTCCTTCTGTGTATGCAAGGGAGTCTTTCTTGATTTATATTACAATTTTATTTTTGCATTGAGTGTACTTACTTTTTTCCTTTTTCTATTGGGCATAATATTTGCCTACCACTAAAACTCTTTTTTGAAGGAACTTAAATTATAAGTGGTGGTTTTATTTCAAATTCCTTGTTTAAGATGCATTCTAACCACTAAGTATAAGAACACAAAGAAAGTTCTCCACTCTCTTTGACGCAGGTACATTAGCTAAGCATAATTTGGGAACAGATTTTGCTGAAGATGAATTCTTCCATTTCTCTCCCTTAATATTTTTTTCACTATTAATAAAAAGTGCAACTGTCATGTGATTTCCTAAATATATTTCCTTTGGTCTTCTGTCTGTTTTGGAAGAAACTGGATTATTAAATCAGGCCTTCCAAGAGAAAGTAAAATTAGAATTGTGTAGTGAATGAAGACCATTTAGAAAGCAAGCTAGTATAATTTTAACTTTCTCAAATCATTTTTCTTCAATGGTATTTTTATCTATGGAGGTAAGAGGGAAAAATACAGTTTTCCTAAATCAAGTACACCCTTGACAGGAACTATTTATTCACCTCTAGGGACTATTCAAACACAGTCTTTTCTGTTACCCACCCAAGGAAAATGTCAGGATGTTTTTCTACAGATCAAAATTTTATTGCACAAAGAAACCAGGTGAACCTGACCTAGACAATTAGTATTCAACACATATCTACTGTCTGTCTATCTGTCTAGCTACCTATCTACTTATATTTTTAATGCCATCTAGGTAGAACACTGTGTAGAAGATGATGATTCATTCAGGCAAAAGAACCAGAGTTCCAGCCTCCTTCTGACTTATCAGGAGTGTGCAATCAACAACCTACACACATTTCAACACCTCATCACGTCCCTTAAGGGTTATGACCTTCCTTGGTGGTGATGGTGGTGGTGGTGTCACTGCATTATTGACATAGCTGCTTCGTGGTTAACCATAACTGCTAGCTCCTGAAATGACTGTGATTTCCAGAATGTTCACTTCTTCATGCACTTTCCAAACAGTTTAATACACACATTCTGACCTTTCTATTTATTTTTTCATACCACTAGTTCCTGTTTTCTATCTCACATCTAATATAGTGACAGATAATAACTACACAGTTGTCATGGGATAAGAAGCTTTTCAAAGATTCCCCGAGAATTCTCATAATAGCTGCTTGAAACTTTGTGATCCTTGGCACCAGATGGGATTAGTGGGAGTTCTTTCCTTAAGAGTCCGTCTGCACAGTGACTCCTTAGAGGTCAGAGATCACTCAAATATACTTCCATATTTCCTTGAATTAAAATTACAAAATGTGAGTGCTTAAACTTCAGAAGTATCTTTATACTCTGTGGTGATGTCATGCAGATGTTACACACTTAATTACTTAAAATGGTAAATAACGATGGCTGCTATGAATTCTAACAGTGTAAGCCTTTGAAGACAGAATATTCAGGATATTTAGGAAATCTTCATAGGATTCCCTACGTGAAGACAGGTGTTATTCCATATTTACCTTTACATTGGTGTGCGAACTAGCGTTTTAAAAAGCTAAGTGTTTGTGACTATGTTAATTATTTACGTAGAAAACAGAAGTAGATCTAAGCCTCATTTCCCCTGGGTGACTGTAGTCTGCCTTTGTCATACAGAATTAGATGGAAATCTTCCTTTGGCTGTGAGTGTGAGAATTGGTCCCAATAAAAAAATGTCCATAGGACCAAATTTTTTCTTCCACTTTAAAGATGTCTTCTCAATATTCTGTAGTAACCTAAATGGGAAAAGAACTTGAAAAAGAATAGACACGTGTATATGTATAACTGAATCACTTTGCTGTACATCTGAAACTAACACATTGTTAATCAACTATATGCCAATATAAAATAAAAAATTTTTAAATAAATAAATAAATAAAGATGTCTTCTATGGGAAATAATAGAATAATTTAATCATGAGAGGACCCCATTAGTTATCATACTAGTTACCTGTCATTCTCATGGTCCATGGCTGGCGCTTGCTGATTTACATACGTATTCATTAGCAACTGTGGACTAAGAACTGAGAGGTGCTTCAGGGTTATAAACAGTAGATTTGATCCTAGCTCTATAGAAGTGTATTTTCTTTTTGCATGATTTTTTTAAATCTCATCATAACATTTTGAAATTGACTTATATTTCAGGCCCATATGTAAAGTATAAGATAAATCAATAGTAAAAGACTAGAAAAAGAAGTGCAAGAAATAAACAAGGACTTCCCTGGTGGCACAGTGGCTAAGAATCCACCTACCAATGCAGGGGACACGGGTTTGAGCTCTGATCTGGGAAGATCCCACATGCCGCAGAGCAACGAAGCCCGTGCACCACAACTACTGAGCCCGTGTGCTGCAACTACTGAAGCCTCATGCCTAGAGCCTGTGCTCCACAACAAGAGAACCCACCGCAGTGAGAAGCCTGCACACTGCAATGAAGAGTAGCCCCCACTCACCACAACTAGAGAAAGCCCACGAGCAGCAATGAAGACCCAACGCAGAAAAAAATTTTAAAAATTAAATTTAATTTAATTTAATTTTAAAAAAAGGAAATAAACAAATACTCAAAAAAATGCCAGCAAATAAAAATGACACAGATTCCCAAACCATTTTAACAGAATTAAAGTAATAGAGTACCACAAACAAAATATATGCTCTGTTATCTAAGGCGCTGACAGAGCAGAGATTGCAAAAATCAATGCACCTATAAACCCAAGACATCTTTTAAACAACTGCTTAAAACTCAAGTCCCTACTAAATCATGAATCCAGGTTGCTAACAAATAAAAAATTGGCAGACTGAGGCTTCATCTCCTTTGACTTCCTCTCTTCAACTTCACAAACTGGGAAAATGCAAAATAGATAAGAAGACAGTGATAAAATTAACATTTTACCAACTTCACAGATTTCATTTCTAGCCACTAAAATAAACTGGAAACAAATTTAAAGGTGATTCAACATAAGAATATCATTTCAACAATGCTGACTTGAGTTCCTACTATGTGCCAGTCATTGTTTCACTAGCGTCTGATTCAGCAAGTTAAATTCAGTGGAAATTGCATCTTCGAAGTCCTCCCCTTCGTCTCAGAAAACTGAGTCAGTCTAAAATGAATCTCTGCTTACATAACTGACTTCCTCATTTGCCTTGCTGAAGGGAATGAGCTTATCAGAATCAGCGTAGTGACAAACCCAAAAGTTTCTTGATGAGATCAGATCATACAGTTCCAGTAAATTAGCACATACCAAATACAGTATCTGCTGAATCTTCAGTATTCAGACTCCTATCCATTGTCAGCAGTAGAAAATGACCTTCAAGAAGGCTGCTTAAACTAAGACTCCTGGAGCTAATTGAGGCTGTGACTAGACCCAGAAATGTTGAATCTTTGCTCTACTCTTCACATTGAGACACTGTGTCCTCTCTGACTTCATGAATTTATTTATTAACTATGGAGAAGTTTTAATACACCAAATAAGTCCAAAAAGACTTCTTTATGCTGCATTCTAATGTTCTCAGGGTTCCTTTGGCTGCAGCCTCTAATTTAGAACTGCAAGTTGGCAGATGCTGAATCACAAGACTCTTTTATGGCTTTACCACCCAACCTGAGCCCTGGGTTCCTGTCAACGTTTTAAAGTTTTCTCTTGGTTCAAAGAATTTAATGAAAGAAGAGGAAGACTATTGAAAATCATATGTAAAATATATTTTAATAAGTGTGAATTCATTTAGAGATCATGATGTACTTCTGATTTTTGCCTCATGTCATTCTAGCTCATTTCATCTGCAAATGAGCAAAAATTTTATATACAAATTTCTCTTTCATGAGCTACTTTAAAATTAGTTTAAAAATACAACAGTCGTACTTAACATCTCATGTAAGTTTCATGTTATGTCAATTTACTTTTATGAAAGATTAAAAAATTTTCCCAAATGAATATGTCCTCCATTTTTATATCTTATTTGTCATAGAGTCTGAATGTTTGTATAAAAAGCAAAAAGTTAAACTTTCACATTTGATAGATGGACTTCCAAATTATATATTTTTTGTTGTGGCACCATATCTTAAGGCATTTTGTGATAACCCCCATCAAAATACTAAGCTTCTTTCAACATTCTTCTACTGGTAAAAGAAAAGGAAAAAGAAACAGTACTGTATACTGTTGTGTAAAAGGTTGTTTTATTTTCCAACTTGTTTGTCAAGAAATTTCCCTGGATTTGAGAAAAATCTTACGAAGTTCAAGTAGCCCAGTTGTAATATGAATAAGTAGCTTTTCAGTGAAATATGACTTAAACTGTAGAAGTACAATAGAGAAAAATGGATATCTTTAAAACAATATGAGACCTAAGTCACATGACAACATTCTAGTGTTTTGTACCCAGAGGTGCCACTGGCTTAATTTCTCTGATGTTTTCATCTCACCTTATTCTGAGCCTACAAGGATGCTGATGGAGTACGGGTAGAAACAGCCAGAATGATTTTCTCCAATGAAGGCAAATAAATCATTACGAGAGAAAACAATATGTATGTCAACAGCCAAGACACCACTGACACCAGTACTGCTAGGAATAAGCATATGACCATAACCCCCACTCTAAACACTTGGGTCTACAAAGAGATTTAAATAATGTTTGGGGGGATGCTGAAAAGTTGTATCAGCCGTTTTACTTTTTAGAATTCAAATTCTGATATACTTTGAGACCTTCTGCTCACAAACAAGACTAAAGGCTCAGAATAACAGCCAGCTGTGTCCTGAAAATCTGTGAAGTCCAAACAAACCAGTAAGAAGTTCTCTCACCGAGCCTTAATCCTGGAGTCCACCGAAAAGTCCTGCCTTACAGCCCAAACATCTTGAATACTTGCATCTAGGAAAAGATGAGCTCTGTAAACTACCGCTAATGACCTTTGAACTTGGTACAAGGTCTTGACCATGTCATCCCAAAAGGTACTATACAATGAGTTGCAGTAAGGGAAAGAAAAGGAAGCATGAGATGATCCGCAAAGTTCCTAACTCTTGTTTTCTGTCTGAATATACGATGTATGCTTATACACCAACACTATTTCTACTGAAGACTAAGGACATTTCTTCTTAGTTGTAATTGAATGCTGTTGCTCTGCTCCATGTGGGCTGCAGATGACTGTCCCTTGGGAAACAGTCATCAGGTGGTGCCTGCTGTATTCCCTAAAATAGAAGCAAAAGGAATGAGGAGATATTCAAAGAGACCTCAGCAAGAGATCACAGAACACACTGTGAGTCTTATTCAATTACTGCTTAACCTTATTTGTAATAGCAAACAAAAGGGATATTTTTGAAAACCCCTTGGGATAATTTCTGCCTCCTAGAATTCTGGCCATTTTGTCTTACTGCCTTGTAAAAGAATCTATTAATTGTATAAGAGAAAGAATTCTTCCTTGATCTTTCCAAAAATCCTTGAAAGGTACATTTCTCACCAAGGACCTTGAAAGCATATTTCTAGCCGATGCCAGGAGTACTTGCTCAGAGATTTACATTTCACAAATGGAATCAACAGCCTAAGGAGGATATTGGTGTTTGTACTGCAGGGCTGTTCTACCTGACACATTACACCATCCTAAATGATGCTGTAGAACTGCCATGGATGTAGAGTTTACATAAAGTGCTCCAGGGGCACTTCCTGACAAAAACCAAAGCAGATGTGTGTAATAGACCAAAAAACCCCTTCAGCATTGAGATGGTATTCCCTGTACACCCTAAATTAAAGAAGTGGTCTCAAATAAAATACATGACCATCACATAAATGCTATATATTATCAGCTGTTATATATTGTCCCATGACCACCTACTGAAAATAAGGCCTTGACCTATTTGTTTTTCATCATGGTACTTATCACTCTCTAGAATTACATTATATGCTTGTTTCCATGTGTATTGCCTCTCTTCTCCATTAGATGTAAGCCCCATGAGGACCGGGGCTTGTCTTGTTCACCATAGCAACCAGAGCATAAGAGCATGCCTGGACCACAATTGATCCTCAGAAAGCACCTTTTGAACAAATGAATGATGGAACATTCTCACCAATATGGCAGTTAAACACAGAACGTAAGTGCTCCAAAAGGTGGATAGGTAGGTTCACACATTCAAATACCTGCCTTGCATGTGAAGTTTACACCTTTGTTCCACTTATGACTAAAGGATGCAGAGCACAGAATCTATGAGAGAAAGGTTCAACTTAAAGTGAATCTCAGGACTGTCATCCCAGCTCACTCTCTCATGATCTTTATTATTTTGCAACTGTAGCCCAGAAAGCAGGCTTCACGGCACTACCGAGTTTACAACAGGGTTCATCCAAATCATAGGCCTCTGGGGAAGGCACAGTTGACGCTGGTAAATAAATTGAGGAAAATGTCTTTCAAAATATTGTTTCACAGTGCCCTTTGCCTAAGTGTTGAAATCACTAGGAGTTCTTCAAAATTATGGCATAAATATTCCTAGAAATTATGTACTGAAAATGTGCAATATAGATTTTCATGGAACTTAAAAAAACACACCCATTAAAAGCTTATCTTCTACAAGAAAGTAGGAAGGGAAGAAGTAAATGCCTTGCGGATAAGAATATTCTTTAGTCTTTAAGTTTAACCTTTATGAAAATATAGCTATAGACCCTCAGGGAACTTTGTATCTTTGAGACTCAATGTTTCAGAAAAATCCTAAAATAGCATTGAAACCTGAGTAGCTCACCTCTATGAAACCACAGAGAGAGTCTGATAAAACCTAGAGAGCAAACAACTAGAAAAAGGGTTTTGAGCCATGGTCTATTTTAGAGTATTCTGAACAGTAGTGTTCTATTCCTAGGGTATGATTTACAGTCCTCCCTAAATCTGGTCTCCAGAGCTGACTTAGGCTAATTTCTAGATCCTACTGCATCTACTTAGATCTTGTGCCCCATATATTTTGAATGCTAAATGCAAAACATATACACTATTGGTGGCTATATTTTAGATGGAGAATGCAATTCTTCCCTATAGTGGCAATATAGCATCCTCTCAGTTATAAATATCTTCACTTCAATGAGAAAAGATGATGAAATTCTTCTTGAAGACTCTCAAAGGGCTTGCAGATTTTTAAAAATATTACTGCCACTTTGTTTAGAAGAAATACAGTTTGGTCATAAAACCATCATTTGTGATTGGATTTATGAACATGACATGCATTTGCATGCTGTGCATGAAAACCCTGCACCAAAGAGTGGTTTCCAACAAGGAAAGTGCTGCTAGTCAGAATTTTCTGTATTATCATTAGCAAATTTCAGTTCCCCAAACCTGTTGAAAACAAATATAATTCAAAGATCCTTCCTTTGCATGGACAGAGGCTATCACTTTTAAAATTCCTCATACCCTCACTGAAATGTTTCCAATAAGGAAGGGAAATTCATTTTTTTTTTTTTTTTTTTTTGCGGTACACGGGCGTCTCACTGCTGTGGCCTCTCCCGCTGCGGAGCACAGGCTCCGGACGCGCAGGCTCAGCGGCCATGGCTCACGGGCCCAGCCGCTCCGCGGCATGTGGGATCTTCCCGGACCGGGGCACGAACCCATATTCCCTGCATCGGCAGGCGGTCTCAACCACTGCACCACCAGGGAAGCCCAAGGAAACTCTTTTTAATAGATGTCTCAAAACACTTTCTCTTTTAAAGTTAGGTCAGGAGAAAAGCATCTTTCTTTTTTAGTTATTCTATTTGTGACATGCTAGGCTCTTATGATCTATCTGTAACTTGCCTGGAACAATCACTGAGCACAGTACTTAGGAGTGTGTGAATTAAAAGAAGGAATTACTTACTAAATCTAATTCATTTATTCAGCAATCTTGATTAAGCACAAGAAAATGTACCAGTACTGGATTTTTTTAAGTAAGAAGTTGCCTTAAAAAAAGCTCACATTTAATATTCTTATACTATAACTTAGAAGGAAATAAAGGTAAAGTAAATGTACATGTGATACTATGTGATTAAAAAAAATGTAAAGTGGCAATTCATTAGCATGTGGGAGAACTGGTAAAGCTTCCTGAGAGGTTGTCATTTGTGTTTGGTTTCAACAATTGGTAGATTGGTAGGATTTTGCTAAGTGGAAAATGAGGGCAGTCTGGGGGATGTGGAAAGCTCTGACTCAGTGATTGGGGGGCTTCTCTCAAACCTGGTAGTGGGCTCAAATCCAAATTTCATGAAAGCAGATGCCTCAGACTGACATTGGAAATATGAAATGAAACCTAAGGTTTAATGTACATTTCTCAATAACCACAGTAAGGCAACTATTAGGTAATTTGGTGATTGACTAAATTATTTGCCCTGAACTAGTCTTCATGGATGAGATCCGTATTTTAATTATCCAATGTTTATATACAGAGAAATTAAAAATTAAAATTCTATATTTTGAACATTTTTTACTGTACTCCTTAAGCGAAACAAGAATTCCTTTATGAAATAAAATGCAAATGAGAACACAGTTGGCAGAATCACTCCAAGCACGTGTAAAGCAGCATTATCACACCGGCAGCTGCTTTGGTCCCAGTGTTTTATCCTGTCAATAGGAAAATCCTTGATGTGCCATTGAATACACAGTTATCTTGACAGCTGTCTTCATCTAATATTCAAGATAGCTTTTACAAAGTCTCAGTTATAATACTAGCCTGAAATCGAATGTGTGCTCTTTAAGGGATGATGAACTTGATTTGATGCTTTCTCTGCTGTGAGTCAATTCAGATTCAAAATTCTCACGGATGGGTTTCACTGTCTTCAACTGACCGTCAACTTAAGATGTTCCTAGCCAAAACCCTAGTCTTATCAATTACAGTTCTACACCACCAGTTTTACCTAGATTTAACTCAAGAGCTATTTTCATCAGCTTTCCACCCTGTATTGGGTCTGACCTTTCAAATAACGTAGCCACTAAATTCCTATCATCCAAAATAAGAAAGAACTGTTTTAAAAGCTGTATCTTGGTTCAGGAGAAAAAAAAGAATCTTCTATGACATTAACTGTCTCAAAGCCATTTTACTATTTCCAGTCTACACAAGATTGTTGGGACGGAGTTTACCAGATTGAAACTCATCATTGAGAGGGAAGAAAGGAGAGAAGGAAGGAAAGAAGGAAGAAAGGAAGGAGTAAAGGAGGAAGGAAATAATAGAAAGAGGGAGGGAGGGAGGGAGAGAGGGAGGGGAGGAAGAAACTGAGCAAATACTTAAAAGCTCCCAAAATGTGGTCTGAAAGGCTTCCCCCTTCACTGGTTTTAAGAAGCTGGAAAGTCAAGCTCTAGATTCAAGAATCAAACAATACACTTAACTGATAAATCACTTTAGATTTTGGGTTCTAGATGCACCATCTATATGATAAGAGGGGCTTCTGTTACTACTGAGAAAACTGAGCTAAACACACATATATTAGTCACAGTTCTTGTAGGAACAGATGGCTCACTAGGCGATGAGAGGATGTTCAATAAACTATTTACAAAGCTGTGGGCAGAATGTAGGGACGCCACGGGGAGAGTGCAGGCCCAGGGCTAGTAGGAGTAGATGGCCATTATCATCCCCAGGCCTAAAGGAACCAGGAACCAAGAAAGGCTGTGAGCAGAGGGCCAGCCAACACAGCTTGTGACCTCAGATTAACGTACGCAGCCTGCCCTTGGCAACTCCGCGAATGAGGAACCAGAGAAATAAATACCCCAATCTCACTTTTCACTGTCCCTCTGATACCCAGCTAGTGCACCCCAATGGTGAAACTCAGTGGACGGGAACCAGTGAGCAACGTAGCCCAATGCTCTGTTCCAAATAAATCCCCTCAGAAGCACAGAGTGGGGGGATCAGTGAACAGGACGGAGAGCAGGTCTGGGGGAATAACAGCAGAAATCCAGGACATCACACAAGTCAGGCACATTATTGCAAGCAAACAGCAAATTTATAAAGAAAGAAGGAAAATAACAGGGGGAAAACCCAAACTCCTAATTTCATTGATAAGAATGCTTTGGCCTTAGAGTCTTAACAACACAGACAATTCAAAGCTTTTGACTAGAATGTAGTAACAAAATTATACCTGCACACATAAATACAGCAAAGTAGTGTATTCTAGTTATTACAAACGCAAGAAGTTTGACCAAGAGTTCACAGATCAGAGACCTTTGCAAGCTCTATATTCAAGAGAAAGTATGCATGAGAATCTTGTTTGGGGCTAAAAGGAAATGAGAATTGAACATGGAGACACAGGGAGAGGCAAGGGTACTAGAGAGTTAGTAGTACAACGTCTTTCTTCTCTTACAGGCTTCTTGGATTGTTTTGAGCTGTGGTGGAGTTACTAATGTAAGCATAGTCACTCAAAGAGGCAAAGAAATATAGTGTTTTTATAGTTTCTATGATTATCTGAGCTCATGTATAAGGTCCCAACATATTAAGGTAGCAGGGGAAGAAAAAACAACTATATTTAGTAGTATAATCCACTAATTTCTGTCAATCTATTAATTTGAATTTTTTAAAGGTAACAGCCTTTTTTTTCTTTTTTCTCCTTTTTTTTTTTACTGAAGTGTAGTTGACTCACAAAGTTATATTAGTTTCAGTGATTCAATATTTTTATAGATTACACATTATACAGGGTTACTGTAGTGTTACTGACTATATTCCCTGTGCTGTACGTTACATCCCTGTGACTTATTTTATAACTGATAGTTTGTACCTCTTAATTCCCTTCACCTATTTTGCCCCATCACCTCTGGGTATTATGCTTAGTGAATGAAATAAGTCAAACAGAAGAAGACAAATACTGTTTGTTTTCATGTGTATGTGGAATATAAAAAGCAAAACAAAAGAACAATATAACAAAACAGAAACTGATTCCCAGATACAAATAACACACTTAGTTTTTTTTTACATAAACGTCCAACCTGTCTGATTTCTTCCACCACTCTCCAAGATGGCAACTGGGCGTGTGGAGAAGCAGAGTCTAAGGGGCTTTACGGGGGTGGGAGGAAGGGGAATCACATGCAGGCCTTTCCACTGTCCTCTGGCTGCCAATCTCAGCCATGTCCCGCCCTTTGGCTAGTATCTGTGGTGGTTCCTTCCTCATTTGGTCGGGGTCTGCAGTCATCCCTGCTGATTAGACCTCACTGGGCTCCTGTGAGCGCTGAGAGGCCCTGAGATGAGGCTGTGACTCCCCTTGGTCCTGGCCCAGTTATTTATGTTAACATGTAATGGGTTTATTATTGACATATTAAAATGAATTTTTAAATAAATATTTTCTCAGTTTTCAGTTCTATTAAGTAAATAGCAATAACTCATGTAATCAAAAGCTTTTTCAGATCCTCAATAATTCTTTAACAGTGAAAAGGCATCTTGAGACCAAAACTTTGAGAGGGCTTCCCTGGTGGCGCAGTGGTTGAAAGTCTGCCTGCCGATGCAGGGGACATGGGTTCGTGCCCCGGTCCAGGAGGATCCCACATGCCGCGGAGCGGCTGGGCCCGTGAGCCATGGCCACTGAGCCTGCACGTCCGGAGCCTGTGCTCCGCAAGGGGAGAGGCCACAGCAGTGAGAAGCCCACGTACCGCAAAATAAAAAACAACAAAAAACAAAACTTTGAGAAATGCTGCTCAGTCTTTCAGTACACTCCTTGACATATTTTTTTTAACTGTTATTTGGAGAGCCCTCCACCAAGCCATAGCCTCACTAAGAGTTCAAAAGAATCAATGTGGATGTTAATGCTCCTTTTGCAGGAAGCATCAAGGTTCTCCTTCCTGGGCAATAAGCCCATGGTTCACACTTGAGGGTAAAATGTTGAAGTGTTGATTCAAAGGGGGGATTTTAAACCTGTTTTGGCATCTGTGAGATATTGCCTGTAATACTGTTCTATGTGAGAGGATTAGGGAGACAACAAACCAAGATGCTGGGCTTAGGTGGTACTGACCAAAGCAACAAAGGTGACAAGAGTTGGGGAGCCATACAGCTGTGGACACTCCTGGGGGCTTCCAGAATGGGGCCCTGGTGAGGCCTCTTGATGAGGCCTCTTGATGAGGAAGCTTAGTTAGTAAAACATAAGCAAAAATTTTCCTGACACTTGGGGCTCCTAGAAGAAATGTGAAAGGGTGGGAGTGGACATCCTGGGTCAAACAAGCAAGATCCATGCACTATCAAAAGCCAGTTGTTAATCTTTGAGATAACACTGTTACCTATGGACTGGTGAAGCCTGGAACATACATATGGATTATACCTATGATCAAGTACTGATGCCCGAAAGTTGTTATAGGAATATAATACAACCTGTATATTGTAGTTTCTGAGCCAGCCAAAAGATTTTTAATTTTTTATTCTTATGAACATAGAATGAACACTTTTATTTCAAGTGTTAAAATATAATAATTAGAATCAATTTTTTTTGAATACTGCATATGGTTTTAAATATTTACTTAGAGTGAATCCTCATCTAATTGTCTGATCAACCCTGAAATATAGATATTATTATTATGTATAGATAATATTAATATTATTATCCCCATTTTAGAATTGGGGCACTAAGAGATTTGTTCACACAACTAGGAAGTGTTAATAAAATATGACTTTTGAATTTTTTTCTTCTCGAATCTACTTAAACAGAAAAATCAGACACTCTTTAATGATACACATTTACATTCAGTATATTTCTAATATAAAAGAGTCACTCTTCAATTCTCCATCATACCCTCCCTCCTTGTCACAGATACCCATCTGAAATGGTCCTGAGAAAAGCAATCTGATTAAATTTGCTAAGAGGGCAAAATTTCCCAGTAAGATTTAGTGATTGCTACAGTTGGAATGTTCTGAAACCAGGGCCATGTTCCTGTCATGGCAAATTCGGTCACCATGGCAAGACATGGAATCATGGGATGACAGAAAGTACAAGTACAATATTAACCGATGTCCTCTGTTTTATTTTTCCTTGGTGACATTTAACACATTGAATGTAAATGTTCAGAAACACAAAATGCTCTGTTAGATGGTTTAAAAGAGGTGGGAGAGGGGGAGTAGCACATAAACTGGCAGGCAATATAATAATAAGACATCGACTATCATGAAAATTTCAGGAAATGTTCTTTTTCTAAGAATGTCTTTTAGAAGTTATCCTTTAAGTAATCCAGTAGTTTTTTGGTTTGTTGAAGCTATTGCTTTTTTAAAATTTTATTCAAGTACAGTTGATTTATAATGTTGTGTTAATTTCTGCTGTACAACAAAATGACTCAGTTATACATATACATACATACTTTTCCTATTCTTTTCCATTACGGTTTAGCACAGAATATTGAATATCGTTCCCTATGCTGTACAATAGGACCTTGTTGTTTAAACTACTGTTTTTAAGTTTGGCAAAATTGATTTTGTAAACCTCTGGGTGGTAAACACAGGGAGGTTTTAATATATAACCTTCTTATTGTGTATGATAATATTATACAAGAATTAATCAAAGCATGAACATCTTAAGCTACTCTAAACCACATTGAATGTTAGAAAATGACAAACTTTTATTTTAAATCTCATACATTTCAGACAGTATGTACAAAAGAGAGGTAGTATATCTTAGTGGCTACACTTGTGGGCTCTGGAACCACATTCTTTGGTTAAAATTCTGGCTCTATTATCTATTAGCTGTGTGACCGTGGGCAAGTTACTTAACTTTTCTGTGTCTCTATCGCATAATGTGAAAACGAGTTTAATAATAACCATATTCACCTCATAGGAATTTTTGTTATGAGAAATAAATGAGTTAACATATGGAAAGCACTGAGAAAACTTCTTGGTACATAGCAGGCATTAAATAAAAGTAGGCTACTAGAACATCTTAGAGCTGCTTGACTTTTACTGCGGCTCTAATCTAAATGTCTTGCAGGAAAAACCCAAATGAAGCATGATGTTTCTCACCAAATTAAAACAAATCCAAACACAGATATATATTAAAAAGAAATATAAATTCAAACTCAAAGGACCTGAAAAAAACTTAGCTTTTACTTATGGTTTTTTGCAGATACAGGATTAGCCACAGCAAAAAATCCAGCATGTGTGCTTTTTGAAATAACGTTTGTATTTGCCACATGTTTTTTTAAGAGATCAGTCTAACTGTAACAGGGAGGATACAACAATGGGAAGCAAATAAGAGGTGGCTGTAATTATCCAAGGAAGAGATAAGGTTGAAACAGACTAAAGTCATTGGAACAGAGAAAGGTAAAAGTAGAATTTCTTCATGAAATATCTAATAAATGTAATTTGGGGCTGCTCCCCCATAGATACAAACAGTATAGATACAGACAATAACAAGTGTTGGCTAAGATATAGAGAAATTTGAAAACCCATATACTGCTGGTGGGATTATGAAATGGTACAGCCACTTTGGAAGATGGTTTACAGTTCCTCAAATTGTTAAACATGAAGTTACCACATGACTGAGAAATTCTACACTTAGGTATATACCAAAAAGAATTGAAAACCTATGTCTGCAAAAAAATTTGTACCCAAATGTTCATAGTATCATTATTTACACTAACCAAAAAGTGAAAACAACCCAAGTGCTCATCAACTGATGAATGAATGAACAAGATGTGGTCTATCCATACCATGAAATAATATTCACCATAGAAGGGAATGAAGTACTGATAAATGCTACAACATGAATGAACCTTGAAATTATGCTAAGTGAAAGAAACCAGTCAGACACAAAAGTCTACAAATTCTCTGATTCTATTTGTATGAAATATCCACAGCAGGCAAATCCATAGAGACAGAGAGTAGATTAGCGGTTGTTAGCACCTGCACGAGGGAAGGATTGGAGTAAGTACTAATGGGTGTGGGGTTTCTTCTTGGGGTAATGAAAATACTCTGGGATTAGATAGTGGTGATGGTTGTGTGACTGTGAATACACTAAAAAAAAAGCCCTAAATTGCACACTTTATATCTCATCAAAATTATTACTAAAAATTAGATGAAAATGAATTTAAATAAAAAGATATGAGGGCTTATTTCTTTACCTCTTCAATTCAGAAGTTGGATGGTGTTTAGAGATACACTCAGAGAGTTCCCTTAGGAAATCTTCCTGGGGGATAAGACATTTAAACTTCTGGCAACATAGACTAGTAATGTTGGTTACTTTCAGAAGATGCAACCTGTAGACAACAATTTTATTTAGTGATGTTTTATGTAAAAGCAAATAGTTTTCAGATCAATCATACAAAGGAAGGGTAAAAGGTTAAGCAGCATCGCCAAAAAGTAGGTAATTTTTTTCATAGCACTCGAAGCAGAGGGGGACTAATTAGGTCTGAAAATGGAATACATTATTAGACCATTAGAATGATTACCCAAGAAATTATTAGCAAATTGTCTGGTGGAGTAAAGAGCATGGTGATGTTCTAAGCTTTCTAAGTCACCTTTTAAAAACTCAACTGGATAAATTCACTAATGTACTCTTAACACCCTCCAAGTTGTTTCTTTCATGGTCACTGAAGCTTGTACACCCTTGAGTTTTATACAAGAGGGAAGTGCACCCGAAATACTTGGAAGTTGAAGAATAAGAAAATTTTTAGCTTTACAAATTACAACATTTAAAAATGGTTTGGGGGAATATATTACTTGCTATTTTACTAGATACTTTACTTAATTCATTTACCTTAGCTTATTAACTCTGTATATATTGCTATAAAAGGAGGCTAGAGTATTCTTGCCTTTTTTTATTCTTAGGGTTACAAGCCCACAATGCACCAAAGCTCAATAGAGGGAGCCACAGAGGAGTCAAAGAACTAGTTCTTTCATTTTTGTGTCTATTATTTTGAGGCTCTTTCTCACTTCATTGTGGACCAAAACCTCTCTCTAACAATTCTGAATCTGATCAAGATGTTCTTTCCTTTCCTAATTGTGAGAAGATAGGTGAATAAAAGAGAAGAAAATTACATTCTGCTACATGAATCACAGAAATATAAAGATGTTTCAGTTAAATGTGCCAGGTTATCAAGGTGGTAATTTCATACTTGCTCTGAAATATTAAAAATATTGAAAAATTTAAAATGTAGGTGTTTGGCTGAAAGAATGAGCTGGAATCAGTCCTAAAAACTTTTTGGCAGAAAGAATAGGAACTTGATTCCTCAAATTTTGTAACGATGCCAAATGTTCTCTTCTCCATTGAATTTCATTTAAAATGTTCACCTTCCAAGTGCAAATATATATATATTAAATGTAGTGCAGCAAATGTTGTATATATTTTTCTGAAATTTTGGCAACAGTGATTTCCATGTCAAGTTTTCTTAACCTTCTTTGTGCTATAAAACACAGCTATATTTTCTATAATCAGTTAAATGAATATAAGCTAAGCTGATCATCCTCCTTGCCCTAAATAGATTTTTGAGGGATTTCTTCTTTTAAGTGAAGGATGCTTTCCTCTTTTTTTACCTTTTTATTTTGTTTTGTTTTTTTTCTTTTTCAGATGCACCTGTTACATTTTTACCACCACTTATCAGGCCCAGTTCTATATCCAGACAATCTTCTTCTAAGCATTTTGAACCACCTCTATCATATTTGATCCCCTAATAAAAGAATTCTATGGGACCCATGGGTCTGAAGATCACAAGTCTGTGCCTTCAAAAACAGAAAATAGGACACAAGTGATTTGACAGGTAAATTCTCCTGTACGGCTCCCAGTGGAAATGGCACAGTCTTTGTATTTTGCAAAACCTGGGGTCAAATCCTAATACACACACACGTGCACACACACACACCCACACACACACACACACCAACAACTCACCAGTTTTATGATTTTCTTTGATATTTTAATTTATCAGAAGTTACTTTTCTTTGTAAGTAAAACAGAAAAAATAGTATTTCCATCAAAAAATGGTAGCTTTTTTTTTTTTGGAGAGATAGTAAATTCAACACAATAGGCAGAAAAGAAGAAGCTGCCCATCCAGCCCTCTAATCCCTCTTGCGAGCTCTCTCCTTGTTTACCTTGTTACTTGCTGTGTTTTAGCCTCTCAGGCCTGGGTTTATGTCCTCACAATCTTTCAGGCATTTGGGGTCTGTTATCATATTTGATCCTCAATTAAAAAATGGGTCCTTGAATATTTATATATTTCTCTTTTTACAGCACTGTTTCTTTTTTTTATAGAAATAATGGCATTATTTTCTTTTCCCAATTGTAAAAAAAGTGTAGAAACAACACATTTTTTGTTTGGTTTGTTGGTGTTTGTTAATTTGACTTTCTATATGATGGCACCTTTCATTTTGCATGACATTTTATGCCAAGTACGTTTTTCCATTATAAGTTAAGCTTTGGTGACAATTGTACTAAGGACATAATTCTATAAAGATTAAAAAGGGCAATTATATAAAGAAATCTTTATGGATGAAGAGGGAGCTTTCTGATAAACCCCAATTTTAAAGAGACATATTCAAAAGAGAAGGCAAAATTCAAAGAGATGGTTGGCAAAGGCTTATCAAGAAAGGCTTTCCAAGCTTTCAGAGGCTCAAGAAGTTCAAGGAGGAAGAAGTCCACTCCTTAAGACCCGTGGTTACTGGAGATCTTCAATTTTGCATGTACCATCATTGTGAAGGGAAGACCCTCAGCACTGAGAATGGTCCCTTCTGATGCAAAGTTCTGTGATTCTATGATTTATATCTTATCCTGAGCCCCGACACAGGGCCTGCCACATAGTAAACACTCATTAGAATGCAGAAAGAAAGAGTGAATGAATGAATGACCAGGATTAGCATTGTCAGAATTATATAGCTTTAAAAAGATACACATTTAAGGAAATGCTACATCAGTTACATTAAAAAGATCTCAAATACAGTTACAGTTTAGGAAACCAAAGAGCCCTTGGAACAAATATCTCAAAGAAATGACACATTCAGAAAGGAAAGGAAGAATTCTAATTGATAAGATAAATATGATTTTAACATTGGAAAATTCAAAGAAATCATATACACACATGTATAGTTTTAAGCGAGGTAGGCACAGATATATTCAAAATAACCCCACCTACCTCACCTGTACCAGAAATATCTCAATTTCCATACCTGATTTCTATGGTCTTATGTCTATAATTATTTTGGTTTATATTCTTCTCCCCATGAGATGTAAAAAACTGTATCTATAATTGCATGTATCATTGGTATTTAGCCCATCAAGTTTCAAATTTACTGAATAAACAAGCAAATTGCTAAGCTTTTTTCTAAGTAAATCTTATTTTTCCATTTACTGCAAATTTGTTATCAAAGATCTCTTCCCACAGGAAAAAGTCCCCAGCCCAGGGAACTGAGTGAAGATTTCTGATGAGGGGGAAGTTAAAGGATAACTTCTTCCCTTGACAAGAACTCTGTCCTAAGCCATTAAGAAGTTGTATAACAAGGGTTTACTCTTCAGGTCAACCAATGCTTCCTTAATGCTGTTTTACTTCATTTGCATTTCTTTTGGAAACAGTCCACTTCATTTTAACATTTGACATGCTCCTTCCCTTTTTGCCTCACCCCATAAGTCAGAGGACATTCTCCTGTGCCTGGAAATCAATTCTGTTCACCTCATTTTCCATTATGTGGATAATAAGACACTAGGAGTTAGCCAACTACCTCATACATCTGCCCTCCACACTGCCACCTAACATACTGTCCTGCAACCTGAAAGCCCTATAACTTCAATGTTAATATGAAACGAAATAGTTCCTATGTTGGAGCCTATAAATTAACACTATCACCATTTTGGTTTATTTGTAGTGAGAAGAATTAATTAAAATAGAAAATCAACAACGTTTTAGCAAGTTGATATGCATTCTACATTGCAGCAAAGTGACCTAAGAAATTTGGTCCTAACAGTCAGTATTTCAGGAGCTGTTACCATGTGTAACACATGGTAATCAGTGTCATTAGGAGGAATAGTAAAAGAGAAGATGTGGTCTCTGCCCCACAAAATATAAAATCTAATTGAAGAAACAAAACCATTGAAAATTTTTTAAATTGCATAAAGTAGTAGAACTATATTCTGGGAAATAGAGAACTGTTTAATGAATGGGACAGAGGAAAAAAACTATAGTAATTCAGAGGAATAAAAGATCAGTTGGGCTGGAATGAATATAGAAGTCTTCACAGAGAAAAAGGGACTTGCATGATGACTTGAATGATGGATGGGATTGAGAAAGCAGAGAGAAAAGAGTGCATCCCAGGCCAGCAGTGTTGGTTTCAGCAAAAGCGTAGAATCAGAGTTCAAGGCCACTTAGAGCAGAGCTGAGCTGGGGTACAGGGCCAATGACACGAATAGTTAGAGCTATCTGCCAAGATTGCAGTTCAGTGTTCAAGGTTTTAAACTGTCAGAATAAGCCCGTTGGACTTCATCTGGTAGGCTGTGGAGAGTCACTGAAGTCTTCTAGTGGAGGAATGACAAGTTTGAAAGTGTTCTATGAACAATTTGCCAGCAATGTGAATGATGAATTAGCAAGAAGAGAGATTGGAAGTAGGGAGAACAATTAAAATTAAAAAGCTTCTATAATAGGAGAAATGGGGAAAGATGATAAGAAGCTCAGAAAGGATGGGAGGACCAGGAGTGGGAGAATTGGGAAAAGAAATGGAACAAGAGATATTTTGAAGAAAGTGCTGACAAAAGTTGGTGACTGCTTAGATTTGGTAAGAAGAGTATCCGTGGCATCAAACATTAAAGCCTGGATGACTAAGACAGTGCCATCTTTGTGTCTCACACTACAGTTAATTTGCAAAATATATTCATACTGGAAATAAAAAATGGAGTCTCTTGCAGTAACCATTATCCCTTTGGGGGATGCTATAAAATGTCCTTTCAACTACATAGTAGATATTAGAAGGGTGTGCCTCAGCTCAGGTTTGCCTGTCCATAATGGCCCTTCACGGCAGTGGACAATAGCTATTTATAGTACATCATATTTATACCAAAAACCCTATCCTTCTTTTAACCGAGCTTGGAGTAAATTGGGCTGCACACTGAACACCACATGAGGCCATTGTGGGCCATCTAAACCCAGAAATCTGGAAATGAAATTGGGGAAGATTGACAGCCGCCAGTACTAGAACATTAAGGTGATATAAATTCAGGGCTGACAGAGTCACTTGAGGGAATCTATGTGTTACTGAACCAAACATGGGTCCTTTCACTAGCAGGTAGTAAAGCCAATCTACTGACACAAGGTTGTGCTGAAGAAAAGTGCAGTGTTTATTGCAGGGCGCCAAGAAAGGAGCACAGGCAGCTAGGACTCCAAAGACCCTAACTCTGCGATGGCTTTCAGAGGAAGACAGGGTGAGGGAGGGGATTTGTTGGGTGTGTGATCAGCTCATGGTCATTCTTCTGATTGGTTGGTAGTGAGGTAATTGGGAGTCAGCATCATCAACCTTCTGATTCCAACTGGTCTGGGGTCTACGTGCTTGTGGGCAGCATATAGGAGGTTTCAGTGTCTGTAAAACAGCTCAAAGGACATGGCTCAAGATATTATCCATAGTCCTCAAGGAGGAACTAAAAGTCCTTGACATTGCTTAGTGGCCAAACTATTACTATTTTGTCTTGCTTGACTGTTTTCCTTTCTTTCTGCATTTTCTCACTTCTCTGATTAAATTTACTCTTTGGAACTCAGGGAAGACCTAGAAGGCTAAAATTTTAGGTGAGTCTGTTCCAGGAAGGCACCAAAGTGTCCTGCTCAGTTATACTATGAAGGGGCAATGCAAAAATACAGTAAAGGTCATAGCTAAAAGAGAGAAAAGCAGGATAATGAGAAACTGGCAGATAAACAAAGAAAAGCAATGAGGAGAGATGTTAAACTCAGAGGGGAGAGAGATTATCTGCCTTGGTCTGGCTTACTCACCAGGTCCTGGTTCCCTCGTGAAACGCAGAAGCACTTCCTGCCTGTGGGCCAGTCAGGTACTGTGCATCCTTCCTCAAATGTCTTCTTCATTTGCAAATATTTTCTTCCATATTGAGGGTTGTCTTTTCATCTTGTTTATGGTTTCCTTTGCCGTGCAAAAGCTTTTAAGTTTCATTAGGTCCCATTTGTTTATTTTTGTTATTATTTCCATTTCTAGGAGGTGGGTCAAAGAGGATCTTGCTGTGATTTATGTCATAGAGTGTTCTGCCTATGTTTTCCTCAAAGAATTTGATAGTGTCTGGCCTTACATTTAGGTCTTTAATCCATTTTGAGTTTATTATTGTGTATGCTGTTAAGGAGTGTTCTAATTGCATTCTTTTACATGTTGCTGTCCAGTTTTTCCAGCACCACTTATTGAAGAGGCTGTCTTCTCTTCATTGTATATCTTGCTTCCTTTATCAAAGATAAGTTGACCATATGTGCGTGGGTTTATCTCTGGGCTTTCTATCCTGTTCCATTGATCTATATTTCTGTTTTTGTGCCAGTACCATACTGTCTTGATTATTTACAAATGAAGCAACTGACAAAGGATTAATCTCCAAAATTTACAAGCAGCACATGCAGCTCAATATCCAAAACACAAACAACCCAATCCAAAAATGGGCAGAAGACCTAAACAGACATTTCTCCAAAGAAGATATACAGATTGCCAACGAACACATGAAAGAATGCTCAACATCATTAATCATTAGAGAAATGCAAATCAAAACTACAATGAGATATCATCTCACATCAGTCAGAATGACCATCATCAAAAAATCTACAAACAATAAATGCTGGGGAGGGTGTAGAGAAAAGGGGACCATCTTGCACTGTTGGTGGGAATGTAAATTGATACAGCCACTGTGGAGAGCAGTATGGAGGTTCCCTAAAAAGCTAAAAATAGAACTACCCTATGACCCAGCAATCCCACTACTGGGCATATACCCTGAGAAAACCATAATTCAAAAAGAGTCATGTACCACAATGTTCATGCAGCTCTATTTACAATAGTCAGGTCATGGAAGCACCTAACTGCCCATCGACAGATGAATGGATAAAGAAGATGTGGCACATACAGACAATGGAATATTACTCAGCCATAAAAAGAAATGAAATTGAGTTATTTGTAGTGAGGTGGATGGACCTAGAGTCTGTCATAAAGAGTGAAGTAAGTCAGAAAGAGAAAAACAAATACCGTATGCTAACACATATATATGGAATCTAAAAAAAAAAAAAAAAAAGGTCATGAAGAACCTAGGGGCAAGACAGGAATAAAGATGCAGACCTACTAGAGAATGGACTTTAGGACACAGGGAGGGGGAAGGGTAAGCTGGGACAAAGTGAGAGAGTGGCATGGACATATATACACTGCCAAATGTAAAATAGATAGCTAGTGGGAAGCAGCCGCATAGTACAGGGAGATCAGCTCGGTGGTTTGTGACCACCCAGAGGGGTGGGATAAGGAGGGTGGGAGTGAGGGAGACACAAGAGGGAAGAGATATGGGGATATATGTATATGTATAGCTGATTCACTTTGTAGGAACAGTTTTTTGTTGTTGTTGTTGTTGTTTTGCGGTACGTGGGCCTCTCACTGTTGTGGCCTCTCTTGTTGCGGAGCACAGGCTCCGGACGCGCAGGCTCAGCGGCCATGGCTCACGGGCCCAGCCGCTCCGCGGCACGTGGGATCCTCCCGGACCGGGGCACGAACCCGCGTCCCCTGCATCGGCAGGCGGACTCTCAACCACTGCGCCACCAGGGAAGCCCCCTAGCTGATTCACTTTGTTATAAAGCAGAAACTAACACACCATTGTAAAGCAATTATACTCCAATAAAAATGTAAAAAAAAAAAAAGTCTTCTTTGGCTTAAGCTAGTTTGAAAGGATGTCTGTCCCTTGCAATAAAATGATCCCTAGTAAAGAAAACTTTATCCTACTACCTCTGGGTATCATAAACTGAAGTGTAATAAGCAAGAGGAAAAGCTGATTTAAGAGTCAATAGCAGGGAGATGTTTATGCATGGAACACACAACTGGAATTACAGGAGGGAAACCAGGGCAGGGCTGGAGATGACGATTTTTTAGCCAGTTAAGTGAAGGTGATGGTTGAAATTCTCTCACCAGTGAACACATGCGAAAGAACACAGACAGCCTTGGCGGGAAGAAGAGGACTTGGTAGAGTGGTCCAAGAGGTCACCAGGATTTCCAGTGAATGCCCTTTAAAAGCCAGCTGAAAAGGGGGGTGGGGAGGAAATGCTTATCCTGAGATATGTCCTTTACCCTTTGTTAAAGACGCAAGGGCATATTTATTTTGACATATAAGAGACTTACAAAACAAATTTCATTTAAGTGAATAGCTCTTTTTAATGCGGTCAGAAAAAGTAAATGCGGGTTAAATTTCAGCTTCTAAAAGTTAAAGTTTAAAAATTTATCTTGGCTATAACCTAAGTCTATTTCCATAAAGATTTTCAAACCTAGAATGGACAAATATCTTTTCTCATATAAGATGAAGTGCCTTCTTCTCCATGAAATCTTCCCAAGGAAAAAGAGGAAAGAAGTAAAGCATACAGTTTTGCACATGAAACAAAAATGTTTTTCAAAACTACCCCCAAACAAGCATATTTTTAAATTAACTACTAACGTCTCAATTACATTTTTAATGCAATATTTAAAGTATAAAATATAGGAACAGGTCTGACACGTCATTGGACAGGTATGTGACTCTATGAACAGTATTCAGAGTTTGCCTGCTACGTAGGGACAAGGAGAAATGAATCAGTTCTAAGTGCCAAGAAACAGATTTGCAATGACTTGTTTGCCTTGCAATGGTCAGAACCTAGCACAATGCAGGAAGTGCATTTGAACCTTTTGATCCTGAAAGAGTCCATGCAAGAAACTCTCCAAAGCTATCATTACACTTGACCTGAAATCCTGGATCTATCTGTAAAAACTTGTCAGTTTTCAGCAAGCCTCTAAGGGCTACATGGAGCTCAACTAAATCAGCTGTGCTTCTGGTCTGTTACATGAACTTTGGTGGAAATATTTCTTCTTTTAAATACAAATATATTGCACTTTAGCTCAGAGATAGAGCTGAAATTTTGTAAATAGTAGCAATGAAGCTCCCTTATTACAGAGGTAAAAGAGGCTGTTTACACCGTAAAATAATCAAAGAGCTCATCTTGTTACAGGAGTAAAACCCACTGGCAAGCTTTAACTATGTTAATTTTCAAACTTTCAAGTCTGTACTCAAACCACAAAGCCAGCAACCTAAAGGTAACCAAAGGAGTTGTTTAGTAAAGACAGAAATGAACTATGCCTTTTGAAGTGTTTCCAGGGAAATGTGTTTGGAATATTTAAGTCCCAAGTGAGTTACAAAGGTTATTCATTCACAAGTGAGATAAATTCATAGCTGTCAAATTGTCTGGATTCTCTGTGTGATCACTAGGGCTTCAAATCATTTATTTTTTTCTAGCAAAAGTTCAGTATTTTCACAGCTTCAAATTTGATCGTACTTTATAATTTGGAAATAAAGAATTGTTTCTCTTCCTCACCTGCTCACTGAAGCAGTAAGTCCATGAGTATATTAAAGCAGTTTTTCTCTTCTGTTGTAATTGTATTTTGTTTCTTTTAATAAAGCCGAATGTTTCTAAACTGGATGTTTCTCCCAGTAAACTAGCTGGATATAATTAACAAAGTGCCTGGTTTCACCAAACAGATGGGGGGATGGAGGATAGAGTACTGCAAATATAAACTTTACAGTGTTTTGTATTCAGCCACGTTTTCTTGAATAATTGTGAATGAAATTGTTCAAAAGTCCCCCAAAGTAAGTTTTGCCCTTTTTTGCTCTTTTAGGAGCAATCAGAGGTGGTTCAAAAAGAAAGGAAAGAATTTTATTTTAACTGCTTACTAAAACTTAAGTTAGGAATTAAGAGGAGAGTAAGAATCCTTAACAAAGACAGGTAGGTAAAAAGCAATTCTTGACAGAATACTTCACAGGAGACAGAAAAGAGCAGTGGCCACAGGCCTGGTTAACTTGAGGTTCATTTCAGGTTAAAAAATAAAGACAAGGAGATGGTTCTAGGGAGCAGAGTCCAGGGAGGGGGAAATCCAGGACTTCCGGGGGTTCTGACCCAGGGTGATTAAGCCAAGGAGCTTGTGGGCACATCTACATGAGAAAGCAAGACAAAGCAAAGAGCTGATACGTAACTGCTCTGTAAGTCCAGAGAATTCGTGGTCCAGTGAGGAGAATCATTGCAACTCTTATTGATGACCTACCATGTAGAAGGCAAAGTCAGAGGTGGTCCTGCCTTCAAGAGACATCATCTCTCTGGAGAGACAGGACATATGAAAAAGGCTACTTATAATATGAAGGAAGTGAATACTTAGTGGAGTATCAATAATTGCTGAAGGAATGTGATATTGGAGCCTGAAGGAAAGAGAGCACTGAGGTACATAGAAAAGAGAGGAGGGAATTGTAGATAAAGGGAAAGATTCCATGAAGTTGAGCAGATTGGGTTTGGGAAACTATGAGTCGATCAATTACACTTCAGCAGAGGATCCATGTAGGGGCAGAGTGGGAAAGAAGGTAGGGAAGTAGGTAAGACTTAAATTGAAAGAGAAGTTAGAGTTTGAAGGCCAGAGTCCTTGAACGCCTTTTGTAGAGAGATAGTGTATGTAAAGTTGTATAGTTAAAACTATTATTTTGGTACAGGCCTATGGGATGGAGGGTGAGAGATTGTAGCATGGAAGACATATATTAGAAGGTTATAGTAGACATGAAATGATGATGGCTTAGATTTGAGGTGTGCAAAGAGGATTAGAAGGACATGAAGAGCTAGAGTTTATCAAGTATTTGCTAAGTGCCAGACACACCGCTAAGTGCTGTAAAACATACGAATGTACAACAAAGGACTTAAGACCTACAAAAGGTAACAGGTAAGGTTAAGTCTAGGGTGGCTCTATGGACAATAACACATTCCACATTCTTCCTTGAAAGGTGATGGAACGCTTATCCAGATATATCCAGATACAACATTCAGTTAGAGATTTAGTTACTCAAGTCATATTCCATTTTCTATCAATTATATAAATATATATTTTATATATATATATATATAACTGATAGAAAATGGAACTGTATAGAGAGATTTATGTATATAATATATGCATATCTTATCTATATATACACATATATATAAGATTCTATCTCATAAAGCAAAACAATTTACATAAGTTTTTTAAAAGATCAAACATTGTTTTTTAACATATTTCCTAACACTGGCCAACTTTAGGCCAGATGTCTCACACTTCACAAATACGTATGTCATTTAGTTGTTTATAAATCAAATGATATCTTAACGATCTAAGGAAGGATGGCTTTTTAAGAAATTGTATTGTGAATCTGTAAGTTGTAACAGAATTTTCATGATGTGATTTTACTTATTTTCAGAAATTGAAGTTTTATAATAAGGAAAGAACACCTGTACAGTCTCATAGGTTCTTTGCTCAGAAAGTTGAATGAATTTGAGTTGAAAGAAAAAAGGAAAAAAAAAAAAGGAACATTATGGGCAATTTGAGTCTGATTAAACAGTGCAGGGTGACTACAAGTAGAACCTTTATCTCTTTAGGCAAGACCACATTGAAGGTTGCTTTCAATTTGTAGCTCAAGGATATCACAAGATATCAAAAATCACAACTGACTTTTTAAAATTTAAGGAAATGGAATAATAATCACTGGACTCAATTTGAAAATATGGTAATGAAAAATAATACAGCCATGGACAAAGGAATAAGAAACACTCAACCGATCATAGTATAAGAAGCAGCAGACTCGAGGAGTGGAAATTGACAGTAAAGGAGTTCTTAGTAAAGATATAAAAAAGGATAAGGACTTCCCTGGTGGCCCAGTGGTAAAGAATCCACCTTCCAACGCAGGTGACGCAAGTTCAATCCCTGATCAGGAAACTAAGATCCCATAGGATCTTAGTTGCTGCAGGGCAACTAAGCTCACACGCCACAACTACTGAGCTCATGTGCCTCAATGAGAGAGCCCATGTGCCACAAACTAAAGAGCCCATGCACCCGGGAGCCCCCATGCCACAACTAGAGAGAGAAAACCCACACACCACAACTAGAGAGAAGCCCACATGCCACAACAAACAGCCCGTGCCACAATTAAAGATCCTGCATGCTTCAAAGACCCCATGTGCTGCAACTATGACCTGATGCAGCCAGAAAATAAAGAAAAAAAAAAATTAAAGGGGAGGAACTTCAAGATGGCAGACGACTAAGACATGGAGATCACCTTCCTCCCCATAAATACATCAGAAATATATCTACATGTGGAACAACTGATACAGAACACTTACTGAACGCTGGCAGAAGACCTCAGACCTCCCAAAAGACAAGAAACTCCCCCACGTACCTGAGTAGGGCAAAAGAAAAAAGAATAAACAGAGACAAAAGAATAGGAACGGGACCTGCACCAGTGGGAGGGAGCTGTGAAGGAGGAAAGGTTTCCACACACTAGGAAGCCCCTTCGCGGGCAGAGATTGCGGGTGGCAGAGGGGGAAGCTTCGGAGCCGTGGAGGAGAGCGCAGCAACAGGGGTGCGGAGGACAAAGTGGAGAGATTCCTGCACAGAGGATCAGTGCTGACCAGCACTCACCAGCCCGAGAGGCTTGTCTGCTCACCCGCCCAGGCGGGCAGGGCTGGGAGCTGAGGCTGGGGCTTCGGTCAGAGCGCAGGGAGAGGACTGGATTTGGCGGCGTGAACACAGCCTGAAGGGGGCTAGTGCGCCACGGCTAGCCAGGAGGGAGTCCGGGTGAAAGACTGGACCTGCCGAAGAGACAAGAGACTTTTTCTTGCCTCTTTATTTCCTGGTGTGCGAGGAGAGGGGATTCAGAGTGCCGCTTAAAGGAGCTCCAGAGGGCTTCCCTGGTGGCGCAGTGGTTGAGAGTCCGCCTGCTGATGCAGGGGACACGGGTTCGTGCCGCGATCCGGGAAGATTCCGCATGCTGCGGAGCGGCTGGGTCCGTGAGCCTGGCCACTGAGCCTGCGCGTCAGGAGCCTATGCTCCGCAACGGGAGAGGCCACAACAGTGAGAGGCCCGCGTATCGCAAAAAAAAAAAAAAAACAGGAGCTCCAGAGACTGGCGCAAGCCGCGGCTATCAACACGAATCCCAGAGACAGGCATGGGACGGTCTGTGTGCAAGCACAGGTCACTGTCCACACCTCCCCTGCCGGGAGCCTGTGCAGCCTGCCACTGCCAGGGTCCCGTGATCCAGGGACAACTTCCTGTGGAGAACGCACGGCGTGCCTCAGGCTGGTGCAACGTTCTGCCTGCCTCTGCCACCGCAGGCTGGCCCTGCATCCGTACCCCTCCCTCCCCACGGCCTGAGTGAGCCAGAGCCCCTGAATCAGCTGCTCCTTTAACCCCATCCTGTCTGAGCGAAGAACAGACACCCTCAGGTGACCTACATGCAGAGGCGGGTCCAAATCCAAGCTGAACCCTGGGAGCTGTGCAAACAAAGAAGAGAAAGGGAAATCTCTCCCAGCAGCCTCAGGAGCAGCAGATTAAATCTCCACAATCAACTTGATGTACCCTGCATCTGTGGAGTACCTGAATAGACAACAAATCATCCCAAATCGAGGAGGTGGACTTTGGGAGCAACGATATATATATATTTTTTCCCTTTTTCTCTTTTTGTGAGTGTGTAAGTGTATGCTTCTGTGTGTGATTTGTCTGTATAGCTTTGTTTTTACCATTTTTCCTAGGGTTCTATTGGTTTTTTTTCTTTTTTTTTTTTTTTTAGTATACTTTTTAGCGCTTGTTATCATTGGCAGATTTGTTTTTTGGTTTGGTTGCTGTCTTCTTTCTTTCTTTTTTTATTACTTTTTACATTTTTAAAAATTATTTTTTATTTTAATAACTTTATTTTATTTCTCTTTCTTTCTTTCTTCTCCCTTTTATTCTGAGCTGTGTGGATGACAGGGTCTTGGTGCTCCAGCCGGGCATCAGGCCTGTATCTCTGAGGTGGGAGAGCCGAGTTCAGGACATTGGTCCACTAGAGAGCTCTACGTAATATCAAACAGCGAAAATCTCCCAGAGATATCCATCTCAACGCCAAGACCCAGCTTCACTCAACAACCAGCAAGTTACAGTGCTTGACACCCTATGCCAAACAACAAGCAAGACAGGAACAGAACCCCACCCATTAGCAGAGAGTCTGTCTAAAACCATAATAAGGTCACAGTCACCCCAAAACACACCACCAGACGCGGATCTGCCCACCAGAAAGACAAGATCCAGCCTTACCCAGCAGAACACAGGCACTAGTCCCCTCCACCAGGAAGCCTACACAACCCACTGAACCAATCTTAGCCACTGGGGACAGACACCAAAAACAATGGGAACTATGAACCCACAGTCTTCGAAAAGGAGACCCCAAACACAGTAAGTTAAACAAAATGACAAGACAGAGAAACACACAGCAGATGAAGGTACAAAGTATAAACCCACCAGACCTAACAAATGAAGAGGAAATAGGCAGTCAACCTGAAAAAGAATTCAAAATAATGATAGTAAATATGATCCAAACTCTTGGAAATAGAATGGAGAAAATACAAGAAATGTTTAAGAAGGACTTAGAAGAATTAAAGAGCAAACAAACAACGAACAACAAAATAAATGAAATTAAAAATTCTCTAGAAGTAATCAATAGCAGAATAACTGAGGCAGAAGAATGGATAAGTGACCTGGAAGATAAAATAATGGAAATAATTAAAGCAGAGCAGAATAAAGAAAAAAGAATGAAAAGATTTGAGGACAGTCTCAGAGACCTCTGGGACAGCATTAAATGCACCAACGTTCAAATTATAGGGGTCCCAGAAAAGAAGAGATAAAGAAAGTGACTGAGAAAATATTTGAAGAGATTATAGTTGAAAACTTCCCTAATATGGGAAAGAAAACAGTAAATGAAGTCCAGGAAGCACAGAGTCCCATACAGGATAAATCCAAGGAGAAACACACCAAGACACATATTAATCAAAATATCAAAAATTAAATACAAAGAAAAAATATTAAAAGCAGCAAGGGAAAAACAACAAATGACATACCAGGGAATGCCCATAAGGTTAACAGCTGATCTTGCAGCAGAAACTCTGCAAGCAAGAAAGGAGTGGCAGGATATATTTAAAGTTATGAAAGGGAGAAACCTACAACCAAGATTACTCTACGGAGCAAGGATCGCATTCAGATTCGATAGAGAAATTAAAACCTTTACAGACAAGCAAAAGATAAGAGAATTCAGCACCACCAAACCAGTTTTACAACAAATGCTAAAGGTATATCTCTAGGCAGGAAACACAGGAGAAGGGAAAGACCTACAATAGCAAACCCAAAACAATCAAGAAAATGGTAATAGGAATATACATATTGATAATTGCCTTTAAGGTAAATGGATTAAATACTCCAACCAAAAGACATAGACTGGCTGAATGGATAAAAAAATAAGACCCGTATATATGCTGTCTAGAAGGCACCCACTTCAGACATAGGGACACACACAGACTGAAAGTGAGGGGATGGAAAAAGATATTCCATGCAAATGGAAATCAAAAGAAAGCTGGAGTAGCAATTCTCGTATCAGACAAAATAGACTTTAAAATAAGGACTATGACAAGAGACAAAGAAGGACACTACATAATGATCAAGGGATCGATCCAAGAAGAAGATATAACAATTGTAAATATTTATGCACCCAACATAGGAGCACCTCAATACATAAGGCAAATACTAACAGCCATAAAGGGTGAAATCAACAGTAACACAGTCATGGTAGGGGACTTTAACACCCCACTTTCACCAGTGGACAGATCATCCAAAATGAAGATAAATAAGGAAACACAAGCTTTAAATGATACATTAAACAAGATGGACTTAACTGATATTTATAGGACATTCCATCCAAAAACAACAGAATACACTTTCTTCTCAAGTGCTCATGGAACATTCTCCAGGATAGATCATCTCTTGGGTCACAAATCAAGCCTTGGTAAATTTAAGAAAGTTGAAATCGTATCAAGTATCTTTTCCGACCACAGTGCTTTGAGACTAGATATCAATTACAGGAAAAAATCTGTAAAAAATACAAACACATGAAGGCTAAACAATACACTACTTAATAACGAAGAGATCACTGAAGAAATCAAAGAAGAAATCAAAAAATACCTAGAAACAAATGACAATGAAAACACGACGTCCCAAAAACTATGGGATGCAGCAAAAGCAGTCCTAAGATGGAAGTTTATAGTAACACAATCCTACCTTAAGAAACAAGAAACATCTCAAATAAACAACCTAACATTATACTTAAAGCAACTAGAGAAAGAAAAAAAAAAAAAAAACCCCAAAGTTAGCAGAAGGAAATAAATCATAAATATCAGATCAGAAATAAAAGAAAAAGATATGAAGGAAACAATAGCAAAGATCAATAAAACTAAAAACTTCTTCTTTGAGAAGATAAACAAAATTGATAAACCATTAGCCAGACTCATCAAGAAAAAAAGGAAGACTCAAATCAATAGAATTAGAAATGAAAAAGGAGAAGGAACAACTGACACTGCAGAGATACAAAGGATCATGAGAGATTACTACAAGCAAGTATATGCCAATAAAATGGACAACCTAGAAGAAATGGACAAATTCTTAGAAAAGTACAAACTTCTGAGACTGAACCAGGAAGAAATAGAAAATATAAACAGACCAATCACAAGTCCTAAAATTGAAACTGTGATTAAAAATCTTCCAACAAACAAAAGCAGAACCAGATGGCTTCACAGATGAATTCTATCAAACATTTAGAGAAGAGCTAACACCTATCCTTCTCAAACTCTTCCAAAATATAGCAGACGGAAGAGCACTCTCAAACTCATTCTACGAGGCCACCATCACCCTGATACCAAAACCAGACAAAGTTGTCACAAAGAAAGGAAACTACAGGCCAATATCACTGATGAACATAGATGCAAAAATCCTCAACAAAATACTAGCAAACAGAATGCAACAGCACATTAACAGGATCATACACTATGATCAAGTGGGGTTTATCCCAGGAATGCAAGCATTCTTCAATATACGCAAATCAGTCAATGTGATACACCATGTTAACAAATTGAAAAATAAAAAAAATATGATTATCTCAATAGATGCAGAGAAATCTTTTGACAGAATTCAACACCGATTTATGATAAAAACTCTCCAGAAAGTAGGCATAGAGGGAACTTACCTCAACATAATAAAGACTATATATGACAAACCCACAGCCAACATCATCCTCAATGGTGAAAAACTGAAACCCTTTCCACTAAGATCAGGAACAAGACAAGGTTGCCCACTCTCACACTATTATTCAACATTGTTTTGGAAGTTTTAGCCACAGCACTCAGAGAAGAAAAAGAAATAAAAGGATTCCAAATTGGAAAAGAAGAAGTAAAGCTGTTACTGTTTGCAGATGACATGGTACTATACATAGAGAATCCTAAAGATGCTACCAGAAACCTACTAGAGCTAATCAATGAATTTGGTAAAGTAGCAGGATACAAAATTAATGCACAGAAATCTCTTGCATTCATATACACTAATGATGAAAAATCTGAAAGAGAAATTAAGGAAACACTCCCATTTACTATTGCAACAAAAAGAATAAAATACCTTGGAATAAACCTACCTAAGGAGACAAAAGTCCTGTATGCAGAGAACTATAAGACACTGATGAAAGAAATTAAAGATGATACAAATAGATGGAGAGATATACCATGTTCTTAGATTGGAAGAATCAACATTGTGAAAATGACTCTACTACCCAAAGCAATCTACAGATTCAATGCAATCCCTATCAAACTACCACTGGCATTTTTCACCGAACTATAACAAAAAATTTCACAATTTGTATGGAAACACAAAAGACTCCGAATAGCCAAAGCAACCTTGAGAAAGAAAATCGGAGGTGGAGGAATCAGTCTCCCTAACTTCTGACTATACTACAAAGCTACATTATTCAAGACAGTATGGTACTGGCATACAAACAGAAATATAGATCAATGGAAGAGGATAGAAAACTCAGAGATAAACCTACGCACATATGGTCACCTTATCTTTGTAAAGGAAGCAAGAATATACAATGGAGAAAAGACAGCCTCTTCAATAAGTCATGCTGGGAAAACTGGACAGCTACATGTAAAAGAATGAAATTAGAACACTTCCTAACACCATACACAAAAATAAACTCAAAATGGATTAAAGACCTAAATGTAAGACCAGACACCATAAAACTCTGAGAGGAAAACATAGGCAGAACACTCTATGACATAAATCACAGCAAGATCCTTTTTGACACACCTCCTGGAGAAGTGGAAATAAAATCAGAAATAAACAAATGGGACCTAATGAAACTTAAAAGCATTTGCTCAGCAAAAGAAACCATAAACAAGATGAAAAGACAGCCCTCAGAATGGGAGAAAATATTTGCCAATGAAGCAACTGACAGGATTAATCTCCAAAATTTACAAGCAGCTCATGCAGCTCAATAAGAAAAAAACAAACAATGCAATCCAAAAATGGGCAGAAGACCTAAATAGACATTTCTACAAAGAAGATATACAGATTGCCAACAAAAACATGGATGAATGCTCAACATCATCAATCATTAGAGAAATGCAAATCAAAACTACAATGAGATATCATCTGACACCAGTCAGAATGACCGTCATCAAAAAATCTTCAAACAATAAATGCTGGAGAGGGTGTGGAGAAAAGGGAACCCTCTTGCACTGTTGGTGGGAATGTAAATTGATACAGCCACTATGGAGAACAGTATGGAGGTTCCTTAAAAAACTAAAAATAGAACTACCATACGACCTAGCAATCCCACTACTTGGCATATACCCTGAGAAAACCATAATTCAAAAAGAATCATGTACCACAATGTTCATTGCAGCTCTATTTACAATAGTCAGGACATGGAAGCAACCTAAGTGTCCATCAACAGATGGATGGATAAAGAAGATGTGGCACATATATACAATGGAATATTACTCAGCCATAAAAGGAAAAGAAACTGAGTTATTTGTAGTGAGGTGGATGGACCTAGTGTCTGTCCTACAGAGTGAATTAATGAGAAAGAGAAAGACAAATACTGTATGCTAACACATATATATGGAATTAAAAAAAATTGTCTTGAAGAACCTAGGGGTAGGCTGGGGATAACGACACAAACCTACCTAAAAACAGACTTGAGGTCACAGGGAGGGGGAAGGGTAAGCTGGGACGAAGTTAGAGAATGACATGTACATATATACACTACCAAATGTAAAACCAATAGCTACTGGGAAGGAGCTGCATTGCACAGGGAGATCAGCTCGATGCTTTTTGACCACCTAGAGGGGTGAGATAGGGAGTGTGGGAGGGAGGGAGACACAAGAGGGAAGAGATATGGGGTTATATGTATATGTATAGCTGATTCACTCTGTTATAAAGCAGAAACTAACACAACATTGTTAAGCAATTATACTCCAATAAAGGTGTTTAAAAAAATTAAAAATTATTTTTTAAAAAAAAGACATAGACTAGTTTTAGGGAGAATATCAAGGAAAAAAAAATCCTGGAAAAAAGGATTAGTCATTACAATAAAAAATTCAAAATAATCATTTTTGTCCAGCCTTATTGCATTTTTTAATAAATCTAATATATTCTGAAATCTACCAGAATGTTTTGCAGGGTAGGAGACAAGCACATGGGCTTAGCAGTCAGGCTTCCTGAATGAGACTCTCAGCTCAGCTACTAATTAGCTATGTGAGTTCTTCAACCTCCTTAAACCCTAGTTGCTCGTTGCTTCTCTTCAAGAAATGCAGATAGTGGTTATCTATCCCACAGGTTTATTGTATTTTAAAAGAAAATGCGTTTAAGCACTTAGCACAGAACTTGGCTCACAATAAGAATTCAGTAATGTAAGTTGTTATTACTGTTTATAGAAAAAGTTAAAAAATCTCTCTGGTTTCTTATGAAATCACCTTTCAAGAACAAATTAGCTCTTTCTGGTTGAAGTTTTACTTGATTTAATAAACCCCATCTGCTTCCATAAAAGTATTTGAGGAAATTCACAGTTAAGGCTATGTGTCCAACACTGTTATAAAAATGTAAATAGGAAAAGTTAACCTACAGTGTAGGAAGTGGAAGTGAATATGCTTACTATTTTTGAATCTACTCTGTGTCTCCTGGCTGCAAGGGAAGGAACTGAAACTGTTACATTGTGTAAGTCATATTTTTTAAGATATCAGTTCTTCGGGAAGAACAATAAAAGCTATCACGTATTGGGATAGCACTTTCTAAAATATTTCTACCTACAAAGTTTCATTTGATTCTCACAAAAACTTTGTGAGTCCTTTGACCAGCTATGATAACCCAATTTTATATATGAGGACATTAAGGCCCAGTAAGGTCACACAGCTAAGAAGAAACAGAGTTAAAACTTGAATCTAAGGATGGTGAAAAGCACACACACACACACACACACACACACACACACACACACATCCACAGATTAACTTAGCTCTGAGCTCCCTGCAAGTAAAGGAAAAATTGATGGGGCAGCCGGGAGCAGGGGGCACACCTTCTGTTATCTGATAAAATATCTAATAAAAAGAAGCATGCCTTGGGCCAGTAGATACAGGTGTTTACCTTCTATTAAAACTCAGAGAAATAAGTAGTATGAATATTTATACAAGGGTCTTTAAACCACAAAGGGAACTGTGATTTTAGTAGAAGTCTTAAACAAAATGCAGACATGTCTTTATATGTTTCTTTATTATATAGCCTGAGGGAGTGATTTTAAATTGGTTATGTGAAAGAATTATCTTTAAACAGCAGATGGCTGGAGTAATATTTTCTAGGTAAATGGTATTTGTCGAGAGCCTACTATGTGTCAATATCTATGCTAGGTCATGTGTATACAGAGGTGAATGTTATGATGCCTGCCCTCAAAGGTCTAACAGTTCAGTGGAGAAATTCTTTTGTCATGAAATGTCCTCCTGGTGATGGAGGTTTGTGCAAAGGTAGCAGTAGGAATGAATGACAGCCCAGCTGAAATATCAAAACAGCCTGGGAAAATGGAGACTTGAAACTGCAGAAAACATTTGTCAAGTGGGCAAGAGCAGAGTGAGTGTTGCAAACAAAAGAAAAAGCATGTGCCAGAGCTTGGACATGGCAGTGAGATGTTTGCAGAAGCTAATCAATTCTGTGTTCTGGAGCTTCAATAAGATACGAGGGGGCATGATGGTAAAAGATGTAGAAGCAGCACACAGTGGTCAGATGAGGCTATATATGCCCTTCAAGGAGTGTAGAGTTTGCCCTTCCTGTAAAGGGAATGTCTATTCAGAAAGGAATGGACATGATCTGATGAGGACAGGAATTAGGACTCCCAGCATTAAGTCAGTTGGCTGGATAACCAGTTTGGCAAATGACCAATCTGTTACATTTTCTGATTCTAACAATTGGTCAAACTCATTTTCCTTATAAAGTTCACAGAGGTTGGTGAATTGTAAATTGGCTTGTTTTCATTTTGACTTTATAGCAATGTTTTAAAGAATGTGCAGTTTGCATGTGGTTCTGGGAGGCCAACATATTAGGAGTTGCAGTGGAGACGATAGGCCTTTGTCAGGAAAAGAGAGAAGGAAAGTGGTCACACAGCTCAGCCCAGACTACTGATCCGGGAAAGAGTATTTCCTGAAGGGGTTTGAGGGGACCACAGGGAGAGAATAAGGTGCAGAAAGAAGTGATTATGGAATGAAGAGAGGACATTAGGGAGACGAAGCTGGTGAAACAAAGGATCAGAGGATACGGCAGTAATCAGCAAAGGAAAGAAAGAGTGAAGGAGAGAGGGCAGGGACAGGGAAAAGTCTGAGCACCCTGACACCCCACAGCCTCCCTGGGATCCACAATCTACACCAGACAATTGATGTAGACAACTTTGTGGCAAATGTAATGTTTGGTAAACCAGACTTTCATGAATTTTGTTGCCAGGAAATTAACTTTTGGCTATTTTCTCCCCATATGTCTAGTTCCAGCATAGAATATTCAAGAATAGGAAATATCTAAGACTATCCCTGGAAGGAGGATGTAAAGAAAAATTGGATTTTTTAAAATGAGAAACTTGAATAAATTTATTGTTGAGGAGAGAGTTAACAATTGAACATACCACAAAGAAATGGGATATTTTCATATTAAAGTATTCCAGTTATTATTGCTGTGTAACAAACTTTCCCCAAACCTAGTGGCTTAAGAAGTGGTAACATTTATCTTGTTCACAAACTTGCAATTTGTCCAGGGGTTGGCAGGGTCAGCTCACCCCTGCTCCACCGAGGGTCAGTTGGAGTGGCTCAAAGGCTAGGAGCTGAAATCAGCTGAATGCTCACTCACTAACGCATCTGGCAGTTGATGTTGTCTGAGGGTTTCAGTTCTTCCCCACATGGTCCTCTCCATGTGGCCTCTGGATGGGCTACTTTGGGTGTCCTCACAGTGTTTAAATTGAAAGGCAAACATCTCAAGAGAAAAAAACAGGCAGGAGGTATCTTGTCTTTTTTAAGCTAGTCTCAGAAGTCACACAATGTCACTTCTACTGTAATCACAGAACCACAATCAAGAAGAAAGGACATAGACCCCAGAAAAGCATCAATATTCTATTTTAAGAAGAATACAGTGATTTAGGATATATATGTATGTCCATCTTTTGAAAATATAATCTGCCACCCAAGCTCACTTGTGGTGGCAGGAAAAAATTAGCCATAGGGCAAAACAATAAAAGAGCCTTGGATAGGTGAATATGTTTTCCTGTTACCAAGAAGCCAGGAATTCAGCTGATTGTGAGCTGTTTTAGGAAGAAGAAGGATCACTATAAACTTCCCTCTTAGAACTGCTTTTGCTGCATCCCATAGATTTTGGAAAGTTGTGTTTCCATTTTCATTCATCTCCAGGCATTTTCTGATTTCCTTTTTGATTTCTTCATTGGCCCATTAGTTTTGTTAGCAGTATGTTGTTTAGCCTCCATGTGTTTGTGTTTTTCACATTTTTTTCCCTTAGTTTCACACTGTTGTGGTCAGAAGAACTACATGATATAATTTCTAGTCTCTTAAATTTGTTGAAACTTGTTTTGTGGCCTATCATGTGATCTATCCTGGAGAATGTTCCATGTGCACTTGAAAAGAATGTGTATTCTGCTGTTTTGGGGTGAAATGTCTTGTAGATATCTATTATATTTAATTGCTGTACTGTGTAATTTAAGGTCATTGCTCCCTTATTGATTTTCTATCTGGATGATCTGTCCATTGATGTAAGTGGGGTGTTAATATTATTGTATTATTGTCAATTTCTCCCTTTATGCTGTGAATATTTGCTTTATATATTTAGGTGCTCTTGTATTAGATGCATGTAAGTTAATGAGTGTTATATCCTCCTCTTATATTTATCCCTTTTATCATTATATAATTCTCTTCTTTGTCTTTTGTTTAGATGTTGTTTTAAAGTCTGTTTTTTCTGATACAAGTATTGCTACCCCCACTTTCATGCATTTATGGTCAATTAATCTACAACAAAGGAGGCAAGAATATACAGTAGAGAAAAGACAGTCTCTTCAATAAGTGATGCTGGGAAAACTGGACAGCTACATGCAAAAGAATGAAATTAGAATATTTTCTCACACAATATACAAAAATAAACTCAAAATGAATTGAAGACCTAAATGTAAGACTGGAAACCATAAAACTTCTAGAAGAAAAGGTAGGCAGAATACTGTTTGACATAAATCATAGCAATAATTTTTTGGATCTGTCTCCTATATCAAAGGAAACAAATGCAAAAATAAACAAATGGACCTAATTAAACTTAAAAGGTTTACACAGCAAAGGAAACCATTGACAAAATGAAAAGATAACTACCTAATGGGAGAAAATATTTGCAAATTATATGACCAATAAGAGGTTAATATCCAAAATATATAAACAGCTCACACAACTCAATATCAAAAAACAAACAACCCAATCAAAAATTGAACAGAAGGGGCTTCCCTGGTGGCACAGTGGTTGAGAGTCCACCTGCCAATTCAGGGGACGTGGGTTCATGCCCCAGTCCGGGAAGATCCCACACACCACGGAGCGGCTGGGCCCATGAGACATGGTCACTGAGCCTGCGCATCTGGACCCTGTGCTCTGCAATGGGAGAGGCCACAACAGTGAGGGGCCCGCGTACAGCAAAAAAAAAAAAAAGGACAGAAGACCTGAATTGACATTTTCCCAAAGAAGACATACAAATGGCAAATAGGCACATGAAAAGATGCTCAACATCACTAATCATCAGAGAAATACAAATCAAAACCACAATGAGACCTGTCAGAATTGCTATCATCAAAAAGACCACAAATAACAAATGTTGGCAAGGATGTAGAAAAAAGGGAACCCTTGTACACTGTTGGTAGGAAGGTAAATTGATGCAGTCACTGTGGAAAACGTTATGAAGCTTCCTCAAAAAACTAAAAATATAACTACCATATGATTCAGCAATTCCACTCCTGGGTATATATCCAAAGAAAATGAAAACACTAATTCAAAAAGATACATATACTACAATGTTCACAGCAGCATGATTTACAATTGCCAAGATATAGAAGCAACCTGTGTCCATCAAAAAATGATTGCATAAAGAAGATGTGGTATATATATACCATGGAATACTTCTTAGCCATAAAAAAAGAATGAAATTCTGCCATTTTCAGCAACATGGATGGACCTAGAGGTTATTTTGCTTAGTGAAATAAATCAGACAGAGAAAGACAAATACTGTATGTTATTATTTGTATATGGAATCTGAAAAATGAAACAAACAAATGAATATAACAAAACAGAAACAGACTCACAGATATAGAGAACAAACCAATGGGGAGAGGGAGGGAGGAGGGGCAAGATGGGGTTAGGGGATTAAGAGATATAAACTACTATGTATAAAATAAATAAGCAAGAAGGATATATTGTACAGCATAGGGAAATATAGCCATTATTTTGTAATAATTTTAAATGGAGTATAATCTATAAAAATGTTGCATCATTATATTGTACACCTGAAACTAATATAATACTGTAAATCAACTATACTTCAATGAAAAAAGAATAAGAAGAAGGAGAATGAAGAAAGCTATGCAAGCAGGTTTGTGCTTTTTCTTTCCATTCAAATTCCAGATGGTATCTTAGTCCTGCAATTTCCTCCTTTACCTTAAAGTCAAGTACAGAGAGTGATAATTTGTTGAATTTTGATTAAAGTTTTAATCGTACTTTAAAACACTTGACACTGAATTTATCTCTTTTTATACTATAATTATTAGCAGGCATAAAATAAGACTTAGCATCAGTATTTGGGAGATCTAATTTTCACCATATATACATTCTTCTTAGGAAAGAAACAAGAAAAAGTACAAAAAAAAAAAAAAAGGGAATCAAGAAGAGTAGATAATACAATGAAGTATCATGTCAATTCCAGTCTGCCCTAGTCTTTCTCCAGGATCAGTTATCACTATCTGTTGTATTCTATGAGGTGTGAAGAGCCTACCATATCTTTCCAATGATTAAGAAAATCCCTCCTTAAATAATTTCATATTTAATAATACCTACTGCTTACCATTAAAGTATTGTCAGAATTTACAGATTGCTCACACATAGTAATGCTGATCTAATTTTTCCTTGAATGTCTATTGTTCTTACCTTAGAAATTACAAAGAATGTTTTCTCGGCTTAATGATTTCTGGAACATCTCATCTAGTGCAGAGATGTTAGTGTCTATTTATTTCTTTACCCTGGGGTCCAAAGGAAGTGAAATATTGGAAGGAAATGTAGATGAAGTAAGGAGAAATATTATTTTCCATATCATAAGCTTGGAGATAAGTAAAATAAACCTTTTCTTAACCTGTTGTGGTACATTGAGGCAAGTAGCTGTGTTAATGGGCCAATCACTGAATTTTTAAGAAAGTTTTAAAAGCTCAGAGGTTGAGTAGTTTGAACTTCCAGAAGCCATAGCGATCTGCTGGCAGAATTTCTGAGGACAATGTGAGGGTTAAAAAGGAAATTATGAATGGTGACAAACAGAGCATTTGAAGGGAGTTCCAAGGTTTGAGGCAATGTTTGGGTACTAGAACACTTAGGAAAATTCTGTACATGATTCTTTTCCAACCTAAGAGGGAAGTTTATTCCACATCAAAAAGAAAAATTACAAATCTTTGTGTAGTTCACAAATCTTCTGCAGCTCTGTCCACTCCTTTTTTCTCTGTTACATCAGAGAAAATGTCTCTTCTACTAGCAAAGAAAAATCCCTCCATGTAAGCTCCAGGTCCCTCTCCTTCTCATCTCAGCAAACTTTATTCTTAAATTGTCCTCCTTTTCCTGTATCTTCTACTTCTCCATCTAGACCAAGTTATTCTTGGCCTACACCAATGAGTTCGAATATCCTCACATCTTTCAAAAACAGCATTCATCTTCCAGTTGCCACTCCTTAACTCTGCTCTCTATCATAGTCAAAGTTCTTTAAAAACTTGACCCCAAACCCTGAATCAAAACTCTCACCCCGTGTTTATTCTTCAGCCACCTTGATGGTATCTCTATCCTTACAATTGCACTGAAATTAATTTTGTCAAGGACAGTACAACTTCTGTATTGCAAATCTAATTGCACCCTTCTATCCTCATACAACTTCAGCTTTCTCCAGTGGTTCTCAACGTGGTTAGCACTTGATCCTCTTTGAAATATGGTCACCAGTTCTTCTTAGTATCTTGGGCCAGCTTCTTCTACTCTCCTGACCTCCAAACTTTGAAGTTATTCCAGGCATTGTGTGATGCATCTTTTTATCTCTGCTCACTTAGGTGATTAAGATTTCCAGTACCATCTTTAGTAAACAACTTCTAAAACTTTCAGCTCCAGCTTAGACCATTCTACTGAGCCCAAAAATCCTTTAGCCAATGACCTATTTGAATTTCTACTTCTCCACTTGGATGTCTCATAAGCATCTTAATTTAATGTTTTCCAAACTAAAATTCTACACATTCCCCTTCCTCTAAATACTCCACTTTTAGTCTTTCCTGTCTCAGGAAATAGTATTATGATCTATCCAGTTTCTATAAACAAATGTTTGACACTTTTCTCTCTTTCAGACCCACATCTAATCTATAACAAAGTCCTGTCCATTCCATCTAAAAAACATACCTTGAATTATTGTACTTCTCTAGATCCTCTTTTCTAATAGAAAACAGTCACAGAAAAGGTTGCATACCTTTTATTCTCTTCTTTTTCCTATGTATTTTGAATTCTTTGAGAAGTAGAGTCTATTTTAAACAAATGATTTAAATAAATAAATTTGATGCAACATATTGTCCTTGAAGTTTTGGTTGTTACTTTCTATATAGGGAACTGCTTTGTTTGGCTCTTGACACCTCAAAGATAATTTTTTAAAGGAAGACATATTTCCTTACAGAACTTCAAGAAATTTGTCCTGGAAATAAAGGAATGATTTAAGTTTTAAAAAGTTCCTTTCATGGTGTTTCCAAAGAATAAATTTAGTTTTAAGTTCAAAAACTGTCTGAATATTTCTTCATTCTGTGCAGCATGAAAGTTATAGATTACTCTTCACCTCCTGAAAATTTCTGCTGGATAGAAATAAAGGTCATTCACTTGACCCAAAGTAAAATTTAGCCCTGAAGGTCAAATTCAGCCGACCCCTCCCCACTGGAGTGGCCAGGAGAATTCAATCAAAGATTTTAACAGGGAAGGAGAGGAGGAAGAGAGAGAGGGAAGGAGGGAGGAAAGAGGAAGGAAGGAAGGGAGGGAGGGAGGGAAGGAGGAAGAGAGGAAGGGAAATAAGGAAGGGTAAAAAGAAAATAAAAGGAAAGGAAAGAGAAGAAAGGAAAGGAAAAAAGTTTTATCCAATCAGCTAGCACTCAAAAACTAATAAAACCTAATGGCTTGGAATCTAAGAAACTTGAAGAACAGGATTTAAGCAGGAAAAGTTAAGTTCAGGTACCAGGATTAGACACCTGAAGTGAAAAGAAAAAGAAAGGTGTCAGCAATTTACTCAAGTCACAAAATAAGGCCGACATATTCTCTTTCCAAAGCACCATTGTGCTATGAACTGTACAATTCAAGTTCATTGCACAATATAGAAGTGATCAAAACTGAATTTTCTCCATTGTATGCCCTTAATCATAAAGAGTTTACGTACTTTTGAAAGAAGAAGAATTTGGATAACAAGAGCATGGAGATTTATTTTAAAGCATTCAGTTGACTGAGTCATAGAAACTTGTTGAATATATTTTTTGAGCTGCTACCTCAGATGAAGGACTTTTTAGAATTAATAGGCTCTGAGAGACCCAGGTTGTCAGACCCCCAGTGGCTCAGTAGGCTGTACATCCTTGTGAAATTGACAAGATGTTTAAACACTCTGAACCCAAGACTGCAGGGGAACAAAAGAGCACTGCTGATTTGTTCAAAGTACGTGTATGCAGATTCCATGTGGACATGTGGACTGAGCAGATGGCAACTGGAGATGGTTGCAACTCACTTCCCATGCCTGAGCATTCAGAGCTCAAAATATTCAAAACTTTTGAAGAATCGCAGAATTAATTGATGGAAATAACATTAGAAGAGATTCATAGAGTTTACTGAATACATATCATACTAATGTCTGTGGCTGCCTTTAGAGGTAATATCCAGATGTGTCTAAATTAACAAATGTCTGCACTATCAGTATCATTCAATTTCATGAGGAAAGGATTGTATAAATTGTGCTGACCTGGAAGTATAAATTGTGCTGACCTGGAAGTATCCCTGAAAATTTAACTTAAATAATATTTCAATCCATTTGGTCAAATTCTCTATCTTGCTCTGAAAATGTATTTCTTTCTGTAGTGAATGTTACTGGTGTCTTGGCCAGATACCTTTGACCAGGACCGGTGTAGCCATTCCCTAGTTGATGCTTTTGGCTACTAATGGCATGAAATTAAAACCTTCTCCAGGTAATTGACCTCAACTAAGCAAGAGTTGACTAATCTGGAAGGTTATGTCTCACCCGCACTCCTAGGAACAGATCACAGCCACTGACTCCCTGGAGGCAGGGATAAGGCTGCTTCAGAAACCAATTTGATGTTGCAGTGCATGCCCTAGAGCTCCCCATGGAGTGGGCTAAAGCTAGACTCCATCTGGAATTGCATCCTAGCATTAAGCACCAGTTTCTCTCCTTTTCTCCTGATATAATAAAAAATATCCACCTGAAACCCTGTCTCTGACTCTGCTTCTAGGAAACATGACCTAAAACAGTTGGTACTAGGAGTGGTCCTTTTGCTAGTTGCTAGAAGATAAACATAAAAATCTATATAATAAATATGTAGATAGGTCTTTTAAATTCATTCTTTAAGCTTGCCTTGACCTCATTGCATCCACTTCTCACTCCTAGATATCTTAGAGGTTAAAACTATAGATTCATTTTTCTGTTAGTCTAAATAAAAGGGGGACTCATTCATTTATCTGCTTATTAATTAACAAATACTTATTGAGTGCCTCCTAATTGCCAGGGACTGTTCTTAGGAGCAGTGATATAGCAGTGAACAGAATCAAGAGTGAGCCTGCCTTTTGACCGTGTTTTAGCCAGGATTCCTCTGTGAGCAGAGCTTAAAACAAAGATTTGCATGCAGATAGTTAGTTTGGGAAGCTATTCTAGGAAGCAGAAGGAAGATGTAAGGGGAATGAATACGAAAGGAGATATAACCAGTGCAAGGATGCATTATCAAGTTGGCCACCAAAAAGGGTGACTGGTGTCTAATGCTGCAGGGCCATCTGAGGAGACCAGGAAATGCTTTTCGAAACTGTCTGCCTCAAGGTTGAAAAAGGAAGGCATTCTTCTTTGACTCTCATCACCCTTTGGTCAAAGGCATTAGCTTCCCTGCAACTCCAAGCTGAACGTGCATACAAGTTTCCACTAGAAGTAAGACATATACATGTGAGCCCAAGGTGAAGTACTGTCAGATCACACTTGCACAAAGACAGTCAAAGCCTGCACAAAGATGCTCAGAATATGCAGAGAATTGGTAACCTAAGAAGTGGCTAAGGTAAAATGCAGGGACCAGGGAATTCACCTATGCCTGCCATTAAAGCAAACTTTGTCATGGAGCCTCTCTTATGGTGATGGCATGTGAAGTTTCACAGAACAAACTATAGTCTTTATTGCTGCAGCTGGTTTTGAATCTAATTATTTTTTTAATCTCCCACTCTACATTTTCCTCACCCTTGACCAGCATTTTGGCTGCTGTTCTAGTTCACATGCCTGGGGGATAACAAGACCACCATCGCTATAGGGTCTGCAAGTTAACCTTAGTTAACTTGCCCTCATTGGGTTTACTTCAACTGCTGTTCAACGTTGTCAACAGACATTGATGCTTCGAGAGACACCCTAGTAATGTCCTCTTTCAGGCACACCTCTCTCTACCTTACTGTATAGCAGGAACATTAATTAACTCTTCAGGACAATAAGGTTCAATTTCCCCCATCAAAATAATAACAGAATTTTTTTACTGCTGGTCCTTTGGCATGAAGTGTCCAAAACACCCATATGGTAGTAGTACCTTCAAGTCACTACAAAGAAAATATTACCCCATCCCATCGTAAATCAGAAATTCTAATCCAGCAGAACCAGTTTATGAGGATGAGAAGTACAAATTCCACAAATGGGTCCCTGGGAGTTATTGAGAGAAGGGCCAATCTTACTTGTACCCACTGGCTACCAGATTCATATTCTAACTATTGAACTCACAACCAAGCCAAGGGTTCAATGCATGTACAAACTCCTGGAGGACAGCACCCCACTCCAGCAGTGTCATCCCCAAGCTATTGCTTTAACCACCCACCTACCAGGCCATTCTACCATTCTACTAGGTTGATAAGGTTTAGGAAAGACCAGTCAATAGTGTGCCTGTTGTCACATCTCTTTATGTAAGGGGCTGTAAAATGGGTCCCTTAGTCAGAAATAATGTTGTGCAGGATATTATTCATATATTTCCTGCATTCTTTAAGTCTTCAGATGGTGGTTCTGGGAGATCCTCTACAGGTAAGGAAGGCAAACCCAGGTCTACAATAGGTACCCATTCTGATAAGAAGGAATCACTGTCACCCTCTCGGTTGAAAGAAGTCCATTCTAATCAATTCAGTATCAGGTAGCTAAACCCCACTGAATACACCTTGGTTTATAATTTTGACTTTGGGAACAAGTACATAACATATACATTTTTAAATTAAATAGAAAAGGAAACTAAGCAAATGTTAATCATCAAAAGCAAATCAAAACAAGGGAACATTACTTAATTGTACACCAGATTAGAATCATAATCACACAGAGACTAATTACATCAAGTGCTTTTAAAACGCAGCACTATGACCGTACGTTCTTGGTTGAATATACCATAAGGACCAAAAAAAAGCACAGTATTCAGTAGTTTTATTTTTACTGGTAATGTTGTTATTTAAATTATTATGTAGATGCAAGAATCAAGCAAATAAGTTTTACATTAATGTCATTAGTAAGCAATATTTTCTTCTAGCTGTATACACAAGAAAGTTCTAGAAATCATGTGAACTAAGTAGTATAGATTATCTCTATCACTATCACTTAGACTTCCGTCTCTACATACCATTTCCTATTAAAATAAGTCGGAGCTCCTTAGAGAAATGGCCAGTTGTCATTCTGAGACAGGAAAGTTGTGTCTGCAATATGTGGCTGTACCTTAAAGTAAAGAAGTCGTCAGAGACCAATGAGATTATGTTTAAAGACCCAGGAGCCAACTCAGATGTGTTCTCTCTAGCTAAAGATGGAACAATTTGATGGAGCATCAAACAGAATAATAACCAGGTTGAATTAAAATGTTAAAATGAATCAAATATTTTAAATCCACAAGTTCACAGTAGTGTTTTTCAAAACTTTATTGGTCAATTTTGCAGGTTGATGGGGCACCAAATTATTATTCTACAACTTAGTAAATAAAAGGAAAGAATCAAGCATTAATCTTACTTTTCTTGATTGTGTTTTGGGGAAACCAAATTAGTTAATAAGGTTACATTGTGGGGGGGTGGAATATAAAATATTTTACAGGTCAAATGTAAAACCTTCATTTTGCAGAAGGAGATGCTGAAATACAGTGAGGTTGAGTAATTTGACCAAGGTCCCTGGCTTATAAGATCTCAAATACGCATTTGGGATCATACATATAGTTATACATAATTACCTATAGTTACATACAGTTTTGTATCTTGCTTGCTTTTTCTTTGCTTAACATATGAGCATTTTCTATGTCACTAAATATGCTTTGATAACATAGTTTTTAGTCATAGTATAATATTTTATCCATTGGATGTATTTTGAATTTGTTAACTTAATATTATTGGCTGGGTTGTATTAGTTTTCTATTGCTGTTTAATGAATTGCCACAAACTCTGTGGCTTAAAGCAATAACCATTAATTAGCTCCCCATCTATAGGTTAGAAATTTGGCATGGCATGGGTGGATTCTGTGCTTCAGGTACCTCAAGGTGGAAATCAAGGTGTTGGCTACACTGAGTTACCTTCTGGAAGCTCTGGGGAAAAAAATCTACATCCAAGCTCATTCTTGTCAGAATTCAGTTCCTTGCAACTTTAAAACTGAGGTACCTATTTTCGTGATTTCTTTCTTCCAGGGGTCTATCTTGGCTCCAAGGGACTATGTGCATCCCTTGCCATGCAATGCCCTCCATCTAAACACAAGCAACAAGACATTGATTCTGCTTTGAATCTCTGACTTCCTATTCTGTGACCAGCTGGAGAAACCTCTGCTTTAAAAGGGCTCATGGGATTAGCTCAGATTATCCAGGTATAAACTCTCTATTTTAAAGATGATGGTGCCACATCTTCTTTATCCATTCATCCGATGATGGACGCTTAGGTTGTTTCCATCTCCTGGCTATTGTAAATAGAGCTGCAATGAACATTTTGGTACATGACTATTTTTGAATTATGGTTTTCTCAGGGTATATGCCCAGTAGTGGGATTGCTGGGTCATATGGTAGTTCTATTTTTAGTTTCTTAAGGAACCTCCATACTGTTCTCCATAGTGGCTGTATCAATTTACATTCCCACCAGCAGTGCAAGAGTGTCCCCTTTTCCCCACACCCTCTCCAGCATTTATTGTTTCTAGATTTTTTGATAATGGCCGAAGATGTGGCACATATAGACAATGGAATATTACTCAGCCATAAAAACAAAAGAAATTGAGTTATTTGTAGTGAGGTGGATGGACCTAGAGTCTGTCATACAGAGTGAAGTAAGTCAGAAAGAGAAAAACAAATACCATATGCTAACACATATATATGGAATCTAAGAAAAAAAAAAAGTTCATGAAGAACCTAAGGGTAAGATGGGAATAAAGACACAGACCTACTAGAGAATGGATTTGAGGATATGGGGAGGGGGAAGGGTAAGCTGTGACAAAGTGAGAGAGTGGCATGGACATATATACACTACCAAATATAAAATAGATAGCTAGTGGGAAGCAGCCACATAGCACAGGGAGATCAGCTCGGTGCTTTGTGACCACCTAGAGGGTTGGGATAAGGAGGGTGGGAGGGAGGGAGACGCAAGAGGGAGGAGATATGGGAACATATATGTATGTGTATAACTGATTCACTTTGTTATAAAGCAGAAACTAACACACCATTGTAAAGCAATTATACTCCAATAAAAATGTTAAAAAAATTAAAAAAAATAAAGATAATGGTGAGGGTGGGAGGGAGACGCAAGAAGGAGGAGATATGGGGATATATGTATACGTATAGCTGATTCATTTTGTTATAAAGCAGAAACTAACACACCATTGTAAAGCAATTATACTCCAATAAAGATATTAAAAAAATATAAAAATATAAATAAATAAATAAAGGTAATGGTGCCATATAACATAGCCTAAGCATGGGAGTTAAATCCATTATATTCCCAGTCCCCAGGACTCAGCAGTGTATGCACATGAGAGTGGGCGGGGTGGTAATATGGGAAATATTCTCCTCTCTGCCCTTTTTCTCCTCCCTTGAATGTAGTTGTGTGAGACTATGATTCTTGGTTGCTGTCATCTTCCTATCCTGAAGCAACAAGACGAAGGAAAGAGATGCAGCTTCCTGAGCATAGCAGAGCAGAAGGATATAAACAGCCCGGATCTTTGATGATATCTTTGAGCTGCTATACCTCACCTGGAATCACCTACCTCCAGAATTCTTGATCAGTCAGGTAATTACATGTTCTTAATGCTGAAATCATGTGGCTTCTCTTTTTTTTATTGAAGTATAGTTGATTTACAATGTTGTGTTAGTTTAGCAAAGTGATTCAGTTTATATATATATATATATGTATTTTTCAGATTCTTTTCCCATAGGTTATTACAAAATAATGAATATGGCTGTATGGCTCCCTGTGCTATACACCGTAGGTCCTTTTTGGTTATCTATCTTATACATAGTAATGTGTGTCTGTTATGTGGCTTAATTTTGATATTTAGGTATTTTTTAATTAGCTCCTGAATAAACGCTTTCACGTTCATGAGTACAGCATATCATTTATTTGAAATTTTAAAACATGTGAAAATTCATGTTTATTTCAGAAAACATGTCTATGTAGTAAAAGTATAAAAATACAAATAAGAGCGATACAAACCTACTTCAACATGATGGCTCCTCTCGGGTGAGGAAAATTAGTTCAGAGAGTGGTGCAAAAAGAGGTTTCCTCTGTAACTGAAATCGACCATTTATTTCATTTTTTCAAATCCTGAAGTAAGTAGAACAAATGTTAGAATCTGTTAGAGCTCATAAATGGGTGGAGGCACTTACATTCTTCCTCCTTATTTGTCTCTAAGTTTGAAGTATTTCAAAATAATAAAATTGGAATATTTCAATATTCTAAAATAGGAAAAAAAACTGAGGCAAGAGATGCAAGAAACTTTCTCAAAGTCAGGAACTTTCTATACTCTCCTAGCAAGAATGTGTTTACACACCCGCCCCCAACACTTCTCATCCCTCATTCTTCCTCTGTGCCCCGATTTGGGAAGAAGGACAAGGATAAACCATAAATAGAGTCATATGATGATCTTACTGGAAGGCAGACAGCGGCCTACCTAAGGACTGCACCAAGGAGGGAATTTTGAAACAATCAATAATCCTTCCCTTTAGCGGGGGAAGTGCTAGGAGCCAAAAATGAACCTTCTCCCTGGATCACCATTCGCCTAACAGGCCCCTAAATTCTTGATTTAACTATGCAAAAACACCACTAATTATATTCATTTATGTGACTGACTTACCATTTGAATCTAATTGCCATGCAGCAAAATAACTGTTAAAGCATATCATTAAACAACTTGAATAATTAGAGAGAGATTTGCTTGTTCTCCTAATTTAACACTAAACTTTAGGGCAGAGACTTCACCCTCTACCTTTTCTATCTTAAATTAGCTGGAGAAGAAGGCTGTGGAAACACTGACTGACTCTCCGTCTTATCAGAAACACTGGGTTTGCTGAGCATCCTGGGACTTCGAGCTGCAACTCCACAACCTTGCTCGGGTATATTCATCACAGTGAGCATTTGTCCTCTCCATTCCACATGTTTCCTCAGGGACTTCCTCATTTCACACTCTCCACACCTGCCACTCTAGACCCAGTTTCCCACTCAACCAACTTCCACTGAAAACTTGCTAATGTCCATCTCATCTTTATTCTTTCTATCCCACCCCTGGCTCTCCCTCAGCTCATCCCTCCTCTTGTCCTTTGAGACTACAGCTCCATTGTGGGTTCATTGCCTTTTAGCTAACCTCATTCCTCACACTGTTGTCGCTTGGAGAACTTGACACTGGAAGTCACAGTATCTTCCAATGCTTTCTCTCATGAAGACCATCTTCTCTCAGTATCTGCCTGCTCAGAGAGTGAAGCCGTGGGCAAAGAAGAGGAAGCAGCTTTCTCATTTATTAAGGGCACTTCCAAAACTATATCATAGAGTCACCTCTTTTCATAATTCTACTGACTTAAAGTCAATTTGTCTGTTCCCAGTTCTTCAAACCACACTGATTGTTGGTTGCCTCTTTGCCCACAGCCCACAGCACCAGATCTATTTCTTCTGTTCTCCTTGGCCTCTGATTCACATTCTTCCTCTCGACTGTACCATCCAGTTTTATGCTCAACAAACCACTATCCTCACTGATTACCCTTCAGATTCCTTGACATTATTCAGCCTTATTCTCCTTGACATTTTGAAACTCCTGAATGCCCAACACTGTGCCAAGCACTGGAAATATAGTAGTGTACAAGGTGAACACAGCCCTGCCCTTAGGAAATGTAAACACACTTACAGACACAATAACAATTTTCTTAAGTGTTGTGCAAAAAAAATCACACAGTACTACAAAAGCATATAAGAGAGAGAAAATCTATTCTGCTTCTCTGAGATATGACTTGAAAGATGAGTAGAAGTGAGCCAGATGGAAAGGTGGGAGAAGGTCATTCTGAGTAGAGACTAGCATTCACTCCATCCCAACTTTTCCAATATCTTAACACCCTCTCACAACTACTCTGGACTCTCCATCCTGGATCCACAATTAGATATTTTAATGTGCCTTCCTAAAGCAACCTAGATCCCTTTAGCTTTTTTCAAACCCAACCACTCATTCCCAAACATACATTCTAGATCACCTCCACAATTCATTCCTTTACTTCTCGCTCCTAGGAGAGCTGAACAAGATGAAATCATCATTTCTGTAGGTCAAGTGCTGGAAAATATCAGAAGTTCCACATGGTTAAATTAATACGTTATCAAATAAATTTATAGGGTAATTGGCCACCATTATAACCAATTTCAACAAGTTATCTTCCTCTAAATTTTTATTGTAACCCTGCACTTAATGTGTACTTGTCTTGGTCATTAAGACTTCCAGGGAAAAACCTTTGTAATCAAAACTGTCACTCGTCTCACTACTTCATAACCAGTAAAATCTTTTTTAAAATCTAACCTATTCCTCTCTTTCTATCAATATATCTCCTCAAAAAGTGTTTCTTTCTCTTCTGTAGGATAGCTCAACAGACAATGATAAACTATTATTTAGTTCTTTTTCTCAGTCATCCTCTTCAAAACAGCTACTCTGGAAGACTCCACTAGTACTGTATTTGTGGCTTCTGCACAAAATGAGCAAAGAAGAACACAAGATAATAAAATTTGTGTAAGGTTTTCACATACTTTATCTCATTTGAGGCACAATCCTGAAAATTGTATAAGGCAGGTAATGTCTCCATTTTACAGATGGGAAAACTGGGTCTCAGAGATGTAAGTGATTATAATGGAAGAGATAAAGTCAGACTAGAGCTCACTTCTCCTGAATCTAATTCACAGAATCATAGTCTTTCCATGCCACCTCACCTTCCTCTTGGTTTATATTTTTCAGGAAGGAGGAGAGGGCTACTGAAGAGAGTCAGGACACCTTATTAAAGTAAATTCTTTGGCTTTCTTGGGTTGAATGGTCTAGCTAGACTGACGAGGCTAGCTGGACTAGGTAAACTAGGACTGCTCAGAGCCCCTAGGCATTTATCCTTGTCCTCTGTTACTAGCCTTCCTAACATTATTACCATTGCCCCAACACCCTACTCCACTGGTTAACTTGGGGCTGCTCTCCATATTCCCATGGCTTCTGAACTCTTGGGGGAGTGGGTAGAGAAGAGGAGTTTGGAATTAGTGCTGAGCCAAGCCTTTTCCCAAATAGTGAAGAAAATAAAAGAATTGGAGAAAGAACAGTGTGAAAGTGTTACCGAGTCCAAACTCATTCTGCTGGCTGCACAACAGGCCAATAAATGGGGGAGCGAGTTGCTGGGGCAAGGGAAAACAACTTTATCCAGAAGGCCAGCAGACCGAGAAGCTGGCCGACTAGTGTCCTGCAGAGCCACCTTACCCACGTTAGAAGTCAGGCTTCTTTTATGCTAAAAGGGGAGGAGGTATGGCTGTTTGTGGCACACTTTTGGTGACTGAATCCTTTGTTCTTGCAGCTGTCCACATAGGTCAGGTCATGATGTTCCTGTAGACCTCCAACAAGACCAATGTTATTCTCTGTGCTGCAACTTTTCATCTCTATCTGAATGGACGAATGTTATACCTTTAAAGGTCAGAGCCTTGAGAATGGGCTATCCTGTGTATTTCAAGCTAGAGGCAGCATTCTTTTACAAAAGGTGCAGAGCCAGCATGACTAAGCGCAGGCAACGGAGTACACACAGCCAAAAACACAACACTTAACTCTCTGCCAGGATTTTACACACCTTTATCTCGCTCTGCCGCCCTGGAGTCCCAGAGCTCAAAAAAGCTTCCTGCACATATCTTTCAAAGTTTTCAGATCCTTCTTAGACAAACAGCTCTACAACCCCATAAGTTCTAAGTCACGTGTAAAGAGAAAGGATTGCAATCTTTTCAATCGTTATAAATTGGGTCCCCTTCATATGTATCCTGTAGCTATGATACTCGTTTTGCGTTTTCTGAGGCCTGGAGCATGCTGTATCCTTGAGAAAGGGAAGGGAGCAAATGCTTAATTAAATTGCTATTATGTGCCAGGCACTGACCTAGGAATTTTACATAGTGATACTTTCTCTGGAAAATGGAAACAAGGAGACTTAGGAGGTGGGGGAAGGAGAGGAGAAGGAGTAAAGGTGGAGCTGGTGCTGGTGGTATTAGTTTCATCAGGGAAAGTGGAAAGGAGAAGCTGTTTGGTTTTTTCATTTTCCCAAATACTACGCAGTGATGGGTATTTCCTAAGGACTGATATAGTGACCAGATAGAATATGGGGAAAATTTGGACAGCTCTCTGAGCTGGAGAAAATACCTGTAAATTTGCCATCTCCCTTCACCCTCTCATTCCACCCTTCCTCCCCTCCCTATCCTAAGATGAAATGATCTGGGACAAACTAATTGAGAAAACTAGTAGTGCATGCCTTCGGGAGGTTTTATTAGTGGAACCAGACACACTGCTATAACAGAATGTACGACTGCTCTTTTACATTGATCTAATTAGAACATTTACATACTGAATGCCTCCTGGACAATTCCCTACCAATGACACTTACAGTGTGCACCAGGCAAGACTACTCTTTAGGTGAAATTGAACAAAGAAGTCATCAAGTCTCCTTTTTCTCTAAGAAAAATAACGTTGTCAAGGTTATTAACAATCAATCAGCTGTCACAGGCTCAGCATAGATGGGGATGTGGGTTTCCTCGTACTTACAAAAGATGGGGAAACCGAAAGCCCTTCTCACTCTGAGAAGGAAGACACCCTAACACAATGAGAAGCAGCAGCTTCATGGTTTTGAACAAAGAATGGGAATAAGAAGAAAGTCATGTTGAGCAGATTATCTGAGAATAAAAGGCAAAAATATGAGATCATTTCAGTAATTATAATATGGTTAATATTCATGATTGGGTGGTATTTTACAATGACTTAAGTATTTCCCAGGTTTTAGCTCTTTTTATGTCCACACCAACTCTATGAAATCAATGCTTACTTTAGAGACATGAGAAAGTGTACATGACAAAGTCATCCATAGCGTTGGAGCAGAGTAGGGCTAGAAACCAGAATATACAACTTCTCATTCAAGCTCTCATCAATACATATGTGTAGAAAGGGATATTTTCCATGTTTGATCTTTCTACCATTCCCACACACCCCCAGCACCCCTGCTCTCCCAAAATAAGCTATTTTTGCTGCTCTTCATGGCTTGAGGCTTCCTTGAAGTGGAAGACGGGATCTATAGGTTTAGTCCATCATAGATATTCAGAACTCATTGATTGGTGGTTCATAACAGGGGTTATCTGAAAAGGGACCTGAAAGATACACAGATATTTTCAGAACCCCTATCTTAAAAAGAAATTAAATTGAGTGCAGCTATTTGGGTAACATCCTTAAAGAGAACTTCTTCTCTGTCCTAGTTTTAGACAAAGTTTCAAGGTTCTATAAAGTTCAGAAATGTGGTGGTATAAGTAAAAATAGATACCTGCATAAACTAATATATGCAATGCTAAAAGAGGGAAATAATTATACATTTCTTTGCCTTCTCTCTCCATTCTACCTCGTTCTCTTCTTAACTCTTCATCTCTACACACAAAAGAGAGGAAGCCAACCCATTTAGAATGAGATTAAGTTAAAATTCTTCATCAAATGACTGAAGCACAACCTCTTATCCCTAAATGAAAGGAATAGCCAGCATCTTCTTTTAAGCAAAAGAAGCAGCTCACAATTCAAAAGAGAGATCCCAAGAAAGATATTTCTCCAGTCAAAGGGCATTAGCATGCAAAATATATTAAGTACTGGAATCACATGAAAGAGATGGAAGACCTGATCCAAACAAGACTGTTTACATTGTTGACCAACAGCTGAACGAACATTGTTCTGACCGTGATGAGCTTTTTATGGATAGTCAACGCTCACAATAGTGGAGAAACAGATCATTCAGACACAAGCCAGACATTTACAGAGAAGTCATTCATCCCTGATGCTCTCATTTTCAGATTGAAATTTTCCACCAGTGATTTAATAATTATGCTGTTGCATATACACTGCAAGCTAGACATATGTGTTCCTTTATGGGAACTTGTCTGGCCAGCACTCCGTTGGCCTTGTCTGGGCAGCACTCCGTTGGCCCCGAGCCTAATGACCTCATTGTAGAGACTCCATCCCACTGGTCTCTCCAGCTTTGTTCAGGCTCAAGGAAGAGGAGCTCCTCTTAGTTTCAACCTATAGAGAACTAACAACTACTGAGATGATTAAATTTTCTGCCCCATTACATATGTTTATAATATTATAACTCAAATATGCAAGGAAAACATGGCTCCTTTATAAGTGATTTGCCCTTTCTGTCGAAAGACATTTCTGGTAACTTTCCTCCCTTAACCCTCTCATCTTTTCCCCACCACATCCCCAGCCTGAAGATTAAGGGAGTTGGCAGGGAAAGTGGGAGTCCACTTTCTCTTCCTAAGTGAATAGAATATTCTCTTATAGCATATCTTTCTCTTTACCAAAATGATCTCCTCATTTCCCTCTTACCTGGACCTAGTGCTGATAGGAGGAAATTTTAGACCTGCGCGGTCTCCTAGGAGTTTCGACTCGCCCAGGAAACAACAAGAGTCGGAAGTCGATGCAAAACGCAAGAGGTTTATTGAAGGCCGGTGCACCGGGGTTCCTTGGTCCTCACGCAGGAGGTCGAAGAAGGAACCCTTTTGGGCGCGAATATGTCAGTTTTATAGGTTCCCACTTCCCCGTATGTAAATTATAGATTTGGTTGTGTTCTCCTGCTGATTGGTCCCGGCTTAGGCTCGGACCAGAGAGGGAACTTGTCCCCAGCTGCCTGATTGGTCTTTGACAGACACCTTTTTTACATTTTGTTATCTCCCTCCTTCTCCCCAGCTGTCTGATTGGTCTTTGACAGACACCTTTTTTACATTTTGTTATCTCCCTCCTTCTCGGAAGGGGGCCGGACATCCTGGAAATTCACCCATTGTCTAAGAAGCCCCTATTGTCTGGAGAGTTCTTAATCATTAGCTGGAACAATGTCCCTCGAGTCCCACATTCCCCCCTTTTTCTTGTGACTATTGATTCCAATCATGGAATCTCAACCTTCTGTTCGTAAACTTTGGTACTGTTGTCTTAACATTAGAACTTGTACAGTACTGATACGTTCTCTAATAAATGCTATCAAGCAATTTAGAACACATGGTCCAAAAGTTAAAATCAACAATAAAACAATAAGAGGTCCCAACAGAGTAGAGATTAAGGTGGTAAACCAGGGGGACTTATCAAACCATGATTGAAACCATTCTTTTTCGTTCTCTCTCTCCCTTTGCCTTTTATCTAAGCGTTCCCTTAGTTTATCCATGGTTTTGGTAATGGTTCCTGAATGATCAATATAAAAGCAACATTCTTCTTTTAGAGCGGCGCATAATCCCCCTTCCTTAAGAAACAGCAAATCTAGGCTGCAACACCATTTCTGAAAGTGAGGTGAGTGATTCCTTTAGTTGAGTTATGGAACTTTCTAATGCTCGAAGGTCGATGTCTACAGCCTGTCTTAAACTTGCATAATACTGGGGTTGTTGTATGAGGGCTGTGGTTCCTGTTCCTATCCCGGCAGATATTCCTAGTCCTAGAAGGACAGCCAATGTGAGGGTTACAGGTTCTCTTTTGTTTTTTGTTTTTCCTACATATTCATCTAAAAAGGATGAGTCTGAATGGTAGATAAGTCTAGGGACTAATTGCACTAACACACAAAAGTCAGCTGAAGTATTAAGAACCTCTAAAGAGACACAAGGGGTGAGCCCCGTGTTACATGTCCACCATCCATCTTGAGGAGGTACAAGATATCTTGACCCTGAAGGGAGGCTAAAATCATGACAAAGGTGTCTATGGGACTGGGGAGGTGTTCCTATACAAGTACCATTTCCAAAAACCGAGGACAGGGTTAATTTACTGTTCCCTTCTTGCTTCCATCGACATTGGTCTGAGGAGGTAGAATTAGTATAGTTGGAGCTATATCCTATAGCATCATAATAAGGGGGAGGGGCAGCATAGCAAAGCCAACATGATTTTGTAGCCTCTGGGTTTGTAGCATTGAGAACCGTAAAGGCTGCCTGCACCAAAGAAAGCATCCTATCCTGAGGAGTCCCAGGCTTAACTGTGGGTTCTTTGGATCCAGAGGTTTCATTAGTCTCATTCTTTGTTGACGTAGTTGAAGGGGCCGGGGGAAGCAAAGGGGGGCCAAGTATGGGATTTGGGCCTATTGATATAGGAGCAGGAGTCTCAATCTTTAGCTTAAGGATCATTAATTTTCCTAAATCATATCCCCTCATGTAAAATCTAACGCCCCAAGAATGACCATTTATCCCTTTTTTATCTCTTTTTCTGGGATTACTAAAGGAAATTTTAAGGGGATGACACCATCCTGAACATTTACTCCGGTGTCCGGTATCCTCATTATGAGAATAATTAGCCGTTACAGTAATAAAATCCCAAGTTGAGGTGGGTTTCCAATTAGTATCCCCGGTAGTTTCACATCCCCAGCTTTTGCAATAAAAGTTTTCAGTTCCACCACATTTATAATTCAGAGATCAAGGGCGGTGGAACCCGGGGCATACGTAGAAAGTGAGGATACCAAGCATCATTCTTTTGCCTGCATTTTTGCAACCCGGCCCAAACCAATCAGTTTCCGAAACTTTGGAAGGGGCAGTGTTCATATCATGAGAATCTTCTGTATCCCAATAAGGTGCTCCTATAGCCAATTTACAAACATCAGGAAAAAGATCTGGCCACCAGGTCCAGGGGGGTGCAGTATGATTAATGGACCAGGTTACATCTCCAGTCTGAGAAATTACCTGCCAAGTTAAACGTTGGGGGAGGTGAGGGCTAAAATCACTTACAGTCAGTAAAGGCAGTAAAACCAAAATTATAAGTCTTAGGTTCGTAGAAGCTTGAGTTTGAGCGGGTTGTCGGTTCTTTGGGCCTGCCATCCTGATGATGCCGTCGCTGGTGCAGCCTTCACATGTGAAGCATGGATCCAGGCAGCGATGCCGTCCACTTTTATGGCCGTTGGGGTGGTGAGGAGGACGGTGTATGGTCCTTTCCATCGAGGTTCCAACGTCTGGGTTCGACGCCGACGGACGTATACGGAGTCTCCGACTTGGAAAGGATGAGTTTCTCCCGGTGTTCCCGGTTGGTAGGCCTTGGCGAGTTGGGACCATATTTCTTTCTGGACCAATTGGAGTCCCAGTAGCCTAGCATATAAGTCAGTGTTATTTTGACAATCAGGTTTTATTTCTTTTCCTAAAGTGAGGAGGGGAGGCGGGGCACCATATAATATTTCAAAAGGAGTAAGATGGTATCGGGAAGGTGTATTTCTAACCCGGAATAGGGCCAAAGGAAGGAGCACCGTCCAATCGGTACCGCCAGTCTCCAAGGACAATTTAGTTAGGGTCTCTTTTAGAGTCCTATTCATTCTTTCTACCTGACCTAAACTTTGGGGTCTATAGGCACAATGTAATTTCCAATCAGTCCCCAAATATCTGGCCACATCCTGACTTACCTGGGCGACGAAGGCTGGACCATTATCAGACCCTATTACCTCTGATGCTCCAAATCGAGGAAAAATTTCTTCTAAAATCTTCTTGGCTACTACAGCAGCTGTTTCTTTCTTTGTTGGGAAAGCCTCTATCCATCCTGAAAAAGTGTCTACAAAAACTAAAAGGTATTTATTACCGTACCTTCCAGGACGCACTTCGGTAAAGTCCACTTCCCAGTAAGTTCCTGGGCGGTCCCCCCGAGTCTCTTTCCAGTTTCAAGTTTCCCTTTGCGAGCATTTACCTGTTGACATGGGACGCATTCCTGCACAATTTGTTCAGCTAATTTTGTCATTCCAGGGGTTTCGTACCCGGCTTTTTGTAACAAGGCTACCATCTTTTTAGTCCCCAAATGTGTCCATCTGTGCATCTGTTGTAACATGGATTCTGCTTGCTGAGGGGACAAAGTTCCTTTTGTTGTGGCCGGGATGATTTCTTCATCGCGGCCTGGTTTTTCAGGAACTTTATCTGACAGTCCTAAAATGACTTCTCCCGATGCTATTTCTCGGGCCACTTGGTCAGCCATATTATTTCCCCTAATTATTGGGGTATTTCCTTTTTGATGTCCAGGGCAGTGGATGATACTGACTTTAGTAGGAAGCATGAGTGCAGTCAACAAAGCCACGATTTCGTCTTTGTTTTTAATTTCTTTGCCACCTGAAGTTAGTAGCCCTCTCTGTTGGTAAATGGCACCGTGGATATGAGCGGTAGCAAACGCATATCTACTGTCTGTGTAGATGTTTACTTTTTTATTCTCTGCCATCTCTAATGCCCTCGTCAGGGCAATTAATTCAGCTCGTTGGGCTGAGGTCCCTTGTGGTAGCGCCGCTGCCCATATGACTTGTTTTCCGTCTACCATGGCTGCCCCAGTTCGACGCTTACCTTCCTCCAGGAAACTGCTCCCATCCGTGAACCAGGTGAAATCAGCATCAGGGAGGGGCAGGTCCATCAGATCTGGCCTACTGCCGTGTGCTGCGGCTAGTACTTCCTGACAATCATGTATGATGGTGGAGCCTTCCAAGTCAGGATCAGGTAGCAAGGTGGCTGGATTGAGTCCTGTGGCTGGAGCAAACTTGATGCGATCTGAGTTTAGCAACAGGGTTTGGTAATGGGTCATCCTGGCATTAGTTAGCCACCTATCCGGTGGTTGACGGACTACATTTTCCAGGGCATGAGGAGCTGTTATCGTTAGATTTTGTCCTAAAGTTAGTTTGTCAGCATCTTTGACTAGAACGGCCACTGCAGCGATTATCTTTAAACAGGTGGGCCATCCTGATGCCACAGGGTCCAATTTTTTGACAAATAAGCAACTGGGCGATTCCAGGGACCCAATTTCTGAGTCAATACTCCTTTTGCAATGCCCTTATTTTCGGCCACATATAAATGAAAAGGTTTGGTTACATCTGGCAGTCCTAGGGCTGGAGCTGAAAGTAAAGCTCATTTGATTTTGTCAAAAGCCCGTTGTTCCTTATCGCCCCAAACGAAAGGAGTGCTGTTTTTGGTTAGGGGGTACAATGGGGCTGCCAGCTCAGCAAACCCTGGAATCCATAGTCTACAGAATCCGGCCGTCCCCAAAAATTCTGTAACCTGCCTGGCGTTTTTGGGAGCCGGAATTTGGGCCACCGTATCCTTTCTGCTCTCCGTGAGCCATCTTTGCCCCCCTTTTAATAGATACCCCAGGTAACTGACCTGTTGTTGGCATATTTGTGCTTTCTTGGCTGAGGCTCTATATCCCAGGGTTCCAAGTTCCGTTAACAGTTTTTCAGTACCCTTGATACAATCTTCTTGGGTCTCAGCAGCTAATAAAATATCATCAACGTATTGGAGTAATGTTACCTGGGGATTTGATTCTCTATATAATGCCAAATCCTGATGGAGGGCTTCATCAAAGATGGTCGGGGAGTTCTTAAATCCCTGAGGTAGCCGTGTCCATGTCAGCTGACCAGACATTCCCGATGTTGGATCTTTCCATTCGAAGGCAAAGTAGGGTTGGCTCAGGGGAGAGAGTATTAAACAGAAAAAAGCATCTTTAAGGTCCAAAACAGTATACCACATATGTTGAGGTGGAAGAGTGCTCAGGAGGTTGTAAGGGTTTGGAACTGTGGGGTGGAGGTCTGCCACCCGTTTGTTTACCTCTCGTAGATCCTGCACCGGCCAATAATCATTTGTTCCTGGTTTCTTTACCGGCAGGAGAGGGGTGTTCCATGCTGATTGACATCTTATTAAGATGCCCAAGTCTAGTAGCCTCTGTATATGGGGACGGATACCGTCTTTGGCTTCTCTACTCATGGGGTATTGACGGACCGTTATTGGGGTGGCAGTTGCCTTGAGTTCCACTAGCACCGGGGGCCGATTTTTGGCCATCCCCATTCCGGCAGTTTCTGCCCAGGCTTGAGGGAACCGAGTTACCCAATCAGTAACATTAACTCGTGAGGATGAAGGCTGCTCGTATAATTTATATTCATCTTCTAATTTCATAGTCAATATTTGAAGTAACCTTCCCTTATTATCAGTTATGGTGGGACCTTCTGGCTGAAAGTGGATTTGAGCCCCTACTTTGGAGAGTAAATCTCTTCCCAGCAAAGGATAGGGGCATTCCGGAATAATCAAAAATGAATGGGTTACTCGTCCAATCCCAAGATCTACTGTCCTTCGTGTGGTCCATGAATATTGTTTATTCCCAGTGGCTCCTTGTACCCATGACCTTTTAGCTGAGATAGGACCTTTTGAGTGGAGAAGGACGAAGTGCTGGGCTCCGGTATCTACCAAAAATTGAACAGGTTCCCCCTCCACTTTAAGAGTTACCCGGGGCTCGGGGAGAGGGTTCGAGCCCTGACTTTCCTAGTCTTCTTCTTTCAATGTTAAGATTTTGTTTTTGGTTGGCCTTCCTCCATTCTTTTTCTTAGGGCATTCTCTCGCCCAATGTCCTTTTTCTTTACAGTAGGCACATTGGTCCTTGTCTAATGGCCGCCTTCTGTCTGCCGTTCGCCCTTCCTGCCTATTTCTATCCCCTATATTTCTTCCTCCAACCACAGTGGCCAGTATCTTACTTAAATTCCTCTCCTGTCTCTTATCCCGTCTTATTTCATGGGCTTCCTGCTCTTTCTGCTTTCTTTCTTCCTTCTCTTCCTCTGTTTCTCTTTTGTTATATACTTTATCTGCCTCTTTTACTAACTCCTGAAGCGAAAATCCCTGCAAGCCATCTAGCCTCTGTAATTTCTTCTTAATATCAGGGGCCGCTTGATCTATGAAAGCCATTGCTATAGTAGCCCTATGTCCCTCCGAAGTTGGATCATAAGGGGTAAAGCGTCTAAAGGCTTCCATTAAACGTTCCAGGAACACAGTTGGCGATTCCTGGGGCCCCTGAGTTACTTCCCTTACCTTAGCCAAATTAGTGGGCCGTCTGGCCCCTCCATGGAGACCCGCCATCAGAGCCTGGCGATACATTTTCAGGCGTTCCCTACCTTCCGGGGCATTGAAATCCCAGTTTGGCCTGAGGAGTGGGAAACCAGTATCAATCTCGTTAGGCAGCTGGGTAGGTTGCCCATTGGCGCCTAATACATTTTTTTCTGGCTTCTAAAAGAACCCGTTGCCTCTCCTCAGTCGTTAGGAGAGTCTGGAGCAGCTGCTGACAATCATCCCATGTGGGCTGGTGGGAGAAAACAAGAGATTCTATTAAAGCGGTAAGGGCCTGTGGATTTTCGGAAAAAGTTGGGTTATGCATTTTCCAATTATAAAGATCTGCAGAGGAAAAGGGCCAATATTGGAGAGGTCTATTCCCTTGGCCATCGGGGGGGCCATATTCTCTAAGAGGTAGGGCAGTGGAGTCCGGGGAGATAGCCCTCCGGCTCCTAGTGCCCACTGAGGGACCCCTTTCTTCTTCCATCATGGATGGTTCCCTTGGTGCCGAGGGCAGTGGAGCTGGGGGTCCTCTAGGTGGTAGGGGATTCGGGGCCGGAGGATAAGGGGGTGGGGAATCCAAAAGAAGCAAATCGGACTGCGGGTCAGGATAAATCGCCTTCGGTAGATCCGGGGCGTCGGGTAGCTTCTCCGTGTTGGGGTTTTTCTTTAAGGCTAATATCTCCGACACTGCTGATGTATGCGCGGACGTACCTGTTGAGGAAACAAAGGGCCGGACCCACGGAGGTGGGGAGAGAATTAAATCTTCCCAGACCAAGACATATGGTACTTGGTCTGGATGTCCGTGGGGATCTATATTAAATATCTTAGACTTCAGCAGCTTAATCTTGTCTAATAAAAAGGATCCTTCGGGGGACCATCCTATCTGAAATGTTGGCCATTCAGAGGCACACAAAGTCTGCCACTTTCCTTTCTTTACCTCTACCGAAAAATTATGGGCTCTGGCCCGAACTTCGGTCCAATAGCTTAGGGTAAGGGAAAGAGGAGTCGTCATAGTTTGTCCCATTGTCGTCCGTCAGAGAAGAAGAATAGACCACAATACAGAAACAGTTAAAACTCCACGAAACACATATACGTATGGGCCACCGCGAGCTCGCTTCAAAACCGAAACTTCTTCAGATGGCAGTTATCACCAAGGGAACTGCCGAAACCGAGTGAAGGGGAGACAGAGTTTGCCTCTCCTTCCAGATGAGCCACCAGGGCGTCCCCTAGGGCTCATGGACGCCGGCTATTAGCACGTCTGCCTAGCCAGAGGTCCGATACAGATTCCATAATAAGCCGATTCTTACGGCTTTCCTCCGATAATGGCCCACAAAGAACAAGGGACAAACAGACAATCAAGCTCGAGCTTACCTGGTACCTCCAACTCCCGATGTTCTTGTGGTCCGGGGCGAGTGGAATCCCGGACGAGCCCCCAAATGTTAGACCTGCGCGGTCTCCTAGGAGTTTCGACTCGCCCAGGAAACAACAAGAGTCGGAAGTCGATGCAAAAAGCAAGAAGTTTATTGAAGGCCGGTGCACCGGGGTTCCTTGGTCCTCACGCAGGAGGTCGAAGAAGGAACCCTTTTGGGCGCGAATATGTCAGTTTTATAGGTTCCCACTTCCCCGTATGTAAATTATAGATTTGGTTGTGTTCTCCTGCTGATTGGTCCCGGCTTAGGCTCGGACCAGAGAGGGAACTTGTCCCCAGCTGCCTGATTGGTCTTTGACAGACACCTTTTTTACATTTTATCTCCCTCCTTCTCGGAAGGGGGTCGGACATCCTGGAAATTCACCCATTGTCTAAGAAGCCCCTATTGTCTGGAGAGTTCTTAATCATTAGCTGGAACAATGTCCCTCGAGTCCCACAGAAACTGATCTGTTATTAGGGCACATAAGTCAGGAAAGTTTCTAAGGTATTATACGTCTTACATAGATTTAGGAGAAATCTCTGAGGCAGAGAAGAAAAAGGGAAAATTCTTTCAGAGCCCAGCATTTGACACGAGGGGGATTTCAGGATACACAGGGAAATGCTATATACCATTTGTTTTGTCTCAGAACTGTACTAAACGGCCACATTTTACAATCTTGTCCTAAGGCTTATTATGAAACACTACAATAGCACTTTTTATCTTCTCTTCTAACTGTCTATACCCCTCTGCCATAAGCAATTTCTAGATAACAGGCCCTGCATGGGCTGACAGAATATCCTGTCCTGTTTTCGTAACCTGTTTATTCTAGAAATTGTTTTCATAGTTTCAAGGACAAAGTGAATACTTGGCTTTTTTATAGTTCCCTTTGGTCTTTCAGTATTTGATTTGTTTGTTGTCCCGTGTTTGACTTGGATAGCCCAAGACCTTCATAAATGTTGGGTGAAGGGGAGAGGCTGTTCAAATGCATTTTTATGGTTACTACTAATAATATTCTTTCCAAAAGAAGAAATGTCTTAAGTATTTAGCCAACTTGAATAAAACTCCATATCCCTGAAGCAAGTGGGGAAAATCCCAAAGGTTAAGCAGACTAATCAATCTTAAAGGCTTTCATTGAACACATTTTCTCTTTTCTTATCTTCAATTGGACTTTTCCCCCAAACAAGAGCATTTTTATTTTTACAAGAAGGAATAAATAATCTCCTTCTCAATGTTCCACTTCAGGACCCAGTAACCAGAATCAAACTATCCTTGTCTCTTGAGGAAAAAAAATCCATCCTTCTCCATCCTGGACTAGTAAAGGAAAGCAGTGCTTGCCATATGCCTTCCATGAATTGTCTTTACTAGCACATAGCTTTTGCTTTCATAGAACTTTCTAACAGATAAATCACGAAAACAAAGGACAGGATCCCCATGATCCCCCTAAGTTTGCAGTTCTGTTTTGCACTCTCTCAGCAATTTAATTGTCGTTGTTCTTGCCATTCTCCCAATGGACATAAATAGGCAAGCCAAAAATAAAAGTAAAAATCCTGACCCCAGAGGCTATTCAGTACACCTTGCTTGATAAAGGTTAACATGTGTGCAAGGTTCTCATCTGAATGTCCTCAGTGATTGACTGATATAATTGTCTAAAATAGGTTGTGTTACACCCTGAGATTGATCAATTGCCCCAGATCCAGAAGTTGGTATAACATGTCTGAACACTCCAGGCCAGCCTCTCATAATCTTCATCATTTGGCAAACATTAGTGTTTTCCTGACAAAGAAATAGCACTCTTGGCTAACAATGTGTTAGAGAGACCACATAGCTATTTGCTGAGCTTTTCAGCGTTAAGCTATTAAAAATCATAATGTCTTACATACTCTATTCTATATAAAAGGCCTGTGAGCAGATCTACTTCTGGCCCAAAGAAAGGATCGCCTTTCATATTCCAAATCATATATGCAAGAAAAGTACTCTCAAATGTGAATTCTCCAGGTCCCTAAGCAACAAAACTTATGGATTGTGAAGATCCAGCTTATATTTAACATATTTAATTTTATATTTTATGAGTTGCAATACACAGATTTTCACACAAATAAATACTGGAGGGTAAACACTAAGACAATGCTGAGATTCATGAAGGGTGTGATTTAAAACATCATTAACGATTTCAGAATTAAACCTTATATTCTTAGTAGCTTTCATGGAATCCCAGTCCAAATTTCATCCAACCATAAAAATCATTTTGAACTAATCTGATAGGAAATTAGTTGAGCCATAATGTGTAGGCAAAATCAGCTAAGTTTAAAATGTAATGGCATATATACATGTATGTATTATAAATATAAATGAAACAGATCACAGGGTAGTCAAAAAGTGACAGCTGCTTTAATTCGTAGGAGTTTAGACTTCCAGCCCCTCTGGAAATTATGAAATGAGGAATAACCAAAAAAAACTACCCCCCATTATTATCCAAGCACAAGCAGTATAAGATCATTTATCTTGATGTATGTCACCTTAGAGCACATATTATCCCTAACTCTCAAAGTGTTTTTTCCCCCTTATTTCATCTCTGACATTCATTGTAAATTTAATGATCCACATACGATTTGCTGGTGTCTCAGTCTGCTGTTCTGAATCATGAAACTAGTGCTAAATTTATGGCACTGTGGTACCACTTAGTGAATCATTAAGCAGTACAGTGATTTTAATGATTTGGATCATACTGGACCTCATCACTATATAATGAGGTTCCATTTAGTGTAAATTTTATGTAAAAATTCAATTTGCAAACCAACAACATGAAACTACAACATTTTTTCTAACTTGACATTGTATTTATTTATCATATATTTCTACCAGGATCTACTTTTAAGTTCATTAACAGGATAATACTTTATTCCATTTTCTTTTCATTAACATAATATTTAAATGACCCTAAGAATGAAAGTGACCAGTGACACCTTAAACCACTGTAAACTCTTTCATTGTCAAGTTTGCTCAACTCAAAGATCTCAGGAATAATTGAAAACTTTTATGTGGTTTTATTATCTTTGATAATATATATTCACCTTACCGTTCCCATAGTTAATTGCTTTAGAGCCTATCTTTTATTACGAGGTCAGGTTACAAATGCAGAAAAGGAACAATCGTTACAGTATGCCTCTCTCATCTCTTCGTTTGATAAAAGCCCGTGACCTTCAACAATTATGATTTTTCTTCTGAGGAGATTAAATAGAACATTCCAGATAGTTAAAATGCCAACTACAGTTCATTTGTGCCATATCATAACCATTAGTCAGAAGTTTCCCTTAAAATAAAATTTTGGCCTCAAAAAATGCATTGATTAGGGTGTATCAGTATGGATGGCAAGAAAGCTTATGACTGAAATTAGCTTAGTGCTAATTTTTTAATTAGCAGAAAAGAAAACTGAGGCTAAGAAGGTTAAGTATCTTGACCAAGGTTATGTAGCTATTATATGATGTCAGGAAGCAAACTCATGCTCCTCGACTCTAACTGCTTCCTCCAAAATTCATTTTAAAATTGAAGAATAACATAACAATATAGTCATATTATGTCTGCAGAATAAGTGTCTGATTTTATCTTTTATATTTCAGTTCCCTGTGAATCATTGATAAGCGTGTCTGCATCATGACCTGCTTCACTCTGTATTAAATTATGGTTTTAAAAACTTAGTTCTAACATGCGTACTAACAATAGTAGGTTCACAAGGTACTCTGAAACTGAATTTTTTACAGTCTGCATGCGTAGGAAAGAACAATTTTTTAAAGTAGTTCCTTAACCTAAGCAAAAGTTATTCAAAGGGCTACACGCCTAGATGATGTAGAATTTATTTCTTACTCAAACTGAATAATACATTAAAAAAAAAAGACTTAGGAAGGATTAAAGAGAAATCAAGTTCCTAATTTAAATGGACCCATGTTTTCAGTAGAAGCAATAAGCTATGTTGTCTTTTAAAGTCACAAAGAACCACGAGGTCCAATCTCCCTAGAAGTTACACTTAGAGCTCAATATACTAAGGACCAAAATAAAATATAGTCATTTCAAGACTTCCTCCTGTGCATCAGGAAACATGGTGTGTCTTGCTTGGTTCTGTATTTATATTAAGAGGGTTAAAATGTTGATAGAGGTTTTAACATTTCCTCTTCTCAGGTAGATTAAGTCACAAAAGCCATTAAAGACACTGATTTTCAAGAGGTCCCCAGTGTAGAGTGCCCAGCTTGGACAGTGGCCATCATATGCCCTGAGGACCCTAACAGCTTAGGTGATTTTCTTTTTCTTTTTTTCTTTTTTATTTTTTATTTTTTTGCGGTACACGGGCTTCTCACTGCCGTGGCCTCTCCCGTTGAGGAGCACAGGCTCCAGACGCGCAGGCCCAGCGACCATGGCTCACGGGCCCAGCCACTCCGCGGCATGTGGGATCCTCCCGGACCGGGGCACGAACCCGCGTCCCCTGAATCGGCAGGCGGACTCTCAACCACTGCACCATCAGGGAAGCCCTCTTTTTATTTTTTATTTATTTATTTATTTTTAAATTATTCTTTGGCCGTGCCATGAGGTACGTAAGGATCTTAGTTCCCCAAACATGGATCAAACCCTCACCACCTGATTTGGAAGCACGGAGTCTTAACAACTGGACCACCAGTAGGAAGTCCCACTAAGGTGATATTAATCACTTTTCCAAGCTCTGTTGTCACTTTTCATCTTGTTTGGACTTCAGCATCTGTCTCCTTTGGAAGGGTTCATACTTGAGTATGAGAATACGCCTGGATGAGAGTAAGAAAGAAGGGCTTGTCAAGCAGTGCATGGCAGGCCAGCCTAGTGTTCTATTTATCCCAACTTCTTCCCAAATGTTTCCTCCTATTTCTAACCACTCAGGTAAATGCCTACATGTTACAGGAATAGTACTAATTTTTTCAGAATTACTAATCATCTCAAAAATGAAAACAAATATTACTCTTCTTCACATCCATACTTACTCCTTTTTTAATAGGAAATGAAACTATTTGAGTAGCCAAGACACTTGATTCAGATTTACCACAGTGACATCGAGTTACAAAGCCCTCAAAAAATATGATTCCAGTGTGGCCACTCAAAGTTCCTAACTTACATGGGAAAATGTTGGAGAATAAAACAAACTTGGATGTGGTCAAATGTGGGAAGAGTGTAATTGGAAATAAGGCTTGAAAAGCAGGTTAGGTTCAGATTCTGGCAGACAACCAATGTCCAAAAGAGGAATTGTGGAGATACTTCAGGAAAAAAATTGAGAAAGTCTGGTAGGGGGTTTGGGTTTCAATCCCTAAATCTCCCCATGGGATATCTATTTTTATCTCATTTCCACAGCACCTATTGTTTGCACTTCACTTGGTCTGTGCAGCCATAGTCTTGGTGTCATGTTTTAGATAAGCCTTTAAACAGAGTTTTCTTATTTTCCAATAGGGTGTTCTTCATTATCCACTTGTTCTGGGGATCTCAGGGAGCTTCAGGAAGCAGAGTCATTATGAAAGATGCTTACTGGTCTTCAAGACACTCGGTCACTCTTTGCTATTGTCTTAACCTGAATGTTCTCTGAGTGGTGGTGGGAGGGATGGATGCTCAGCTGCTAGGTCACAGGAATTCTTATAAAGCCTGAAGTCCCAGTGCCAAGAGCCCTGCCCCTGAGATGCACCATAAGCCTTCCCACCAAGTCCTGTATGTTGCCAAGGGACAAAAGAATATGGTCCGTTCCTTCTCAGTCTTGACGACTCACTCTAATCCAGATGCAGCCACTTCCACCTTTCATTCTCTGAGCATTTTTCCCATCCATTGTCCCCTCTGATGGAGTCTGTCATAATGTCCTGAAAGAGAGCTGGCTTTTGAAAACTAAAATCAGTAGTAAATACGGGTTGGCTGCAGGAGAAGCAGTTTAGCAGTATCTTCAAATGAAGTCTATTTTCTGCTCTTCAAAACAATGACCTTGAAGCAAGGGAACAAGAAGTTCTGGTTAATTTCTTGGTATAGAAGAAGGGAAACAAAGAGACTGAATTTTTAATTTCTCAATAAATAATTATCCTGCCAAACAGATCAATTACAATAGCATTGAATGAGTATTTACCCTGTACAGAGATTGGTCCTCACCCCTATGAATAACAAGCATTTATTGAGCATCTACTAGCCAGATACAGTTCCAAAAGTCCCTGTCCCTGTTGCACTCACAGTCAAGTGGGGGGACAGTCTGTATTTACAATAGAGATAATAAGGGGGCGATGAAACAGAGACAGATGGATTACCTATCTTAGCTTCAAGTGGCGTGTCCATAAGTGCTAAGGAATCACGGGGCTGGTTAGTGACTAGTGCAAGGTAGATTACATAAAAATGTCTCAGTTATGTTAATTACGTTAATAATATTTTTGCATTTTTATCCTAGTTCATTGAATGCTTTCTAAAACCCATTGACTACTGCACTGGGAAGCAGGCAGCAAAAGTTACATTCACAATGTTATCAGCACAGAGGGATAAAGTGCCTGGGTACAACCCTCCAACCATTCAGTTGCAAATCCAGGCCTCTAATGTTAAATTTTGACTCCTGATTTATTAAGTTCTACTCCGTTCATGAAAATGCTTAGAGCTGAGAAAAATAGCTTCAGTCTATTTTCACAAGCCTCAGAGACACCTCGGTGTGACTGGTCTCTGATGTAATTGCCAGTTTGGGAAATTCACGCAAGGTTTAAGCAAATGTAAGAGACAATGACCTATGTTCAGTGATACACACTAGAAAATTTCTCAGTTCATAATCACACCAAAAGTTTAGTAAAATGCACCCCTTTTAATACTTGTCAAAAGTTGGTCCTTTAAAAAAATCTTGAAAAATAATTTAACTATATCTTAGTGATTGGGTGAGTATTTGACTTCATATATTATAGTCTTGCAATTATGTCCCAATGAGTTGGACTTTAATGCTTTTGGTGAGATGAAGATCAAGAGAAGTGAAACAATATTTAAACATCACTAATTAGGCTACTATGTTAAGACTCCATTAGAGCGAATAGTGAACCCTCACCACTGTCCAATCTTCTCTTTTTACCCACTGAAGCCAGTTTTTAAGACAGGTTCCCCTTCACCTCCCTGACCTCTGCTAAAAGTTCTAGGCTTCAAAAGTTCTATAAGAAGTATTATATAAACTTAAGTGGACAAGACCTCTTGTTAATTGCATAATACTAAACCTACCATTTTCAATTCCTACAATAAATGCTATACCAAGAAGTGAAACTGTGTTCAGTTTCACTTCTTGGTATAGCATTTATTGTAGGAATTTCCTAAACTCAATAAGTTAAATTCCAGTAATTTGGGGTTTAAGACCAGGTCCTAGTCTGATTCCAGTCCCTAGCTTGCAGCAAGCTACAGGAGTAAAGTTCCCTAAACCAAAATGGTAGAAGTCTTTTGAAAAACACATGTGTTCCAATTAGGCCAACATGTGTAAATAGTCATAAAACTAGCATTTTATAGCAAAGACAATCTGTAATATTTACGGCCTAAACAATTCATTGCAGTGTTCCAGGATACATTTTTAACATGTGACAGCTTCCTCGGTTACTAAGACTTCATGGAACATGAAACTTTACTTTTTAGAATTTTTTCAAATTTTCTAAATAAGTGATGATTTGCCAGCTATAGGTAAAATATACTTAGCAAAATACCTGAACAGTAGTAAATATCCTCAGAATTTTAGTCATCTGTAACCTAGCTCTGGGACAAGAACAGCATTAAACATTAGCGTTAAACAGCTAGACAGAAGAGTCTCCAAGCCTGGCCCACCCCGTACAACTCTGGGGGCATGAGTAAAAGCCCAGATGCTCCAGGAGTTTGGGATAAGGTCACCCTCTTACCAGAGTGGGACAGGGGATCCAGAATGCCAGGGACCCATGGCAAGACCCTACCACTTTGTCTTTCAACATCCACCTCCTCTCCACTCACCATCTGCCTCCAGATGAGTCTCAACCCTTTATGTTGAGACCAATGTTTCCATTGGTCCCATGAAGCCCAGGATTCCCTGCTGGTCCCTCACCGGCTACACTCTAATCATCATATGGCTCATGAGCAGAGAAGCAACAAATCCCCTACCCAAGCTCCCCGGCACACTCTTACCCCCTTCACTGCCTTGATTCTCTTCATAGCATTTAGCAGCATCTGAAAAACTACACTTATATTTGTCTCACTCTTTTTCTCCAGTGAGGCCTCTCTCACCCTTCTGGGGCCTTCACTCTACTAATTTTTGATCTTTCAAACTTGATATTTGTCTTACAAATGTGTGTGTGTGTGTGTGTGTGTGTGTATACACATATAGACATACATATATATATTTGTGTGTATGTGTATATATAGAGATATGTGTTTCATATATACAGACAGAAAATGAAATATATAGACATTTACACATATATAGAAATAGACACATACACACACATGTATATACACACACACATATGACTTTGAAGCTAAGCTCTAGAGAAAATATTACCAATTTTGACTATTAATTCCACCTCTGTAAGTGAAAGAAAAGAAAGTATAGACATGGTACTCCCTTTCATCATCTACAATTTTCAATATGTAGGCATGTAAGTCTACCACATTATGGGGAATATTTAGTGAGAAATGCATATTTTGCAAGGACTCAGATCAAATTCCCTTATCTGGGAGTAAAAATAATTTGTTTGAATGAGAAATTTTCAACAAGGAAAATAATGAGCCAGAAGACATTGAAAGCCAGAAGAGAAAACAAGGTTATTAGTAGGCCCTTATGCAATTTATAATCACCTATCTCTGGAGGGGTAAAAATGGTCCCATTTCTCATTGTTGGCAATTCTTCTCAATGACCAATATGTCTACCAACATTTTCTTCTGGAAAATACAGTCAAAGTTGTAACAGAAAATCACAGATGCAATCAAATTCATACTAATAGTTGAAATGCACCATATGTCCTCTGATACCTATGCACAATAGGGTGCAGGTTTAATGACTCTCTTATTGTGCCCTTGTTGTAATTAGGTATTAAAGGACATATGGTATGTTCCCGTTTTAACAGTGAATTTCCTTGTTTTTTATTGTTTTCTATCAGAATCTTAACAGTCTTTCAGGGTAGTATTAGTAGTGAGAATTAAACCACATGTTGATTTCATTTTTCTAAGGCTTGGAATCTCGTCTTGATTGGCCTTATTAGCGTACTGCCAAAGAAAACATCCAAATCAAATTTATTTTCAGTTAATATGGAGTGAAATACATTTGAATTGGTAAGAAAGAAGTGAAAACTCTTTGAGGAATAAAGACTTAGGATACTCCATGTAGAGTTTAGGAATCAAATAATAGCTTATTTGTCCAGAAAGACATCACGGTGTGATGATTTGGAAATTTTTCAACTTTCTTGCAAAATATTTACTATCAAAATCATTTTTAAAAAAATAAGCAATTACCTTATAAGAGATCTCTGTATAATAAAATCCCCAAACAAATATACAACAAAAATCGAACTGAGAAAAAAAGTCAGCGGAATAAGAGCTGGAAGCTATGACTCATATTTAATTTAGCTTGTTCAAACACAAGCTGAGATTTTTCCAAGACCCAAGGAGCATGATTTATGCAAATTCACTAAGTTTGAAAAAAATCTGCATCAACTCAGAAGACTATTTTTATACACACACACACAAATAATTTGAGGAAACAAAGATATGATGGCAAACATTACTACTTCAAGGCATTTCAACATTCACCTTAAACTTAATTAAATCTATCCTCAGATTTTTAGCATATATATCAACCAAGCACTGAGTAGTTTTAAATTCAAATGGTATTTAGCATCTAGACGGCATGTTACAGATTCTTAGGAAGGCAATTTTCACTGGATACTACAGCCTTTCACGTGAGCTTTACTAGTCTGCATTTCAGGTCAAAGAAAGGGAAAGATCCTATCATGCAAGTTTATATCCTTCAGTCGTAAGCATGGCTACACATCCCTGTCTCAGTCAGCATGAGGGCACATTACAAGATAGCCAGCCAGGCTTCCAAATGAGCCATGAAGATTAATAAAATACAATCTCCAGCGGATGTTGGCACCTCCCTGTCAAGCTAGCTAATGAGTACTGTGTTACTGTAAGAGTCAAGTGTCACATTATCTCTGGACTAATAAATGGACTCTAAGACAAATAACAATACACAACTAAAATTCAGTCTGAAAAGAGCTTTTCATTTATTGCAGACTGGTGCAGCCCTAAGAGGCTCTCTGGCTGTCGGCACCGTGAGCGTTGTCAATTTTTATAGGAAGCATTCAATACAGACAAAGTCAGTTTAGGCAAAAGACACCTAGAATTGTTTTTCCAAATACAAGGTTTAAAATTCACAGCAAGCAATTATTAAGTTTAACCCATATATACCCAAATATCTAATATCTAGAGAAAAGCGTGTCTACCCTGAGTCTACCAAAAATATAGTGAACGAAGCTTGTTTTGGGGAAATAGTTCACAGTTGGGGAATTTTTAATTTAAATGAGAATTTATACCTCGTAGTGATAAGTTTATTAAAAATTAGCTTCATGTCAGAAATGAGAGGCCACTACAGTCTTTTTTGTGTCTGTGGGTCTTTCCAGAATCTGTAACAGAGGACGGAGGCTGTCCAGGGACTATAAAAGCAGTATCATATTATGAATCCTATTTCTGAAAATTGTAGTTTGAGTATCCTTGAATTTACTCTGATTAGGAAAATATATTTACAGTATAATCATAAGAAATAATTACTTAACAGTTATAAAAGATCAAATTTTGTGACAAGAAGTGTGGTGGACAGAGTAAAGTGTGGGACATGGAAAGCATTTTATCTAGTTTTCAATTATTGAGAAGAGGTAGAAGAACTAGAAGGAAGGAAGGGAAAGAAGAAGGAAAGAAAGGAAAAGAAAGGAGGGGAGGAAGGGGGGAAGGAAGAAGAAGGAGAAAGAAGAAGGGAGAGGAAAGAAAGAGAAGGAAAATATAGGATCCACTCTGTGCTTTCAGATACCCAAAGTACATTACTATTATTTGTTTTAACACATCATCTTTTCATAATGTTACTCCTGATCTATCATTTATAATAATAATACAATAAACCTGAATCCTCCTCTTGGCATCAGGGAAACTATGTTCCCAAACACCAATGGTAAAGAGGTTCACTTACTCTCTGACTTCTGTGAAAATTTCAGAATGGGGAAAAAGAATGAAAGAATGACCATAATGGGTCTGATCCTAGTCTATCCAGTCCAACATTCTAAATTATTCAAGTAGCTTAGGACTTCGTAATAGGAAATGCTTGTTCTACTTGCCTTCAACTTCTGTCTATTACTTTCACACTGCAAACTGGATTCCAAAGACCTAAGAGGTCTCTCTTTATCCCTTACAATGTGTGTACACACATAACGCGCTCTGCGCGGTACTGGCTCATAGTAGGTGCCTGAGAAGTATCGGTCTTCCCCTCCCTTCCACGTTAGCTCTTTCTCCTCCCTCTTTCTCCCTGCCCCTACTCTGGATTCAACTTCAAGCATTAATTGTCCGGAAGATGAAGTCAGTTGTTCTGCAGGTGTTCATTCTACAGCTCTCCCTGCCCCTCCCTACTCCACCAAGATAGATATCAAACAAGACACTTCCAAAGATTTTTCATAATTAAAGGATTGATTTTTCATTCCAGTACTGGAATCATTCCACAATATTCTGGTTTGGTTTAATAAGCAAATGAGACAGTGAAAATGTTAGCTACTATTATTGTCATTACTATATTGTTGTTATTGTTATTATTATCATTACTGCCCCAAATCTCCAAAGTATTTTCTCCAACCTATGTCACCCCTAAAAAGTGATCTCCCTGGGTTTTCTTCCTTCCATTTGAAATAGTGCTTCCCTTTATTTATTTGCTCCTTGTATTTCCTACAGACTTATAAAAAAAACATTCTAAACCCAGACTGTTAGGTTAGTTGGTGCTTCTAAATTTACATCTTTTCAAGTTTTAAAACCTGCTTTCTCATTCTCATTCATCCTCACCTTATCATTCTTCCACAGTTTTGAAGAACTTTAACATTCTTAAATTATTATTTAGTTATCTAATAAATTATTATGAATAACTGTCATGTAGGCGGTATTCATAATCTCCACAGATTTTCATGTGAAATCAAATCATTTCCTAGATTCTTACACACTTGTGAGGCAGGTATTAGGGTTATACGAATGAAAAAATTAAATATCACAAGGGATAAATGACCTGTGTAAGGTCATACTGCCAGAATGCAGAGGGTTAACTGAAACGCAGGTCTTCTGACCTCCTTACCAGCCCCTTCCAGCTCAAGTGTTGTCTGAATCCATGTCTCTGTCCATTCCACTTTTAGAGGAAAGAGCTTTTACCTTTGTCAGGCTCTGGAATAATTGTAATCTTTCTGATCTGCCTCAAATGGCCCTCCTGTGCTTCCTACACACATACAGCTTCGATCATTTTCACCAACATATCAAGGCTTTCTCCATAATGGAGTTTTTGAGGTACATTTATATTGCAGATGTAGACACTTGATGGTCTTACCCAAAGAAAGAGGAAAGGAGAAAGCAAAAGTTAGGGTGGCAGTAGATGGGGAGAAAAATTGCTTACAACAAACTTTACTACTGCATAGATGTGTCCTATTCTTATTCCTTATGCTACCTTTACAAGAAAGAGATCAGAGATACTCAGAGATCAGAGGTAAGTCCTTCAAATATGACACATGTTGAGAACACTTCAGCCATCAATCTACAGAGGAATATGACAGCGTCCTCCACAGTGATTCCTTCCAGGTAATGTGTAGATTGGCAACAATGAAAACAAAGGTTAAGATCTGTATGCCAGGCACTTTACATGTATTATTTTATTTAATCCTCACATTAACTCAAAGCTAAGTGCTATTATGGTTCCAATTTTACAGATGCAAAAACTGAGACTTTGCAAGTTTAATTCAATTAAGGTCACACTAAGATACAGTAGAGTCGGGATTCAAACTCAGGTTATCAGACCCCACCCCCTCCCATGTAAGAATAATATTCTGCCACCAAAATGCCACTTGGGCATTTCCTGTTAGGGTGTTTCCTGAAGGAAGGATTATGATCAATATTTGACATTCTCCCTTTTACAAAGCAGCTGTCCTCAAATCCCCAGGCGGGGATTGTAGAAACATAGCGGAGAGGCGGTCACGTAATTTCATCAGCCCACTGAGAGAGCGGCTCTGCTCAAATGAATCACTTGTGCACACACACTGGAAGAACCACCCAGGAAAGATTTTCCCCTCTTCCACCCAGTTCTAAGTAATGCATTGCTGTGTGTTCCAGGCCTGAAGGGAAGATTCTCAATAAATTACATATGCCAGTAACATTTGTGGGCTCTTTGTCAGCGAACAAGATTTCAAATGGCTGAGCCAAAAGCCTGAATTCATTGGGGAGGACACTTTTCGTTCTCACTAAGCAGGCTCTCATAGGCAGTGTCAGAAAAACACACTGTCTTTGTTGCATCTTCTTTGTGTAGGGATGGGCTGCTTCTCCAGCCGTGTCAGTTTCATGCCAGTTTTGTAGGCCTGGAACTTTTTAAAAATTCACTTAAAAAAAAATAAAGAGCATGTCCAAGAATAACAAACGAGAAATTTATATCTTCAAAATATGTAGATTTGAGATTTGTTTGGGGGAAAATAGTGCACAAGCTCTACCGAGCATCTGTAACGATGATATATCTACACATTATATGGCCAGCTATCTTTAGTTTGTTTTTATATCCCGTGGAGTGTGACATCTGTGCAAAAATTATGAACTGGCTCATATACATGAGGTGGTTATTCAGAGTTTGAAAAATGGGCCTATTCTTCTACAGTCCAATTATTTATGAAAAAATTAGAAAGAAACTTTAAAATCTTGGAATCTTTCTCTTTATTTGCGTGTGACTCTAGTCGGTCTGATGGAGCAGAAACCATCTGTAACAAGGGTGAAGGTTTTTCTAAGTGGGTTAATTATATTTATTTTCATGGCCACCAGTCCCTCATTTGCTTTTTATAAATTACTCAGGGCAAGGGGCTAATCTCTGTGATCGCTCTCAATCTAGATGTAACAGCTCAACCTTTCATTTGAAGTGGATCTTTCCTATTACAACCCTTTTATGAGTCACCTGTAAAAGGAAGGCAGGCTATCTCCACATGGAGATACAGATATATGCATATAAAAATTTATAACTATTCCCTAATCACTCAGACGTGTAGGCTAAGCATCACTTATGATTACTACACAGATACTATTATACAAAGAAGTACATTTATATGGAAACCTAAAGAAAGCTTTTATTATAAGAATAAATGTTCACTGATCCTTAACTCTAACTATCCTATTAATGCAACAATAAGGAGGTTCATTCATCTTTGCCAGTCCATACTTAAGCCCCCTTAAGTGTGTCTTCAGGCAACGAAGAAAAGTGAGATGATTTTCTCTCCCCCTTTGCTACCCTGGCATGGAATTCTTCCCCCCACCCGCCCCCTTCTGGATTTTTCCCTCTACTCCTAAATAAGTTTTCAATCAGCATTCCAGTACTGGAATGGAAAGTGAATCCTTTATTTTAAAATCTTTGGGGCTTCCCTGGTGGCGCAGTGGTTGAGAGTCCGCCTGTCGATGCAGGGGACACGGGTTCGTGCCCCGGTCCGGGAAGATCCCACATGCGGCGGAGCGGCTGGGCCCGTGAGCCATGGCCGCTGAGCCTGCGCGTCCGGAGCCTGTGCTCCGCAACGGGAGAGGCCGCAACAGTGAGAGGCCTGCGTACCGCAAAAAAAAAAAATATTTGCAACCAATTATTTGTTCCAGCTGTTTTGACATAAACTATGATGAAGGGGTGAGGGGTAGGAGAATCACAGAATGCACACCTCCAGACTAACTGGCTTTCATTTCTGGACACTTCACCTTTGAAAGCTGAGTCCAGGGTAGGGGGAGCGAGAGAGGGAGAGTAAGAAACAATAGAGAGGATGGGAGGAAGAAAACTAATTCTCCTTGAGCAGCTATAATGTGCCAGGCACCGTACACTGTACCTTTATGTACAAGGTCATAAGGGATGATTTCTTCCCAGTTTTTCAGGTTTGGGGAGTTAACTTTTTAACACGAAAGTAATAGTTGGATATTTATGAGTTGGGGTCAATTTTCCCTTCAGCTTTGGGAATCCTCTTTATGTAAGACTAGACATGCACCTCTCAGAGACAAGACTGCATCCTCCTAGGCCTGTCGTTTTCGTGTCTCTAGCATCCCAAAGAGCAGGGAAACTTTACAGATGAAACAGATAACGGCTCTGTTGGGTTACAGGAATTATTTAGCAGCACCCTCATCCACACACTGTTACCCCAACCTACATCATTTTACTAGTGTAGTTTTGTTTTTATATTCTCCAAGATTCCCTTTTTAAATCTACAGATGGGGGTCACGTGTTGATTCTGTGTGGAGTACTATCTTATTTGTCAGTTAATAGTCTAGAAAAGACTAGTGGGAGATGATGAATCCCTTTGGAATATGGGACATGGGCCTGACAGGTCAATCCAGTCTAGGGAAAAGGGTGGATAGCAGGAAAGGAACTGTGCAGAGAAGTAAGTGTGTGGGTGCATGGGGAGGAACGGATGGATTGATACATAATCAGTTTTGGCTAGCTGTCTACCTTTAGCTGAAGTGGTATGTGGAGGAATTGTATAAAAACACTGAAAAGAAATAAGGCCATGGATGGACCCAGAGATTATCATATTAAGTGAAGTCAGACAGAGTAAGATAAAAATCATATGATATCGTTTATATGTGGAATCAAAAATAGATACAAATGAACTGATTTACAAAACAGACACAGACTCACAGACATAGAAAATAAACTTATGGCTACCAAAGGGGGAAGGGGGGTGGGGGAGGGATAAATTAGGAGTTTGGGATTAACAGATACAAACTACTGTACATAAAATAGATAACAAAGACTTACTGTACAGCTCAGGAAACTATGTTCAATATCTTGTAATAATAATGGAAAAGAATATTAAAAAGAATATATATATATATATAAAACTGAATCACTTTGCTGTACACCAGAAACTAACACAGCATTGTAAATCAGCTATACTTCAATTTAAAAACAAAAAAGTTTTTTTAAAGAAAGAATTCCACAACAATTGATATTTTTATAAATTCTACCAGTTGTTTTGACTTTTACAAACTGCCATAATCATGCAAATTCAGCCTCTCCCACCAAAAAAGGAAAGCTGTTCCCCCCGCCCCCATAGGCACTAAGCTTCTATTGAATATATCATGAAAACTCAGTAAAATCAGCTGTGAGAGGAATATGAATATGATGTTTGATTGCTGGAGAATTCCTGAAAGCAAGATTGGCAATGAACTGGCGATAGTGGGTTGTGAAATAATGCTATTGCTTTTTTTTTTTCTTTTGTAAATACCTTGTTATAAAAAATGTTTTTCAGGTCACTGAAAACGAAAAAGCAAGCCACGGGGACAGGGCCCCTTTAATATTTTGCAAGGCTGACATCATCGTTGTTAATAAGGCAGTTATTGGGGACCTACTGAGCGCTGTGACATTCCACGCCCGCACTCCCAGTTCCAGCCACGCTCTCCGCTGGACGCCGGCCTCCCCACGCACAGTTAAATGTCTGCGATGAAGCCCTCTTGGTTTATTGTTAATTAACTTTAAGTCTAGATTCCGTCCGCATACGACTTAAAATACAAATTGTGTGCACTTTGAACATAAAGTCTTTGAACATTCCTCACTAATTGTTTAAATGATGTGTGGATTTTGTCTCTAGCAGTTGGTTTCACTCTAACCTTTGGACAAATTGAAAACTTTTTTTTCAGTAAAACTCCACTCCTCTTTGTAGTCTTAAATTTGTACCACAGGGACTGTTTGATAAGCACTTTTCAGGTAGAAAAGAAAGACATGATGACCCAATATTCTCTGTTTTCCCCAATGATTAGATGTAGAAATTATTCAAAAAATGGAAACTGGATTATGATTGGTTACATCTATCCAGGAGCAATTCCCTGAAGTCGTTAAGGGAGCAATAATGAGAGAAAGTTGTTGCTAAAATTGATTTTAGGCGGAAGCCAGGTTCATTTCCCTAAAATACCTTTTGTATGTTTATTTAGTAATTGGTCATGAAATAATGCTTTAGACAGGCATTTTAGAAAGCATACCTCCTGTTTAATAAATCTGAGACTTTGATAATCATTAATGCACAAATGCCAGCAGAGAGATGCTTTATTCCCCATGTCATAGTACAGATATTAATGATACTCAAAGGAGTGAAAATTACCATTTCGGAAGTGTCCAAAGCAGTAAATGGGTAAACAAGCCTGCAGTTAGGGCTATGGTTGATGTGAATCAACAAGGGTGAAAAGATTTGGTTACTCTGTGTATTAGTGTTAATAGGAATAGATTATAGAGGAATATTTGTGATGTGACCTTCTGTGCACTAATTGAAATAGTATTCAGAGTCAGCATTGGCATAATCAAGTTAAACACGGAATCATAAATCATCATGAAAAGTGCTGTCACAACTTAGCCGTTAATGCCCTAGACTGCTGGGCAGCATCAAGAAAATATCTGCTATGCCGATCTTTAGGTTAATAGGAACAGAAATGGCATTTAAAGACTATTTGGATCAAATCTGCTCTGAGGTTGAAAGTGTTCCTCTGTTAATTTACTGGTAATTTGAAGTGATGTAGTTAGGGTTAGAAAGAGCACAGCTGAGCCCCATATAGCAAAACAAAGGGCTGTGGGAGTTTCTTCTAATATTTATTTAATTGCTTTAGGGTACAATGCTAATCAGTTTTAATACACATGTGTAGTTTCCTTTGTTTCTCTATTTAAAACAGTTGGCAAGGTGATCAAATGCGTATCGTTAGCTATATAGCTTGAGGTGATGCATTTGACAAAACAACTTGGGCATCCTTATATTTGTCAAACAGAAATGTCTTATTGTGTAAACATGGAAAGACTTCTGACAAGTTAAAGACTTCTGATGTGTCCCGAGAAAGAATAAGAATTTACTAGCAATATTTTTCTTACAAACATTTTCTATTGATTGAATAGAATCAGGTGGACAGGCTTAAGAAAAATCACTGAGGAATTTGTTAAGAAATGATATATACTATTGCCGATAACTCCCCATGTCTCAATGCAGAGAAAGGTTTTGCTAATTTAATCAGTTACTCATCAGGTCATGGAGACAATAAGATGTATGATGCTAAGAAGTAAAGGGCTTGTTTATTATAATTTGCTTCAAATGCTATAAATTAATACAAATCCCAGCAATTGATAATAGAATCTTTTCAAAAATACCATATTTTACTTCAAATCTGAAAATACTTCAAGTCTACCCAGCTTTAAATAATGTATTTAAAACTTGCAGGCAATTTAGGTGGATAAATGTAGATCTGTTTGATAAATAATCCTAGGGGAAATTCTTTCTAATTGTCATTCACACAATTAGAGGGAATGGAGGAAAGGATGACTCACTTGTAAATAAAGTAGGATATTTTTAAGTCATCACTGAATTTTGAATGATCTTACAATTTACCTGCAGTAGACAAATAGATGCTGTAGGAAATCTCAGCTCACTTTGCAGTTTGGATGTGACAGTCTTTCTCTTAGGAGAAGACTTGTGATTTTTGCAACCCTCCAGGTTACTTGAGTACCATTTTTAGGATCTTGAACCAACAAGTTGCAGAGCCCAGGTAGCTCTTCTCTGCACACGCTCAGTTTATAAATAAGGTACCTGACACTGGGGGTGAAGCAGCTTGTCTAAATTCCCATAGCCAGCCAGGGTTTGCAGCATTGAATAACCAATCGACACGAATGTCCCTAAAACACTACTCTGAAAATTCTCACTTTAGAGCCTTATAAGTGTATTATCTTTTCAGTGATATTTTGCTTCTTTTACATGCAATACTTTTCCAACTTTTCTACCTTTGACAGTGTTTAGTAAGAACCTTCAATTCATACTCTCAGGAGCTAATCAAATTTCATAGAATTGGCAAGGATCTGAAGTGATTTCTATAATAAAATGACTGAAATGCTGGCTAACAAAATATGTTCCCCACTTTTAAGAACTGTTGGTTGTATTTTTGGAAAATTACTTAAAAGAAGGTTGAAAAGAAGTTTCAATCTGCATTGAAATGGGGTGTTGGTCATGGTACCATAGGCTGATGATCTGTCTGTATTAATTTCTCTAGCAATAAAATGTACTGGTTGTCATAATACAGGGAATTATCTGCCCTTTGAATAGGAAGTTAGAGCTACATCAAGTAAGCAGGGTGAGGAAAGGTAGAAGGAAGCTTTGCCCCGGGTGGGAAATTTTATCTCCCACCCTTCTTCCTTTATCACTAGAGACGAAAACATGAATTAGACATAGTTGCTGATGTTGATAAACTCCCAACCTAATAGACATATATCCCTAGTATTACAGAGCTAAATATGACCTTAAAGAGCTTAAAGATGTGGATTAGTGATAGGAGCAGGACATTAAGCCACTTCTCCAGACTCCAAGTCTTGTGGCCCTGGCTTCTCCACCTTGTGCTATGGGCACAGCGGAGCAGAGCACAGCCCATCCTTGTAGATCTGGAAGTGAGTGGGAACAGAAGAAGAAAGATGCTAGAGAGAGTCCCCATATATCTGGGGACTCTACAAATGTACACAAGAGCATCAGCATTGGCTGGAATCAGCCAATAACACATCACCTTTTCCCAGTGAAAGTGGTCCTCTAACCAGAAAATCTGAATGGGGGTGACAACAGAAAACCTTCCTCTCGATGACAACTAATGATTTGACGCTTCTCATCATTGAGGGGCAAGTGACACAGCATAATACCGATTGGTATGTAAGGTTGTCAAACATGTTTTTAAGGCATTTTTTTTCTTATTTATTGCTCTCTGTTGTCTTCTGGAAACAGCATGCTCTTCCTAATTTTGGGTTTTCTTTCTCATTAAGGACCTAGAATAATGCCTGGCACATAGTAAATGCTATATTAATATTTGTTCGATTTTTTTAAGTTATCTAGGGTCAATATTTTACATGTCTACACAGTAGTTGTAATTTGAAGTTTTTAAGACATGTTTTCATAGATTTTTAAATGGTGGGGTTTTGAGAGGTATAATAGAAGTGTGAATGGAATTGACACCTGAGTGGAGATATTATATTTCCGCATAACAATTCCACATCTGACACTAATTTTAAAATGTTTTCTCCCAAATGCCTGCTCACTACCTTGGCTTTACAGGCCAACCTGCCATCCGTGAGCAGAGCTGCGTGTCTCCTCCACTTGAAGAGCCCCAGGAGCAGTATATAGTCAGTGGGAGTGCAGGACAGAACAAAATATACACTGCTTTGCACACAGCCTGAAAATCAAGGCATAAAAGAGGGAAAATAAGTCAGTGTGCCTCATTTGGCCTTTGCATGCATAATTCATCAGTAGAAATAAGTATCCAAAATGTTTTACCAGTGAGTATAGGACAAGTTACTTTATTTTTCATTATTTCTACAACCCAGACAATTCCAGTATAGATCATTAACTGGATTATATAAGCCATATATTTAAGTATATAAATATCCTCAAGTTGTTGATTTTAAATAGAGCCCATCAGGGTGATCTATTAAACTGAAAATCATGTAAACCAGGTAGACCCTTTTACAAATAACTGAAAGACATCAAAATGTCAGTGCCCAAGATTGTGAATGGAATTAACATGTATTGAACTCCTGCAATATTTTGATCACTATAGTAAGCATTTCCAAATACATTATCTCATTTAATTTTCCTAACTGCCCATGAGATTAGGGCTATGTTCTCCATTTACAAGTGAAGTCACTGATTTCCAGAGAGATTGAGCAACTCACCCATGATCACACAGATGTTAAACAGCAAAGTCAAGAATTCACCCCAGGTTTCTTTGATCTAAAGCCAAGTGCCTTTCACTACTCCATGCTGCTTCTCTAATTGGATCAAAAATAGTCCATAAAATAAGCTATATTCTTGAAAATAGATGTGCGTATATATATACCCATACTATTAGGTCAGTGAGTAAGTGGGTAGCAAAATTGAAAGACCCAAATTTGGGGTCTATTAGCGACTTATTCCTCCTTTGCCCAGCAAGTATACCCCTGCCAGCCCCTTGTGAACATTTGCTACTTTGTAGTTTTAAAGATTCAAATATGTCCCCCTGCAGATAAAAATGTTATTATAAAATTTACCCTAATTCCACTTCATCCTGTGGTCTTTGAAGAAACCTGTAGCCAAAACCATAGCTGACATTTAATACACTATGTGAACATCAGCTTAAAGTTACCATTGTTATGAATACCATGTAAATTGCATTAAAGCCCCCAAAATATTAAACAATTACATAGTTAATATAGACAAGTTTTATCACGTATTTTTTAAACCTCCAAAATTTAGAAATTCAATTATTCAACTCATGAAATAAGTACATTCACATCAACATTAACTATGTTACGATATTTTTTCCTCATCTATTTTCCCAAGATAGTTTGTCTCTATATTCACATTATGATCCTGCAACATCTATACACAAAAGACCTTAACTGAATTTTCTTAACGTTGAGTTTTGACATAACGATTATATTCATCTTTTGAGATGTTGTCCTACATCCTACTTCATTTAAGGTGAAGTCCTTAAAGATTTTCAAATTAAGTTGTTCAATTCTAAAACTCCAAGCATGGTTATTTTAGTTGAGATGCAAAAAAGAAAAAAAAATTCTTGAAATATGAATTCATAAAATTCTATCCCATACCTTATCTGGCTTGGCAATAAATGGAGTGCTTAAAAGAGAAAGATAAATCTAATTTAACATTATAACTCTGTTAATAATAAAAATATATAGATTCCAAACCTCTTCAGTGACCCTGTCTCACACAGTATAATTCCCTAAAACTTCTAAGTCACTCAATGATAAGAGGCTGATCTAAATGCTTCAACTGCATTAATCAAATACCAGGTCTAATTAAAAGAGCCATGCACAAAGCTTTTTCAAAATGTTGCTCAGGTATTGCAATAATTTCTGATCACCCAAGCCTGGAAGACAAATAATTAGAGCTGCCAGAGCATTCTGATGAGTGATGTCAGCATCTCCAAGTGACCTTCCCTCCACTAATTAATTTTCATCTTAAGAAAAGAGACCCTGTTGTTGCACATTATTAATTGAGTTCACTAAAAGATGCGCCTGATTAATTTTTGTTGATAATACTTGTCATTCTAGGCAGCGGCTGTAATCATTCTATTGGGTTTTATTTTTTTTAAGTTGATCTAAGTCCTTTGCAATGTGACTGATATATCTGATACAAAATATCATGCATAAGGGCATATCCTATAATGTGTCCGGGCTATTTTTCATTGCAGTTGTTGGCCAAGGTAAAATGAAATGTCAAAGTGGAGTCTTCTGAGCTGTTGGAAACTGCAAAGGTGTCATTTCACTTTGTCCTCATAACTTAGGGAGGCCACTCATTCTCAAGTCCCCAAAAGAGATCACTGCACCCATTTGATAACCTCCTCTTGGGTTTTACAGTGAATTGTCCCTTCAGCAGAGAAAACCCTGCTTTGTCTTACAAGACTTCTTCATTGTATTTCTGTTATTATCAAAATATTTTGTGCAACTTCCTTTGTCCTCAAAGTGGGATGAACAGTCTGCTAAGTAATTCCAGCCTTCTGACCCTGTGTGAGCGGCCCAGAACTTGGATTGCTGCCCTGTTCATTCATAAAATATCAGGATTAGAAAAAAATAGAGAGCTATATTAAAGTATTTATTTCATTAACCTAAAATTAAACAGGAAATTCAGTCACACACCTAATGAATGTAAGCTGTACTCTAATATGGGAATATTCACATGTCAGTGAATTTCAGGACCCTTATTAAAACCATAGTTCGTTTTCTGCAGAATCTTCCAAATGTATAATTAATTTCTTGGGAAAATATCGTATTCCAGTTTCAAAGTGAAAATATTTTATTTGTATTGGGAAAATGAACTTACAGGCTTCTTAGATTTTAAAGTTGTCCCATTAGTGAATTTTGATAAATTAGCCTAAATGATCAAAAAATAAATGTAATTTTGTGGGTACATGTGCTTAACAATTAAGAGAAAATGCTTATTGAAATGTCTTTTGTGTTTTGCTGAATCTGAAATCTTTGTAAAGTATCTTGAATCTTTGCTGAAACAGGCAAGGTTAGATTTTTATCATCCACGTTATACGCTATTTGCTTAAAAGTTTAAAGGATTTATCAAACATATTATAGTATAGAAGGAAAACTAAATAAAACTCTGTCTCTTATATCTCTTTTGAGGCATCCTTCTCCTCCTCAGTTGTAAACTTGTTTCTTTGTTCTATTTCCCCACTGGGTAAATGCAAGATGCCCCTAAACCATCCTGGAGCTAAAATCAGATCAAGTTGCCCTATCTTTTAAGCCAAATTCCCACCTCTCCATGAATGATCTTCAGTGGGGAGAAATGTGGCAGTGATTCTCTAATAGTAGAGTTCAGGCTCTATATTATTAAATATGACCAGGAATTAGGCATTCTGTGTATCTTCTCTGAAATTTGTGAGACCTAAAGCTGGGAGATTCCATGCCTTGTCATTCCCAAGGAAACAGGAATTGAAAAATACCCTAAGATTTTGGGGTAAAGGTAATGCTTATGAGAGTAGAAACATGGATGCATAGCGCAAAAAAAAGCAGCATGTATGGACACCAGATGTTTCATGAGATGTTTCATTGTCACAGTATTTTAGATCTGAAAAGAACTTTATTTTTTTTAATTGAAGTATAGTTGATTTACAATGTTGTGTTAGTTTCAGGTGTACAGCAAAGTGATTCAGTTATACATATATGTATACATATATATATTCTATATATTATTTTTCAGATTCTTTTCCCTTATAGGTTGTTACAAAATATTTAGTATAGTTGCCTGTGCTCTACAGTAGGTCCTTGAAAAAAACTTTAGATACCACCTGTCCAATGACAATATTTCACATATGTAGAAACTGATTCTCAGAATAGTTTGAATAATTGAATAACAAAGGATGTAATTTGTTATGCAAAGGAAATGAATGGAAATAACAATGATAAACACTGGATTGTATTTAGTTAAAACACCTTGATTTAGACTCATGAGCAGTGCGTATTTCTCATGAAATAGTACACAGTTGTTTCAGACCATTGCTGGGTACCCATGTGTATCACCACATATCTATTTATCAGTGTTGATGTCTTTTATAAATTGTGGTGTTAGGGGGCCATACCTATTTATTCTACCTTATCTATTCTCATTATTGCCTTTTTCATGTAGGAGGATAATAAATAGAACAAAGCAGAGAGAGATGAAGGGGAAGAAAAGAACAGAGGAAGGGGAGACAAGGGAGGGAGAGAGGCATAAGATCATTTGGTCCCATCTCAATTTTTTTCTCATTATGCTTTCAAATTTTAATATGCAAACCTAAGAAAGGCTACATCCATCTGACAATTTGTGGACAAGTGTAATTTCTTTCCTTCATGAAATTAACCCCCAAAATTAAGTAAAAGAGGGGAAAAATGAAATTGGGAAGGTTTTATCTTATAATATTTCCCGTAAATTCACTTTGTGTAACTTCTACAAGGTAGAGTCTTACTGACTGCTAGATACATCTTAGTGACTGATGTCAAGAAGTGATAGTGTATTTCCAAAATAATGTAAATGACACATATTAGGGTATATGATTTTAATTAGTGGGGAAAAATTAAGTTCTTTCTTTTTTAAGTTGAAGAAAGTATAGTGATCTTGAGGGAAAAAACTTTTGGACTTTAGGGAAGGAAAGACAAATAGGTTCCCCAGGGCAATGAGGAGGGGGACAAAGCCAAATGTCAGGTATTGCTCTGAATCCAGGTCGGTATGGCTGAAAGAACACTGACACTTAGGAGGAGCCCTTCTTTTGAGTGATATAATTTAAATCAGTATGGAGAGATCATCTCTGGCTAATGTATCTGACATTAATTTTCTAATCAGATTTTACCTATAGTCTGTCAATGTTCCTTTCAGAAGTCATCAATATTTTACTTGGATGAATATATCATAATCTTTTTACTTTCTCTTATGGCTTTATTTCTGTTTTAATAATATGGCACTTTAGTAATTATATTTAACCAAACTAGAAACTGAAAAAAGAGTTTCTCCAAACTTGGATTCTGACTTTTAGCTATGTCATCACTCTTCATGGCAAGGGAAGTCTTGGGTTTTGTACAAAGAACACTTGTATAAAGTAGGTGTCATTGAATAACACTTGGCTCTGGGATATACATCTATCTCAGCTAATTAACTTCAGTTTTCACCACAATTTATATTGACTGAGCTGTCCTCAATCCAATAGACATTTGCTCAATGAGTGAATGAATTTAATCTATAACTACAATATGTGTGGACATGGCTTCTCCAGGCACCCAAAGGCATTCACATCTCTATTCAGTGTGAAAGATATAATAGCAAGTGGGGCTCAGAGGATCATGTATAAGATCTGGGGTTAGATTAACTTTGCATCAGTATGGCAAAAATATCTGCTCTGTGAGATTTGGAGTCAAACAATCTTTAGTGGGAATATTTTTTCATAGAGAAGTTACTTAAATTCTCTGAGACTCAATTTATAGATCAATAAAATATAAATATATTTTACATTCCCCTTGCAGGATTGAAGGAAAATAAACAAAATAATAAATGTGAAAGCATCCAACCCAGTGCCAGACAGATTGCAGGAGCTCTATAAAAATTATTTTACACTCAATCTAGGTTGATTAGTCCATTTTATTTACAGAGAGACTCTGCTATTTTAGTATCCCAGCTGTTCTAACTTTGTTCCTCACACTGCTCTTCCTTCTCAAGTAGAGGAAACATGGAAAAACAATGAATTCTCTGGAATCACAGTGGGACCCATCCAAGTGGGCCTACTGGTCAACCTGGAAAGTGTGGTCTCTAAGACTGGTCAGTGTTGCATAATGGTGGTGGAAGCCCTGAGATGTAGGGCAAAGTTCAAACCTTTACTCAAGGTCAAACTGTTAAGGAGTTTGAAATCATATATCATGAAATATCTTGTGTTTAGCAAGTATAGGAGGGGTTGCTCAGAGGTTTTGAGATGCAAATAGGGTAGGGAAAGGACGGCTGTTGTAATGAAATTTAAAGTAACAACTGGACTGTTTTTCAACTTGATTTGGAAGCAGTTTTAAAGCTTAAAAACCTGGTGAGCATCATGATCTATGGTAGTATAACTTCTTAAATGGAATTCCACAGATTTTACTAATTTTTGACAATCTCAAATCATTTAATTTTTTAAGAGGTATGTTTGACCCAAGGTTTTTGCAATACCTTTATATTTGACCTAGAAGACACCTTCAGCCTAATCTCTTTTAAAGATAATTTTGACAGAAAGTTAGCTTTGGCTGGTAGCCATACCACCATAATTTTGACCTTGAGTGAGCTCCAATTTCTAGTAGTAGTTGAATAAATGACTTTTAAGTGAAAGTAAGAGGTCAGGAAATAAAGTACCAAAGTTATCAGGATTGATTTTTATTATTTCTTTCTCATTAATTGCCTGTACACTACTTCTTCCCCTCCAATTTAATACCTTCTGAAAATTTCCTTCATTTGAAAGTCATTAACAGTAATTTTAATGTAGGTCATGTCCTATTATAACAAATTTCAGACTTGTCTGAAGCAAAATGATAGAGTGGAAAGAGCTTTGGGCTTGGAGTAAGAACACTTGGATTCCCATCCTGGTCCTGCCATTAACTAGTTTGATAAAGTATCTTTACCTTAGATGAGATGAGGATAATCATCTCTCCAACCTCACAGGGTCTTTACATGGTTTAAATAAGTTCCTGCCTTGTGAAGGAATATGGAAAGCTGTAAAATATTGCACACATAAATCATTACACTAATTAAATTATGTATTTGATTTATGGTCTTGAAATTTTGAGGATCAAATATTGTTTTACTAGATGACTCTTGGAAATAATTTCCTTTTAAATATATATTGATATAAAAATATTTGTATTCATGGAATTTAGGCTATAAAATTCAAAGCTGTGATTCCTAAAATAATTATATTCTATAAAGTTAACCCCATATAGGAATAAGAGGCTCCTAGAGGTCATGCTGCTCCTATCTTTGTCCACTTAGAGTCTATTTTCAGCAGTTGCTCAAGTGATGTAGTCAAATAATAAGTAAGATCATTTCACCCCTCTATTTAAATTTATCCAATGACTCCCCGTCACTCAGACTAAAAGCTAATGTGCTAACAATGGCCAAAAAGGCAACATGATTGGGTCCCTTGTTAACTCTCTGGCCTCATCCAGATTCACATTCTGTCCTTAGGTCCTCTGTGTTATCTGTTCCCCTACCTGGAACACTATTCTCCCTCATGTGGCTAATTCACTTGTGGCATCAAGTCCTTGTTCAAAGATCCTCTTCCCAATTGGAAATACTGTGACCACTCTACTTAAAATTGCACTCCTCCCCAACAAAGCCAATACATTTTTCTACTTTTTTTTCTATAGCGTGGATCACCTTCTAACACCTTCTAACACACTACATAATTTGCATATTTATCTTGTTTATTTTTGGCCTCTAGCCACCATAACATAAACTCCACCAGGGAAAGGATTTCATCTGCTTTGTTCACTGATATAGCCCATGTACTTCAAACAGTGTCTGGGCAATATGGTAAGTGCTCAAAAAATTACTCGTTGAAAAGAATGAATGATATAACAATGATACCATATAAACCTTTGTCAGTAGGTGTGCTGTCTTCTCTGGCTCATCCTTGTGACCAACCACAAGCATTTACAAAATCTGTGCATCCAAAAAAAGGTGAGAAATGTGGCTATAAAAAGAGAATGAAAAAAAATAAGAAAGAGAGAATGAAACTATTCAGCTCTTCTAGACACAGCATTCATGACCTTGGAATCTCTTTATACATTTTTTCACCAATGATGTTATCAGGATTTTCTTTGTCCTAAGTCTATAGAACATGACCACATTAATCTCTTAGTAAATTTGCATAAAATTTGCAAATATAATTTCATGATCTGTAAAACCAAAATCAAAGTATAATTTAGCAATTTCATTGACTTAATCTCACAGAATTCTGTCAAAAAAGTAATCAGATTTTCTTATCATTATTTATTCTTTTTTAAATGCTTATGGCTTATCATTCTGCTATTATCTAGAGGTTGATTAGTAATTTTCCTCTTTATATTTATTCCAATATTTTAGTTGAGATTGAATTGATTACATCTAGTACTTTTGAACTGATTATATCTAGTACCTAGAATTACCTGACCCATAAGACATTGCTTTTAACTTATATTTAGAAATCTCAAGTTTCATACTAGTTCTCTAAAACCCAATCTGTACTGCATCGATAACTCTACTGCTTGGGCATCCTATACTAATGGGCAAGTTAGTGCTATAATTAGGGCTGTGTCACACCTCTCTTAGTTAACATTATCATTTCAGTGGGGGCAACTGTGGTGTTTGGTTTACAGTTCCTAGTATCAGTCTTCCTTTATAATTCACAGCTGTATGCTAAAATTTTGGTTCTGTCCCCAAATTTCCAATCTGAAGCCAAGGCATTCAGTTTGAACTGATCATTGTACATAATGATGAGAATCAGGCAACAGAACCAGAGACGGTCTTATCAATAAGTTTTAAAACAACTTCTACACATAGTCTCCATACCATTAGCAATGTTGCACCACTTAATACCATACAACAGTATGAAATCCATTTGTGAAGTCATTGTACTGTGAAAGTTGTCATTTTTAACTCAATCACTCAGTAACTTATTTTTAAATATGTTGTACATTTTTTTTTTCTTTTTGGGCTGGCTGAGCAACAAGAGTACCAAAGGGTTACTAAACACATTTTCTAAGGATTTTCATTTTTCCTGCTTCTAATCTAAAGCTCTTCCTCTTTTCCTCTTTTCTCTCTGTCTTCACTAACTGTGATGCACTCAGACCTAATGCACTCTCACTGGATTTTAGGGGAATTGAAATATTTATCAAAATAGAAATGAAAGGTAAACCTAAATCTACCTCACCGAATGGCAACTATATGTCATATGTGAAGAAAACTGAAGTATTAAACCTCCTTAGTCTGTTTGTAAAAACAGTACTTTAAAGACATTTAAAGAAAACGACAACAACAACACAAATTTCATGGCGCTTCTTATTTTCTATGCATAACCTGGTTTTTCTTCTAAAGCTTCAAACATGATTATTATACAACATCGTTCTACAGATTTGTTTCCCAAAATTTCTCCATTCCCCTCATAATCTTTAAAAATTTCATTATTTGCTTCCGTACCAGAATATATTTCTCTAGAAACATTATATGGATATTATCCAGGTGTGCTAACTCCAGGGTTTTGGCTATTGTCCAGATTGAACAATTAAAATTCTCTTTTAGCTTTAACCAGATGTTATAGTCTCATTTCCTGAGCTAAAAGGCTCTTTCAAATTATGAAGAACTTTTAAATACATGTCCCATTCTCTTTCTGTGCTAGCTGCACCTTAGTGCTAATACGGTCTGATTTTCAGTATGTATGTCTAATTAGTGAGGTTTGGCATAAATTACAAATTTAAGCCAGATTTATGCCAAATGTTACAACATTTGGCATAAATCTGGCTTAAAAATACTTTAAGTATGAGAAGGCAAGCATTAATTAGCAAAGATTTACCCATTATATATCTTTTGACTTTAAGTCTCCTTTTCCAGGGTTTTTAGTTGAGATTTCAATTACTAAAAAAAATCAGTGCATTAATTTTAGAATTTTCTAAATTTCATGTAGTTTCATCTATTCAATGAGACTATATTCCTTCTGAAGATATGCCTTTTATCCATTTTGCATCTTATCCAGCACCCAGTAATGTTGCTAACATTACGTAGTCCCCACATATATACTTACTAACTTGTAATATGATGAGTAGTTATATATCTTATATTTAAAGAATTTTGAAAAGCCACCAGCAGAGTTAAATTATTTTTTAGCCTTAATACACACTAGTCATTCATGATCACAACCATTTAATAATATTTCTCTTAGCCTTTTATTTACTGTATTTAATTCCTTATAGATCTTCAGGAACCAAATTAAGGTCACTGTCCTCCCTCATCATTGATTACGGAAATCACACAAAAGAGTAGCTGCCATTATGTTGTACACCTGAAACTACTATAATATTGTAAATCAATTATACCTCAATTTTCTTAAATATTTTTAGTTTAAAAAAAAAAAAAAGAGTAGCTGCCCACAGACCTAAAACAGTTGATGGGCAAAGGCAGCTCCTCTCATTTCTGAACAGCCAGGAGCAAGGGTGATGGGTTGGATGGAGGAAAAGGAGTACAAGGAACATTTTAAAAGTCTAATCAACTTCTTTGGGAAAAATTCTCAAGATACATTGCACAAGCAATAGACTTCTGAGGGAAAAGACTGGCCAGAAGCTATGCTTAACCTTCCCTGTTCCTTACTTCTATTGAAACCAAATGCTTAGGTTTTTAAAATACAGCCTTTGGGTTTGTGGTGTTCTGTGTTTACATAAATATATGTTCAATATTTATTAATTTTAGTGGTACAACAGGAAGGGTGTAACGCTTTGACACAAGGAATTCCAAGTTACTACGCAAGCACTCTTCCATTAATCTTTAAAATATATTTGTTGGGTGAGCAGCCGACATCATCATGCCTAAACAGATAAGAAAATGGAGAGCTGGTGATAAGGTGACTTGTTTAAAGCTGCGCAACAAATCAGGGAGAGAGATGGAAGTCCAAGTTCCCTCGCCTGCTCTGGGCCGCGGGCGCCCCTACTGGCTCAGGCGTGTAAGAACAGCTAGACGCTGGTGCTCGTTAGTCACAAAGCACTTGATAAAAGGGCCTCATACTGACCATTTCTGGAACGTTCAGAAGAGAAAGTCACAAGCGAAATTTCTGGAAAGTTCAGAAGAGAATACCACAAGTGAAAAGATATATTTTTTGTCCTATCAGTATTTTGAGTTGTATCCCTTGCGTAGCATCAGCGTTTAATTATCTAGAGAATGATTATCCACTAGTGGCTTATCAAGGCCCCTTTCTTCTCTCCTGCTTCCTGCCTTTGGGCGGTTCCACTGCTCATTAACATTTGCGTCAGAGACCTGATCTGCTGCTTTGCCAGTGTGTCTGGTAAAAGATCTGGTGGGCAAAGTGGTAAAAAGTATTGAATATGTAAAATTTCGTGATTATCTTAAGGTTTAATTCATCCATACTAGACTAGATAGTTGAACTCCATAACAAATGATAATGTAGTTCATTTGTCAGAGGAAGGTCCACTCTTTTTGCCTATTATTCTACATATCTACTTTTCCTTAATTCTTTATTTCATGCTTATTATCACAGATAATTGAAATTTGACAAAAGACACAATCCTCTGCTGATGATTTGGACAATATTCACGTTTTTGAACTTGGCATTTCCCTACCCCTCAAAAAGAAAGCTCAATAAATACATATTACATGTATTAAGGAATAAATGAAAGGTGCGCTTGTTCTGTACTATTTGTGGGTTGGAAGATAAAATATGGCAATCAACATCCTGCCACTCCACCCCCCTCAAGGATTCTCCCTGGTTAAAGAGCCAGTGCTGGTGGTAGCAGATTAGTAAGAAGTCGTGATTGCCTCATGAATCAGGGTGAAGCCACTCTCTGGTGGCAGTTAGTTTGATCTTCCTAGTCACTCTAGGAGGTTATATATCTTTTGTGATGATCACTCACAAGGATATCCTTGAAGGAAAACGAGACTGCCTCACCAAAACACAACTAAATGAAACAAAAAGGAACAGTGACAGGGTAAGAGGGGCAACAGTGAGGATTCTTTTAGCATCTACACAAATAAAATGGAGTGTGTTGGTAAACTTTTACTGCAGCTCAAAGCCCTATTCCTAGAGCTATGCTGACCACATCAAAACAATGCTGCTGCCTAAGCAAAGGAATAAACAAAGCGAAGACCCATTAGCTCTGCTTCCATTAGACACGCGGAGGGTAAAAAAAAAAATCAATAGCAGGCAAATAGAAGATAAAATTGATAGGAAAGACATGTTAATTTTAGAGCTTTAAAATGAGGTATTGCAACAATGGCACACAATAAAACATTAAAAACTATTTTTAAAACTTTCAAAATCATTTACATGGGGAAAAGAACTCTAGCGGGAACATATACAGCATATTAAACTTCAGTGCATTTTTAATGACTTGTCTTAAACAAATTATGCATGAGATAGATTACACATCCCCTACCCACTTAACAAAAAGGCATACGCACGAACAAAAAACAAAACCAGGTGGCTTTTAAAAAGAAATTAAGTGTATACTTGGTGACTGATTGGGAGCAATGCCAAGCAATGTAAAGGACCTCACAGAATAGAGTTCTTTTGAAAGAAGCTAGATTGATGGGCTTTTCTGCCCAGACAGTAGGCAGAACAGTACAAACGATACCAGTCTCTGCTTTTGGATTCCATCCTGTAAATGCCCTCAGCAGTCAGAGTAGGGGAGCTGAAAGAACAAGAACTCTGGGATGACAAGTCTTAAATTCATTCCAAGCCCCACCACTCATTAACTGCAAGGCAGAATGAGTACTTTACCGCCCCTTCTTTTCCTCATTTGTACGATGGAGATGATGATGATGATAATAATAATAATAATGCTGTCTTATGTTCCTAACTTGGAATAAGGCCCAAGCCTTGGTATTATTTTAAGCTCCAGCTCACTATAATATACAGATGTGGTTCAAAACCATTGGTTTAGAGCACTGGTTCTCAAACATCTGGATGCATCTGAATCACCTGGAAGAATTTGTTAAAACACAGGAGCCCTGCCCCTAGAGTTCCTGATTCTGTAGGTCTAGGATAGAGGAGGAGAATCAGTATTTCTAACAAACTACCAGGTAATTCTGAGGCTGCTGCTACGGGGCCCACACTTTAAGAACTTCCAGTCCAGCCCTGAAATGCCAGCGCGGTCCACCGACCAGCAACCCAGGAGCTGGTTAGTCATACACACTCACCCAGACCTTGTTAGAAATACTGACCCATTCTGCTAAACCAGAATGAGCATTTCACAAGATCACCAGGTGATTTGTATGCCCAGTAAAGTTTGAAAAGTTCGGTTCTAGAGCATCTTTGAGGGAAGTAGAACCAATGAAAGATTGTGAAAATCTGCTGTAGCATGCTTCTAAGAAGGGGAACAATTATGAACAACACAAATCCAGGGTCTTGGCATTGGCATTTCCCCAGGAAGTCCTGTTTGTGAAACTGACTATATACACCTGTTGGAAACAGCAATTATCAAGCAAGGGGCCTAGACACACTGTTCTAGGTACCATATGGCTGGGCGCCCAGCTGAGCAGGGAGGCCAGGGTGAACAATTACTAGAGTATCTTTTCACTACTAATAGGAATTTTGTTTCCTCAAACAATGGTCTTTGCAGTTCTTCCTTGTTCTTTTTTCTGTCATCCCTGTGTTTCCCGTGAATTTGCTTGTTTCTTATCTAATTATGGACTTGGTGGTGATATGAATTTGGGTCAGAAGCAAAGTAAGCTGAAAACACCAAGTGCATTTCCATCAAGGAGTTCCTTTAGGCTAAAGAGTCACTGGGTTAAGTGTCAATGATCTAATATCAACCCAGCATCACAACAGCCCCTTCACTCAAACAAGGCTTCCCATTACGTGGACTATAAATCGGAGCACCAGCTTCACATCTGTGAGATTTATACGACCATTTAGAGAAATTCTTCCTGTAGCTCTCGAACAACATCATTGGCAATACAAAGCTGAATTGTTCAAATCAGATTTCATCTCTACTATGTAGTAGTTTAGTGTTTGAGGATGAACTCACAGACTATTAAATTTATAAAAACAAAGACAAATATACAACATAAAACAATTCAAGCTCCAAATCTTTCCATTAGCTTTTGGAAAAGAATCACTACAAAAAGAAAAAGGCAGTGAAGATTAAATCTTTTAAGATTCAATTTGTCTATCCTGCTATGTAAGGCTTAACCTGCAAGGTCTTTGCAGACTGGAATTACGTCTTTATTTTAGTCCGCAGCTAAGCAAGCAGCAGATATCATTTCGATGATAAATTTTACAGTAAAATCAATGAGAAAATATTCTGATTTGCAAAACTACCCCCTACAAGTGATATTAATAATGTAAGTATTATGGCAATAATGTGTGTATTACATTAACAATGTAAACATATAAACACAGGGACTTTTTAATTTTCATATGTGATTTCCTTTTTAAAGGCGAAGACATGGTGAAAAAAACTAAACTATTAGAACCTAAGAGATGCTTTGAACTGAATTATTTACCAGCCTTACGGTCTATCTTTTTTCTTACCAATATTAAAAAGAAAAAAGATATCTTTCTCACACAGATAAATCAGAACTCTAAATACTGTCTCCCATGCAAGAGAATGCCTTCTACTTCTATTAGTTCTGCTTTTCTAATCAAATATTTCTCTATATAAGCCTTTTTTTTCTTGATGCTAATTTGCTGCGGCATTTAAAATTCCTCCTTAGTTTTGTAGGAATTCGAGATTTCATGTTTCTTCATTGTAAGTGATGGAAATCTTTCTGCTACCTACTTTCAGGCAACAGACTTTATTAATAAATCACGTTGCATCATCCACCACCTACCTTAGGAAAAAAGTGGGAACCCTCATCTGAGCTATGTGTAGAATTAAACCTACTCAGTTATCCTATTTGTGTTCTGTGTATTTATTCCATAAATGATTTCTCCCTGCATGAAGGAATGATTTGTCTAAAAGATACCATACGTATTTGAAAGATTCCTATTTATGCATTATACTAAATCTTTAGGAATATTAAATGTTGCTTAATTAGTGTTGCCCTAACGAACAAAATCTCCTAGACCACGTTTTTTTTTTTAATACAGCAGCCCAAATACTCTCTCAGACATTAGGAGACACAGGCAGTTCAGAACTGAATATATCTCCAGGTGGTAAGGCCTTGAGGGCAGGAACTCTGCGTGCTTGTCATTGGTCACCTGCCCGGGGCCCTCAGTAGCAGGTATTCTGCTGATGAGTGAATGGATGGAAGAACAGAAAGTCCCCCGCTTATAACCCCTGTGTTTAACCACTTCCCCAGCATATAACCACTTTGTTGTATGCTGTTTCCAGCTAGCGGTGTTGGACAACGGACAACAGGTTAGACCCTTGTCCCAACAAAGGGAGGCTTTGAACTTTTGGAATAGCTGCTGTTAAAGTGGACGAGGATATTAAGTTCCTTGATGGCAGGTTCTTTGTCGACCCTTCCAGGCCTCCCTCAGAGCTTTGCACATAGTAGTTGTTTGTCACATTGAATTCAGTTGACTCAGTAAAAGCCATTAGTGTGGACAAAAATAAAGACATTAATACACTGCTCCAAATCTTACTCACTAGAGTCGTCCTGTTGGAAACCTTCCTTTCAAATTTCATAGTAACATTTTTGTTAGGTAATACATGCAGATGATACAAAATTCAAAAGGTATAAAAGGGCATACGGTGAAAAGTAAGGCTCTTACTCTGACGCCCAGGGACTCAGAACTCAAGGGGGAAACTCTGAAAATGTACCTTTTTATAACAAGAGGTGTTTTGTTGTTGTTGTTTTTAAGTACCATGGGAAGCTAATGCTTTTTCCTTTGGCCCTTTAATGCTCAACTTTTTCTTAGTCTTTTTAGATCTGGAAAATAATTTCTTTTGTAAGATAAATAAAACCCAGCACACCAACTGAGATCCACAAGCAGTATTAGTAAGGCTAAAAGCCATCCACCTGTGACCAAATGGCCCTACCGTGTTTTCTCCTCTCCTGTCCACAAAAATCATGTCACAAACAGTACCATCAAGGGTGGTTTTTAGGTCTAACAACCATATGCCATAGACTAACCAGCTGTCATAGAAGTTTGCATTGGAAAGTTTCTGTGTTTCCAAGGTTATTTCTCAAAGAAATTCAGACAGTCAAGCAGTACTTTAAGAAAGCGGTGAGTAGTATGCTGCTTTTTCTAATCCAGTGGGGGGAGATAAGCCACTCCAAATAAGAACAAAGATTGAGGGTTAAGAACGGCAGACAGAGCATTTATACTACAGCATTTCCTAATCTTCCAAATCTCCAGCTTTTGTTTTTTGTTTGATTGTTTTGCTTCGCTTTGTTTTATGAGATTACATGGACTTTTCACCTATATGTAGGAGCACAAAAACTTCACTGAAGCCCAGAAGAAAATGTATGTATTTGTGTGCTAAATTAACACAGGCACAAAAATGCATTTCGACCCTATAGGAAAACAGTAACTTTACTAACACCATTTGTGATTTTACATTATGTTTTAGTGACTTTATAGAAACTCTAACATTTCTTGATATTTTTAGCAACATTTGCTCTAAAATTATTTTAAAAAAATTTTTTACTGAAGTATAGTTGATTTAAAATGTTGTGTTAGTTTCAGGTGTTCAGCAAAATGACTCAGTTGTGTTTGTGTGTGTGTGTGTGTGTATATTCTTTTTCAGATTCTTTTTCCATTATAGGTTATTACAAGATATTGAATATAGTTCCCTGTACTATACAGTAGTTCTTCATTTTTTATCTGTTTTATATATAGTAGTGTATATCTGTTAATCCCAAACTCCTAATTTATCCTTTCCCCTCCTTCCCCTTTGGTAACTGTAAGATTGTTTTCTATGTCTGTGAGTCTGTTTCTGTTTTGTAAATAAATCCATTTGTATAATTTTTTTTAGATTCCACGTATAAGTGATATCATATGTTGTCTTTTTGTCTGATTTACCTCACTTAGTATGATAATCTCTATATCCATCCATTTTGCTGCACATGGCATTATTTCATCCTTTTTATGGCTGAGTAATATTCATATATATAGCACATCTTATTTATCCATTCCTCTGTCGATGGACACTTAAGTTGTGTCCATGTCTTGGCTATTGTAAATAGTGCTGTTATGGACATTGGGTTGCATGTATCTTTTCTAATTAGAGTTTTTGTATTTCCCAGATATATGCCCAGGAGTGGGATTGATGGATCTTGTGGTAACTCTCTTTTTAATTTTTTAAGGAAACTTCATACTGTTCTCCACAGTGGCTGCACCAATTTACATTCCCTTTTCTGTGTGGAGGAGGGTTCCCTTTTCTCCACACCCTCTCTAAAATGATGTTAAGGAAGGAAAATAGAAAGAAAAAGAGTTAACATTGACAATGCATTCAATGAAGAGTCATGAAATATTTCATACCATGCCTGCCTCTTTCCTACCATCCCATAACCCTGGCCTCAACCAGAGGTAACTGTTTTTTTAGTCATTAGAAGAGCATTAAGCTGTCTTTGAATTTTTTAAGCACTGAGATTTCTCAGGTAATACTTCATGCTAAATTAAGTAAGAGAATACTGCAAGCAGATCATCCCAGGCATTAGGAGTTTGCAAATCAATTCCACAACTCAGGGTGCTATTTTGTTCTCTGAGCAGTTGATGTAAAGCACTCCATAATAACTTGAACAATCACCTACTAAAACTTGCAAGCACATGCCTGACACTGATGTTTCCAAAATGTGTAATAACGCATACTGTATATTAACTTTCCCCTAAGGATGTCTCTCTCTCCTTTTCTTTCTCTATTTTTCCAACAGCAAAGGTCTTTGCTTCAGGTTCTCTAGCCTAAAAATGTTTTATAAATTATTTCAACTTTGGGAAAGAGAATCAGATTTAATCCAAAAAGGAAAGAGGGAGATAGTAACATTTATACGTTTCTGGAAGCTGGCAGCAAGATAAATCCAACGTGACAAATCTCTGTGGGCTATTAAGTGGATTTTGCTATGGAAAGCCCACATACGGCATACCTAATGAGAAAGTAGGGTACTGATTTTGAGAAACAGGCTATTATTTATGGATACTAGGTAGCATCCAGAAAAAACAATGCATTTAAGGATTTAAACACTGATTTCTCCAGGGCCTGGACTTGGTCTAAGCATTACTCAGGACAGAAAACATGGCATGTATGTGATCCCTCAGATAAGCACACATTTTATAGGACAATCCATAAGCCTTTAAAGCCTCCGGGCTTTTCGTCTTACTAAACAAGATCCTAGTTCAGGATTGTCAAGGAGAAAATCTATGCCATAGTGAAAAGAGCTCCAGGAGTTAGAAACTTGGGGTTCAAATCCTGCTCCAGGCCCCAGTTTTTCTGTCTATAAAATAGTAGGAAAATATCTGTCCTACCCACTTCACAATGTCCTTGTGAGGTTCAAGGGGATTATGCAGTGGAACGATATTTTGGAGTGTGAGTGCTTTAGACCTGTAAATGTTAGCAGCGTTAATATCTGGGAAATCATCATGACCATTTAGAGCTTTCCTGTTATCAGAATAACCTCATGGCAAGAATCTGGCCAGGCAAGCTCCCCTACCAGCCCAGGGGAACCAGCCTATCCAATTTCTTTGCAATGAAGGCCACAGAAGCAGAGTTGCCTGGAGCTAATCACATTCATATAGAAGCTTTACTATTGTTCCACTAGAGTGTGTACAACTTGTAGGCCCAGATCCTGCTTTGTTTATCTCTGTACCCCAGGCATCCAGCAGAGTTAACTCACCAAATGACCGTGAATGAAGTGAAATGAATGAGATGTCTGCTATGGGCAGAAGACCACGGTAGGCACTTTGACAGATATATGAGTCAATGTTCAAACAAAGAGGCAGAACCACTAGGAAATACATACATGCTATGGGATTTACTATAGCGCTTGGCTCTGCTCAACTGTAGGAGCTGGATAAATGGTACATGGAGGCTGTTTCTTCTGTGTTGAAGCTTGAAGTCAGCAGGGCAGTCAGTCAGGAAGAAAAGACGGCTGTGAAGAGGGGAAACAGGACAAGCTAGAACCTGCAAGGATAACTGGAATCTACAAAGATGAACCAGAACCCACATCAGTGCCTCACCACCTCTGAGACTCCACCTTCGGTGATAAGGATGTTCCACAGGCAAAACTATGCTCTTCATCAGGGAAGTGAACACACACCTGGCCTGGGAGTGAGAGAAGCTGAAGGAGGAGATCCAGCGGCCCAAATGCTGCCCCACACCAACCAGGTGAGCCAACAGATAAGTGACAACATACACAAGCTGCAGCAGCCTCCTGCCTGTTTAAATCTTCCAACCCAAAAAAATATGGCCGCAGTTTCACTTGCATCTTCCAGATGTCACTCAAAAGGTCTCTTGTGGTCCATGCACTATGCAGAGAAGGGAATTCTGGGAAAGAAGTGTCAAGCATCTGCTAGTTGCCCGGCACTGTGTGTACTCATTGGAATCCTACAACTCTATTCTCAATAGTAGAATGGCTATTTTCCTTGTCTCATAGATGAAATCTCTAAAATCACTTACGTAATCCTCCTCAGGGCTTTGAATGCACCCACCTCTGGGCTCCGCAGTCCCTGCCCTTTTCCTGCCCTTCTACCTGGAGCAGAACAGCTGAAGCATGAACACGTTTCCTCAGCCTGATTTTGATCATTCCTCAGGACAACCCTGAGGAAAATTCACAGCATCTAGAAAGAACTTCTTTGAGTTTCCCCATCCTCAACAGCAATGTAGATACAGAGCTGATGACATACACTCTTTCATATTGTCCCTTCGGTGTCACTTAAAAAGGTCTAAGGAGGAATGAATGAAGAACCCCGGAGAGCACACCCTTGGAGAGTGGGAAGAGGTGGGAAACACTGATGGAGCCCTCTAGCCCACACCCCTAAAGCGCTCCCCTCAAATGTTCCCGTGTGTGCTCAACGCGCAGGTAGAGAGGAGCCTCCATGTGCCTGGATGACTTGGCTTGTGTCTCTACCGCAGAATGAACACCAGGACAGCACTATGTCATAGCACCCAGAAGACACTTGTTCGCCACCTGGGGGCCTCCTGGAAACCAGCTCACATTCCTGAATATCATTATTAGTCATGCTGGGTGCATTTTCTAATTCTTAGTGTCTTAGAAGTACAACTGCTCACACATCCATTTCCGGTAGTTCTGCCTCTCTCAAGTATACCCCTCTGACATCTCCTCAGGCTAGAAGCTCTTCTGGAAGTCACATCTCATTTCATCACAGAGTATTTTTAAAGTTAGAATGAAGACAAAGAAGTCTGTGGGAAGAGAAATACATGAATCTATGAACTTGAGGTTCATTAATTTTTTAAGAAAATTTTTAAAATATCTTTCATAGATTATAGGTACCAATAATGTTCCAATAATGAAGTCTCAAATATAGAAACACTAAGAAAATCAACTAAAATATAAGTGGTATTTTTTATGTCTCTGTTTGCTATTAATTGTGTGCATAAACTGAGTGAAGAGTAGAATCAATTCTATTTCATTTTAGAATCAGTATGTCTCCCTTCTATCCAAGGCAGGCCTTAGGCAAATTGGGAAGTAAATGAAGTTGAACATTTCAGAGCCCTCGGAACTTGCATCCTGCCATAAGGCATTCTAAAACCCATAAGCCAGAAACTTCCAAACACAAAATTAATTTCTCCTGGGTCCATTCTCTCTGAGTCTGTCTATAACACACAAAAGATTGGATTCATACATGTGTGTACTAGGGATGACAATGACCGGAGTCAATAGCCACATTTCCTTTATACAGAGACCTTCAAAGTCCTAAAAAGTGACTGATGGAGGGTTTTCAAATTTTTCTGGAAGGCAAATGAGGTAGCTGTTTTGTTAAAGGGGTCAAGGAAAGTCAGTCACAGCCAAAAAGGAAATTTGCATTTTTAATTAAAGAAAGATGGAAATTATACAGAAAAAAACTGTGGTCGTAAAGTAAATAAAATGTGGCTCACGGCAAAATGCACTTTTATGTCATTCTCCTTTAGGTAAGACAGTATTTCCATGCAGTAATATATTTTTAGGAGGGTAGCAATCACCTTTTCCATCTCCCTTCCTATTTCACGTTACAGTTTTATTCCAAGGTCCTTAAAATGAAAGAATGACAGTAGACTTTCTTATCAACAGCTTGTTCCAACAGATACAATACATGGGTTGGGGATCAAAAAGAGCATGGGAAGTGTTTCTGCCAACATTGTAGAAAATATTGAACATCTGCTATATCTGGAATCCTGGGAGCTGTAATTATAATTTTTTGAAATCTGTACACAAGAGTTATAAATATTAGAACTGTAGCCTGTGAAAGCCATGAAATATTTAACTTGTTTGGCAGGCTTAAGCAAAGCTCATAAACTTAATTTAAGCAAGCCAAACACTATAGTTTTACCAATTTTATATCTTTCATGTCATTAGTTAGATAAATTAAAGCCAACTCTAAAACAGCCTTGAGATTGCCAACTAGAAGTCGTGGGATATACCCAAAAACAAAGGTGCATTTCAAGAATTAACTCATTTTACTATTGGTTTACCTTGCACCTTTCCCCGTTATCCACACTTGCCAAAGACTCTTTGGTTTGGGGATGGGAGGGTGGCGGAGATTTGCTGTTAGGAAATTGCTTCAGGGTAAGTAAAAAGAAAAGCAGGCATCAGGCATCATAAGCGGTTCGCAACAGCCATGACAGGAACCAAAGGCCACTGGTGATTTCTGCAAGTGTCAGTTCAATCTGTTAAAAACCCATTTGCCACCCTGAGTGAAATCCTTTCCAACTTGAAAGTAGAGGCCTGGTAAAGTAAGCTGAGAGACTGAGGGAGCAGAGAGAGCCCAGGTTTCAATCTTGTAAGCTCTGTGGCCCAGTTACAAGGCTAAGACTTGTCATTAGAAAGGAATGTGGGCTGGAACATATTCTGTCTTGCACATGTACAGATTTAACGCATGGCAGTGATAACCAAACCGACTTCGTGCCTACTTTTTCAGTTAAAAGTGCTATACGGGCTTCCTTGGTGGTGCAGTGGTTGAGAGTCCGCCTGCCGATGCAGGGGACGCGGGTTCGTGCCCAGGTCTGGGAAGATCCCACATGCCGCGGAGCGGCTGGGCCCGTGAGCCATGGCCGCTGAGCCTGTGCGTCCGGAGCCTGGGCTCTGCAACGGGAGAGGCCACAACAGTGAGAGGCCCGCGTACCGCAAAAAAAAAAAAAAGAAAAAAAAAAGTGCTCTGCAATTAGCTTCAACATTTCTTCCTCTACATCCCCTCTGTGCTCCCTACCCTTATCCCAGGCGCAGAATGGTCCCCAGTAAGATACTCAGCATAAGAATATTCACATTACAGATTCTGAGTGAGGAAATTCATTGATGATGCTACATTTCTTTCATAGCACGTTACTTATACGACATTTTTTGCCATTGAACCTCACGTTTATGTGTAAATGACTTTTACAAATTAAAAAGTAAATAGCCACAGAAAAGTGGTGGGCTGTGCCCATGACCACACAGCTGAAGATCCTGAGCCTGGCCTGAGTCTCCTGAGACTTGCTTGGTTCAGAACGCTGGTCACAGGGGAGGCAGCCGAGTCCCAGAACATCTGCCCAACAGGGGAACAAAGCAGGAAGAAGCTGAGGGTCTCTCAAGTCCAGGGTCCTGCTGGTGGTGCTCCCAGGACCCCCGGCTTCCCTCCTCCCAAAGCTTTTCAGACTCAGCATCTCTATTAAAACTTCCTCCTCCTGCTCTTAATCCCGACAAAGGACTGAAAGTGGCTGTCAGCTCCGGGGCTCGCCACAGTCACCACAGCCTTTGTCAACGAGCTAAGAATCTACAGGAATCTCCTCTTTGCTGTCTCTCCACTCAGTACATGAGAGCAATCAAATGCATCGGCTCGAAACCCCTGGCTGCGAATGCACAAAGGAGCCAATGAATAGGAAAGTTCAAATGAGATAGTTCACTAAAATATCCTGCTGATCCCGTTTTATTCTGCATTTAAGAAAATAATACCCATGGCCAAACAGCCTCTTTCTCCCTGAAGGAGAGGCTTGCTATCGCACAGACTTGTCGACACAGGGGAACCAATTCAAGGCAGAACTGAAAGTTCCAATTCAATCCGATCGGCCTCTGTCATATGTCTGGGGCCCGTCCAACCGGGCTTAGAATGTGATTTGAAAGAGCCCACGTGAGTTGTCAGAGGCCCACACAGGCAGGAACTGATAGATACCTCAGGTTTACTTGGATGGGAAGCGCACATTAAGATTTTTTGAGTGTCTCCTGTGTGCAAGGCTTTTTATGTAGGTTTCTTAATTCACGTTCCCAGTAAGCTTATGCGATACACTTTAGTAGCAGTATCTCCCTTTTAAACAGATATTAAGTCATTTCCTTAAGATTGAAAAGCCAGTAAGTGGAAGAGATAAATATTGTATGCAAATCTTCAGCAAATGGGAATTTTAGTGAGAATCTACATTCAACTCACCCTTGAGAACTGTGGATTTCTAGGCCTGCCTGGACCTGGGATACAGAGCCAGGATGAAAGGGAATAAGCTAATTAGGCTGTCCTACTCCTTCCCACATTCTTGGGACAGCTGTGGAGATACTAAAAACAACCCAAGTGCTAGTTCTAGGAGGGTCCCCATGCTAAAGGATGGGCCTGTATTCCCTTTGCAATGCCTCTCCTCCAGTCCCCCCGCAAAACAGCCATGGTCCCTGGACAGCATGGAGAGCATGATCCCACCTCCTAGCAACCAAGTGGTAAGGTACATGACAAAGCAAGGCTGGTGAACCAAGGGCCTTGTCTTTTTTCTTCTTGTCTTCTTTCTGATCTTCATCATGAGTAAAGTTAAAAAAAAAAAAAAAAGGACCAGAATCAAGGCACAAAGACTTTCAAACAAGGAAATTAAAAGACATAATTGCTGTGATTTGACAGGATTTTTTTCTTTTACAAAAAATAAGAAATCGGAAATTCCAACTTGCCAAGGTGTTCAACTCAGTTCCCACTTGAACTTGAGAACTGTGTGTCCGCTGCCCTGGTACTGAGTCTTCTCACCCACAGCAGGGCATCACCTCTGGTTACACAAACAGGTTTGAAGTCCTGAGGGTCAGACCCACTGGGTGAGTGCCAGGAGAAAAAGAGCAGGAGTTTTTGGCGAGACTTTCAGCCTGTGAGCCTCGGGCTCCTGGGTGCTGACACCTCACTACTTTCATCTTCTGGCTGCACACAGGCAATGCAGACTCGGAACCTTTCCAGGATGGTTGTGTGAAAGGGAAAGCTGTGACTCCTGCAAGACTGAGAAGGGACAGAGGCAACTCCACTAGGATTCCTGATCAAGCCACCACGTCTGGTGGGAACCACATTTTTCACTAAGATTGCTGGGCTTGTTTACATGTGTTTTCTTCTGAGCTACAGTAATCTGTTCACAAGAGACAGAAATCCTGGTAAATCAATCCTGAAAGCCCGTTGACATTTGTCCACTTGGCAGATCATAAAAGCCCCTTGAAAATCACAGGAGTCAATGTGTAAACAGCTTACCAAATTATATGATGTCAACGCCAAGAGAAGGCGTTCTGCAGGATAAGATCACTGAATCGTGACTGCCTTCTGAACATAACTTTATTCTGGTCTTGGATTACATGTGAGGTGTTGCCAAGATCAACTGAAAGAGAGACAAAGACATATGAATTCAGCCCCAAAGCTGACTTTTAAGTTGTCTGTCTTCAAAAAGACTGGAGATTCTTTATGAGATGGAGTTTTGCATAAACAATCTTTGCTAACAAAAGTTTTCCCTAAATATCAGTTAAAATTTAACTAGTTCCCTGTAAATGTTTCAAGGAACTAGTGCCAGAAATGATCTCGGAGTTTTGAAAGAAAAAACAATCTAGAACTAGGGAAAACAGATAATATACACCCTGAAATGGTTTATGACAATCAGACCGCAAAGGGCTGAGAGTTCAAAATCACTGCCGCCACTTTCCCAAGAATATCCCCAGAGAGATTGCTCAGAAGACTTGAAGAGGAATGTAATAGAATAATTATGCATGAAGCAATGATAAGTGCTCACCATCTTTATAACAGTGCAGGTAAGTCTCTACCAGAATCTGTTATGCCTGAAATGAGGCTTTTCCCAGACTCTTTGACAAATCAGGTCCAAAGCCTAAAACCATCTTTATATATCAGGGTAATCTCTCTAGATTCCACTTTCAATATTTTGCCTCAGTTACCTAACAATTCATTACATGTATCTGAGTCTTCTGTAGAGACAGGGTATTCATTTCATTACATCTCTCCGCTGTTTTACACATTCGGCTAGAGTGAGAACCAAGACTAAAAGAAGAAAGAGGGAGACAGAGAGGAGAGAGGCAGGGGAGGGAGAGGGAGAGAAACGGAAATGGATGGTCTTATGTGTACCTGGGTAAGGAATTCCCTTGATATTCACTCATGTCTTGTATCACAGTAAAGCTAACAGGTAAGGAGTCGCTCCCAGGTCTCTGAGGTGACAGGAAGCCCTTCCTGTGTGGCACTTCTTATTGACAGAAGGGATGTGACTTCCTGTGAGAGGAACCTGGCTGAGGTTTCTGACCTTATCCAAGGATCCCACCTCTTTACCAGGGTGATTACTGTACATGTACTTCCTGGCGTCCAGGAAAGTTTTGCTAAGAGTTTGTAAGTTCTTTTACAACCATGATGTATGACACCAGTGAATCTTACAGTGATAAGGGGCCTTACAACAGCACCTGTTCAACATCCCCCGAGTGCACACATCCCCTGTCCAAGGTCTTCACCCACGTCTCACCCAGCCTGCACGGACAGAGACTGGGAATACCCTGTCTCCAAGGCAGTTCTTTTCGTCTTTGGACAGCTTTGACTTCCCAAAACCAATTTTTCTGGGGAAAAAAACAGTGTATTATCCACCCATGGGCATTAGTTCTATTCCCACAAGATCCTAAAGAACAAACATAATTCCTCTTCCTGAAATATGGAGCAGAAGTCAGGGCTCCAGAGCCAGCTGTCATGTGTGACTTTCCCCCACAAGCTTCACAGTTTAGGAGAAGAGACAGTGTCTAGGGTGCATGCAGCTGCCCCTGCCTGGACCCCTTGGTTTGGGGACTCTGCGACATGCCTTGCTAGTACCCTATCCCTGTGCCTCTTTACAGAGAACAACTCTTCACAGGTCTCTAATATGTCAATTGTGCTACCTCTACTGATAGAGGAAGTTTTCAATTTAATCCAAACGACCCGTTCCACTTTTCCTCTCTTCACGCTGCATGCATTTGGTGGGTAACGATTACATGCCAGTTCCACATCCTATGCTAAGTTCAGGGCCATTTAATGGTGGTCAAGACACAACACCTGTCCTCAAGGAGCTGATTGTCTAGAAGCAAAATCTAGATGAATACACAGGCAGGTCCAGTACATCGTGGTTAGGACCACAAGAGCTCAGGGAAAGGGCTCCAACCAAGTCATAGGCAGTCCTAGAGGATATGATGTCTGAGAGAACCAAACAGTGGACCAGTAAGAGAGGAGACAACAGAATGCCTCCCCAGGAAAGGGAATCGTTTTTATAAATGCCCAGAGCGGGGAGAGAGCGTGATGTATTCCTGGAACTGCGTAGGACATCAGGTGGATAGGAAAAGTGTTCATCAATATTGTATGATTGTATCTCTGCCTGCAAGACATATATATGACATTGTGGTCTCCACAGAAGACTTTATGCAGTAAATTGTGTGCTTGTCTTGTTATTCTTGAATAGTAAGGATTAAAATAAAATTCACTCACTTATTCAAAGATCTAAGCACTGAGATACAAAAAAAAAAAAAAAAAAAACAGATAAAATGTTGTTCTTGGCTTTGTGGAGCTCACAGTCTGGTGGAAGCAATATTTTTCTTAACTTGCATGTTGTCCAAAGCAACATTATTAAATAGTAACTCTGGTTATTCATGAAAGGTTTTTAAATTGTTTAAGGTACTTGGGTTGAATTGATAGTCTTCTGAGATGGAAATCCAAAATAGAAGTCTCCTACTCTGCAATGTTCTCTCTCCTCCTAATAAAAAATAGTAATAGTAATCAAAAATAGTCATTCCTCTCCTTGAATGTTTATCGAACATCAGAGTGTATTTTGGTCAGCGATTAGCTCGGTGAGTGTTCCTTCTGTTGACCCTTGAGAGTCTACAGAGCTAAAAAGAAAAAGAGTTGAGTTGAGTTGGAGGGGAAACTAATGTGTGTAGAGTGTGGACAGGGCCAGAAGAAGAAGCTTTCAGAAAATTCTGAAAAGAAAGGAAACCATCACTGGCAGTTAAATGTTTACCCAAAAGGAAAGACCAGTGGACTAAAGTAAGGAGGCAAATTTGATTAAAGGAAAATGTTCTGGATTCTACTTAAAACCTCCCCTTACTCCGATTCAAGGACTGTTTTCTTGAAATCTTATTTTAAACCAAGGTGTCTCAACTTTGGCACCATTGACATTTGGGCTGGATCATTCTTTGTTATGGGGGGTTGTCCTGTGCACCGTAGGACATTTAACAGCATCCCTGGCCTCCACCCACTTCATGGCACTAGCATCCCAAACACACACCAGTTGTGACAAACAAAAAATGTCTCCAAACATTGCCTAAGTTCCCCTGGGAAGCAAAACTGACTTGTTTCAAGAACCACTGATTTAAACTAACAGGGACAAGGAGGCAGGACATAGTCAAAAGAATATAGTGAGACACTGGAAGGAATCTTTATGGCAAAAATGATTGTTACCCTGCTATTGTAGATTATAAATGTTCTCTCAAATTCTTAACCTGAATAATCTTTATGGTCTGTTTGACACACATGCACATATACAAACACACACAAACACAAATAAGTAGATTTTTCCTAACCATCTTTATATTGTGTTAGTACTAAAAAATGTCATGTGTTCTGTAATATAAAAATTAAATCAGCTTCCTGGGGTTTCAGAATAATTTCATGTTACCATATCACTGTTGGAAAAAAAATGTATCTCATCAAAACTATTCCAAAAGCACCTCATTTTGATAGGAAAGTACTTTGTGATGATTACCTTATAGGCAGCATTTGTTGAAATGCTTTTAATAGACCTTTTTTTATCACATGCAAAAGAATTTCAATGCTAGTTCAGTCTCCTGTTTCATTCTGTCATGAATCAATTTGTAGAGACATTTAGAAGTCAATAATCCACTGCAGCTTTGATGACAGGTGATTAATTTCTACATTTTAGAGACATAATAAGATTTAGCAATAAAAAGGCCTTGAAGTAACCTACCAAACAGCTTTAATCTCAGCCTTGGGACTGTTGCTAAATATGAATGCTTGTACACAAATGTGAATGATTTAAGTTAGCAGGTTTTATTGCAGACTCCTTGTGTTTTCATATTAATCTTGCTCTACAATCAGGCTATCTATACAATCAATTTATGTTGGATATTTTTTCCAACACAATGCTTGGGGGAAGGAGGTCGCTAACAAATTATTTACACACAAAGGATTTGTTCTACAAAAGAAGTCATTTTACATGCTTATTGCTGAGGGGATGACTGATTTTACTGGTGTGGCAAGGAAAGAGAGAAAAGAAGTGAAAGTGGCCTTCAAAAGATTTAGTCGGGATAGGTTAGGGAAATGGATGGTGAGGAATGTTAGCTAATGTTGATGATAGCAAACACTTCCATCCCCAAAATCAGCTTCCCTCTTCTTCATAATGACCTTCTTTCCAACCTTTTTATTCTTAAAATGAGCAGAAGCCTCAGAATTGTTTCTAATCCTTATCAAAATATTTATATAAATGCAAGTGCTAATAAACAGAGTGAAGTTAATCTAAACTAAAAAGAAGAGTTTGCGTTCTACTGCTGAGGGATGGTAAAGACCCAAGTGTGGACATCTGTTTAAAAATAAATATAGAAGCAAAGATGGATACATTTGATGTTCTACCTAGTTTCTCCTGTCTGACCAATAAATGATACGTTCTTAGAAAACACTCTAAGGCAGACGTTCCAAGTTCCGTCAGGTTGTGCCGTGCTTGCTATATCTTGGTAGCTGGAAGTTTTGCTTTGTTCTGACATGCTTTAGATGTAAGTGGAAGATCACTGCTGAAAGTCTTTATGGAAAAAAAAAGTTTTCTTTTTCCTTGTAGAAAGGAATGACTAGAGAAGAGGTAGCTGCTTGACACATTACAAAAAAAAAAAGGAGGGGGGGCTTCCCTCGTGGCGCAGTGGTTGAGAGTCCACCTGCCGATGCAGGGGATGCGGGTTCGTGCGCGTCCGGGAGGATCCCACATGCCGTGGAGCGGCTGGGCCCGTGAGCCATGGCTGCTGAGCCTGCGCGTCTGGGGCCTGTGCTCCGCAACGGGAGAGGCCACAACAGTGAGAGGCCCGCGTACGGCAAAAAAAAAAGGGGGGGGGGGAAGAGGAAACAGCTTCTGGGAAATATCCAAGAACAGGACATAGAGACAAAAATAAAAGACTACTCAGGAGACCACCCAACAAACCGAAACTTCAACTCCCCGCCGATCACTGTGTTCTTTCCCTTCCCCAAACTCCACGATCAAGATTTTTCTTTCCTCGTTATTCTTCTTGCTTTAGAGATTAGGCATCTGTTGTCTTTAATTCTTTCTCCTTTTTTATCCAAACTTTGGCATGTCTTCCACTAAAGTGGTTCTTAAAACAGCTCCTTCTTCTTTAGTCCCTGATTTGGGGGACCAAGCTCTCCTAACTAGGTTATCTCCGTGCTCTCAAGTGGGCTTCACTGTCTCCTCCTTCACCCTGCCTGCCCTCCTCTACATCTCCAACCCTGCTGCCAGACTAACCTTCCTACAGGACTCCTTGCTTGTCTGTTTACCTTCTTTTGTTCATTCACACATTCAAGGAGCAAGTCTGAGAAGCTAATACACGTTGGACACTCTGGTAGAGACTGGTAATTTAAAGATGAAGACATGGTGTCTTCATTTAAATAGATCAAAACCTATCCAGAGACAAACACCAAAGTGACTAGCAGAGTGGTGAGTGCTGTAACAGATCTGTATGCATGTCTTCACAATGTGCAGTAGGTGCTTGGCTGAAGTTGTTATTAACACCTCTTGAGTGGAAGACATCAAGGCTGAACCCTGCCTAGTCTTACCAGGAAGACAAAAGGCTATCTAGACAGAGCAAATAATAAACATACAGAGTCATCCTTTCCTTAGGATGGCCAGACAGACAGGATTTCCCCCTTTCTCCTGACTCTCTCTCTCTCTCTCTTCCTTTCTCTTTCCATCTCCTACAAATTTCTTGAAAGACTAGTCTACGTTCGCTGCCTTCCCACTTACATCTCAGTCTACCACTACATTGACACACCGTTTCCCCCACTTAGAAAATAAGTGACCTCCTAGATGCCAAATTAAACCGTCTCCTTCCTTCCTTCCACTCTTGCACTGAAAACTTTTCTGTATTCTCTCATTTTAAAGACTCTTTATTTCCTTCGCTTTGAAGGATGAAATGAAATTTCATCCACACAATGAAATTTTCTTGTATGCCTTCTCCTATCTCTTGGGATCCTTTGTGGGTTCTGCTTCTTTACCTACCTTTAAAGGTTGAGTTCCTGAAAGATCCCTTTTCACAGTATGCACCCACCTTTAGGGCGAGTCATGATTCTCATGGTCATCACCTGCACCTTTCATTATTCCCCATCGGTTTCCAGCTCCAACTGAAGTCAGAACGATTATACCCAACTATCTGTAATACAGCTCAAAATGTTATATCTAACACCTGTAGAACATCTGTCAATGGGCCACAACATATTGTTTTTCAAAGGGAAGGCAGAGAAGACACAAAAAAATGAAAAGCATGTTTTATCTAGATTAATCAGATCCATTAGTCAGAGAGGTGGTCTGTAAAACAAGGAACACACACCCAGGAGTTACGCCAAGATGTTCCAACTAAAGTGAAGGGAGATGGTATTCTAGTACATGAATCTAGTAAGTGAGTGTGTGTGATGTAAGCATAAATAAGAGTTTTATTGATAGAGTGCATGATCAAAAATGCTTGGAGACCACTGAAGTAAAGCATAGTTCCTGTAAAGACAAGGCTGTGAGGGACTTCCCTGGTGGTCCAGTGGTTAACAATCTGTCTTGCAATGCAGGGGACACCAGTTCAATCCCTGGTTTGGGAACTAAGATCCCACATGCCGTGGCCCACGCGCCACAACTAGAGAAAAGCCTGCCTGCCGCAACGAAAGACCCCGCATGTTGCAACTAAGACCCGAAGCAACCAGAAAAATAAATAAACAGATATTTTTTTTAAAAAAGACAAGGCTGTGAGTTGTCTTGTGGGGGGATTGTTTTTTTATCCTGTAAATGACAAAATCTTCTCTGTCACTAGGGTTTGTTTTCCCTTTGCTCAAGAATCCAAAAATCCAAACTTAAAACTCTAATGTAACTGTCATCCTATCCCTATAAAACTTTATTTCTCATTTCAGGATACCCTTTGAGTTCCAGGAACTAAGTTCCAGAGATGCCACCAAAATTAACAATCCCATGAGTCTTTGCACCAACATGAAAAGCTTGGGATAACTGTCCATTTTCCTTCAATGGTCTTTCAACACTTCTCATTGGCCAAATAGAAAGCTTTAAACCATACATACACACATGCACATGCATGCATACATCTGTTGATCTCTCTTTTGTTTAAATAGCAAAATATAGCATTAATTAGTGTTTCCAATGACAAGTTCTAAGTGCATTATATGCATTAACTAATTTTAATGTCAGAAAAACCTGATGAGAGAGATACTATTCTCCCACCAATTATATACCATACAGAAAACAGAGAAACAGAAAATAAGTAATTTGCTCAAGGTTTGGCTGGATTCAGGTCCGTCCACAAGATGTTTCAGCTCTTACATAATTAACAGGCAACAAGAAGAGAGAGTCTACAAGGATGAGAATCTATATGCACTGAATCCATTTCTTCTTGGGGCTCCAGTGTAATATCCACTCCCCACTGTGCTCCGTCCTTGCCCCAAGCTCCAGGGAAGAAAATTTCTTCAGTATTCTGCCATATTCAACACTTCAGTCCATTGGTCAATCTATTCTTGTCCCCCTTCAAGTGCCTTTAATTTTCTCTTGTCCAAATCCTTCCTTCCCTCAAGCACAATTTATATCCCTGACTCTGAAACCTCTCTAGGCTCCTTTTGCAGTTATAATAAATGTTACCATTTAATAGTTACTTGTTCTTGAATTGTTTTCATGTTTTCAATTTTTCCCCATTAGAGTACAATTATCTTGAAGACAGAGAACCATCTTGTGTGTTCCTTCTTCTCCATAACTTCATGGCTGGCATATAATGTTATCAATAAGTACTTGTTTGAATGGTTACCTGGATGAAGGACAATCAAGAGTAATAAAATAAATAAATAGAGACAGTAAGAAATAAAAGATCTTGTACAAGTGTATCTTGAACTTAATGTGGTTAAAGCATTTTTAAATTTTGTATAATTGAGATATAATTAAGATAAAACATCGTGGATTAAAGCATTTTTAAAAGCTCATCTCATATAAATAGAAACAGGACACTTCTAATAGTTTCAAAAGTTTCATAGAATCATTTTTTTAGTGTTCCCGCTTATTAAATGAAGCTGATATAAGATGAAGGAAGGACGCTAATCTTGATAAGAGCACTTACTATGTACAAGGTCTCCACTGTGTATTTTGAAGAGTAGTACCTCAGTGAAGCCTTACAACAGTCCTACAAAGCATTATCAACTCACTTTTACAGGTGACGAAACGGAGATTCAGGAGGGCAGCTAACATTCCCAAGATGAGACAGCCATCAAGTTGAAGAGCTGTACTTTGAACTCAGGTCTAGCGGGATCCCCAGCCAATCTCTTTTTAACTGGTTGTTTTTTACACACTTTAAGGTAATTGCTGTTCCTTGACTTTTGTAAAGTGAAGCCAACCCAATGTTTTTCTAAAGATGTGCAAAGAACATAATAAAGAACACTCAGCTCTCATTCTCTTCTTTGCAGGTCAACCATGGCCAGTCAACAACAATATCCATTGATCAATCTCTACAAATACCAAGAATCCCCACACTTTCTCTGCACCTATTGCTACGTATGCTGAGGTCCCACTCTGGAGAGTAAAACTGTAAAATTATATATATATATATATATATATATAAAATATCTTAATTATATATAATAATTTTATACATAATCTAGCTAATGATACTTAACTTTGTATAACCTAGATTTTATGTATATATATATATTTTTTAATATGTATATAATCTAGAGATTACCTCTTCAGTGACACTTTCAATACCCAACATGCAAAAATAAGACAGACTTTTTTGGAAATCGCTTTAATGAGAAGGGGGCAGTGAAAACCATGCTGAGATGCTTCCTTCCTGTGAATGTTCAGCTTGAGACCCACACCTGACTTGGAATCACAGAGTCACTTGATAGGTTGGAGAGAGCACAGGCTATGCTTTGACAGATCTGGGTTCAGTTTCTGGCTCTGCCATTTCTGTGAGTCATTTCCTGTTTCCTCATCTGTGAAATAGGGATAATAAATGGAAGGTTGCCACAAAGATTAATTAAGATAATTTACATAAAGCACCTGGCAAATAGTAGGCAGGCATTCAATAAATATTATTTTCCATCTCCAATGACAGAAACTTCTCAATAGATGATATTCATTCTCAATGTGTATGCAAGAAGAACACATAAAGGAGAACATAGCCAAGTTATTATTCAGGCAAAATCTGACTAAAATATAAATGTTGACTATTGCTATAAATAGATGAAAGGATCAGAGCACATACAAATATGATAGAAGTATAAATCATCAAGAAGTATATAAGGTAAAAAAATTCTTAATTTGATAGATATTGAAAGAAAAAATATTTACTCCAACTTCTTTCTTTCATCTTCAATTACTTACTTTCATAGATTTACCATCTGTAGATGCAACATAGTTAAGGGGCAAAGAAAATTATTAAAAACCATAATAGCCCTCATATCGACTCTTTTGTAATTTTGCCTGATTTTTCAGGAGCTTAGGTACCAAAAACATATATCAAAGGTGGAAACACTGCTGAGACAAAAGGACAACTGTTTGCTGGGTTAAACTCAAAGAGTTTGCAGCACAGTAACATCTGTAATAAAACGATGGCTACCTGTTTTTTCACCAATGTCAAATCATCATGAAAGACTGAGGAGAAGGGAGGGATGAAATCTTGCAGTCCTCAAAATCTGTTATGAGGTCTATAACCAACCCTGTGCAAGACAGGTAGCTTTTACAAGAGGACAAACACACTGTAAAGGAATGAATCAAAGCACAGGATTAGATAATTGAGGAGGTGACAACACATCAGATAACGGGTGGCAGAGTGAGGTATGGAGCAGGAGTTGCCTGCACAGTAACACACAAGAAGAGTTATGACATTTATACATTTTCATTTCTACAGGTGGGAACCTCAAATCATTCCATGGGCTAGCCTCTGAGTACCTCTAATCCAAGCCTGCCAAGGCTCAGTTGATATACTCCTATATCGTCAGAGATGGACCGCACATATTTTCGACAATATTTCTTTGGTCCTAACAAGATACATTTTAAGTCTAAATAACCTGTAACTTCAGAGATTATTTTCTACGTTTAAGAAATATGCCCATACGGGTTCTATTGTACATGGCCATAGATCCAGGAAATATTGTTTGACCACCTACTCTGTGCTGGGTTTGTGCATGACTATTGTCTAATAACTTCACATTGAATCCTAACAGCTATGCTCTGCTGTATGCATATTTTCTCCTTTTAGTAGTTGACAAAATAAGAATGAGAAAGGCTGTGACTTGCCTAAGATGTTTTTTTTGTTTGTTTTTGATTTTTGGTTTATTTGCGGTACGCAGGCCTCTCACTGTCGTGGCCTCTCCCGTTGCGGAGCACAGGCTCCGGTCGCGCAGGCTCAGAAGCCATGGTTCACGGGCCCAGCCGCTCCACGGCATGTGGGATCTTCCCGGACCAGAGCATGAACCCATGTCCCCTGCATTGGCAGGTGGACTCTCAACCACTGAGCCACCAGGGAAGCCCAGATGATGTATTTTAGAAGAATGCTTTTTCCCCTCTGATACAGTAGCTCTGATTGCAGCCGCATTGTTGGAGGATATGGGCGGGACTAACACATGCTTGCCTTCTGCCTGAGCTTGGAACCTTAGCCCTAATTGACTCCTCTGTCCTCCCAGGGCTTTGAGTAAGGATCTCACATCCAGGAGTCCTCAGTCAAGCCTGTCAGCTTTTGGCAACGTGTTTTCCATTTAATTTCAGACAATAGATTTGTCCTTTGTTAAAACAAATGATACAAATGAACTTATTTATGAAAGAGAAACGGACTCACAGACCTGTAAAACAAATTTATAGTTACCAAAGGGGAAAGGGGGTGGGGAGTGGGATAAATTAGGAGTTTGGGATGAACAGATACACACTACTAGATATAAAATAGATAACCAACAAGGACCTACTGTAGAGCGCAGAGAACCATATTCAATATCTTGTAATAACCTATAATGGAAAAGAATCTGAAAAAAAAAATATATATATATATATGTAACTGAATCACTTTGCTGTACACCTGAAACTAACAACATTGTAAATCAACTATACTTCAATTAAAAAAAAACATATTTTTCTGCTTTAATTCGTTTGCTACACTTGACAAATTTTCAAGATTTTCCCCTCTTAGTCTTTAGCAAATGAAATAACAGCATATGGCTCAAAGGCCTAAGGATAAGCCAGCAACAAAGGATAATTAGCCCTCAAAATAGATTCTGACCCCTCCTAACAGATCTCCATTCCAATTTTAAATTATCCTCTTGACCTTAAAGACGATGCTCAGTGGGAGTGAGACACCTAAAACCACTGCTCTTCACAACTCAGTCGAGTTCTGAATTTAAAGTTTCTCACAAAATAGCAATGAATCCAGATCCGAAGACAGTCTGGGAAAGCCACAGGAAAAGTGTTGTTCTCTCATCTCAAGGACTTTTCAGTCCTTAAAGGACTTAATTGTTTACAATCTAGGGTCTTGGACTTTTAGGACCTTTTGGAAATTAGCTAAATGTCTCCAAAAATCTGCATTAAAGCCTAAGAGACATTAAGGAAATCTCAGACTTGGGGAACCCCTCAGTGTGGTCTTGATGGAGATTTAACCTGGAAGACAAAATGGTCCAAAGTTTTGATGGGAATCAGTATAGGGAATCATGTTGAATGAGAAGCGAACACTGAGGTGAGTGAAATAAAATTAGCCCCCATCCTTGCTTCAGCTCTACCAGTGATTCATCCTAAGATCTTGCACTCATAACTTTTGGGGTGCTTTGTTGCCTCACCTGAAAATGTAGGCTCCTTGGCTAAGTTATTTAGAGACCTCATCTTATGTTTTAACTTCAGAATAGCCCAATGAGACTTCTCCACCTTGGCTTCAGAATGGAATTATCTAATATCAAGTTCTCACCTCATTTCATCCTGAAAGCCAAATAGAAGTGGGCTGGAGTTAGGATAATTCCACCAAGGTCTTTAGGATAAGGTTGGTCATACACTTCTTTTAATAGAACAAATTTCAGATTTTTATTTAACAACTGGAGCATGACTGGGAAAAAACACCATAATAATAATATGATAAGATAATAAAAAAACTCTGTTCTTCCATCAAGTACTGGATGCTGAGTGGGTGGGTGATAATTGAGAAAGGATCCAGTTTTGAAGACAGGCAGTAATTGGGTGGTTCATTCTCTACTGTTTCCCCAGGAACTAGAATAAGAGCTAACACACAGTAGGGCCTTGACGTATATGTGATAGGTGGACAAATAAATGAACAAATTAATGAAAGTGATTCCATCTCTTTGTTTTACATATAAGACCCATAGATGCTAAGGAATTTATCCTGGACTATTAGCAAACTGAAATTAAAACACAGAACCTCTATATTTTCACCTGTGTCACATTGTGACTTTTCCTCTTATTAGTTTGGTTTGGTTTTAATATTTAGAAAATGTAAGCTTGTATTGAGCAAGATATAAATCAGTTGAGGTACTGACTTATCTCAAAAAGCCATAGCACAGAGTTTTCCAAATGTGCCTAAGTATAGAAATCACCTGGAATATTTATTAAAAATAAAGGTTCCGGGCTTCCCTGGTGGTGCAGTGGTTGAGAGTCCGCCTGCCAATGCAGGGGACATGGGTTCGTGCCCCGGTCCGGGAAGATCCCACATGCCGCGGAGCGGCTGGGCCCGTGAGCCGTGGCCGCTGAGCCTGCGCATCCGGAGCCTGTGCTCCGCAACGGGAGAGGCCACAACAGTGAGAGGCCCGCGTACCGTAAAAATAAATAAATAAATAAATAAATAAATAAATAAAGGTTCCCAGGCTTCTGATTCCATATCTCTCACCAGGCAAGTCCTAGGAACATTACCCTAACCAGGTCACTGGAGAGAGGAAGGATTTCCCTTTGCTCTCCACAAGGACACCTAGCTCCAACCAGAGACGGGAGGGTGAGCAGACTGGTCTGCTCAGTTGGGATGCAGTAATACAGGATGATTTGTTTACTGCCAGTAAGTCAAAGGATACTGATGAGAGAAGTGAGGGGGTAATTTTGAGGGCAAGAAAACACCTGGGAGGGAGAACACTCACCTTTGATTCATTAATTAAATTTGTAGAAAGGTAGCTGCCCCAGAGGTCCTGCAGCTGCACATGTTTCCCTCCACCTTTTTATGAAAAAGAAATGAATGACCTAAAGGCGGACTGATGTAGGGCTTTTCTTTTTCCAAAAACTAAGCTTCAACCCCACTGCTATCAGCCATCTCTATGTTCCGTACAACTCACATGGGCACATGCACTGTGGTGACCATTGACCAGAAAAGGTGAAAATATAATTATTTGGTGACTACATGACTCGAGAGTTTTCTCTTCAACCATTAGTACTAGTATATGAGAATTTATCTTTTTTTTTAACATCTTTATTGGGGTATAATTGCCTTACAATGGTGTGTTAGTTTCTGCTTTATAACAAAGTGAATCAGTTATACATATACATATGTTCCCATATCTTTTCACTCTTGGCGTCTCCCTCTCTCCCACCCTCCCTATCCCACCAAGAATTTATCTTGATAGTCCTTTCCTGGAATCATTGTCATTTCCTTTCAAGACTATGCAGACTATAAACTACATTATTGTTTATATTAGAAGAGAAAATGGAGGAAATCAATGACAGAAGAATAGGAGATAGACAATTTAGCAAGCACACATGCTAAAAGCCTTAAGGAAAATAAAAGGATCAGAAAAAGTAAACTTAGGCATTGTAATAGCAGTCTAGACACTGTATCAGTGAAGAAGGACGGTATGTAGATCTGCTTAAAGGGGGTTCATATCTTTTTGTTTGCAGTGTTCATGAACTGAACTAATGTAATCCTAGCAAACTGTATGAACACTGTATGTATTATAACTGCTGCAATGCAAGTTTTACGAGAGTAAAGCCAATGTCTGCTTTACCTACTGATCCCCAGAGCCTAGCACAGAGCCTGGCACATGGTAGACACTTAATAAATATTGGATGAATGGACAAATGGATAGATGAATAGATGGATCAATGGGGGGATAGATGGATCTTGGATATATGAGGGGTGAGCATATACATACCTACAAATATCCTAAGCTCTTTTCATCTTTAGGAGCCAAGCTGTTCTAAGTCTCTGAAACCATGGTGGGATATGGAAGATGGGACCTACAGCATCAAAGTCAGTAATCCTCTTCATAAAATCATCAAGGCATTAAATGTTGATGGAAGACCACTGTATTGGCCTACTAAGGCTGCCATAGCAAAGTACCACAAACTGGGTGGCTTAAAAAACAGAAATTTATTATTTTACAATTCTGGAGACTAGAAATCTGAGATACAGCTGTCAGCAGGGTTGAGTCCATCTGAGAGCTGTAAGAAAGAATATGTTCCATGCCTCTCTCCTCTGCTGGCAATCTCTGGCATTCCTTGGCCTGTAGATGCATGACCCAAATCTTCACCTTAATGTTCATATAACATTTTCCCTGTGTGTGTGTGTGTGTGTGTGTGTGTGTGTGTGTCTGTCTGTCTGTCTCCACATTTCTACTTTTTATAAGGACACAAGTCATATTGGATTAGGGCCCACCCTAATGACCTCATTTTAGCTTGATTACCTCTCTAAAGACCCTTTCTGAGGTACTGGGGGTTATGACTTCAACATATGAATTTCAATTCACAGTTCAACCCACAACAACTGGTTATGAAAAATAAGTGCTGCCTAGAATGCTTATTATATGCAACAAAGTGAAACTAAATTATTGTTTTAAGTTTATCATTGACGGGGAGACTATATCCCAGTAACAAAGTGATAGTAAGTAAAAATTAGTACAAATTACCATTGTTACTTAACATTTCTAAAACATCATTGATATTCTCTAATTTGATTGCTCTCTACTAGTTTAGTGAGCATATTCACTCACTGTTTAAACACACAGTTCTAGTGTAAAAATATTTATAAGAACCTTAATAGCTTTACTTAAACATCACTTCCCTTTCATCTTCTTTTACATTTAATGGCTAAATATCTCCAATGCAATGTTTTTAAAGAATCTAGCTACCATAGTTGGAAAATAAATATCATACATAGTGTTGCATATATTTTCAAAAGATGTCGATCTAAAATAAATTTAAAGTTCTGACCCTTGAAGAGATAATGTCCTCAGAAAATTTACTTACCCAAATAGCTTGTTTCCTGACAATGATGAATAACTGAGATTGTGCTATTTATAAAAGTGATTTAGCTGGATATATACAAATGATAAAGTTCAGCTCATTTTATGTGAGAACAAGTCCCTTTATGATGAAGGCAAAGGGTTGTTAAAGGAATATGCAACAGAAAGTTTTAAAAGCCTAGATATGTTGTATAAGTCACATCCATGGGGAGTCTGATAAACATTTAGAGGAAAAGATCAAATTCATTGTCATAGTAACAATCAAGGTATTTGGCACTTTGCTCTATGCAAGAGGCATCACACATATCTTCTGAGTACACTGCACTCGAAAAGGAAAAAATTATGAGGGCTAAATGTTAAGTCATACATTCAGAAAATTCAAGGAAAACATAGCTATGATCACACAGGCATAGATTCTAACTGGGAAAGTAAACTAAGAATGAAGAAATTCTGAAAATAAAATTTATTTCACTTCCCAGCAATTATAATTGATCCCGAAGAGGAAGGAAAAGTGTTTTTTGTCCTTTTGGTTTTTTTTTTTTTTTTTGCAGTACGCGGGCCTCTCACTGTTGTGGCCTCTCCCGTTGCGGAGCACAGGGTCCAGACGCGCAGGCTCAGCGGCCATGGCTCACGGGCCCAGCTGCTCCACGGCACGTGGGATCCTCCCAGGCCAGGGCACGAACCCGCGTCTGCTGCATCGGCAGGCGGACTCTCAACCACTGCGCCACCAGGGAAGCCCAGGAAAAGTTTTTTAAATCAACAAGGCTTTGATATAAAATCAAGGATCCATGTATATTTTCTACAAATGCTCAGACAAAGAAATACACTAAAGACAGTATATTTCTAAATATCAGCAATATTCAATTAAACATATGTAGTTTTTAAATCCTATTTACAATTGCATCAAAATATATAAAATATCTAGGAATAAATTAAGCACAAAATACACATATCTACATGCAGAAAATATGAAATGTTTTTAAGCAAATAAAATAGAGAAGCATATCAAGTTATTGAGATGATTTAATACTGCATAAATGTCAGTTCTTTCTTAATCTAAAAGTTAAGATTTTTTCCATTGAAAACTTCAATAGAATTTTTTTACAAAATGAATCTAAAGTTCATCTGGAAGAGTAATGTGCCTGTATAATCAAGAACATTTTTAGAAAGGAAACTGCATGGGGATTTGCTCTGGCAGATATTAAAAGTATTTTTGTAAAGCTGTTGTGAGGCTACAATAATAACACGAGTTCAAGGGGCTACAGTGGTACACTCTGACACAATATACGGCTGGCAAAAAAAAAAAAAAGCTCCTATAAACTTAGACTGCATTTTCAAAAGAGTAGGACAACACTGATGAACTAGAGTTTATCTAAAGAAGGGCAAGCTATATATTGGATTGCTTCAGTGGTAGAAATTTGGCCTGGGGAGATTTCTGATGTCTCTACCCACTTTAAGACTCTATGAAAACAGGGACTTCCCTGGTGGTACAGTGGTTAAGAATTCACCTGCCAATGCAGGGGACACGGGTTCGATCCCTGGTCCAGGAAGATCCCACATGCTGCAGAGCAACAAATCCCATGCACCACAGCTGCTGAAGCCCATGCACCTAGAGCCTGTGCTCTGTAACAAGAGAAGCCACCGCAATGAGAAGCCCACGCACCACAGCGAAGAGTAGCCTGCACCGCAACTAGAGAGAAAGCCTGCGCAGCAAAGACCAAATGCAGCCAAAAAAAAAGACTCTATGAAAACAAAGTAGAATGTATGCAGATGACTATGGCTCCAAGTCTTTTTCAAAATGTTCATCACAGACCTCATATTTTCTTACAGTGCTTTAGGGGTTCTTGTGGCAGATAAGTGGGAGGAGAAATGGGTGCATTCAAGTTTGCATACCATAAAGATCACTTGGCAGTCAGGTAATGGATTAGAGAGCGAAGGATAGTGCAGCAGAGAAACCAACTTGATGGTTATTATCAGAGTCCAAGCAAGAGGGTTGATGGAGCAGAGTACCAGTGGAGGTGAACAGGGAAAAAAAGGAATCATGAATCTTATAGAAGATAAAATTGTCTTGGTGATCACTGGCATATCAGAGAAAGTGTGAACAAAAGTCCAAGATAATTCACAGGTATTCAGTCTTAAGCAACTGGATAATAAGGAGTAAAGAAGAGTGGGTTTAGGGAGGAAGACAATGAATTCAATTTCTAGGTCTTTATTTTTAGGACAGAATCTGCATTTTTACATATTTTATGTATTTGATATTTTTTTACATATTGGGGTTCCCCACATAACTGTATTTGTAAATGGATTATGCTTCTTTTAAAAAAGATTGAGAATTTCTGGACTTTAATGACAGTCTTTGCATAGTTATGCCAATTCTCAGTTTTAAAAGGGGGAAACTAGGTGCTTATAAAGTTATGTGCTTTTTATCCTTATATGTACCTAATCAGTGTCAAATACGAACATTTTGGCTCCAAGACTTGTGATCCTAGCCATGTGTTCAGATCACTAGACCACATGTGATACAGAACATCACGATCATTAAACCTCTGATGTGGTAAGGACCTGAAAGTTCTCCTACTCCAGCTCTTTGATTATACAAGTCTGAGTGCCATATATTTGTCCTGGCTTGCATGGTGAGTATAGTAGTAGAGCCAGATTAGAATCCAGTAAAGTAAATCCTAATCAAGCATGTGACCCATTGCTATATCCTGCCTCACCACTGGATACTAAATCAGGCAGTAGAATTAACATCACTTGATTACACTTTGAAAATAAATTGCATTTTCTATTAACAAAACAGATTAAATGTATTATCTTATTCAATCCTCACAGAGTCATGAATTAGGAATAAGATTCCTGCTGTACAGATGAGGAGACTAAAGTTTATAGAAAATAAAGTAACTTGCTCAAAGTCACATCGCTAGTAAGTGTTAAACGTGGACTCAGATCTTGAAACAAGCTCTTTTCCCTAATGTCCCCATTTACAAAAAATGAAATTAAACGCATATATATACCCCTGGAAGAACTAATGCTAATTTCACATAGGTCTGTTGCAAGATAGTGAAAAATAAACAAACCATACAAAGTTTGTGTATCCTACTGAAATCAAAATTTTAAAAATTGATTACCTAACACATTTACCTTGACATCATAGATTACCTTTAATACTACGCTTGCCCTGATATATTTGACCTCTATTCATAGAAAATGAAACTCAGCTTGTAAGGATTGATTTTTAGATCTCTTTCTTCAAAGTAAAGGATGAGCCACAATCAAATTTTGGTATGTCTAATATTTGTGCTTGTAAAGACAGTCTAGCAAGTGTCAACATTAGGTGTATACCAGCATTATGGAAAATCAGCAGGTACTGGGTGAAAAAGCTATCATCAATAAGAAAGTCCTATGCAACAATAAACAAGCTTCAGAATATTGTTTTAAAAATATACACTGCCCCTTGTTTAGACTGTGGTTATTTTTTTAACAGTATTCCTGAAGTTCATTTTTCTAAAATGAATAAAACTAATTATTTTTCAATGCCAGAGTCCAGAGAACTTTTTTTCCTAATCACGAATTGAAATAATTGGCTAACATGGTAAAAGGAAAAACGAATGGAATCCAAGAGCCCTGGATTCATGTTCGAGGCAACATGACAAAGTGATTAAGGGCAAAGACTTGACCAGTGACCAGCATTCCAATCCTGACTCTGTCACTTGCTAGCTATGTGACAGTGGCCCTGTTACTCAACTTCAGGATGCCTCAGTTACCTCATCTGTTCATTGGGGATGATAATAATTGCACCTACCTCACTGAGTTAACAACAGGATTAAATTAATACTTGTAAAGCACATAAAACAACATCTGGAACAAAGTAAATGCTGTATAAAATTTTGTCAATGAAACAAAATTTAGACAAGTCACCTTGTGCACTTGGACAAGTCACACTTAACTGTCCAATCCTTGATTATCTTTTCTATAATATGAAGTGATTGTACAACATTTAAGCTCTGCTTGAGTCACCCTGTTTGGGGATAATTAGAAGAGGAAACTACTAAGAAAGGTAAATCCAAGTAAAAATAAGAGTAGAATCATTGGAAATTAAATCTTTGGAGACTGCTAATAGGATCATATTGCTCTGAAGTTTGAACTTTGTGGGCAAATTGACTTTGGTCAAATGCCAGCTTCTCCTGAACCTGTGTGATGACTGACAGATTCCTTGGCATCTCTGAGCCTCACAATCCCCATCTCTATTATAGTTTAACAGCAATCTCTACTTCACAAATAGTGGGAAATGAGATTATGCAAGTAAAGCATGAGGTTGACACATAGTAAGAATGTAATAACCAGTGTTCTAGTGGTGATAAGAATGATGATGATATAATGTCAATAAGGAAATTTAGCAATTTTATAACTAACTTATCAATTCACAAAGTCATTATAAACTATAAAAATGATATTAAATATATGGCGCAGGGCTTAGCTCAACTTAATTCCTTCTTTTAGTTGTCAGGGATACCACTCGAATTATAAAAACAAAATGTGAAAGTAGAAAAAATAATTTGCCATTATAATTTACCTCTTTTATTTAAAAATTTTTTATTTAAATGATCACAACTTTAAAGTTTCACATGGAATTTTAAAAATAACCAATACAGTATTAGATGATTTAGTTTTCAGTTGGAGTGAAGCAGAGTGCTATTAATAACTCAAGGATGTACACACGATTGCACAGCAATAGAATTAGTACAAGTCATCCTGTCCTTCAGATTTGAAGATGTTTTTGCGGGTGTCACTGCCAATGTGATTGGTACAGCTTAAATAAACAGAATTACTAACAGTTTTGCAGGCTGAATAGATTTTAGTAGACCTAATAAAATTTTAAACTATTTTCAAGGCTACCCATAAACATTGTATCAAATCCATAAGAATGTCTTTGGAAGAGAAAAAATGATACTAAGTCTTAATTTTATGTGTTTCTTTTTAATCCTTATAAAATTTCTAATGTTTTCTATTTGTGTTTTACTACATCACTGTTTTAGTAAAACATGGTGTATTCTACTGAAAAATAATGTGCAAAAGAAGAAAAAAATCATCCAAAAACCTGCCACTCAGAAATAATCTCTATTAATACTTTGGAAAATAATTATGTTAGGCCTCCCTCCAAACATATATACACATATGAATTATGTACATATGGTGTTTCATTAATTATATCATGCCAATGGTATTCCTTAATATGTGTTTCACTCAACAATATGCTGTGGTCATGCTTTTTATCTCAGTAAATGTGGATCTATATCATCATTTTCATTGCCATATTGTATTCATTAGTACATGTTAGCAAAATGTACCTAGTCCACCATTGATTAACACTTAAAACATTCTTTTGTAATCATTTTGTGAAATATGACTATCTTCTCCCTCTGGTAAACCTTCTAGCCAAATAAAAAATATTTTTAAAAAAATTTGTAAAAAATGAGATCCCATTCACAAGTAATTTAAATATCTAACATGTTATATATTAACCTAGTATATAATTTTAAATGTTTTTATTCCCAAAGCTATATAGATAAAGAAATATGTAGGTCTGATAATAAGAAAACTATACAATTGTATGGAAAGACAAGACTTGAATAAATGGAAAGATAAACCTTGTCTTAGATATGAAGATTCAATGTTGTAATAAGGCTAGTTCTCCCTAAATGATTGCATGAATTTAGTGATCCCTCTTCTAAATCCCAGAGGATTTTTTTTAATGACTCTGAAGGTTATCTAAATAATAAGTATGCAAGAATATTTAGGACAATTTGAAAAGGAAGGAGGAGGACCAGGAAGAGAAGGAGGAGAAGGAAAGTGCAGTAAAAGATATGGGAGGGCTTCCCTGGTGGCGCAGTGGTTGAGAGTCCGCCTGTCAATGCAGCGGATGCGGGTTCGTGCCCCGGTCCGGGAAGATCCCACATGCCGCAGAGCGGCTGGGTCTGTGAGCCATGGCCGCTGAGCCTGCGCGTTCGGAGCCTGTGCTCCGCAACGGGAGAGGCCACAGCAGTGAGAGGCCCGCGTACCGCAAAAAAAAAAAAAAAAAAAAAAAAAAAAAGATATAGGAAAGTATTATATAGCTATAATGATTAGAACAATGCGGCACAAGAATATGTAATGAGATCAGTGAAACAGAATACATATCCAGGAAGTACACAGCAATTTATCATAAGATAAACAGGTCATTTCGAACCAAATCTGAACTATTCAATGTATACTACTAGGGAAAATTGTCAGTGTTTGTAAAAAAAATAATACTAATAAAGCTAGATAATGGCCTCAGTCTTTACACTATAACAGATTCCAAATAAATCAAATATTTGACTGAATAATACTCCATTGTATATATGTATTATACCACATCTTCTTTATCCATTCATCTTTTGATGGACATTTAGGTTGCTTCCATGTCTTAACTATTGTAAATAGTGCTGCTATGAACATTGGGGTGCATATGTCTTTTCAAATTATGGTTTTCTCTGCATATATGCCCAGGAGTGGGATTACAGGATCATTATGGTAGCTCTATTTTTAGTTTTTTAAGGAACCTCCAGACTGTTCTCCATAGTGGCTGCATCAATTTACATTCCCACCAACAGTGTAGGAGGGTTCCTTTCTCTCCACACCCTCCCTAGCATTTGTCATTTGTAGACTTTTTGATGATGGCCACTCTGATCAGTGCGAGGTGACATCTCGTAGTTTTGATTTGCATTTCTATAATAATTTGTGATATTGAGCATCTTTTCATGTGCCTTTTGGCCACCCACATGTCTTCTTTGGAGAAATGTCTACTTAGATCTTCTGCTCATTTTTTAAATTTTTTTATTATTTTTTTTATTGAGCTATATGAGCTGTTTGTATATTTTGAAGATTAATCCATTGTCAGTCCTAAAATAAGCCTACAAGTTGTTAGAAGAAAACTATGATGAGCTGTAATTTTAAAACAGGACACACTTTTTAAAATATCACAACAAATGGAAATGATAAAGGGAATGGATGTATGTATCTGTTTGGCCACGTAAAATTTTCATTTTCTGTATGATTTTTTTAAGAAATAACGTACATAATGTTGAAAGTCAAACCACAAACTGGTATCCTTTTTATAGCATTTTTTCATTTGAAAGGAGTCTTTTACTTAATACCATTGCCTAAAAAGTTGTTCTTTCATACCTTAGAAATTCTAATACAGGAACTACTCAGTTCCCTCAGTTCTTCCGAATAAGCACCCACCTACAACTTACTGATAGTGCATTTTTGTTTTAACAATTATACAACAGTGTAAACCTATTCAATCACAAAGTATTCCAATACAGTCTTATTTGATCATGCCAATAAATATCACATTTGTTACTGACATTTTAAAAAGTTATCTGTTCAGACTCTGAAGAAATATTTGGAAAGGGTTTCTTTTCTCTTATCTCAAACAAGCTTCCTTAAGTACCAGGGCCCCTGTGTAATTATCACAATTGATACATGATTTCAACACAAAACATTTTGCGGATCACTTCCACTCTAACACAGGACACACAATAGAATCATCATACTTTAGCCTAAAATATATTTTTGTGTATTTCACCCCCTCTTTCTGCCTGAAACACAGAATATCAAGAACTTAGATGAGTATCTATTTTCTATGTTCTGAGAATTAAATAAGTTAAAACATTTAAATCATTTAAAATGATGTCTTAGCACACTGTAAGTGTTCAATAAATGTGAATTGTTAATATCATTATTAGTAAGAGTTATTTACTCCAAATTAAGGCAGGAACACCTTAGGGGTGGGAGACTATTGCCTATGTGTCCTGTTGAAGAAACAGCACATATATATCTATCTGATGATACTGGAACCGAAGTGAGGAAACACATAATGGCTTTGAGCCACAGGTTCCCGACAATGATGAATGGTGTCTCACTAGTAACATCATGGAACTATGCAAAGGAGGGTTGGGGGAAGGAGAGGGGAGGAGGTCCATTGGTGCTCTTACCAAATTCTATTTAAATTGTTCCTCTCACACCAAGTGCATTGCTAGTCATGGAAGACGGTGAACACAAGGAACAGAACAAAGACATTCAAGTTGCAAAGACAGCATGGCAGTGTCACACGGACAGCCCAGTCACTGATAAGTCAGGCAGCTGGGGCTTTTAGAGCAACTGCAAAAGATGCTAGTGGAACAGGAATCGGTGACCTGAGGCAGACGGTCTAAGGCAAGAGCCATGTGGGATCTCTGAAGGGATTCCGAGGTGGAGCAGAACAGAGACTAATCCCCTTACCATGCCAGTTAAGGGTTAAGAGTCATATCTGTTCTTTCTAGCAGAAGGACTGGAAATAGATATCAGAACTCGCAATATTTCCTTTAGTGTATATCGTACATTCAGTAAAACACATGCTATTTTTCAGAATATGGTTTCAGCCAGTCTCAACAAATCCTATGATCTTTTTCAAAAATCCTTCAATTTAGTTTAAACTTTAATTTCAAAAATTAAAAGACAAATGAAGATTAAAATTCTGGTGTCCTGAATGGACCAAGCCCAGAATAAAGACACATTTCCAAATGGTATGTGAACAAACTTTTGGAAACCTGAGTATACTGCATATTGAATAAAGATCTCTTAAGAGTGTAAGACACCTGGAAATTCCTGATGACTTAACATATTTGCTTGTTTTGGTTCAAATAACATTTGCTTCAAACGAGGCTTCCATACCACAGAAAGAGGAAGTTTCCAGCCACAATACTTAATTAGTACCTAATTAGAGCATCAGCATAATAAGCGATGCAGGTTTGGGCCCCAATATTTGTACCTGGATATGGCTAAACAGTTTCTAGTGAGTCTTGGCTGTGTGACAGCTCTTGGCACCACAGAGCCCAGGGAAGGTGCTGAAGCTCATTGGCAAAGTGTTCACTAGTAAACATTCAAAGCAGTTGGAGAAAACCAATCACACCAAGTAAACTACTGAAGAGAAAATATGGGAGTCTGGATATGACAGCATATTCACATGTATATGCTTCATATTGAGCCCGAGTTACCTGAAAGAGTTCATCAGTTCTTTTCACACTTAACTGAGGTATCAGCTATTCCAAGGGTATCTTCAAGAATATTGTTCACCCAGGTAGAGTTGGTACAACTGCCAAAAGTCAAATATTCATTTGATGCAAGTAAAATCCTTGATGAACTGTAATTACCAAATTGACTTGCCTCTGGGGAGCAACCTGCCTTATGTCAAGTCACTAAGGGAATAACATCACTGGATATCTGGAAGTCTCTGGGGTTATTCGTCTTTTTTCCTACTACTAAGCAGCTTTTTTAAAAACTGAAAACAGGGTGACTGAGCTTCCTGTACTTTGTTACACACTAACCAAGTATATGACCTTAGACTAGCCAGTTCACCTTTCTGGACCTCATTTTCTTCACCTATAAAATGAGGGGATTAGCCCGAGTGCTTTCCATGAGCTATCTAAAATGATATGATTTGGTGCTGTGTATTTATATAGCATACTCCTGCAGATTTCAAGATCTCTCAAGAGACTCTCTTTAGTATTCTCAACATTGCTGTGAGGCAGGCAGGTGGCAAGGTTTATTATTCCCATTTCTTTATAAAAGAGACGAGACACTTTGCTGACACAGCTCTCTTGACCAAGTAAAGAGTAGAAGTTAGGTGTCCTAATACTAATCAAGAACTCTGTTAAACCACTTTGCTACTAAACTAAATGGAAGGTCTCTGATGAATAAAATATTCTGTTCTCGTGGCGGGGGAAAAATGGAGTTTGATCATCTTACAGAGATGTAATGATTTCAAACAATGATTTCCAAATTGTTGCCAATACAATCTTCCAGGTGATTTTCTCAGTTCTCTTTGACACAGTCCTAGGCATAGTTTTTCTTCTTGGATATGAATACCAAAATGTGAATCTGCTAAAGTAAGAGAGTGTTAAAGAATGTATCTAGGAAAAGGAAGAAGGTAGACTGAGGAAGAAATCATTAAATTTGCCTGGAAACTTTTCAAAGAATAAATTGTGTAATCTATATGAATAGATAAAAGTGATAGCTAAATTCAATTAAACCCATCAATGAAAGGAGATTATCATCCAGGAAATAATCCAAGCATCTTTCAATAATAGTATGTATTTCTCAAGAACTATAAAGTGCCTAAAATATTGCCCTATTTGCAAGCTACCAAGTTGGCCTGCCATAGTTTCACGGGTGCTGGCAGAGGACACAATACTGCTAGATCAGAAAAAAAGGATGTTAATAGCAATAGCTAGAGTATCATTATTTTTACTTGGATTTCCCAAGCCCCAGTTCCCACGGGACAATGCAAAGAGGGTCAGGTGACACCTACACATGCAGGAGGTTGCCTTAGAGGAGAGAAACCCTGAACTTTGGTTTCCTGGATTGTTTATTGTAATGGACAGTAAGCATGCCTGCCCTTTGCACCAGAGGGAGACTATCCCTATCTTCCAAGGTTGTTCACTATATAAACATGCCTGGAAAGATAGTCCAGAACAAAAGCAGTGAGTGCCTCCACCTGCAAAAAGTGCAGAAACACAAGAACCCCATGGAGAAAATCTCCAAACATTTTTGTTTGGAGATTGTTTTGTATTTTCTGTTTTTATTTGACTCTCTGTGTATCTGGCGTTCTGAGAATTCTTCAGTGATCAAAGCAAGTGATGTAGCAATACTGATGAAGGGGCACAAGGCATTTTTTCCCCAGCCTCAACTCCTGCTGGGATCCTTATTTCTGTCTCCATCCTAGTAGTTCAACGGATTCAAAGCAGAAAATAACTTCTTCAGTTCACACTTCCCTGTCTTACCTTCACTCCCTTCTGCTTATGAAAGTGGGCTGAAGTTCTCCCACAAGTGAGAAAATGCACGTAAAACTGCCCTGAAACACATACAATCCCACATGAACATAAAGCTGGGGTTCCAAATCCCTTGTCTTAGCTCCAGGTACCCTGCAAAGTCATTTCATAATCACTTGAAACTCCCTTTGTTTCTGTTTAGCTCTGAACCTCAAGTCCTAGTTAAAGACCTATTATGGCCAGATACCCAGAAAACAAAGAGAATCCCTGGGAGCCCCCAGTCATAGAAGTAGGCTCACTTCCAAACATATGCTCTTGGGTAAAACTGTGGCCAGTGTTCCCCCAAAGTTTGGTAGCACCTGAGAAGCCGCCTGGGGGTGGGGGGGGCCGGTAAGCGTGTACCCTCTACAGTCAGGTGGTGGCCGTCAGTTCCGGAAGTGTCAGTCATTAGCTATGGAACCTCACTCACCCTGATTATTAAAGCTCTCTGTGTCTCAGCTTTCCATTTGTAACATGAGCCTGATAACACCTACGTCTCGGAGTCTGGGGGAAGATTAAATTAATTCATATACTTAAAGCACTTAAAACACTGCCTAACACCTAGGCTTTTGATAAAGTTTGCCGATGAATGAACTTTCCTAGCTAGCATAACATAGGGGCCAACTTACCAAATTGCCGATGTGAACAGCATCATTGCTAAAATACTGACATTAAGGGAAAGATGGAGATAATGAAAGTGCTGTTTTTTGGAAACTCCCTATCATTCCTAGTTTGTTCTTATAAACAACAAAGTGGGGGGGGGGGGGGGGACAATGCAATGTTAATCTACTTACCCATTAAAAAAGAAAACTACTTCAGAAATTTTGCTGTGTTAGATATATCTCATTGACTATTAAATAAGCATTTTCTGCTGTGCTCAAGATTTAGCATCAAACTGCTAATTTTGTTTTTTAAAAGATCATGTATGGAATTATGATTGATAAACCATGACCTTACCTCTGACAGAGAAAGTTTGGTTTCTTGTAAATATAAATTGTTATTTTAAGGGGAAATGTGAAGGTCTTAAAAGTGGTACAATGAAGATTTGCATTCCATAAAAACAAATATAGAACAAGAAGAAGTAAATAAATGGCAATGACATTTTTATCATGACATTTTAGAACATTTAAAGGGACCACAAGAACAATAAGTGCATCTTGTGTGCAAATGTCTTTGAAGTTCTAATCTCAGTTCATGCCACTAAATCATCAAGGAAGGTTATTTTTAACTTGTTATGTAAAGGCTTGAGAAAAAAATCAAGGAGCTCTCTCTGAATATGAAACGTCAAACAGAAAGAGGTTTTTGTTCATTCTTAGTGCACTAAGGTGATATATGTTTGGATCAGAGGGAAATTCATTTATCCCCAAATTTTCCAAAATAGCAGAAAGAGATTTACAGAACGGGAGCAATGTAATTTCCTCAACATCGTCTTTGAGGTACTTGGTAAGCAGAATATTTGTGTGTGGCTTAACCACAGTACAGATTTAACCAATTAGCAAAATATCATCCCTTGAAACTAGATGTGAACCAGATTACGAGGCCCCTCTGGGAAGAACACCTATATCCCTGGAGTTCCCCCAGGGCAGGAGGAAAGACCCTGCTATCCTAGTGACAGCCAATCAACTTGCTCCTTAGGAAAAAGTCTTTCTCCTCTCTCTGTTCCCTTATCTCCTCTCTTTTCTTTTATTGTCCTCCTGTCACCACTCTCAAGTACACATACAGATCCTCGCCTTTCTTAATCTAGTCTGTCTCTTTCCCCCAAATTAAAATTTCCATGGTATCTTTCCTTCACCTGAAATAAATGGTAATATGTATAATGGGTAATGTTTCTTCACATAAAGAATTTTGTCAAATTCATTATTTGGGTAACATTTTGATTTGTAAACACGCCCTTACTTGGGTTGCTGTGAGAACTGTTCATCTATCAGCTTTCAACCAAGAGAGTGAATTTTCTCTTTTAGTACACTGTCCACCTTCCTTTAATCACGCCTTGAAATTTTTATTTTGAACATGGGAAACATAAAGGGTACTATCTTTGCAGCTGGGGAGAAAACGGAAAAATCCAAATTTCTCTCACACTTTAGTGTGGGTAAGCTGCGATCTACTTGTTAAAATTCTTGGATTGCTAATAAAAGTCATAATATACCAAATGGTGGTAATTTGGATGAAACAAGCATATCAGTCATTGAAGAATGGGCTCATGGCTCTTTATCTGAGCAGAATCATTAAGTAGAATTTATGATATATAATGTATACTATTAAGCAGCTTCCATTAAACTTGTCTGCCAAACTCAGAGGGATGTTTCTAAAAACAAGATGTATGCAAGAGCGCCACCTATAGTAAAACTTCCACATTTATTTTACAATGTTTAAAAACCCAGAAAATTACAAGATTTTGAAGCAGAAATTTTAAAGTAAAAACTAACGAGGAAATAAGATGTTTAGTTTAATTTATAAGTCCAAACCACCTCAAAAAAGGAAATTGTATAAAATTTATCTGAATAAAAAGTATAAATACTTTAAGACACAACTTTTCCTATTTAGGAAGAAGTGCTCTGATTTTGCAGATAAGTTAAGACCACAGGAATAACTTTTCTTCTAATGTAAATAAATAATAATTCAAACAAAACCATTACCCTTTTTGCTATTCTTTAAACATTCCTCTATTTTGCTTTTTGTTAACTGTACTTTTAGCAATCTGCCATTTTGAAACCTGAAAACAATAACAATTTAAAGAACAAACTTCCTTCTGATGTTTAATTTTTTTAGAAAACACACTGCCCAAATACCCTACCTCAGCATAAATATAAGATAAATGAAAAATCCTAAAGAAATAGTGACTGCTACTACTGCTGTGAAACGTCCTTTAGGAGTTGATATCCACAGAAATTTAGACTTAATACTTGTTCCTTTGACATAAAAGCTAATTATGAGGGAGTTGAGCCAAAAAGTAAAATGAATAAAAAGACATTTCATTGGTATTACAGAGATAGCTGCCAGAAAGAGCTTACAAATCATGAATCCACGCAGAGATGAAAAGTTGAGTCTAAATTATTATTCGACTGGGTCCTTAAATCAATGAAGAGCAAAAAATGATTACAGTGGACCTTTAATTTTCACCTATCAAAAGTCAACATGGTGCTTGTTCAACAGTGTTTTACCACAGGCCGTTAAGACAGCCTTTTGCTTTTTCATTTCCAAACACAGGATATTATTTTTTAAGCCCAGGTTACAATCAGTCATGGCTGCAGATCACATCGGAAGCTGCCCAGCTCTCTGACCAAATGCTTTCACAAGAAACAAACCAGAGAAGGATGGTGCCCCAGAGATACCCCTCCTTATCTCACACTTGGGACCCTTTGCTTTTCGGAGGCCCATTGTTCATTTTGGCGCAGCTGAATTTTAAGTAGCTTCAGTGCTCATCAAGCAAGGTGCCAAACAGTGAGCACTGTGCACGGATGCCGTCTGTTTGCAGAGCCCGAGGAGCGGGACGGCAGCAGCTTTCCCACAATGCCCTGCGACGGTGCTTCATCTAGGCCCTGGGAGGTCCACGTCTCAGGATGAGAGGCTAATTCACTCGCTATAGCCCATTCAATCTTCAGCCTCTCGGCTGACGCTGCCAACAGAAGTGCCAATTAATGCCAATTACAATGGTGACTTTTCTGATATGGGCACCTACTCATATAGGCCATCAAACAGCCATCATCTATTAATGACTATCAGTCATTACCAAGATGGACCAAGTTTGAACTAGTGACCTAGAGGAGAACTGCTCTTTATCCTACTTCCAGCTCCCTGAACCGTCCAATTCCCCTCCTCCTTTCTTGGCCAATGTTCTTAATTATAGTTTTGTACCTGAATAATGAATGCGCTACATTTTGACAGTGACAATTGCTGAAACCGTGACAGCAGAAGCGCAGCCACTGTCTGCCATTTAGCAAGCCCTGTCACAGCCTTCAGGCCGGGGAAACCCAGCTCAAACCTTCAGGGGGCACCACTATTTCCTTTGTCATTCAACTGAGTGTATTTTTTTATTTGTCTCTACTACTCCTTAGAAATAAGAAGAGACTTTTTGTGCAGATAAATGTGTCATGGACTTCTATGCAGGTGCCACCGTTAGGCCTTTCTTATCTGCTCATTATTTCGTGGAGCCTTGTGATACAGAAACTCCCCATACAATTAAAGAAGCGGCAAATTAATCTGGAATTGCACCTTTCAGTCTCAAAAAGGGAAAGAAAGTTAAACACAACAAACACTCTAAATGATAGAAAAGCTTCAGGTTTCTTTTGTAGAACACACATCTTAAACTTTCTTTCCTTTGAATAGCTTTTTAACCCAATTTGGTGTGCAACCCCTGAAAGGCCAGTTGCCATCTGCTGTCCGACTGGAGCGTTAGCATGTTTTCAGAAACTCTGAAACACTTCACTTAACTCTCAGAATGCACTTCAGCCTGTAACAGTCAGGAATATCTGTTTTAAGTTTGAATTATTTCTAGATTTTGGAAAAAAAAAAAAACTTTAAGAGAAAGAAATTGTTATCCAGTCCTACCTTTCAAGGAGCCCAAATAAAGACCCAGCAATTGCCCCACATTCCTCACACATCCAAAGAACAAAATAAGTAACCAAATGGTAGAGTGTATCCTGCTTCCAACTCCTTCCTCTTTCTCTGAAAGTGGCACCAAAAGCCAGTTTGTGAAAAAATATTCAGGAATTTCACTTAACTTCTCTACACCCCTGATACGTTTGGGGAAACATAAAAAAAGAAAATGGTAATTCTTTTTAAAATGTTTAATTCCAACATATCAGTTTAGAGATCAAGGTTAAGTAGTCTGTCCTATTCATCTAAGGAAGTTATGGCAAAATTAACGTTAAAACTCAAACCCAAGGGTTTTTTTCATGTTTTTTGGAGGCCACTTTATGTTTGCAACCTCCTCTGGATGCTACACATACCCAATTCCATACACCTGGCAATCTGAATAGGAAATACCATTAGCACCATTTGCGGACAAGGAAAGGGAGGCTGGGGGAGAATGAGGCAAACTGCCCAAGACACCACAGCCTTGATGGCAGAACAAGCATGGGAACCCAGATATTGCTGGCTCCAAAGAACATGACTGTTCAACTGCACCATGTAGCTTTAGTCCTGTGGAGATTTATTTGAGAAGTAGGTTGCGGTTCCCTAGGCCAATTCAATTTGCTCTGCACAATCATCAGACAGCCTATGAGTCACCGAGATTTCAACTCCCTCCAAGTTATAGTAGAGTAACCCAGCCAGGCAGCATCGTGAACTACATAAATGTGGCAGAAAACACTCTGGTTTCCATTCCTGCTCAGTGATATTCATGTCATAAGGAAAAGAGACTGGGAAGTGAGAAATGCGGGAGACACTTTTTGTTTTCTGTTTGTTTGTTAATGCTCCAAGAACGTGAATCCCAGGAGGCTGGAGACAAGATGGGGAAGGAGAAGGACCTTGAGCTCCCCTCCTCACATGAGAACACCAAAATCACAGCTAACTGCTGAACAACCATCCATAAAAAAGACTGGAGCCTACCAAGAACAATATATTCTACATCCAAAGACATAAAAGAAACCCAGCGAGACGGTAGGAGGGGCACACTTGTGAAATAATCAAGAATGTGAATCCCAAAAGGCACCATCTAATAAGACTTAAATAAAACACAATGTTTTTACTGCTAGTATCAGTGACCATTCACTGAAGTCTACAAAGAGCTTTGCATACATTACATGCTATTTAATCCTCGCAATGCATATTGTTACCCCATTTAATGGATGAATAAACTGAGGCTCCACAAAGTTTAGCAAGTTGCCCTAATGCACCAGGCTTGAGCTGATATCTGAACCAAGGCTATCAAACTCCAAATCCAGAAGCTCCTTCTCACCACACTGCTTCTCAATAAGATCTTTGGTTTCATAGCTTTCTGGATTTGTTCATTTTAGGGGGAAAAGAGCCCAAGAGGGTATTTCAAAATAGACTAAGGAGTCTGTTCTTACCTGAAAGGAATAACAGGAGGATGAGTGTATGGAAAAAAATATTCTTGAAAGTATCAACTTCAGGAGAAAATATGTAAAATATCCTAAGACAACCCTTTCTCGGGGTAGCGTATTTTAAATGACAGATTGTTCCAACTTTGAGAGAAGATTGGGAAAAAAATAAGACCAGTGTATACAGGAAACAGATTGTAGAAGTCTAGAAAATAAATACAAGCAATCTCTTCCTATCTTCACCATGCCTCTCAAAATAGTAATTTCATTAGCTTGTCCAAAATACAGAAGAAACTCCCTCAAAAACACACTAGTGACTGGTTTTTGAAAAACACATGTTCAGCTGTTCCTCCTATCATGTTGGACAGGCTCAAACACAGTATTTCCTTTACATCAAACCTAGTAAGGCTCAAGAAATCCCCCGAGCATTGTATTAAAAAGTATGAGGGCTTCCCTGGTGGTGCAGTGGTTGAGAGTCCGCCTGCCGATACAGGGGACACGGGTTCATGCCCCGGTCCGGGAAGATCCCACATGCTGCGGAGCGGCTGGGCCCATGAGCCATGGCCGCTGAGAACTGTGCATCCGGAGCCTGTGCTCCACAACAGGAGAGGCCACAACACTGAGAGGCCCACATACCGCAAAAACAAACAAACAAACAAAAAGTATGAAATATTAGAAATAATCCTGGAGATGAATTTTTCCTTAAGACTAAAATTCTAACCCTGATGTAATGGATCTTCAAAGGGCACAGGACCATAGCAATGTGAGGCCATTCTAGACCAAACACAAGAATATTAACCTGGATGAGAAGCAATTTTAAGGTCACGGTAAGGAAACATCTAGGATCCAGGAATCATAAATATTACAGGGGTTGAAAGGCAAAGTCATGAAACAATAAAGGAAATAATAAAATGTTTGTGACTTCAGGAAATCTGACTTTGAGGAAATGTGTCACACCCTGAGGAATTCGCTAATAGAAAATCCACTACCAAAAAGGAGGCATTATTTGTTGGTACAGCTGAAACTAAATAGCTTCTGCTTCTGTGGAAGACTTACATGGGACAGAATGTCAAGAATTTCTACAAGTATTCTACAAAAACAACTGAAGATATCTTTAAAAAGGCCAAAATTTTCAATGTGCCATTCTTGAAGCCAGGCAGGAAAATAAATACATGAAAGAAGGAAAGACAGAAAGATGGGATTTTTTTTTTTAAGAACTCAATGAAAAGATGAGAGCATCAAGATGAAAAGAAAAGATGAAATACGATACTAAACAAACTAGTTTAAATTTAGGACAAAAATTAAAAGATAAAGACTGCGCTGTGTGCCCTTCTTCTCTCTGTTTTTACTCACAGGAACTAGCAATTCCTCATCTTTTAAGACCTTGAAGCTCTTCCCGGACATCCAAATCTTAGCTGGCAGCATTTTTCTCCTTTACCTACATTTTCCTTTCTAAATTTAACTACAGTTCCCTTTATCTTACTCCATTTGGAATGCCACTAGTTCAACTTTTAAACAGTTTGTACGCAAGATGTTGTTTTACGTAAAGAAGGGAAAAGATTGACAAATCTAAACCAAACAGGGAAAAATTATAAATATTTTGCTTCACTAATGCAGCTTTCTCCATATGCCTCAAATAAAACATTTCCAATAAAGCTCCACTTCTGCAGAAAGCTTACCAACAAAATAAGTCTCTATTAGTATGTAACATGTGTAAATGTAATTAGCTTTTTTAAAAGAAACAATTGAAATATGATGTTTATGGCAAGGAACTGATTTTTTTATTTTTTATTTTTTTGCAGATGAAATCTGAAACTGCACAAGCTATTGACAGACTGATGGCTGGGTCAGTTGCCAGAAGCTGGTTATGGAAGTCAGTATGAAGGTCACTAATTTCATTCTGTTTTATTTCAACAGGGCCTTGAAACAAAGAACACAGCCTTAAATAGATGGTGAGGAGGGATGGGTGATTAAGCCAGTGCTTCACTATCAGTTCTGTGTGATTTTAAGAATAGGGAGATAGTATTTTACCATGATATATGTTCTAAATTTTATCAGAAACTAAGATGATTGAAAATCGGGTAAGGAAATAATATTTGTAGCTGTGTCTGATTTTAATTTCTCCAATGTTCCTTGCATTTTCATTTCTATGTCCCCAAATTATGATCATTTGGAATATATCAGCTTCTGCTTTTTTTAAAGTGGATGTCTGGGTTATGTGGTGTATATTCTTTGGGAAGTTTCTGGACTTCTATTTATTTTAATGCAGTTTCTATGCAGAACTAGAACAGTCTTTTGTTTGTCAACTTCATTTTTCTCATTAGTTAGCAATGGAATCACACTAAGGCAATCCATTTCCCTACAGTGGTCACTCATAAATTATTCTTGTAATAAATTCAACTTGTTTAAAGAAGGGGAAAATTATCATGCTCAATGTCAGTAACAGCTAAATGGATTTGTTTTGCTTTTATCTTTTATTAGAGTAAAGAACTCCAAGTAAACTCCACATGGTCTGGGCTGTGTGGTACACACAGTAGAGTTGTAGTTTGAAGAGAATCCCTTAAAATCTTAATGCAAAACCCTACATAGTATAGTTCTCCTAAAAAATAGCACTTTTTAACTGAGAGTTTATTTTTAAACATACATTATGCTGTACACACACACAGAAGGACTGCGGGGATAAATCTAGTAAACAGTACAAAAAGAAATTAATTGGAAAAATAAATTAGTCAAAAAAAAGCAAGAGATATCCTCAGATGTTCTACTGAGTAGACACAAATCCAACAGATAAATCAAGAATCAGGCAAAAATATCAAACAGGGCCTCCAAAGCCCCATTACTCTCAAGTTGACATGGGTTTCCGTTACTTGAGTCAACACCAGACCTCAGCAGTGTCCGAATCCACCCACACCATGGTATGGGGACCAGGCCCAACCTTTCAGAGGCAGTATGGTCAAGTCAGGCTCTAGAAATGTGGTCCACTGAGTATCTATCTGCCTCAGGACAAAAAAGAGAGTATGTATGTTTTCCCTTCAGCTACAAAACTTTTCTTCATTAAACGACTCCTTCCAAAACCACAGTCAGAAGACACCATCAGCTAGTGCTATGGACCAAATGCTCACGTCCCCTCAAAATTCATATGCTGAAACGTTAATCCACAATGAGATGGTACTTAGAGACGGGCCCTCATGATGGGACTACTGACCTTATACGAAGAGACAGAGAAAGCGTACTCATTCTCTCTCTCTGCCATGTGTGGACATAGCAAGAAGGTGGTTTCCTGAAAGCCAGGAAGAGAGCCCTCACCAGAAGTTGATCATGCTGGTTCCCTGCTCTCAGATTTCCAGGGTTCAGGTCTGTGGGAAATAAATATTTGTTGTTTAAGCTACCCAGTCCATGGCCTTCTTGTTCAAGCAGCCCTAACTGACAAAGACACCCAGTTTGATACACCCAGTGATGGGCTAATTCCTCATGTATCGACAATATCCCCCTCTACCAAAGATTTTTCAAAGCTTAGATGAAACCTCCTTCCTCACAGCTGCCAGGCATGTGAGGCTTCTGGCATTCGTGGTATAGAAGGCTGAGAATCACAGTTTGCCCTTCTCTTCTTTAGGCTCAAGGCTGGGCTTGCTCTGAGTTATCCCAAGACTACAACTCCACAGGGTGGTACATCTCAGCCATTCCCCTGAAACAACTCTACCTTCCTGCTATGGACCTAGCAGACCTGAAAAGCTCCTGGCCTAACCCTTGCCATGTGAGAGGGGTAAATACATCTCTGCAGTGTTTGCTTTTGATGCTGATTCCAGTGCAATCTCACACTTTCTCAGCTCCCTTTTTGTCCTCTCTTATCCTGATTCACCTCAAGAAGCCAGAATCCTAATAGCCCAGCCTTCTTTATGCCCAGTCAAGGGGGTTCACTGCCTCAATGGCCGTGGCAAGTAGAGCAGCTCAGCAGGACCTGCATATGCGAAGTCCTCCCTCTTCCTTCTTCTGGCTCTTAAACTCTTCAGCTATGATATTTGCCAACCCACTTTCAATAAGGACAAGACCCTCTCCATGCTATCTGTGTAGTGCCAGGTCCCTTAGGCTTTCTCCTCCAGACCCTTAAACTCTCCTTCTCCTGAACTACATTTTTGGATGATCTCCAGAGCTCCCAGACTCCCCTGATCATCTAACACAAGAAACAGATACACACTTAGATTTCATAGACTTCATAGCTTTGGGGTACACAAAATAACTTCTTGTTTCCTTCCGATACTAAGTTAGTTATCAGATTGCACATTTTTACATAGAAATTTTAATCAGTTAATTAACCAAAATGTTCTTACTTATAAAAATGTCCAGCTGGGGGCAGGGGGGATCATTAAAATTTTAAAGGAGCCTAGTTCTAAACAGTTTATAACCTATTTGAAAACTTACACACAACAACACACAAGACAGTAACTACACTAGTGACTAGGATCTGTAATCGGTGTTGATAATCTCTTAAACTCGGTTGTGTATTAACTTCCCAAAATACTATTACACAAAGAACTGCATCTTCGTGATCCTCACATAGGAGGCACTGGCTTACATATCTTGCCTTTCAGAGTTTCTGATTAAATGTTTTAATTTAAATGGAAAATAATATTTAATGTAATATCTAGCCTAAAGTGTCCCCGAAGCTTCAATTGCAAACAATCATAATAAAGAATGTTCTTGTTTAATCTACAAAATAAGTACATTTGATTTTAATTACTTGGATAATGACTAAGCAAGTACATCAGGCACATCCTTTCCAAGAGATAATGAAAGACACAGAGGAGCAAACAATATTCCTGCGAACAGACCATCACATTCTGACTCTGAGGACGAATCCACTAATGAAAATCTGTCTTTGCAAATGACTCATCTTCTGAAGATAGCTCTGAAGATGTTGGAAATCAGAATGATGCATGTGAAAATGAAATTAATCAATATGAAGATGGGGAACAGCAGTCTATCACAGAAGGGCTGTTTGATAATAATGAAATTGAGGAAACAGTCAGTGGTAGAGAAACAAATGAAAGCACAGGAAATGTCAATGATAATAATGAATAAGTAACTAATTCTTGAAATTCAAGAGGGAGAGTTAGCAAACAAAGACAAATTATCATCCAGAAAAACGACAGAGACATGAAACTACAATTATCCAAATTTCTAAAGATATGAAAACACTAATATGGTAATAAATTTAACAGCAAGGGGGGATCTGAAATTTTCAGAACTTCACAGCAATAGTAAAGCTATAAGTTTTACTGCCTAGTTTGGTTGGAACAATGAAGCAAGCATAAAAGGGTAGGAGTAGAAGAGAAGACTAGAAAGTTCTACTGGACTTCCAGGAGGCATTTGGAAGTGTCATATAAATCTTTTTTACTTGACTTTGCCTGTTTTGTAATCACATTGTTCTAAGTCCACAATCCTACCCTAGTCCACTTTGTCACAGCAATTGACTCAGTCTCTGTTTTCAACTGTTCTAGGTTCAGTCTTTAAGGCGTGGATTTTTTGTCTCAATTTCATACTGTTTATCAATTCCATTTCCCTCAAAAATGCTATAATCTGTAGTATCAGTGGTGAATTCACGCATCCATAGAATGGCATCTGGAGAAGTTGTGGTTACTTGTGCATCTAAAAGGCAAATTCCTTCTGCTTTGTTTTGAATGCTGTCTGGAAGGATCTTTGCTACTGTGCAAGTAATCTGTTTTCTATACCATAAGTAGTCCCTTTTCTCACTACCAAACTCCCAAAAGAATCATTTAAAACTGAGGCTGAGGGCTTCCCTGGTGGCGCAGTGGTTGGGAGTCCGCCTGCCGATGTGAGGGACGCGGCTTCGTGCCCCAGTCCAGGAGGGTCCCGCATGCCATGGAGCAGCTGGGGCCATGGGCCGTGGCCTCTGGGCCTGCGCGTCCGGAACCTGTGCTCCGCAGTGGGAGAGGCCACAGCGGTGAGAGGCCCGCGTACCGAAAAAAAAACAAAACAAAACTGAGGCTGAGTTTAGCCCAGTGAGGCTATTATTTAACTCAGTCAAGTCCTAAAATACTAGGTACACTTGCAAATAGTTCATATTTGTTCATTCTTTCCAGATTTCACATAAAGCTTAAGTTTCTCTTTATTTGTTCTGGATTTTATTTACAAACTCAACACATTACATTTGGATGTTATTTCTTCTTGTCTTATAACTTGCCAGCAATGTTTTCCTCAGACTGGACCTTAATCAACTTATCCTGGCATTTAATCAAGTGTTAAAAAGTTAAGGAAATCACTCTGAATACCAAGCCTGAAATCTACATACAAATTGTATGTACAGCTCAGAAAAATGTTTTGCTCTATCGCTATGCACTTTAAATATCAACAAATCAAAAGGATACTGGACTATTAGAGAAAAAAATACTATTGTTTCATCTAAATCAGCATGCTCTCTTGACATGTAGCAGACGCGACACATTAAGTAACAAATATACAAATTGATCGGTATGTCAAAGAAAAGACAAGAGTTGAGAGAATGTTAAGGATAAAACAATAAACACTATCAAATTCTGTAATGAGGTCAGAAGTGATGAAACTAAGAAAAAGCCAGTGGATTTAAAGGTCATTCGTGATGATTAGTGATCTTTGTGAAAGTAAAGATGGTTTCTGCTTTTGATTCCCTCCCCCCGAAATTTCAGGGAGAATTAAAGATTGATGGGTATATTGACCTGCAAAATTTTAGAAAAATATCAAATCTAACCTTTCAAGTTATAAAGGAGAATACAGCAGCAGAGCAAGGCACATACATGAAACTTCTCAATTTTGGGGGATCAGAGTAGATCCAATAGAGGGATGAAGTGGATGCGATTATATCATGGACACATAATCCTTGGTAACAGAGTTCTGTGCATCTTGAGAACTGACATTGCAATGCAATGAAATAAAATTAAGCGACATGACAGATTTAACATTCATGTTTATTTTAACTTCTTCCCAAACCACTAAAAATGATGGTAAAAAAAATTTTAATGTAAAAATACAAGGTAAAAGATAATGGGAAAAGAGAAAAACTTGACAAAGGATGCCCACAAATTTGAGAATAATAGAAAATTAATTGGGACAGTGAGATTCTATTACACACATGTTTTGGCAAAAATTTAAAGTCTGATGGATGAATATGCATGTACCCTTAGCTTAAAACTTCCCCAGTTTTTCTGTTCAGGGAGACACTGCTTTGGGAAAGACCCCTGGTGTTGTCCATACTTGCTGCAAGTAATAAATCCTTCCTTCTCTTGCTTAAAAAAAAAAAAATCTGGTAATACCTAGCATTGGTGAGGATAAGAAATGAGAATTCTTAACCTGCTGTTGGAGGTGAAAACTGGTCCAACCACCAATATCTACTAAAGTTGAGGTTGTTCATACAAACAAACAAAGAAAAACTAGTCTCACATGTGTACAAGGAGACATACGTAGATGTCCATTGTGCACAACGTGTCATAGTAAAAGTAAAAGCATATATGTCAGGGATTAGGAAGCAGAAGGGAAACTAAGAGAATACTAATATATTACAAAGTAGGATTAAGGAATAACTGTTGTGAATGGAATAATAAGTAAAAGTGTAAGTAAATTACTTCAACTTACACAGGTAACAACAAAAGAAACAAAAGTCGTAATATAACCCAGAGTAGCCATATAACTATTTTGATAGAAATATAAAGAGGAATTGGAAAATGGAACATATCCATATGTCATGGAGAAATTCAGTTGATTATATATATATATATATATATATATATATTTTAATAAGAACATCAGGCAGTTTGGGTTAGGGTACACAATTCAGTATATAACACAATTTTTTTTCCTTACAAACATCTTTATTACAAGTGTTCCTTTTTTTTTTAATGATAACTTTCTTTCTTTCTTTTTGGCTGTGTTGGGTCTTCGTTGCTGCACACGGGCTTTCTCTAGTTGCGGCGAGCAGGGACTACTCTTCATTATAGTGAACTGGCTTCTCACTATGGTGGCTTTTCTTGTTGCAGAGCACTGGCTCTAGGCACGCGGGCTTCAGTAGTTGTGGCACGTGTGCTCAGTGGTTGTGGCTCACGGGCTTAGTTGCTCCGTGGCATGCGGGATCTTCCCGAACCAGGTATCGAACCCGTGTCCCCTGCATTGGCAGGCGGATATTTAACCACTGCACCACCAGGGAAGTCCTGATTATATTTTTAATTATGCAACAAGATATATCAGTCTACTCATGTACACTGATGCAGAAATTACCACTGGAAGAAATTGTTGAAAATTTTTAAGTAAGTCCTGTTTTGGGAAAAGGAATTGAGATGAGGGTGGGGGAGGGTGTGAGGAAGAGGGTAGAAAACTGTTATACCTTGTGCAAATATTACTTTAATTCAATTTTAAAAAATACATCAGAGGGGTTATTGAATAAGAACTGAAACATTGCAATTGGGTTTGGCATTTAGATCACTTGCCAGGTCTTCTAGGTCATTTCTGTGAAGTTCTGAAAGCATAAACCAGGTAGCAGTCTATCAAAAATTGAATATATAAAACTGAATGAGAAGTGAGGAAGTAGGGACAGCAAGTGTGGGCAATTCTTTCAAGACATTTGAGGGCATGGCAGAGGAGAAGCTAAAACTGTGTCTAGAAGATCAGGTGAGGACTTTAGGCAGAAAGGGCAAGTACTGAGTATGTATAGAGGCTGATGGGATAAAGTAAACAGACAAATATCAAAGATAAAAGAGGGTAGGAACAGTTGATGGAGCACTTCTTCTGCTCAGTCCCTGTGACAGGCACTGGGTATTCCAAATGAATCAGACCCTACCTGCCTTTGAGGAAGCCATGCGTTGAGAGAGGAGACAGATAAGACAATTCTCTACAAGGTGTTAGAAGAGCATGGAGGGAATTAGGAATGTCAGGAAGAGTCCTTAAAGGTTCACAAAAGAAGTTTAACCAGTGTAGAAAAGTGAATGAAAATTCCAGGCAAAGAAAATAGCAAGCTGTACACTTAAAAATTGTTAAGATAGTAAATTTTCTGTTATGTGTATTTGACCGGAAGGAAGGAAGGAAGGAAGGAAGAAAAAAGAAAGAAAGAAAGAAAGGGAGAGGGAGAGAAGGGGGGGGAGGAGGAAGAAAGAAAGAAAGAAATGCAAATCAAAACTACAATGAGGTATCACTTCACACTGGTCAGAATGGACATCAGCAAAAAATCTACAAACAATAAATGCTGGAGAGGGTGTGGAGAAAAGGGAACCCTCTTGCACTGTTGGTGGGAATGTAAGTTGATACAGTCACTATGGAGAACAGTATGGAGGTTCCTCAAAAAACTAAAAATAGAACTATCATACGACCCAGCAATCCCACTACTGGGCATATACCCTGAGAAAACCATAATTCTAAAATAGTCATGTACCACAGTGTTCATTGCAGCTCTATTTACAGTAGCCAGGACATGGAAGCAACCTAAGTGTCCATCGACAGATGAATGGTTAAAGAAGATGTGGCACATATATACAACAGAATATTGCTCAGCCATAAAAAGAAACAAAATTGACATTTTTAGTGAGGTGGATGGACCTAGAGCCTGTCATACAGAGTGAAGTAAGCCAGAAAGAGAAAAACAAATACTGTATGCTAACACATATATATGGAATCTAAAAAAATGGTTCTTATGAGCCTAGGGCCAGGACAGGAATAAAGACGCAGATGTAGACAATGGACTTGAGGACACGGGGAGGGGGAAGGGTAAGCTGGGATGAAGTGAGAGAGTAGCATTGACATATATACACTACCAAATGTAAAATAGATAGCTAGTGGGAAGCAGCCACATAGCACAGGGAAATCAACTCAGTGCTTTGTGACCACCTAGAGGGGTGGGATAGGGATGGTGGGAGGGAGATGCAAGAGGGAGGGGATATGGGGATGTATATATACACATATAGCTGATTCACTTTGTTATACAGCAGAAACTAACACAACGTTGTAAAGCAATTATAGTCCAATAAAGATGTTAAAAAAAAGAAGGAAGGAAGGAAGGAAGGAAGGAAAGAAAGAAAGAAAGAAAGAAAGAAAGAAAGAAAGAAAGAAAGAAAGAAAGAAAGAAAGAAAAAAGAAAGAAAGAAAAGAAGGAAGGGAGAAAGAAAGAAAAGAAGGAAGGGAGAAAGAAAGAGAAAAAAAAAGAAAGAAAATAGCAAGCAAAAGGCCCAGTGGTGTGAAAGTATTTGGGAATGTGTTTAATAGCAAATAATCTATGTGTGTAAATGCTGGAAAATGGTCTGAAAAGATAAACTGGATTCAGATAGTAAGAGATCTTGTACACCATTCCAGAGAGTTTAAAATTTCTCTTGCATTCATTTATTCCTGAAACATTTTGAGAAGGGGCATTTTCACTTTCCATTTTATTCAGCTTTGTGTTATTTTAATACTTACATTGACAGTGAAGTATTTATTTAATAAAAGAGCTTAAAGAAAAATAAAATGAAAACTATTTATTGAATGCCAGGCATTGGGGGAAAATATAAACAGAATGAAATCTGTACTTTCCAGAAATAGACAATATGAAGGAAAGATAGGCAGGACCGAATGACCTGCTTTAGACAATGGATTTGCGTAAGTGGAAATGGCACATGACTTGTGTCCAGAGGGAAACAATTAATTGCTGGTGTTTCACTGTCCAGTCTACTGGACTGGAAACTGTGGGAGAATATTTAAACAGGGAAGAGTCAAAATGTCAAACCATTCTGAAATGTTATGCCAAATCTTGTAAGACCGCACACTTTGTATAAGTGAGAAAGAAGCTATAGTGGAGTAAACCACAGAGATTTAGGGTTTGTTATTGAAGCATAATATAACTTATCCTGACTGATGCACCAGACAGCATCCAAATTTCAGAAGTAATTGCCCAGTAATGTTGACATCAAGCTTGTTACATGTTTCATTGGTTTTCACCAGTCATATGGTACCCTGAATTTTTGGCAAACAAAATTTTGAAACCAGTAATTTTTATTACATAAACCCTGAATTAATTCACATAGGAGCTTATTTTTTTTCAGACATACCGACTTACAAATATTGCCAGAATGGACACTATTATAAGGTGATCCAGGGAACATTCACCTTAACACCGTCACAATCCTTAAACTTTCCTCTAACCTCATTCCTCACAACACTCTATCACAAACCCTATGCTCCAAGAAACTAAACAAGTAGATTTTTTCCCTCATTCAATTTCCTGTCTCTAATTTCTTAAAATACTCTGTGTCCTTTGCCTGGAATGTATTTTACCCACAATCTTCTAATAACTAAATCCAGGAGACCACTTTTTCATAAAGTATTTCATTGCTTATATATATATATATATATGTATATATACATATATACACACATACAAAATCACACACCTGCAATACACACAAAGTAATCCTTCCAACTAGTGAAAGGAAAGGAAAGGAACTAAATTTTATTGAATACCCTACTATGTGCCTGGCATTGAATATTGTACATTGTTTGTCCATGAACTCACAGAGTACTTTATCAGCTTCTCTGTTATGATATCTAAAACTCTATACCTTATTTTGCTCTGTGTGTGTGTGTGTGTGTGTGTGTGTGTGTGTGTATGTGTACCTTTATTACCTTTAAGGACAAAATCAATATCATTTTTAGAGTTCAGCCTGGGGTCTGGCACGTAGTAGACTCTCAATAAATATTTTTTTAATGAACAAACACCTTCAAAATCTTCTGAATGCCTTCAACATACATTTATATTCAAAATAGTTGTGAAGGAAAAAAAAATAAGATTAGAAATTAACATTATCTTTTGCCTCTACTATTGTGCCTGATATCCTAGCCTACATTCCAATGCCAGGCTGCAGGATCGATTTAAAACCTCGTCGTCTTTCTCTTTCTGACTTACTTCACTCTGTATGACAGACTCTAGGTCCATCCACCTCACTACAAATAACTCAATTTCATTTCTTTTTATGGCTGAGTAATATTCCATTGTATATATGTGCCACATCTTCTTTATCCATTTATCTGATGATGGACACTTAGATTGTATGCTAACACATATATATGGAATCTAAGGGAAAAAAATGTCATGAAGAACCTAGGGGTAAGACAGGAATAAAGACACAGACCTACTAGAGAATGGACTTGAGGACATGGGGAGGGGGAAGGGTAAGCTGTGACAAAGGGAGACAGTAGCATGGACATATATACACTACCAAACGTAAAATAGATAGCTAGTGGGAAGCAGCTGCATAGCACAGGGAGATCAGCTCAGTGCTTTGTGACCACCTAGAGGGGTGGGATAGGGAAGGTGGGAGGGAGGGAGATGCAAGAGGGAGGAGATATGGGGATATAAGTATATGTATAACTGATTCACTTTGTTATAAAGCATAAACTAACACACCATTGTAAAGCAATTATACTCCAATAAAGATGTAAAAAATAAATAAATAAAAAATAAAACCTCGACGTTTCCGAAAAGAAGGACAGGGAGCTGAGATTCACTGAAGGGACGTTCCTTGTAAAGGCATTTAGGGTTTTGAGCTGAGACACATATCTCATGAACATTAGTACTTAACTCATAAAGTACGACTTACAGTAACCACTGACCAATCAGAAGACACAAGTAAAATTATGGGAAGAAGCCCAGAGAAACAGGAAAACAGCTTTAGGCTTCACAGGACACTAATTAATCATTTTGGCTAGAAAGCCCCTCTCCCCATGGAGCTTAATGGCATCCAAGGAAGGTTTGGATGAAATATTTCACCAGATGGATCCAGTAACTACATTAAGACTCTGCCACCCACATCCCTATGTATTCATTTATCTCTCCATAAAATATTTGACACTATTTGAGTCTGTGCTAACAATGGACTAAAGAAAATGTAATCACCTCTAATTTTTCATAGGTAAGTGTAAACAAAATGGAGAGCCATAATTAAAATTATGTCTTCAAAAACTTAATATTTCAATTTTATGCTTTTTGACTAACGTACCAGGGTGGCAGGATGATAGTATCATGCTAATTCTGCAAAAAATCAGAGCCTGTTTTGCACTGAATTATTCACACGTGAAGAGATAAAATGTCTAATTGACCTGAAAACCACATGGTAGCAATAAGTATATATTGTACAGCACAGGGATACATAGCCATTATTTCGTAATAACTTTAAATAGCATATAATCCGTAAAAATGTTGACTCACTATGTTGTACACCTGAAACTAATATAATACTGTAAATCAAATGTACTTCAATTAAAAAAAACACATGGCAAAAAAAAAATCTTTAAAGTACATTTTCCCTTTAGCCACTGTATTTAGATTGTAGGTTACGTAACAAGTGTGGCCATTTTTTGAGCACCTACAAGACAGGTGTCATTATTCCATTGTACAGATGAACAAGGTGAAGCTTAGAGAGGTTAAATTACCGAAAGTTATTTGATTTGTAATGAGCAGAGCCAGTATTCAAACCTAGGTCTTCTATACTCAAAGCCCAAGCTCCTTCCAGAATTATACTTCATTATATAGCACAACACTTTATCAGAGCTTTTGTTTAAAAGTTATATACATATATAAATATGTAAGAAACAGGTTGGACTTGCAAAGAAGACACACAAGAGAAAAGCATTTCAAGAACTTAATCTTCTGCTAGGAACAGACTGTGATAAAAGAACTCAGGCACAAAATATTAGTTCTGTTTTTACCTAAAAATTAATAATGATCAGCTTTATTTGCAAGGCTTTATAGCAAAGGTTAAAATAAATGTTGATAAATTAAGACTATTAACACAGACTGGTAATAGTATAAATAGCAATTACTAACATTGCCATCTTACACTTAATGAAATGAAAATGTGAATTGATTGGATAAGGAAAGAATCTCTTGTTTATTCTAATCTTAATATTATGGTTGATAATTTCACCAGCAGTCCTGATGAAAATATACCTGATATAACAACGCCGCAGGAAACTAATGATCATAATGAATCTACTTGTCGCTGAAGTACAAAGATAGAGACTCATAAATCTCTTGAAAATTACTAAAAGCCAACAAGTGATCAGGACAAACAAATTATTGTTTTATCATTGTTTATATGTTTTCTACTTTAAAGTTATTATCTTCTTTCCTGGGGAAAATGTCAAAATATCTTTTAAATTTTTGCATTTTACTTTAACCTCTACTATCTTTACTCCACAGAAGCTCCTGAGGATTGGATTTCAGCAACATTTGTATAATTATCATTATAAGATGGCTATTTAATATTTTCTTTTTCAACAGATAATCATAATCAACTGATAAATAATATTAGTATTCACCTCTTAAAACAACATTTTGCCTATTTTTACGACTTTACAACTTGATCATAAATTATTTTCAAACTCAGAGTATGTGTAAATGACCATGCTTTTAAAAATCTTTTTTCCAATATTGTGCCTAAAAATCACAAAATATATTTTATTACTTATTTTATTACTTTAAATCAGTAATCCATAAATGAAATGAAAAGTTCAATAAATTACCCAGAAAGTTCTATTGCTCCCATCTCCATTAAAGAAAACAAACTAACCAAAATAAAACAGAAACTTTACTCAAAGATAATTGCAATCATTTAGATAACTGCCTCCATCATAAACTTTCTACTTTTATTAATGGATAGTCCAAACATGACCAATTTGTCATGAGCAGAAACTAAATTCAGGCATCCTCATCCTGAGTCTAAATGGATAGGAGGAGGAGGTCATCAATCTACTTTTAAATGAAAATCGGAATATTTTTGATTATTTGATTACAATATTCACTCTTGTTATAGAATTTAACTTTTCCAAAATCTTAGACACTGTCATGTTTATGACCATTACTTACATGATAACAAGCTTTGCAGTATGCACAGAGCCTTCTCTAGTTAATTTGACCTTGATCCGGAATGAACTAGAATTTCTTAGGTTGCATTAGAAAATGATGATATGAAGGAATTCCCTGGTGGTCCAGTGGTTAGAACTCTGCGCTTTCACTTCTGAGGGCCCAGTTTCAATCCCTGGTTGCGGAACTAAGATCCTGAAAAATGTGTGGCACAGCTGAAAAAGAAACATAGACTTTATTAAGAAAGAAAGGAAGGAAGGATGGGATAGAAGGAAAGAAGGAAGGAAGGAAGGATTCATAGAAGGAAGGATGCATAGAAGGAAGGAAGAAAGAAAGAAAGGAAGGAAGAAAGAAAAAAGAAAATAATAATATGAGAACAGTCATAAGCACAGATTTGGGGTAAGGGATATATACCTTACCAACATAAAATAACTTTAAAATTTGAGTTCTGGTGTCAAATAGACTTAGGTTTGAAACAGAAATAGACTCACAGACATAGAGAACAGACTTGTGGTTGCCAAGGGGGAGGAGAGAGCGGAGGGAAGGATTGGGAGTTTGGGATTAGCGGACGAAAACTAGCACATGTAAAATGGTTAAACAAGGTCCTACTGTATAGCAGAGGCAACTATATTCAATATCCTGTGATAAACCACAGTGGAAAAGAATATGAAAAAGAATATATATATGTATAACTGAAGCACCTTGCTATACAGCAGAAATTAACACAACTTTGTAAATCAACTATACTTCAATAAAATTATTTCTTATAAAGGGCAGAGGAGTGCTGTAAAATAGATTAGCATCAAAACACATGTTCAAAGACACAGATATTGGTATGGTTTCCAAACCATATTCAGTGATTGAAATGGTTATTATTATATATCTATGTATATATAATACATTCAAGCAATGTTAAAACAAAAATCTTGGGTTTGATTTTTAGCCATGCCAGTTATTAGCATGTTAAGTTACCCTGATTAAGTCACTTAACCTCTTTATGCCTCAGCTTCCTGGTCTGTACAATGGGAATATTATGAGCATCAGTTTCAGAAGTGTGTTGTGAAGATTAAAGGAGTTAAGACATGTCAGTGGTTAGTGCAGAGTCTAGTACATATGAAACACCCAATACATATTAGTACTATTGTTATTCTTGTTCCTAAACACACAGCCATGTGTGTACACACACTGAGGATTCCGAACGAGTTAGAGCTTGTTCACATTTTCCTAATCTTAATTATCCTCTCCTTGGTCCATCAGCTGAACTATTTGAGTGTCCTTCTATCTGGTTGTGCAGACTGCAGTCTTGTTCAGCTCTGGTCTATTCCACATTGATGACCTGGAGTCTCAGTTTTCTCCTCTCAAAAAAGACTTCTAAATCTAGTCACTCACAAGATTATTGGGATGATGTCATGAGCTGATTACAAAAATCTCTTGAAAGTATAAAATTCTTCAAATATTACTGTTAGGAGGAATTCTGATATTAACCAGGAGTGATTTTATTTATATACCAAAAATGTATCGATGCTTATTAGGTATGCGCAAAATAGTATGCAAAGTGCTAGTGACAAAAACATCAGTGTCATAGAAATCCTTTGAAGTGTCTGTCCAGCCCCGGCACTGGCTGTCCCTGCCTGAGAGCTGTTCTCACTCACAGGGTGGGCCTGTACAGTCACGGGTGATGTGACTCCATTTCCCTGGACACAGTGGATTGGACGGAATAGATAAGTAAATGAAAATTGAACCCCCAGATGCACATCTCCAGAGAATTTGAAACTGAGATTCAGGGACAGCTAGTTTGTCTCTGTTGGTGATTAGAATTGCAACTCATGTCAATTTTGAGTCACCATGTGTCTCAGTGAGGAGAGGGAAGCAGAGAAGCTGGTCTGTAGAATAAGAAAAATGAATCTGACAAGGAAAAAGCCACCTGGATTTCTGAGGACTGTTTATTACTTATTTCAAGTCACCACCTGAGCTCAGGTACATTTCCAACTCTTGGGGTCCGTAACTCCATCTCTCTTCACCCCAGTAGACTTTAAATCGCCTTTTCTCCTTAATGCTACCCTCTGTGGTTTCCATACCTCAAACCAAAAGAACATTTAAAAAATACAATGTTCATATATTTAATAGTAGGATAAGACAATGACTATTATAATAAAGGCACGTAGGACAAGCTTTGGAAGCTGAGAAGTGTCTGCAGATAACTGACTTTGAGATTGCTCTACAGCATAGATGACATTTGGGTTTGTATCCATTGCTAGATCTTCTAGAATACCTCGTACTCCCAACCAAAGAGCCTTTCTCCAGCACCTGGGCTCTGCTTGGGTCCCACCCTAGAGAAAATTTCCAAGCCCAGTCCTAGCATACCTGTCACACTCAACTGGACCAGACCAGCTTGAACTCCAACACGCAACACTTTTTTAAACAGGAGAACTAGTTCATCAGTCCTGTGTTTCAGTGATGTGCCCAAGCTTTTAAGAGGTTTGACCCAAGAATTCTGATTCCAAATACTATGATTTTTCTACGATCCTGGGGTGCTGACTACCTCTCGTGGGGGAGTTAGGTAGCTATGCGGACCCAGATTGAGAAATTCTGCAGAGCCCTATTGCCTACAGGCTCAAGTCCAAACTGTTTGGAATGGCATTCAAACCCCTCCGCAATCTGGTTTCAGTTGATCATTCCTAGGTATCTCCCCACAGATCACCACACAGCAGACGTTGAACAACCCCTAAATGAATCACCCACTTTCACACTTCTCTTCTTATTACTCTCTGATAAGCATGGCCTTCCAACCATTTCTACCCTCCATCAAGCCTTCTCCATTTCTACACAGCAGATTTCATCACTCTCTCCTCTGCCTGACTTAACACTTCGGTCATCCTCCTAAAATAGTAGCTAATGGGAAGTTCTCAAACCTCATTAGACTGTGAGTATTGACCTAATTAACTTTTCTACAGAATCGCAGTTAGACATATCTAACCTGGAAACAGGTAAGAGCAGAGATGGGCTTAGAGAGAAAGAAAGTGGAAACGATCTGTGGTGGAGCTAAAGACCCTGCCAATAGCAAAATATATTTCCCATTCAAGTACCACAGTGCCCCAAATCACCTTGTTAGAGATTTGCTTCTTTGAGTCTAGCATTCCCTGGTCTTTTATTGGTATAAAAATATTAAAGTAACCTAAGTGTAAATTAATTGGGGATATATTCCCTCTGTGACAAGGGGAACTAAGGCAGGAAAGAAACGGGTGTCTGAGAAATGAGATATAGAAAAGAGAAGAAAGGTCAGAGAAGGGGACATCAGATAGCAAAGTATAAACTTGGCAGTCCTTAAGAATCATGCATTTAATTGATTAAAATAGCAGCGAACGACAACCCTGTCACTGATACCACTCAGATCACGTTTCATTCTCTCAGAGAATTTGCTGCATCTGAAGGATGAAATGTGATTTTAATTGATTTTTAACACATGACAACTTACATTTCCTTTTGCCATCTTGCTGTTGCAATTTAGAAGGCACTGGCTAAAGCACTAATAGATGAGAAAGTCCAATATACCCATTTTATAAAAGTGATTTGATAATGTAGTAGAAGTCAACTCAGGTTTTGGTTGGTTGGTACAAGAGATGCTAAATACCGAGAACTTAGTTCCCATTGGTACAAACTGCCTGATATTCTCTTTTATAGCAGCACCATGAAAAGTCATGAAGCTTGCAAGATCCAGGGAAGAAAGTAGCTCAACCCCATTTTTATTTGCTACTAAGCCTAGAATGTAATATCCATCCTATTGTGTAACCTGCATATGGGTTGCTTCATCTGTAAAATTAGGATAATAATGTTGTTCCTCCTCAAACAGCAGAAATTGAGAAATAATTATTTCAGCATATTAAAAATAGAAATTGACCAATTTTATGAAAAACAAGGTGAACCAAATACATCCTTGGTTGCAAAACTGCCACTTGATGAAAATTATTTCATAAACAAATATGTATGATCATCTTTAATTTCCTAAACCTTTAAGACATATCAAAAACAATTTTAAAAGCAAACACACTTCATGACCTCATATGTAAAATAAACATTTGTTTTCATTTTACCTTCATTTGGAATCCACGCTGCAGATTATGGTTTTAACAGTTGTAATTAATAGTCGACCAGCAGTAATTATGTTTTCTGAATGTAAAAATCTGGTCTCATTACAGCAACAACAATAATAGTAATAAGCTCAGGGGATAAAAGGAGTAGTTTCCTTGCATGATCTCATTTAATTCACGCACTTAACTTTACAGGTGAGGAAAATGGGAGTTGGAGAGTTTAAATAACGTGGTGATAGTCCCACAGCCTGTAGAATGGCAAAATTCAATGCTCTGGTATGTTCAGCTTTGCCACAGTGTTTCTGGCATTGGTGGACTCTCCTTTTGTTCTTGGGTTATTAGGGAACACATATCCTGCTATGGTCTGAAGGTTTGTTTCCCCCAAAATTCATATGTTGAAATCCTAATACCCAATGTGATGTTATTAGGAGATGGGACTTTCGGAAGTGCTTAAGCCATGAGGGTGGAGCCCTCATCAATGAGATTAGTGTTCTTATAAAAGTGGCTCCAGGGATCTCCCTACCCCCTTCTACCATGTCAGGACACAGCAAGAAGGCACCAGGTAGGAGCCAGAAAGAGAGCCTTCGTGAGAAGGCTGGTGCCTTGATCTTGTACTTCCCAGCCTCCAGAACTGTGAGAGACAAATTTCTGTTTATAAGCTACCCAGTCTGTGTATTCTGTTACAGCAGCCTAAATGGACTAAGACACATCCCAGCTAGACTCCTTGGAGCAAGTTCTAAGAAGCATGCAACCAGTGCATCACACCACATCCACACCAGCCTGCATTGCACAACTGTGTTTTGTTGTTTTCAATTCTCCAGCAGGCCCTTGACTCATATTATGAACATTGTGGTTCTTAGTTTTGGGGCACTATTTCTTTGACATCTCTTTCAGGCCCTTGTATTGTTAAAAAAAACAAAACAAAAAAACAACTGCTGGCTGTTTGTAAATGGGACTTAAAAAGACAAGATTACAGGTATGGCTATCAAACAGAACAGAATCCCATGCGAAATACACTTTTAAAGGAAAATATGCACATATTAACCATCTATTCAAAATCACAGCCTTCTTCTCTTGCACTCTGTTGGCTACTATAATTGACCAACTATATTGCAACAGCATTTAAATACTATAACATTCCAAGAACAATCCTCCTTTCCTTTAGGTCCCTCTAATTTTTTGTTTCTGCCAGCACACTCCACGTTGGTGAACAACTACACTCTTTACATAATTCTAAAATGTTGAACTGTGTGCTAAATAAGCAAAATATTTTAAGATAATGTCCCGAGGGAATAGTATTTCATATTATAACTCAATATGCCCTAAGTAATTATTCAGATATCAATATGCAAAAGAGCAGTATGTTATAGTACCCTATATTTCTTTTTATTTCGCTTCTTTGTAGCAAGCAATAAATTTAAAGATGCAAAGAAAAAAATATTAAAAGAAAAGTTTGTAGTTGATTTTCTTAACAGCTTGTTTGCCCAGGGAGAGAGGAATTTCACTGGGTCCTTTCCTAATTATTCATGTAAATTAAATTCTACAAGTGAAGAAAGATTCATTAAAGTCATACTTACTCATCTGAGAGGGAGATATGGAATATGAATGGGGCCCATAACCTCAGAAGGTGAAATGTAGAAAATATCAGAAGCAACTCCCACATTAAGTTAAGTGAACCAAAGAAAAAAGGGGGAGATTCTTGGTGTGAAGGAGACTTCAAGGATATCCTCCCTAATCGCCTCTTAATAGTCTCAAATCTCTGACACAGGAAACAAATCAAGAATTCAGAGAACATGGAATTATTAATCACTTATATTTGATACCAAATGTAAGCACTACTAGGCCCATTTTAAATTTTAAAAACCTTTTAAATATAACATTTTTGAAAGCACAGAACACAATTTACATTTTTAAGACATTAGTATGTGGCACATCCTAGGAAAACTTAATTGTACATTCTTTGAATTTTTCTGAAACCCACACTTTTATCCTCCTAAATAGAATACATGTTAGGATGAAATTTAACAATAAATGACTACAGATTTGTATGCTGACTAATGTGCAATAGTCAAAGAGAACTCAAACCATTCAGCAAATATTTACTGACTGTTCCTTGTGTGCAAGACATGATGCAAAACAACAAATAGCATGTCTCACCTCGAGTATAAACAGTTTAATCAATCCTTTCACAAAAGACTTAATCATTAAACAGAAAGTATGTCCACCAAACATGAGAATGTCTTAGTTTGCATCTCCTCAAGATAAAGTTTAAAACTGTAAAGGAAGGATAAACCAGAGCTGGAGACTAGTTGATATGGAGGATGAAGCTGGGGAAAATAAAGATAATTCATAGATAAAGCAAAGATAAAGACCAAGATAGTGACAGAAATTGAGAGAGAATTGGTGAGACCAGGGTGACAATCTAAAAGGCATACAGTTGACCCCTAAACAATGCGGATTTGTTCCACTTACACATAGATTTTTTTCAGTAATAAATACTACAGTCTACTTGACACATGGTGTTGAATCTGAGAATGAGAAACCACAGATACAGAGGGCTGGTTATAAGTTATGCATGGATTTTTGATTAAACAGAGCGTTGATATGCCTAACCACCCTCCCTTGTTGTTCAAAGTCAACAGTTATATGTTGATTGAGAAGTAACAGTAACAATACTGGAAGTTACTGGAAGTCAGCTGGAAGTAACCAAAGACAATGTATTAGAGCCAGCTGAAGGTTTTTGACCAGAACTCGAGAGCTCGAATAGATTGTCTTAAAATATACAGTGAGAAAGAAAGTACCAGGAGTGGAACCATATGACCGTAGTTTTGGTCACTCACATCTAGTAAAAATAACAAAGAAGATACAGGGAAAAGAGTAATTGTTGAGGAGATTATAAGTACCTGCAGCACCAAAGCACTGAGAGACGATACTGAGTTAAGGAAAAAGTACTGATGCACAAATAAATAGCAACAGATTCAAGAAGGCTAGCAGCTGAGAGATACCACCGAATCTGACTAGGACAGTACTAGTGGCTTTAATGACAAATTATCCAAAAAGATGTACAAATGGCCAATAAGGACATGAAAAGATGCTCAAGACGAATAATCATTAGGGAAATGCAAATGAAAACACGAGATACCACTTCACGTCTATTAGAATGGCTATTATAAATTAAAAAAAAGGAATAAGAAGAAGAAGGAGGAGGGGGAGGGGGAGAGGTAGAAGAAAAGGGAAGGGAAGGGAAGGGAAGGGAAGGACAAGTATTGGAGAGGATGTGGAGAAAATGGCACCTTTGTGCATTGCTGGTAGGAATGTAAAATGGTGTGGCCGCTATGGAAAACAGATAAACATACAATTACCATATGATTCAATAATTCCATTACCAGATATATACACAAAAGAATTGAAAGCAGGGATTTGAACAAGTATTTGTGCACCAGTGTTCAGAGCAACATTACTCACAATAGCCAAAAGGTGGAAACAACACAAATGTCCATTGACAGAGGAATCAATAAACAGAATATAGTACATATATACGTACAATGGCATATTATTCAGCCTTAAAAAGGAATGAAATTCTGACCCATGCTACATGTGGATAAACACTGAGGACATTCTGCTAACTGAAATAAACCAGACACATTTGTCCTTTTGGATAAATATTGTTCAATCCAACTTACGTGAGATAGAATAGGCAAATTCATAGAGACAGAAAGTGGAATAGAGATTGCCAGGGTCTGGGGGCAGGGGTGAGGCAGGAGTTGGGGAGGAGAATAGGGAATGTTTAACTGGTACAGAGTTCTGTTTGGGATGATGAAAAAGTTCTGGAGATGGATGGGGTTGAAGGTTGCACAACAGAGTGAATGCACTTAAAGCCATTAAGTACGTTGAATTGTACACTTTCAAATGTTTTAAATGGTAAATTTTATGTTACATATATATCTTATAACATTACAAATAGGAGGGAGAGAACAGATAAGCAGAGCTGTGAGAGAGGAAACCAGACCACGGGGATAATGAAGGGAGTGTCCAGGTTGCAATGGAGTTGACACGTGGCCCTCACTTCAGATGCTGGTATACCCACTGAACATGATGGACAAGGTACAAACATTTGCTCATAGGCAGCAAGCCATAAATAATATTCTTTGAAAATAGAAAATGAGACACTTCCTTTCAGCTGAGTCACTCCTTTTCAACACTTGTGGAGCTGAGACTCTACCAGGACCTGCAGATACAGACAATAATTTGTGGTCTCTGCATTGAAAGGTTCACTACCAGTTGAAGAATCCTGAAGTTGGGGACAATTTTATTAATTCATCAAACCAAGTAGCATTTATTGAGCACCCCTGTACATCAAACTCAGAGCTAGTCAACAGAGTTGCTGGAGGTTACATACAAAGCAGGCAGCTATCAACAAGGAAAGACTTCAGGAGGAAATAATCCCCCCTTCTCCTACCCAACTCTCACCAAAAAATACTCAACCCCAACAAGGCCATTAAACCTCTTACCTCCACAATCATAATAAAAATTCAAACTTCATATTTGACTCAGAGAAGTAGTACACTAACTCAAATTCCTCCTGAGTTTCAAATGTCAGATATCAGGCTTCTTGAAAAAAGGATTCAGGAAGACTCTACTTTTCACTTTCACCTAAGGCTGGCAAAACGATTCAACAACGTTTAAAGAACCCAAAATTGAAATTGCTGTGAAGTTGACTGTACTAAATACTTTCTACATAATAACTCCTTTGATCCCTACAACAATCCTGAGGTAGATTATGTCAAATTTTCAAAATATCAAATTCAACACAATAATAATCAGCAACAGATACTAAAACATGCCTGTTTTTCTTTGAAGAGGCTTCAGCCATTTCAAGGATCAGAAGGGAAGCGTAATCTCAGCTCTATAGTTTTAGTGTGCCAATGGTTCCTTTTGTACTCTACTAGCTACTTGTTTTAAAAAAATCAATTGATTTATTTTAAAAACTTTCCTCTTAGGTAAAAATGTGAGGGAATTATATCTCTTTTTACTTTTTTTAATCCCATGTTTGTATGATTCCTTATGATTTTAGTGGTAGACATTACCTCCTATTCCTGTGTTCATTCATTTGTTTCTGAACAATTATTATTTATATACTCACAAAGCTATCATTTCTTGAGCATATACTATATGCCAAGCACTGTACTTGGTGCCCCATAAGAGGGAATTGGGGAGGGGGGACATGGGGGCAGGGTGGAAGAAGGGGAAGAATGAAAACAAAAAGAAAAGAAAAAGTCTCAGTCTTTTTTCTCTCAAGGAACACCCAGTATAGTAGGAGAACTAGCTGTATACAACTACTTATAATACAATGTGAGATGAGCTGTAATACACATATGTGAGGGACCATAGGAGCCCAGGGAGAAAATAACTAATTATCTCTCTGAGTACTGCATTGGACTAGATATCGAGGGCTTCCAAGGATACAAAGGGATATGTCCCTGCCTTCCAAAGGCTTATAATTCTGTAATAAAATTAAATATATACAAAAATAACTCTATACTGAGGTAGTAGTTACAAGTGCTATTAGAGTGAATCAAAAATTTACATTCTTAAGGTTGCCCTCACATTTGGCTAGAAGAGACAGTAATACTGCCCCTTATGGAATATTTTCCAAGAGTCAGGCACTTTTCAGAAGTATTTTCCAAGAGTCAGGCACCTTTCAGAAGTATTCACATACATAATTTTCAAACTTGCAGGTTGAGAACTGTAGCCTCTTGGATAGCCTGTATTCTACTTCATAATGATTTACCCCCCCCCATTACCCAAAAGAAGATTATATATTCCTGTCCCTTGGCATGTCACTTGCCCAAGCCTCCAGTGACAGGAGTATATATCCTCCCTTGGATGTGAATGGACAATAAAATGTGAGTGTTGGGGGCCTCTGTTACATCTAAACAGATATTTTAAGAGGCATCGCAAGTTTCCATGAGTTTTCTCTTCATTTCCATCTGCCACATCCCAAACTGGGGCTGCCCCTTCCCCTGGGTTCTGACAAGTAGGGATAGACAAGTAACCCAATGAATCTGAGAAAAGAGAGCCAGAGGAGTGCCAATCAACCCACAACTAACCATATGCTATGTGAGTAAAAAATAGTTATTTTAAGTGACTGCTACTTTTGGGTTAGTTGTTACTGCAGCAAGGCTGACTAATGCACCAATAGAAAACCCATGAAAATCTTCAAGAAAGCAGTTTTTCTAGATTGGTTACACTAAAGGCAGATTCCAAAGGATTAAGAAATTAGGAAGGAAGAGCAGTTTCTCTTCCACTTAGGGCGTAGAAAGCCTCACAACATGTCACTACCCTAACAATGAGAAAATCCAGGCCAATATACAGAAGTCATAACCTTTGTGGAGTCCACCAGAGAGTCACAGGGCAACCAAGTAAACTACATTCATAAGGTTGACAAGCCCCTCCAATAAGAGTTGTGACACAGAAACTGTTTTATATTTGACAGAGCATGGGAAGAAGGATGGTGGCCACAGAAGTGGGTAAGAAGTGGGTGGAAAAGAATAGGAGAGGTGGAAGTAATGAGCTTACCCAATTAACAATGGTAAGAAAAAAGCAAATCCTAAGATTAGGAAAGCAATTGAAGAGAGATCCTTACTGCTCTGCCAAGTTCAAGTTCCTGGTTTAAACAAATTATAGTCAAGGTTATTGAGAGAACTTGCAAAAGGGATTTTCTAATCTTTGACAGTAACCTCTGAATAATCAGAGAAAATGGAAAAGAGAATGTTCAAAGAACAGAGATGGGGTGGGGGAGTGGGGGGATGAGTTACAATTACCAAAAAGGGGAGATAGATTCTGCAAACTCCAGGCCAAGATTCTTGACAACAAATCTTAGTAAGAATCCATAGCAAGTGACTAAAGGGGTATTTGGGAGCTCCTAGAAGACAATGAGTTAACCAAGAAGAATTCACCTCATTGCTTTCTTGTATAAGATATCAGTAGGTCAGAAAAATCCACTGGCATTGTATGTGTGAACTTTAAGCAAGGCATGTGACAGTCTTTCATGATATTCATGTACACAAGATGGATATATATACACTCAAGTAAGTAGAGGGTAAGCACTTCAAGAAACAAGGACTATAGAAATTTGAAAGCATGGTCCTTATTATAAAAAGATTCTAGGGAAACTACTTTGTATGCAAAGAGGCTATTCCATTAGGGTAGGAAATCGGTGCAATCTAATTTTAATCTGATGCTAATAATCTAATCTTAATCTAATAATCCAAGTTTATTGGATAAGCTTAATAATAATAATAATGATTTACTTAGCACTTACTACATGCCAAGAATGGGGCTGGACACTTTTCATGAATTAGCTTTTTTAGTCCTCATCACAAGTCTTCTTAGATAGATATTATTTGCCCCTTTTACAAACAAGAAAACTGAGGCTCAGAGAGGTTACGTGACCTGGCCAAAGGAATACAGCTAACAGGTGATAGAAGGGAGATTAGAAACTGGAACTGAGTCTAAGGGCCATGCTCTTAAAAACTATGCTGTACTTGGGATAATATGGGGCATTTTTTCAAAATAAGACAGAGCAGCCCCAAGCAGTGTGGAGAGACCAATGCAGACCTGATCTGAATAAGAAGGAGCCTGGGGAAGAAAGAAGCAGTAGTAAGCCAGCTGTGTTTTAGGCAGAAGGTTGATGAGAGGAATGAAAGGAACCAGGGCACAGAAGATAAGTTAGAGAGACTTGTTGGTTGTGGAGATGCAGAGAGAACAGGTGGATTGAACTGTGGTTAATGAAGCAAACTAGAGTGATGACGTGACTTAAATTTTCTTCTGATAAAGACATTAGAAACTGCATCTTCATGAATGTTGTGTTCAACCCATTTGGAACGTTCAGTATTGCTGGTGGGAAATAAATACCCTGGCTGACAGAGATTCTTGAAGTGCTGATATAATAGATATTTTTGCAGTCCTCTTCTTTAATTACTCTTAATAACTTTATTACTCTTGCCAACATCCTAATGAAAATATTTGGTTTTCCTCACAAATCTCACATTTTGATCAAAGAAGGAAAAATATCATATACAGTTTAATATTTTTTAAATGTGTACTCCATCAATTTTACTTCTTTCATCTTCACCAATACCATATATAAGTAAAGGCAATTTATTTATATAAACTTTTAAACAGTAAATGACAATGCTATTATATGTTACTGTCAAATAGCACAGTGAACTAAGCATCGTAATTGTTCCAAACTTAATGTATAGCAATATCTGTTATTTAAATAACAAATCTGAAATTTGGGGAAGCAATTCAAGTTTATGAGTAAATAAGAAAAGGTTCAAAAGCAACAGAATTTTTAAAGTTCTTGTGGTAAATACACACAGATATTAATACAGCTAAATAATCCAAAGGTAACACTATAAATTGGTAGCTAACATTATAATGCTTGTACACATTATAATGTGTGTGTGCTTTATAAATTTGGGGTTCAAACAATGCAAAGGAAATGCTGTTTTTATCTAAACTTGTGAAAACAGTTGGTCACCCTCTGAATCCAAGGAGAATCTAAAGTTTTCTGTCGTTTATAAGCGGTCTCCTGCCTTAAATATAAAATCATTGGCTTATGCAATGAATCATTATAAATCTCTCACAAGATTTTAAACCAATCAGTCAAGCTTAGAATGCAGTGATTTGGAGAATCATAGTTCTGAAGCTCTGGGGCCTCACTGTGCAAGGGTAATAAATGTAAACGATTTTGTAACTTGTAGAAACATAGGTAGTTCGCTCTTTACCTCCCAAGGGCAACTGGGTTTGACTAAGAAGGTTTATTGTGATCCTAGGGGGAAAAAAAACCAAAATATTATGTCATTTTCTTTCTTGAATCCTGGGAGAAAGAATAACATAAAAAGCAGTTAATCTGTTAAGCACACAAAACCTACTACATAGAAAACTGTCCCTCAGAAAAACCTAGATTCCTTATGTAATTTGTAGCATACCCAGTGAGAAAGGAGTCTTTCTAAAGCAACATTCTCTATGTGGTGTCATTTACCCAGTTTTCCCTGCTCTGGGCAAAAAAAAATTCTTAATAACAACAATCAGAGAATATTCATTGGATATCACTGCCATTCTCAAAAAAAAAAAAAAACCCTTTTGCAATCTTTAGGAAATAAGTCTAATATTTGAAAATAAATCCTGTGCAGAGTTCAAATGATCTTTTTTAATTTGAAACAATTTCATGAAGACAGCAAAAGGATTTACTAAGAATGGTGACAACACTTTAAAATAAAATTTTTGTATAGGTTTATAATCATGCAATTAACTGAAGCATAATTATATATGTTTAACTGATAAATGATACAAAGTGAAATTCTGATTGTACTTATAATTTCTCCTCACTTGAGACCTGGTAAAATCTCTTAACCCCACATGGTTAATAAAATATAACCACTTTGTCTGATCTGGATTTTTTTTTTTTTTTTTTTAGGTACGCGGGCCTTTCACTGTTGTGGCCTCTCCCGTTGCGAAACACAGGCTCCGGACGCGCAGGCTCAGCGGCCATGGCTCATGGGCCCAGCCGCTTCGCGGCATGTAAGATCTTCCCGGACCGGGGCACGAACCCATGTCCCCTGCATCGGCAGGCGGACTCTCAACCACTGCGCCACCAGGGAAGCCGTGATCTGGATTTGAAACCTTGTATTCTGTTAGTTTTATTGATGGTCTTTATGTTCATGCTGTTTTTGTCCTAACGTCATCTGCAAGGTCATGTCCTGACAGTGTCAGAACACTTACTATTTTGTTTTTGTTTCCTTTCTCAATGTTCAGGTTTTAAATAAACAAATTTCTTAAACAGACTTTGCCAAATCCCTTGTCCTCATCACCTCTGCTTTCTCGAGCCTACCTGAGCCCTTGTGTCTCCACCTGTGCCTTCTGCACTCTTCACCTTAATGCAATGCTGGAGCAAAGAATGCAGTTTTAATGTCCTTTTAGCAGGACTCCTAACTAATGTTCAAACTGGGGAAAAAAAAAAGTCTGGATTACCACAACGGACAATGAAGAAATGCAGATATCATGAAGCATTCCAATATAAAATATTTTCCCACCACCCAATACTCTCTTTACTGCCCCTGCTACAACTGTTTGCAGGATGTTACTATTTAACCATTTCGTGCCCAATATAATGTAAGCAAAACTTTCGAATGCTAAAGGCTAAAAACTGTATATTGCTTCATTTAAGCAATGATTTCTGCCTTAACACTCTTTTTTGGAGGTCAAATTTTCCATTTTACAAACATATTCTCTTATAAATTTAGATTGAAATATTAAACAGGCTTAGAAATAGTATCATTCCTATACACCTGTGAACCAAAGATAATTTTTGCCCTCTAATTATTGAAGTCTTTTTCTGAACCCTGGCTTTTACCTTTATTAATCCCTCTGTCTCTACTGCATTTTCTACTCCCTGCCATATCTATTCAAATCATCTAATATCCAGCTAACATATCATCTTCTTCATATAATCATTCATAACTATTCCAGCTTTTATTTATAAATTTCTTCTGTCCTATTCAAAAATACTGCATTAAACCACAAAACACACAAATATTGCTTATTTTCTAATTTTGTGCATATGTTAGCATTATCACCCCCAGTTAGACTGTATCTCTCTTATATTTGTATATTCACCACAGTATTGTGACACCTATGAGTGATCAATAAATAAAGATGGATTGGTTTGCTTGACGGATTAAAAAACATTAAAATGTATTGAACGTTAAGAAGAAAGGAAAATGCATTATGAAATGTTGGTTTAAAATTTGAAATATTTTAGAGAGATACATAATGAGTGGATTATGATCCAGATTTATTTTTTAAATTACTAAAATGCTAAAATGAGGGAACTCAAAACTTAGAGAGGTGCATTTAAGACAAATAAAAGTAAGTTCTCCCCACAGCAGAGCCTGAACTCTGAAATCTTACATCAAAATGTGGTACAAAATAAAAACAAATGAGGTTCATGAGGAGCTGAGATAATTTAGTTCATGAAAGAACCATAAATAGCTAACATTCAGGCAGTTCTCATCACATGCCAGAGACGGGGTCAACCAGACTGTTATCTCATTTAATCCTCACAAAAAGTCAAATCTGTTTTCATCCCTATTTTATAGATGAGGAAACCAACATATACAAAAGAGGTTAAGGAACTTGTTCAAGGTAATCCAAAATATACTGAATTCCTATTTTTACAAAAGCACTAGGCTACAGACACAGAAAAACAAAACAGTGTGAGCAGTGTAATGTTAAAAGCGACTTGGGAGCCCCAGGAAGGGAATGTGACCCAGATGGAGGAATCAGAGGCAACTTCCAAGGGAAGCTCAAACATTTTGAAGGATGAGGCTATGTTAACCAGCAAAGAAACAAGAGAAGATTGTCTACAAGAACATGAACACAGGCATGGTGATCCAAGGAGGCCTAGCCTGGTCTGATAACCACAAGCAGTTGATGGGACTAAAAGCTAAGTAGCATGAAATGAAGCTCAAATATACCAGGGTCCCATAATGATGTACACATGAATTTATGTATGTATACAAAGGAGTATTACATCGTGAAGTCAAGGTCTTTGAAAAATTTTTGTTCAACAATGTTTATACTGGTTTGGAAACTAAAACAAAAAAAACAACCAGAGAACAAAAACTAATCTATAATCATATAATCTAATTTATTGAGAGTGCTCAAGATCACTAACCATCAGGGAAATACAAATCAAAACCACAATGAGACATCATCTCACACTTGCTAGAATGGCTATCATCAAAAAGACAGGAGAGGGCTTCCTTGGTGGCGCAGTGGTTGAGCATCTGCCTGCCGATGCAGGGGACACGTGTTCGTGCCCCTGTCCGGAAAGATCCCACGTGCCATGGAGCGGCTAGGCCTGTAAGCAGTGGCTGCTGAGCCTGTGCGTCTGGAGCCTGTGCTCCACAACTGGAGAGACCACAACGGTGAGAGGCCTGTGTACTGCCCCAAAAAAAAGACAGGAGATATTTAGGTCTTCTGCCCATTTTTGGATTAGGTTGTTTGTTTTTTTGTTAATGAGCTGCATGAGCTGCTTGTAAATTTTGGAGATTAATCCTTTGTCAGTTGCTTCATTTGCAAATATTTTCTCCCATTCTGAGGGTTCTCTTTTGGTCTTGTATATGGTTTCCTTTGCTGTGCAAAAGCTTTTAAGTTCCATTAGGTCCAATTTGTTTATTTCTGTTTTTATTTCCATTTCTCTAGAAGGTGGGTCTAAAAGGATCTTGCTGTGATTTCTGTCATAGAGTGTTCTGCCTATGTTTTCCTCTAAGAGTTTGATAGTGTCTGGCCTTACATTTAGGGCTTTAACCCATTTTAAGTTTATTTTTGTTTATGGTGTTAGGAAGTGTTCTAATTTCATTCTTTTACATGTAGCTGTCCAGTTTTCCCAGCACCACTTATTGTAGAGGCTGTCTTTTCTCCACTGTATATTCTTGCCTCCTTTACCAAAAATAAGGTGACCATATGTGTGTGGGTTTAAATCTGGGCTTTCTATCCTGTTCCATTGATCTATATTTCTGTTTTTGTGCCAGTACCATACTGTCTTGATTACTGTAGCTTTGTAGTATAGTCTGAAGTCAGGGAGCCTGATTCCTCCAGCTCCAGTTTTCGTTCTCAAGATTACTTTGGCTATTCGGGGTCTTTTGTGTTTCCATACAATTTGTGAAATTTTTTGTTCTAGTTCTGTGAAAAATGCCAGTGGTAGTTTGATAAGGATTGCATTGAATCTGTAGATTGTTTTGGGTAGTAGAGTCATTTTCACAATGTTGACTCTTCCAATCCAAGAACATGGTATATCTCTCCATCTGTTTGTATCATTTTCAATTTCTTTCATCAGTGTCCTATAATTTTCTCCAAAGAAGATATACAGATTGCTAACAAACACATGAAAGAATGCTCAACATCAGTAATCATTAGAGAAACTCAAATCAAAACTACAATGAGATATCATCTCACACTGGTCAGAATCGCCATCATCAAAAAATCTAGAAACAATAAATGCTGGAGAGGGTGTGGAGAAAAGGGAACACTCTTGCACTGTTGGTGGAAATGTAAATTGATACAGCCACTATGGAGAACAGTATGGAGGTTCCTTAAAAAACTAAAAACAGAATTACCATACGACCCAGCAATCCCACTACTGGGCATATACCCTGAGAAAACCATAATTCAAAAAGAGTCATGTATCAAAATGTTCATTACAGCTCTATTTACAATAGACAGGACACGGAATCAACCTAAGTGTCCATCAACAGACGAATGGGTAAAGAAGATGTGGCACATGTATACAATGGAATATTACTCAACCATAAAAAGAAACGAAATTGAGTTACTTGTGGTGAGGTGGATGGACCTAGAGTCTGTCATACAGAATGAAGTAAGTCAGAAAGAGAAATACAAATACCGTATGCTAACACATATATATGGAATCTAAGAAAAAAAAAAAAGGTCATGAAGAACCTAGGAGTAAGACAGGAATAAGGACACAGACCTACTAGAGAATGGACTTGAGGATATGCGGAGGGGGAAGGGTAAGCTGGGATGAAGTGAGAGAGTAGCGTTGACATATATACACTACCAAACGTAAAATAGATAGCTAGTGGCAAGCAGTCACATAGCACAGGGAGATCAGCTCGGTGCTTTGTGACCACCTAGAGGGGTGGGATAGGGAGGGTGAGAGGGAGGGAGACGCAAGAGGGAAGAGATATGGGAACATATGTATGTGTATAACTGATTCACTTTGTTATAAAGCAGAAACTAACACACCATTGTAAAACAATTATACTCCAATAAAGATGTTTAAAAAAAAAAAAAACAAGAGATAACAGTGTTAGGCAGAATGTGGAAAAAAGGACCCTTGTGCACCATTGATGGGAATGTAAATTGATGTAACCACTATGGAAAATAGTATGGAGATTCCTCAAAAAATTAAAAATAGTACTACCATATGCTCCAGCAACCCCACTTCTGGGTATTTATCCAAAGGAAATGAAATTACTATTTCAAGGAGATAGTGCACCCCCATGTTTATTGAAGCATTATTTCTAATAGGCAAGACACGGGAACAATTTAGATGTGCATCAATGGATGAATGGATAAAGAAAATGTGATATATATATATATATATATATATATATATACATATATACACTACAGTAAACACTACTGGATTGTGTGTTTGAAAATTGCTGAGAGTAAATCTTAAAAGTTCTCATCACAAAAAATAAATTGTAACTATGCTAGGTTATGGATGCTAACTAAAGTGGTGACCATTTTGCAATATATACATATAACAAATCATTATGTTGTACACCTGAAACTAATACAATGTTATATGTCAATTATGTCTCAGTAAAACTGAGGGGGAAAGCCAAAGGGAGCTGTAAGAGTGGGATATGATCCATCTGGTGGGAGAATTTTTGGAGAAGGTAGGTTTGGAATCAGCTGAAAAGGGCCATTTTAAGACAGTGTATTAATGACATTTAAAGATAGACATGTATGGCTGGGGTATATGACTATACACCGTTTTCTCTAATGAATAAATTTGTCTTGATTTGCTTTTAACACTATAATGGAACTTAACATGATCAAGGCAGAGAATCTATAAATGTCATTTCTGTAAAAGAATCTTCATTTCTGTAGAAGAATCAATACCCCCCATATCAAAACAGGTTTTTTTCTTTGAAAAATTGAAATAATGATTGCTTAAAACTGATTATTAACAGAATACAATTAATTTAAAGCAAATCAACTGAAAATTGGATCAAAAACAACTTAGTAGAGCAAGAAAATTTATGAATAAGGTTACACTTATTCTGAATAGTCTTACTACTTTGACCTCATTTCCCTGTTTTCTTCCGACATGAAATACAAAAAAACACATTATATATTAGTAAAATATATTTAATGAAGTGTGAGTAGTCATGAATTTCATTGTTCATATAACCTTTAAATTTTGAAATATGTTTTCTTAAATTATATAAATTATCATATAAAATATTGTGATATAGTAAAATTAATAACATCAGGTACTGAAAAGTCTATCAGCTCTGCTCTGTCTAATATATATCAAGAGAAAATGAGCTCAATTAAGCTCTTATGAAAAGTTATTGTTAAATATAAACAAAAAGTGTTGGCACAATGGAGTATAAGGGGATAAGTTTATGAGACTATGAAATTCTTTTTCTGGAAATATTCTGCCAAAATCATTATTTATATATTTTTAAAAATTGAATAATTATTTTTATGAAATTATGATTTCATATGATTGTTCCAAGATCCCTTACTGTTCACGTTTTTTATTTTTATTTATTTATTTATTTATATTTATTTTTGGCTGTGTTGGATCTTTGTTTCTGCGTGAGGGCTTTCTCTAGTTGCGGCGAGCAGGGTCCACTCTTCATCGCGGTGCACGGGTCTCTCACTGTCGCGGCCTCTCTTGTTGCGGAGCACAGGCTGCAGACGCGCAGGCTCAGTAGTTGTGGCTCACGGGCCTAGTTGCTCCGTGGCATGTGGGATCTTCCCAGACCAGGGCTCGAACCCGTGTCCCCTGCATTGGCAGGCGGATTCTCAACCACTGCGCCACCAGGGAAGCCCCACGGTTTTGTTTTTATATGTTTGTGTGTGTGTGTGTGTGTGTAGACATGGACCAAGTGAATCATAGTATTTTTCAATACTTATTACTAAACGTGATATATGTACTAAATATCCTACTAAGATTTTATTTCTATGAATTGAGCATTAAATTTCTTGGTCAAGCTTCCAACTGTGATTATGCACAATGATCAAATTACATAGTTTATGAGTTAATTTATTAACATTAATTATTGTTAATGTAAAGCTAGAAAATGGGATCTTGAAAAAACTAAGTTAAATATAAAATCACAAAACCAATATTTCACCAGCAACATGAAACAGGTAATAAATAGCTCCCTTTGATCATTGTTTTTAAAGCCTCTTGAACCATGCTTTGATTAGTTCTATTTAATATTTAACATCTGGTTAGTCAATTTCAATCTGCAGAAAACACTGCTGGAAAAATTCTATGCTGACTAAATACATTTATAATACTACAAAGCTGACACGTAATTGATTTTAGTTCTCATAAAAAGATTATGTTAACTTTCCTTAATCTATATATTTGTATTTTATGCAGTCTAGTGACTTCACACCAGAGATGCTAAATTTTTATTTCTTATCAATATTTTATGTAAAATTGATAGGATTATAGTTTACTCTAAGTACCTCTTACCAATTTTTCCCTTGAAAAGAAAATAACATACTAAAAAATATGACTGCACAGCCATAGCATTAATACAGTGGAGGCTGCCTGGCTGGCTGTGGTACTTCTAATCATTGAAAGGCATAGGGTAGTGAAACATTTTCTATTGGCTATCAGGCCCCAGAGAGATTTTTAGATTTAAAAAAAAAAAAAAAAAAGTAAAAGATTTTATTTCCTACAGCTCTGGGTTTACTTTTTTTTTTTTTTTAGGTATTGACTAATTTAGGAAATCACAGATTTTCTCATCATTAAATAAAAGGTGCCAATGTTTGTAAAGTATTTTGTTATTAGTCATTTAATATCATTTCATATTATTGCATATTAAAATATATAAGTATACCAAATCTGTAATAACCATTTCCAAGTAGGCTATAAATTTTATAAGAAAAGAATTTTAGTTTTATCTTTACAACACTGTCTCAATTTCCCTGGTGGTTTAGTGGTTAAGATTCGGTGCTCTCAATTGACAGAGAAGTTAATTATTTTAGATGGATAAAACGTACTTTTTCTATTTGATTTCAAATACCCACTGTGTTTAACTGGTGGGTTTTCTTTTAATTTTAGGATTTACATTCTTCTTTAGGAGTGTAATTACAAAGTGATATAAAAATTATGAAGACACTGTCCAGATTTCAACTCTTTCCCTCATCTCCTCTACATATGATCCATATTACAATTGTAACAAGTTAGAAAGGCAATACACTAAGGAAAGAAGAAATATTTAAAGCAAAACTAAGAGTAATAAAACTTTTCTTTCTAAAGAAAAAGTCACCAAAGATTTCAATCTCTGGCTTAAGTAAGCTAAAGGAAATAAAGATCTTTCTGTAATTACAGTGGTTGGCTGTCCCAACTCTACCCAGGTTTAACAAAGGTCTGCAGTAAACCATGTCTTCTACATACACTTGGGTACTCATAGTGCTTGGACAAATACTGAGCCCTCCTTGGTAAATAAATAGTAATAAATAAAGATTGTGCTTGATAAAAAAATATGAATGGATAAAGTGCAATGAAAGCTTGTATATGGGGGTAATTCTTTTTTTAAATGCACATAGTAAGAGCTAATTTAAAGAAGGTTAACAAGTATTTGTTGTCTAAATTCAGTATTTTCTTTCTTCTAATATAATTATAGTATGTTGCTAAAATAAAACTGGTTACGTTGCTGAAATAAAACTGATTTTTGTTGTAAGAGCTTCAGCTTTATTTTGAGTGAAATGGGAAGCACTGAGAGTTTTGAGTCTAGTAATGACATAATATGGTAAATGTTTTTCCCGGTGACTGCTGCGTTGAGAAAAGACAAAAAGAGACAAATGTGGAAGTAGAAAGACAAGTTAGGAGGCTAATACAATGATCTGAGCCAAAGATGATGGTGACTTGGACCAGGGATGGAGTGAAGAAATTAAAAAGTGGTTGGGTTCTGCACACATATTTTGAAAGTAGCACTGAAATATTTGCTCATGGAGAAGATGTAGTTAAAAGAGAGAAGGGAGTTGAAAATGACTCCAAGGACTTTGATCTGAGCACATGGGAAAGTTGAGTTTGAGATGTTTGTTAGACATCAAGTAGAGACCAAGAAGGAATTTGGCCATATGGGTCTGGAACTTAAGGAGCCACTAGCAACTATGAAGATTATTGGACCAAAAGGTCTGTGAAGTCTTACTCTTCTCAATTTTACCACCATGCTTGGGGCAAATGTCATTTGATATGATCAGAAGGCTTACAACTGGTCAAAATTTGGAGATTTGGAAGGATACTATATTTGCCTTAAACCATAATGGCTTTGTCAATTTCTACCATAGTTCAACTGTCACCTAATACACTGGTGCTCAGGAACCTCCAAAGAAGAGAGTAAAAGAGAGCAGGCATTTTCATAGAGTTATTTTTTTTTTCTGACATCTTGTGAGATTTTCTGGAAGTGTGTAAAATGGCAAATACATTCCATTTCATTTTAACAATATTTATTGAGCATTTGTGATGGGACGGTTGCCAAGGGACTTGCAAATTAAATAGAAATCCCATAAATTTTGCAAAAATATAAAATATTATGGTTCTCAAGATACCTATAGTCTAAAGGGGAAATATACACAAAATAGGGGACACGCTTCAAAGGCAGTGGTTCTTAAACTTCAATGTGCACAAGAATTTCTGTACTCAACCCCAGGGATTTTTTGGTAAATCTGGAGAGAGGCCTAGTATTCTAACAAAATTCCATGGTATTCTATTGAAGATAATCTGTGGCTCTAAATGATGAAAATTACAAATGTACCCAATAAAATTTATACTTATTCGTTTATAACATTATGTGTCTAATCCAGAAATGAGGCGGGGTCAACCCGTCCCCAGTAAAATCAGTAGAAGAGATTTTACTAAAGTTTTGAGGGAAAGGATTGAGACGGAAAAGTGTAGACACTGTAAAATAGTATTAACTTCAAATTCAGCACTAGACATCACATGCCTACTCTCATTCACAAGTCAGAAATCTTCTGGACTCTAAGCTTTGCTAAAATCACATGATACAATATATTTAAAGAAGAAACGAGTGTTATTTAAAATTAGATATTTGTGGAGACATTAAAATATCAGATCGTTCTCCAGAATTATCCTCTATTAAGTTAACAGAAACAGAGTCTACCGTGATTTCTTGGTCTTGAAAAATAGATAACATGTTATGACCTTTCTATTCCCAAGCTTCTATGATTCTATGGGTAGTTATTACTGTTTGCTTAGAACTTTTCTCTAAGGTTCCCTAAAACAATGTATTTACATATGATATCTGCTCAGCTTAAAACTTGCAGTAGTAAGCAGTTCATTTAAAATTTGGGAATCCAAGAGACTAAACAGGAAGTCAGAGAAGCCATATGCTCTGGAACTGCACAATCAACAAAGGATACTTTTAGAAGTCTGTCAGAGAACTCTGTATATACAAGACCCATTTCCATCTAATTTATAGTACCCATGGCAAGAGAGAAAAAGTCTCCAGACTCCTCGCTATGGTATGGGTAATGTCTCACCCTGATTCAAAGAGCAATATAAGACCTTCAAGATGGTAGAAAAGTAAGACGTGGAGATCACCTTCCACCCCACAAATACATCAGAGATACATCTACACGTGGAACAACTCCTACAGAACACCTATTGAATGCTGGCAGAAAACCTCAGACCTCCCAAAAGGCAAGAAACTCCCCACGTACCTGGGTAGGGCAAAAGAAAAAAGAAAAAATAGGGGCAAAAGAATAGGGACGGGACCTGCACCAGTGAGAGGGAGTTGTGGAGGAGGAAAGGTTTCCACACACTAGGAAGCCCCTTCACGGGCGGAGATGGCGGGTGGCCCGGGGGAATCTTCAGAGCCCTGGAGGACAGCGCAGCAACAGGAGTGCAGAGGGCAAAGCAGAGAGGTTACCGCACAGAGGATCGGTGCCGACCAGCACTCACCAGCCCGAGAGGCTTGTCTGCTCACCCACCAGCGTGGGCAGGGGCTGGGAGCTGAGGCTCGGGCTTTGGAGGTCGGATCCCAGGGAGAGGACTGGGGTTGGCGGCGTGATCACAGCCTGAAGGGGGCTAGTGTGCCACGGCTAGCTGGGAGGGAGTCCGGGAAAAAGTCTGGACCTGCCTAAGAGGCAAGAGACCATTGTTTCGGGGTGCACAAGGGGAGGGTATTCAGAGCACCACCTAAATTAGCTGCAGAGACGGGCGCAAGCCATGGCTATCAGCGTGGACACCAGAGACCAGCACAAGATGCCAAGGCTGCTGCTGCCGCCACCAAGAAGCCTGTGTGCAAGCACGGGTCACTATCCACACCCCCCTTCCGGGTAGCCTGTGCAGCCCGCCACTGCCAGAGTCCCGTGATCCAGGAACAACTTCCCGGAAGAACGCACGGTGCGCCTCAGGCTGGTGCAACGTCACGCCAGCCTCTGCCGCCACAGGCTCACTCCACATCCGTACCCCTCCCTCACCCTGGCCTGAGTGAGCCAGAGCCCCCGAATCAGTGGCTCCTTTAACTCAGTCCTGTCTGAGTGAAGAACAGACGCCCTCAGGCAACCTACACGCAGAGGCGGGTCCAAATCCAAAGCTGAACCCCAGGAGCTGTGGGAACAAAGAAGAGAAAGGGAAATTTCTCCCAGCAGCCTCAGGAGCAGCGAATTAAACTCCACCATCAACTCGATGTACCCTGCATCTGTGGAATACCTGAATAGACAATGAGTCATCCCAAAATTGAGACAGTGGACTTTGGGAACAACAATATATATATTTTTTTCCTTTTTCTCTTTTTGTCAGTGTGTATGTGTATGCTTCTTTGTGTGAATTTGTCTGTATAGCTTTGCTTTTACCATTTGTCCAAAGGTTCTGGCTTTCCGTTCTTTTCTTTTTTTATTACTTTTTAATTTTTTTTAATAATTATTTTTTTATTTTTTTAATAATTATTTTTTATTTTAATAACTTTATTTTATTTTTTCCTTCCTTCTTTCTTTCTTTACTCTGTTTTCTTCTGAACCATGTGGCTGACAGGGTCTTGGTGCTCTGACTGGGTGTCAGGCCTGTGCCTCTGAGGTGGGAGAGCCAAGTTCAGGACGTAGGTCCAACAGAGACCTCCCAGCTCCATGTAATATCAAACGGCAAAAGCTCTCCCAGAGATCTACAACTCAACAATAAGACCCAGCTCCACTCAACGACCAGCAAGCTACAGTGCTGGACACCCTATGCCAAAAAACTGTCAAGACAGGAACACAACCCCACCCATTAGCAGAGAGGCTGCCTAAAATCATAATAAAGTCACAAACACCTCAAAACACAACACCAGACACGGACCTGCTGACCAGAAAGACAAGATCCAGCCTCATCCACCAGAACAAAGGCAATAGTTCCCTCCACCAGGAAACCTACATAACCCACTGAACAAACCTTAGCCACTGGAGGCAGACGCAAAAAGAACAGGAATTATGACCTGCAGCCTACAAAAAGGAGAACTCAAACACAGTAAGTTAAGCAAAATGAGAAGACAGAGAAACACACAGTGGAGGAAGGAGCAAGGTAAAAACCCACCAGACCTAACAAATGAAGAGGAAATGGGCAGTCTACCTGAAAAATAATTCAGAGTAATGATAGTAAAGATGGTCCAAAATCATGGAAAAAGAATGAGAAAATATTCCCTCCCATCAAGCCTCTTGGATAGCCTCATGCACCAGAGGGCAGAGAGCAGAAGTAAGAAGAACTACAATCCTGCAGCCTGTGGAACAAAAACCACATTCACAGAAAGATAGACAAGATGAAAAGGCAAAGAGCTACCAGATTAAGGAACAGATAAAACCCCAGAAAAACAACAAAATGAAGTGGAGATAGGCAACCTTCCAGAAAAAGAATTCAGAATAATGATAGTAAAGATGATCCAGGGCCTCAGAAAAACAATGGAAGCAAAGATCAAGAAGATGCAAGAAATGTTTAACAAAGAACTGAAGAATTAAAAACAAACAAAGAGAGATGAACAATAAAATAACTGAAATGAAAACTACACTAGAAGGAATCAATAGCAGAATAACTGAGGCAGAAGAAGGGATAAGTGACCTGGAAGGCAGAATGGTGGAATTCACTGCTTCAGAACAGAATAAAGAAAAAACAATGAAAAGAAATGAAGACAGCCTAAGAGAGCTCTGGGACAACATTAAACACAACAACATTCACATTGTAGGGGTCCCAGAAGGAAGAGATTATAGTCAAAAACTTCCCTAACATGGGAAAGGAAATAGCCACCCAAGTCCAGGAACCACAGAGAGTCCCATACAGGATGAATCCACGGAGAAACACACTGAGACACATAGTAATCAAATTGGCAAAAATTAAAGACAAAGAAAAATTATTGAAAGCAGCAAGGGAAAAATGACAAATAAAATACAAGGGAACTCCCATAAGGTTAACAGCTGATTACGCAGCAGAAACTCTACATGCCAGAAGGGATTGGCATGATATACTTAAAGTGATGAAAGGGAAGAACCTACAACCAAGATTACTCTACCCGGCAACAATCTCATTCAGATTTGATGGAGAAATCAAAAGCTTTACAGACAAGCAAAAGCTAAGAGAATTCAGCACCACTAAACCAGCTCTACAAAAAATGCTAAAGGAATTCCTCTAAGTGGGAAACACAAGAGAAGAAAAGGATCTACAAAAACAAACCCAACACAATCAAGAAAATGGTCATAGGAACATACATATCGTTAATTACCTTAAATGTGAATGGATTAAATGCTCCAACCAAAACACACAGGCTTGCTGAATGCATACAAAAACAAGACCCATATACATGCTGTCTACAAGAGAACCACTTCAGACCTAGGGACACATTCAGACTGAAAGGGAGGGGATGGAAAAAGATATTCCATGCAAATGGAAATCAAAAGAAAGCTGGAGTACCTATACTGATATCAGGTAAAATAGATTTGAAAATAAAGAATGTTACAAGAGACAAGGAAGGACACTACATAATGATCAAGGGAACAATCCAAGAAGAAGATATAACAATTATAAATATATATGCAGCCAACATAGTAACACCTCAATACATAAGGCAACTGCTAACAGCTATAAAACAGGAAATCGATAGTAACACAATAATAGTGGGGGACTTTAACACCTCACTTAAACCAATGGACAGATCATCCAAAATGAAAACAAATAAGGAAACAGAAGCTTTAAATGACACAATAGACCAGATAGATTTAATTGATATTTATAGGACATTCCATGTGAAAACAGCAGATTACACTTTCTTCTCAAGTGTGCACAGAACATTCTCCAGGATAGATCACATCTTGGGTCACAAATCAAGCCTCAGTAAATTTAAGAAAATTGAAATTATATCAAGCATCATTTCTGACCACAACGCTATGAGATTAGAAATGAATTACAGGGAATAAAACATAAAAAACACAAACACATGGAGGCTAAACTATATGTTACTAAATAACCAAGAGATCACTGAAGAAGTCAAAGAGGAAATCAAAAAATACCTAGAGACAAATGACAATGAAAACACGACAATCCAAAACCTATGGGGTGCAGCAAAAGCAGTTCTAAGAGGGAAGTTTATAGCTATGCAAGCCTAACTCAAAAAACAAGAAAAATCTCAAGTAAACAATCTAACCCTACACCTAAAAGAACTAGAGAAAGAAGAACAAACAAAACCCAAAGTTAGCAGAAGGAAAGAAATCATAAAGATCAGAGCAGAAATAAATGAAATAGAAACAAAGAAAACAATGGCAAAGATCAATAAAACTAAAACCTGGTTCTTTGAGAAGATAAACAAAATTGATAAACCATTAGTCAGACTCATCAAGAAAAAGAGGGAGAGGACTCAAATCAATAAAATTAGAAATGAAAAAGGAGAAGTTACAACAGACACCGCAGAAATACAAAGCATCCTAAGAGACTACCACAAGCAATTCTATGCCAATAAAATGGACAACCTGGAAGAAATGAACAAATTCTTAAAAAGGTATAACCTTCCAAGACAGAACCAGGAAGGAACAGAAAATATGAACAGACCAACCACAAGTAATGAAATTGAAACTGTGATTTAAATTTTCCAACAAACAAAAGTCCAGGACCAGATGACTTCACAGGTGAATTCTATCAAACATTAAGAGAAGAGCTAACACCCATCCTTCTCAAGCTCTTCCAAAAAACTGTAGAGGAAGGAACACTCCCAAACTCATTCTATGAGGCCACCATCACCCTGATAACAAAACCAGACAAAGATTCTACAAAAAAAGAAAATTACAGACCAATATCACTGATGAACATAGATGCAAAAATCCTCAACAAAATACTAGCAAACAGAATCCAACAGCACATTAACAGGATCATACATCATGATCAAGTGGGATTTATCCCAGGAATGCAAGGATTCTTCAATATATGCAAATAAATCAATGTGATACACCATATTAACAAATTGAAGAATAAAAACCATATGATCATCTCAATAGATGCAGAAAAAGCTTTTGACAAAATTCAACACCCATTTATGATAAAAACCCTCCAGAAAGTGGCCATAGAGGGAAACTACCTCAACATAATAAAGGCCACACACAACAAAACCACAGCAAACACCATTCTCAATGGTGAAAAACTGAAACCATTTCCACTAAGATCAGGAACAAGATAAGGTTGCCCGCTCTCACCACTATTATTCAACATAGTTTTGGAAGTTTTAGCTATGACAGTCAGAAAAGAAAAAGAAATAAAAGGAATTCAAATTGGAAAAGAAGAAGTAAAATTATCACTGTTTTCAGATGACATGATACTATACATAGAGAATCCTAAAGATGCCACCAGAAATCTACTAGAGCTAATCATGAATTTGGTAAAGTATCAGGATATAAAGTTAATGCACAGAAATCTCTTGCATTCCTATACACTAACGATGAAAAATCTGAAAGAGTAATTAAGGAAACACTCCCATTTACCAATGCAACAAAAAGAATAAAAATTTACCTAGGAATAAACCTACCTAAGGAGACAAAAGACCTGTATGCAGAAAACTATAAGACACTGATGAAAGAAATTGAAAATGATACAAACAGATAGAGAGATATACCATGTTCTTGGATTGGAAGAATCAACATTGTGAAAATGAGTATACTACAAAAAGCAATCTACAGATGCAATGCAATCCTTATCAAATTAGCAACGGCATTTTTCACAGAACTAGAACAAAAAATCTCACAATTTTTATGGAAATAAAAAAGACCCCAAATAGCCAAAGCAATCTTGTGATAAAAAATGGAGCTGGGGCTTCCCTGGTGGTGCAGTGGTTGAGAGTTTGCCTGCCGATGCAGCGGACACGGGTTCATGCCCGGGTCCAGGAAGATTCCACATGCCCTGGAGCGGCTGGGCCCGTGAGCCATGGCCGCTGAGCCTGCGCGTCCGGAGCCTGTGCTCCGCAATGTGAGAGGCCACAACAGTGAGAGGCCCGCATACCGCAAAAAAAAAAAAAGCGGAGCTGGAGGAATCAGGCTCCCTGACTTCAGACTACAAAGCTACATTAATCAAGACAGTATGGTACTGGTACAAAAACAGAAATATAGATCAATGGAACAGGATAGAAAGCCCAGAGATAATCCCAGACACGCATGGTCACCTAATTTTGGACAAAGGAGGCAAGAATATACAATGGAGAAAAGAGAGCCTCTTCAATAAGTGGTGTTGGGAAAACTGGACAGCTACAGGTAAAAGAATGAAATTAGTACACTCCCTAACACCATACACAAAAATAAACTCAAAATGGATTAAAGCCCTAAATGTAAGGCCAGACACTATCAAACTCTTAGAGGAAAACATAGGCAGAGCACTCTATGACATAAATCACAGCAAGATCCTTTTAGATCCACCTCCTAGAGTAATGGAAATAAAAACAAAAATAAACAAATGGGACCTAATGGAACTTAAAAGCTTTTGCACAGCAAAGGAAAACATAAACAAGACAAAAAGACAACCCTCAGAATGGGAGAAAATATTTGCAAATGAAGCAACTGACAAAGGATTAATATCCAAAATTTACAAGCAGCTCATGCAGCTCAATATCAAAAAAACAAATGACCCAATCCAAAAATGGGCCAAACACCTAAGTAGACCTTTCTCCAAAGAAGATATACAGATTGCCAACAAACACATGAAAGGATGCTCAGCATCAGTAATTATCAGAGAAATGCAAATCAAAACTACAATGGGGTATCACCTCACACTGGTCAGAATCCCCATCATCAAAAAATCTACAAACAGTAAATGCTGGAGAGGGTGTGGAGAAAAGGGAACCTTTTTGCACTGTTGGTGGGAATGTAAATTGATACAGCCACTATGGGGAACAGTATGAAGGTTCCTTAAAAATCTAAAAATAGAACTACCATATGACCCAGCAATCCCACTACTGGGCATATACCCTGAGAATACCATAATTCAAAGAGTCATGTACCACAATGTTCATTGCAGCTCTGTTTACAATAGCCAGGACATGTAAGCAACCTAAGTGTCCATTGACAGATGAATGGATAAAGAAGGTGTGGCACATATATACAATGGAATATTATTCAGCCATAAAAAGAAACGAAATTGAGTTATTTGTAGTGAGGTGGTTGGACCTGGAGGCTGTCATACAGAGTGAAGTAAGTTAGAAAGAGAAAAACAAATACCGTACGCTAACACATATATATGGAATCTAAAAAAAATTAAGGTTGTGAAGAACCTAGGGGCAGGACAGGAATGAAGGCGCAGACGTAAAGAATGGACTTGAGGACACGGGGAGGGGGAAGGGTAAACTGGGACGAAGTGAGAAAGTGGCATGGTCATATATACTCTACCAAATGTAAAATAGACAGCTAGTGGGAAGCAGCCGCATAGCACAGGGAGTGCTTTTTGACCACCTAGAGGGGTGGGATAGGGAGGGTGGGAGGCAGACACAAGAGGGAGGAGATATGGGGATATATGTGTATGTATAGCTGATTCAGTGTGTTATAAAGCAGAAACTAACCCACCATGGTAAAGCAATTATACTCCAATAAATATGTTTAAAAAAAAAAAGAGTAAGAAAGAAAGAGTCCGATTTGTGAAATAAACATGATTGATTTCTAACAAAAAAGCAATATAAAGTTATACTGTACGTAAAAATACAAATACATCAACTACTTAATCAAATTCAGTTATACATTAATAATCTACACAATGTGCTGATGTGTTAATGTTCTTGAAGTGATTAGATAGGTAGGAAGAAGGAGTAAATTATTGGAAAGGGCTCCATAGCAAAGCAGAGATGTGAAGTAGGGAACGGATGAGTATATATCTTCCAAAAGAAATGGAGGTTCTCAGAGTGGAGGCTGATGATACAATGGTGAAGAATGACAGGGATATTTACCTGCCTGAAGGATCACACCTGCCTATGTTATTGGTAATTGTGGGTAGATAGTTTGCATAGATGCAAGTGGTTCATGAGGAATGTTAGAAGTTTAATTTCAAGTCATGATTAGGAACTAGAAGATGATCGTTTGGGGGCTTGGGGAGGATTCAACTCAAAATTGAAAAAGGATCTTGAGCTAAGAATGGTTTTTACATTCTTAAAAGATTGTAAAGGGGAAAAATAGTGAATATTCAGTAGGGGCCATATGTGGCCCACAAAGCCTAAAATATTTTCTGTCTGGCCCTTTACAGAGAGAGTTTGCTTTTCCTTGGTTTATATGCTTAAAATTCCTGCACACTATTATCAAAAAGTATCACACTCATGTGAGTTCCTGGAGAATGAGAATTCAAGGGTTTTATTAATCTCTGTGTCTTTCGGCCTAGCAGGGTGCACGAACACAGTATTGTAGAAGCTCAGAACAAATTTACTTTATTGAATAGTACATAGAACATGGGAGTTAAGACATTTCAAAGGCTAAGAACTGAGAAGAAATCATGAAAGACCATAGACCTGAAGGAATAGAACTTTACCTCCTCTGTTCACTTGGCTCATGACATTCCTGGGTTTGTTTAAACCTAATATGTATGGACATTTATTTAATTTTCATATTTATTTTCAAATAAATGCCATCTTATATAAAACATCCAAAAAAACCAAAAGAGACAAAATTGAAGAAGGAATAACTTAAAAAAGAAAGTGCAATTGTGTTGCAAAGGCCAACTATTGGAAGATGCAGGTGCCTTAATAAGTGTAAAGAATAATAAATGAATACAAGATTACTGCAGTTGTCCATGTAATAAAAATAGGTAAAGTTTATTGAGAACTTAGTACATGCCAGGCATAGTTATAAGCAGCTTTACATGTATTAGCTTACTTATTTCCCTCTACAACCTGTTTAGATAGGTATCAGCCTTATACCCATTTTATAGATGAGGAAATTGAGGCACAGGGTGGTTAAATAAGATGTCCAAGTTTGCATAGTATATAAAGAATCTGGGATTTGAACTCAAGTGTTCTGGCTCCTAAATATGATCTCTTAGCCACTATAACTCACTGGGGGTGCCCAGGGATATAAAGAGAAAGAAAAGAGAGCTAATAAACATTCCAACACAGAGCTGTAAAGATTAAGGGGTCAAAAGAGAGAAAAGAACTGAAGATGACTGCAAAGTTTCCAGTGTGAAGAACAAGAAAGATTGATAGGGAGTCTGGTAACTAGTTAAGTTTTAAAAGTTTATTAGTGACACAATAATAGTAAGAGGTGATGAAGTAATTGCCAATCAATATGTGAACATCATTTCTTTCAAGTAAGGAATTTTCCACATTGAGAAAAAAATAGATTAGGAGTTGATTGTGCCTCTTAGTAGTTATATTTAAAGTTCTGCATCTATTTTTCTTGTGAGATAATACTCTGTATTTATGTAACACCTTTCTTCTAAAGACCTCAAAGAATTTTACCACAATGCCTTACCTTATTCATCCTCATAACATCCCCTTTTAAGAAAGGCAGTGTCAAGTCTAATGACTACAATTTTACAGGTGGGAACACTAAGACAAATGGAGCTAGTGACTTGCCAAGATCAGTGAAAAACCTGTAGCAAAACTAGGCGTAGAACTTGTGCTTTTATAAATTCAAAATCCTTTCCAATCTCTTCTCAATGATATGTCTCAAATTTGTCTTAACTTTGGCATTCCTTTATCTATAAATTAGCATGTGTAGAATCATGCTAATGATTATAATCTAATTTTATCTGAGAAGTGTGAATTTGGCATTTTTAATTGAATAAATCTATAAAATGATCAAAAATCAATGTTTCATTCTTTTTTTTAAAAAAAGTAAAACTCTCCTCCTCAAGTAAGCATTTATTCTGACTGATTTTAACCCTAAAAAAGATTGATATGTGTATAAACCCTGAAAGTCCTGAGAAAATGCTGTTTTCTACTTGGAGAAACTTTAGTATATGGAAGCCCCAAATTACCAATAAATGGTAAAGAAAAATAAGACAATACACATACATACAGAGGTGGTGGTAATATAGCAAAAAATTAATCGGTCTCTTTAAAGGAAATTAAGTATTCCATCCTGATAGTAAGAGAACAAACAATAACACCCTTAACTCTTGGGGAAAATTTTAAAACTCAAAAACTATGTTACTACTCACTTCTATACTAACTAGGATTTCTATCTCACTTCATTGCAAATGCAGTGCAAAATTAGTTGATAATCATAATACTTAGATGTTCAGGTCTTAAAAAGAGAGAGAGATGACAGAAAAAGTGTTGATTTAATTTTTTTTAAGGGCGCTAGTAGAATATATTCACTGTCAGAGTCCTTTAACAAAATCCTTATGTACACATGCGGGTGGTGAGCACAGTGTCTGGTACAAGTTGCCAGTCTAAGATCAAAGGCTCAATCCTTGACCTATACAATTTAAGGCACGTATGCATTTGTATTTTCCTCCTGAAGCTGCACATGCCCAGCTCTTAAAATGTGTAAGTCCTTTTAGAAATTCTACCACAGGTTGGCAGATATTCTAGTTCCAAAAGGAACTGGAACAACTTTTTCAATGACAGTGAAAAGAATAGAATGATGAAAAACAAATGATGTACAACAATGTGCCAAAAATAGTGTCAAATTAGGTTCATTATTATCCCCAAAGCCAAAGAATTGTTGGGGGAGCTAAGTTGGATTTCATGTTTGTACTGTTTTCTGTAACAAGTATAAAACCTTATAAATATTTAATATTTTTCTGTGCTGCAAGACTGCCATTATTAATAACTACTATTAACATTCGTGAACAGTGGCCAACCATTTCCTACATATAAATAAAAATTCTGAGGAATCAGTGTGAGTTTTCTGTATGACTCAAAGCTTTGTGCTTTATAAAATGCTCAATTTAATGGTCCAAAAATCAACCCTAGCAAAAAAGTAGTTCTTTTAATAACACAAATGACACATTGTAAGTTCACTTACGTATTCAACAAATACTTATTAAACACTTGCTCTTGTCAAACATTGTTGAGAGCAGTGGGGATAAAGCAAGGAACAAAAACAAAGCACTACTTTCATGATGCTCACAGTACAGAGTGCAAAAATAGAAAAGAAGTCATAATTAATTAAATAATTATATAGTATGTTTGGTGTTGATAATGGCTGAAAAGAAAAGCTCACAACTCAGGAGTCAAAATATTGTAGAGGAGGAATTTTGTCGTAGAATATTTCACTTTTACATTGCTTGAATGGAGTCAAGTCTGAAAATTACCTAAGGAAACCTAAAAAAAAGTTGTGTATTATACCTTGCCCTATTAGAGGGTTTAGGAAAATCCAATATAGTTGGAAAAACCCATCTGTTTTGCCATATTGTTAGTTTCTGGAATTTCTTCTGCATGAAGACGGTGAGCATTCTGTCATTCCATAAAAACTTATTGAGAACCTACAATATACAAGACCACATGTTCAGGAGCATGGTGGTGAATAAGATCCAGATTTTGTCCCAGAAGAAATGTATCGTCATGGGAAAAGGAGACACAAAACTAATTTAAGCCATGTAAGTGACATAAATGCTACCAAAAATGCAAAAAGTTGAATAATTAGTCTCTTATGAAGCTTCTCTTGAATGGATCTGAGTGGAAATATGGAGGGTAAGAAAGGTTTAGGTAAAAAGAATGGCATGAGCAGAGGCGGGGACGAGAAGGGCTGTGTAGTCTCTGGGATCCGAAGCCCAGGAAGTAGACATGAGGCTGAAAAAGTAAGTTGAGGACAGATCCTGGAAGGACTTGAATGAATAGGTTTAAACTTTATCCTGTAAGTAATTGTGATCCACTGAGTATTTTTGAGCCAACAAAAGACACTGTCAGATTTGCATTAGAAAGTTGTCTCTGGCAACATGGTAGAGGAGGAATAGGAAATGGATAACAATGAAGTCAGAAAGAGTGTGAGCTCTTGCACTGAACTCATGGCAAATTAAAAGGGTTTAAACCAAGACAGAAATGGGGACTGAAAGGATGGAATAGCTCAGATAGACATTTTTATTTGACAGCCAATTTGTGGAGCATGAAGCAGTAGAAAAGTCTTTTTATACACGTAAACAAATCTTCCAAATCAGAGGTGGGACAAGTAAGCATCTCATATTTTTTTATGGAATCAACTTAAATCAACACTGTGCTTGCAAAGTAAATACAGCTTTCTACTTAATAAAGTATACGTTGAGGTCATAATGGGTGCCCAACACTGCTAGGCTCTGTTTGGAATGAAAATACGAAGGCTCAAACCAACTGTTATCCCCCAAATAAAGATAATAAACTGCTGAAGTTAGCATATAATAGAGAACTTAATTATGTAGTACTATCTAAAAATGTTATTGGGGCACTAGAGATTAATGTGAGCTCTTGGAGTAATTGGTAGACACTATGTTAACCAATCTCAGATTTAATATCTTTGACTTTTTTGTTCATGGGGAAGGATGGAGAGTCAAATGACTTGATCAGTCTTTCCGCTTGCCAGAAAACCACTACTTACTACTCAATGAAATCAAGAATCATTTCCTACCTCGTTTCAAATCTTCAGAAAGAATAGACACTTTTAACTTCCTATTAGAAGAGTTTTCCAAAAACTAATGATTTTCAATGTTGAAGAGTTCTTCTGACTCAATTACTCCTGGTAACTTATTTTTTAATATCATTTTAAATAATTCTACTCCCACCTTTTTAACTTTCAAATGTTTGTAGAATCTTATAATATACCCCATAGTCATTACTTGCCTAGCTATATATTTGTCTACTTAAATCTTTTCTTATAAATTAATCTCTCCCTTCTCTTAATCACTGCAGTTGCTTTCCCCTGGCCTAACTGCAATTTTTCTTCAAATTATTGGTTCTGAGGTACCTAATGTCTAAGACAGTATTCTAGGCTTAAATGATACCTGGATAGTTCCTTTTTATTTATTCATCATACTACCCATGTGTGTACCATTTGATTCCCTGTGTACCATCGCCCTTAGAGATACTTGACCAGGTGGAAATATACTTCATACCTGAAAGATAATCATATGTCTCCCAAATTTGATAAAGAAAAGTATCTATTTTTATACATCCCTTGTCTACTATTATAAAAATCATAAGGTAATCCACCATCAGCATTAAAGTAAGTTACTTGAATTTGGTTTTAGTGCTTTTTTTTGCTTCAATTTTTATTTTAGCACATGTGTCTTGCTTAATCTTTGCAAAAAATGACTACATCGGAATAATATTTCCCAAACTATGTATCACCTATGGGAAAGGTGTATGTCTCAAAATTATTCTGTATATTTCCCCTTTTATTTTATACTCTATCTAAATTAATATGTGGGCTAAGGAAATTTAATTAGAAGGAATGATTACCTTAATTTCTAAAATAAAGGGGAACTGTGAAATTTTTTAGAAAAATTTCCATTCTATGTCTATTATGCTGTAATTTTTAAAATAATATTTATCCATATTTCAAAAAAATCTGAATCTATTGATTCAGATAAGCTTGTAATTCCAAATAATAGAGAGGTAGAAAGTGAACTAATGCTCTATTTCTGGATTTATAGGACTTAAAAATATGTGTTCCCTATGCCAGGGAAACAAATAATCCTTCACCCATGTCCCAATCCTTGGCAACACAACTCATGAAATTATATTCTCCCTTTTGTATCTAAAGTCATGTGATGGAGAGACTTCTTTTTTCTTTTCTTCTCTCCCCTTCATGTTTTCTTGAATCAATTATTTATCCATATTGAAAAGAGTATCTTCCCAACAGCGTTCGGAACTCCTTTCAGGCAAAAACCATATTTCAGTTTTCCTAATAATTAAGCAGGGTTATTTGGCATATAGTGGTGATTCAATAAATTCACTGAATTCATGAGGTATGAATTAGTGGATAAATCGTAATCACTTCTCCAGTGTTGACCCTTTATGCAAAGATGGACACAGTATTTTCGGAAGGAATGTCTTAAAGAAAAAAAAAAGTGGGCTTTTATTCAGAGAGTAAAACTGCCACACTTTGTTTTCATTATTTTTCCTTCCCATTTTCTCTGACTCCTAGGAATCAGATGTGTTCCAGTACACATTTCTAAAATTGTTGGCCATTTGGCGGTAGTAAATCTCAGACATTAGAAAGCAACTGGTGAGATTTGAATAAGCTCTGTAAATTGGATAATGGTACTATATTAACTGTTAATTTCCATATTGTGTACCGTGACTATGTAAGAAAATATTCTTGCTTTTAGGAAATACATACTGAAGTATTTAGGGGGAAAGAGGCATTATCCCCACAATTTATTTTCAAATGGTTCTGAAAAAAATCCATAGACAGAGACAAAGAGAGACAGAAAGAGAGACAGAAAAGAGAGGGAAGGGCTAAGCGAATGTAGTAAAATGTTAACATTTGGGGATCAGGGTAAAAGTATATGAAAGGATTGTACTGATTTATGCAACTTTTCTGTAAATCCGAAATTATTGTTATTTCAAAACAAAGAGATGTTTGAAATAGTCGTGTTAAAACATGATTAAAGAAGACAATTTCGGTGACACAAACTTTATTTAACACTTTATGAAGTGGACAATCTCCATCTGAAGAACTGCAAAATGAGATAGAAGGCAGGACGCTTGTACAGGACAAAGAATAAAGAACAAGGGAGAGAAAAATAGAAAATATATTTCTGGCTGGGGCTACGTAGCCAACCTTGGCTGGGGTGAGAAGGAATAAGGAAATAAGTACAGAGCCCAGAGCGGGCTCCATGTCTGGGGACTGGCTGACTGGATAGACAGCGTTTCTGGTCAAGACGAGCATTTACAAGGACGAAAAGTCATCTAAGTTTCGGTTTGCTGACGTGGCACCCCAGGCAGGAGCAGCTCCATCTTGGATCTAGAAAGTTATTTCAACCGCACTGTTTATTTGATTGGTAATTTACCTTTGTAAAAATGTTTTCATGTTCTACATTATCTCACCAAATTGTTCTCACAGCTCTTTTCTTTTTTTTCTTTTTTCCCTAAGAAAGGAAACAAATTCAGAGAGTATCTACATTGAAGTGTCAGAACTGGGAGTCCAAGGTTTCCAACTTGAAGCACAGAATTGTTTGTTATACATACCATTCTTTTTCTCTATATTTAAAAAATTACTCAAATCGGGCTTCACTGGTGGCGCAGTGGTTGAGAGTCCGCCTGCCAATGCAGGGGACACGGGTTCGAGGCCCGGTTCAGGAAGATCCCACATGCCGCAGAGCGGCTGGGCCCGTGAGCCATGGTCGCTGAGCCTGCGCGTCCGGAGCCTGTGCTCCACAACGGGAGAGGCCACAACAGTGAGAGGCCCGCGTACCACAAAAAAAAAAAATTACTCAAATCAATTACCTTGAGGCATTTCAAGAGTTTGGCGTCAATAAGGAACATTTTTGTAAACAACTGGTCAAATAAACGAACTTAGTCTTGTTTCTCCACACCTGAAAGCATCAGACCATCAAAAGCCTATCCATCCGATCAACTGATATATTGGGCCCCTCTGATCTGCCCCTCATCTCCCCTCACACTCATCCACATCCCCCTCTTGATCTCTATATCATGAACTGGGATCACAAATATATGATGATAGCAAATATACGATCTCCGTGAAATCTAATCAAAAAGGAATCTGTCAGGGGGAAAGTGAAATATATTAAATTAAGGGTGTAGAGCACTTCTGGTTTCTTATTGGCCCTGAGCTTATGTGAATGGTACCCAAGTGCCTTGGAAAAATTAGGGCTGTCCCAAGAGTGACCTCTTCCAGGCCACTCCATACCCTTTAATTAACTCTAAACTTCAGAGACCTGAAAAAGTAACCACAACTCCACACATGTCTCTCTGGGATCCATTTACACTCTGGGAGAATATGTATGAATAGGCTTTTACTAGGATTTATTGAGTTCCGGATGCCATGCCTTGGTTTCAAGAATTATTTTTATCTCTTTGATTCAAGACTCTTGAATGTTTTAACCACTTCCCAATTTTCCCAAAGTTTTTTTTTTTTTTTTTTGCTCGATACACACTGATTTCAATAATCTCAATGATTTTGATATTTTACACACTTCGAAGGCAGAATAAATAACTGATCTAACTAGAGTAGATTTTAATACCAAGAAAACTATTTTTCTTACATTTTGGAACTATTCACTAGCTAAATAAGGCTCTTTCCTTTTCTCCCTGGAAACATTGACCCTGAACTGACAACAAAACGTTAGGTGGGATATTTAAATGTTAAGTGAGTGGTCAGTTAAGTGCCTGTAGAGGTAAAAGGACAGATAGCATATCTGGTATGCTAATGGAACCTATTTACTTCAGGGAAAGTGACAAAAACATCAATCAAATCAGAAGAGGCTATTAAGGATTGTTAACTTCCTTTTAGATGAGCAATGATTTCCATTGGGATCGGAATAAATATTCATGCAAAGGACCAATGACAGAAATTTCACCAAAAAATCATACCACGATAAAGTTTCTACACAGCTTATGACAAAACTTACCTGGCTCCCAATTTCACAGGAGCTTTGACTATTTGGGACACATTTCCCCTTTTAAAATATCGATGAAGATTAGCATTCTTTCTTCATTTTAAACCCAAAATACATTTATTTAAAACTATGCCCTGAAGTATCTCTAATTCTCAAAAGATTGTATATCTCCCCTAACCATAAAAATTACACAATTTCTAATGCTTTGAGATTATTCAAGATGTATTTCAATTAAAACACACACACACATACACACAAACTGGAAAGGTTAAAAAAAATTTAAGGAAGCCGTATTAAGTCATAATTTAAAATTATATGCAAATTATGTGACGAGCAATATTTTTTAATTGAACAAAGTCAAGCCTTTGGCAACTTTCCATGTTTGCCGCCACCTAGTGACAGCTCTGTGCAAGCTTATTATAAGTACCCCAAAACAAAACCCTATTGGTAGAGTCTAGTTCAATCTATTTCAACTAGATAAATATCTATTGCGCTACTACAATATTTTTAGGATTGGTTTAGATTCTACTAGAAACACAGAATTATAGCATAAGGACTCTTAATGGTACTAACAATTGAGAGAGAAAAGCAAACAAATAAAAGAAACAATTGTTGTGGCCATTATCTAAAAGATAAAAGCCAACAAATGTTGTCATCATCAAAGGGATTCATGACTTTGAGGCTAGTCGACACCATTAGCAAAAAGAAGGAATGAGAGAAAAAATTTATATGGGAGGACTACAGGTTACATCTTAGAGATTTTGAAATGGTGATGATGTATGCAGGGAGAGATTCCAAACTGAAATCCTGAGGTTTGCTTTTCAGAAGTTAGTTATTAATGGTAGCCTTCTACAGTTCTTCCCCATTGTTCATTTCTTAACAAAGAGTAAAGTTTCTTCCCCATTGTTCATTTCTTAACAAAGAGTAAAGTTTTACCTCAAAGTAATCTTCAAGAAAATGAGTCTTGATAAGATTCATATTCAACTAATTGAGTCCCTTCTAACTGCCAGTCACTGTGGTAGACACTTTCACACGCATTATCACATTTAATTCTCACAGCAATTGCGTGAAGTTGTTTATCTAGAAATTCTAATTAATTATTATTGTCATGAAAATGCAACTGCCAAATATTAATCAAGTATTCACTGAATTAACTAGACATATATTGTTTGATTTCTTATCCTATACTGCTTCACTGCCCAGTTTCCAATTTTCCTTTTAATAGACATTAATAAAACAAAGTAGCAAAAAGAGTAGTTCAATGTCAAATAATGCACATGAATAAAATTCCTTCGTGAAAACAGAAATATATTGGGAGACGGAAAGACCCAACTTACAATCTAAGCTCATCCTCAGGCAAATCGCTAAATTTTCTTGAGGCCTAGTTACTTCATCTGTCACATGAAATCAATGACTTTCATTCAGTCTACGTTTTTGGACTGTTGTATGGATCAAATGAGTTACTGGTGAAAAAGTTCTTTACTAAACAGAAGTATGTAAATCAAAGGTTTAAGAGAGGGAGAAAGAGGACATTTTTCTCTGGGTCCTTCTTCTTCCACTTTCAAAGTCTTTCCTTGAGAAGGCTTTGTGAATAAAGAAAGGTAGCAAGAAAATGGACTCCTTTGGTTTCCATCACCTCTGTGCCTCATCCATGTCCACCATCCATCCTTTTCCTCCTATATGGCCCAGACACATCCCTGCAGCTAGGACTGTCATTAGTGGTTGTTTATATGGTTTTACTCAATCTTGTCATAACTCTTAACTTTAGCTGCTGATCATTGACACACTCGTCACTGAATTAAAGAATCCATTGAAGAGACAGAAGAGTGTCGCTTCTTCATCTCATGCTGGACAGCTCACGTGTCCACCTTGATGTTGACATGCTAACACTGAAGAGGTCTCAGCCTTTCTGTCTCAAATGCTCAACAGGTAAGCACAAATTTTCTCTCTGAACCACACAGAGTTACTAATTGTATTTCATCTGCCGTTTCTGTTTTATTTCAATCTAATGATGTAAGAGAACAAATAATAATAAACTTTAAGAATTCTCCCATGAATAACAATACACTCTTCTTCCCCTCTAAGAGAAAACAGAAATAAAAAACATAGATTACAAAATTAGTTTGAAAATAAAGAAAATATCCTACAGATTTAATTTCTAAATATTGAAATGGCTTACTCATAAAATCAGTTGACTTGTCCCCTTCTTTCTTTAAAATGGGTAATATCAAGAACCCTAAATAAAAATAAATAGACAAATGATCAAAGAAGAGTAATAGGCAGGCTTTCACGTTTCAAGGTTATTAAGTCAGAATGGCAGAATGGAAAAACATAGAGAGCCCAGGAACCCAGTGGCATTGCAGGGGTGCTATTCTGATCCTGAGCTGCCTATTGCCAAACGCCCTAATCCAGGACTCATAAATGACTGGTGAAACCTTGAAGCAAGGGTAGGGGAAAGAGACTGGATAATGTAATTCTATGTTATGGAGAAAACAGAAATCAAAGTGAGGGATATCAAGGCGAGAAAATGTGAAGGATTAACTTCTAGTAAGATTGAATAAGTGTAATATCTTGGTAATGTAAAAAATCAGTGAAATGCAGGGCCAGTCTTTAGTAAGAGAGAAAGTGAAACATTTGACCCAGGCACTGTGCTATGAAGGACACAGGAATCTCTCTCGAAGCTGCTACGAATACGCTGAAGGCAGTTATCATGATGTCAAGATGAACCGCATACACACACATTCTGTCTAATGAGGTCAACTTTCATTCATTCACTTTGCTTTCTCTTTTCTTTTTTTGAAAACCATGTAGATAAAGAGATTTTTTAAAGGGAAAACTATAAACATTCTAATACTAAAATAACTATTTTCATATTTTAAACTTCCCTTGCAGGCTTCATCTATGTAACTGTGACCTTCATGTACATAAAACATTTGTGTTTTATATTTTTCTACCAATCGTTATACACTAACATGTTCCCATGTTTCTAGTTAGCACTTTAAATGCCAGCATCTGTAGGGCATTCAACCTAGAAACTAGGATTTATTCTGAATATTAAACTGAACAATTGAAAGTGCTTTTTCTTTTCTTCTTTAAAATTTTTTAGGTTTCTCTATGGTTTATTTTTTTAATTTTTATTTTATAATGGTCTATAGATGATTTACAATGTTGTGTTAGTTTTAGGTGTACAGCAAAGCGATTCAGTTATACACATACATATATCTATTCTTTTTCAAATTCTTTTCCCATTTAGAATGACAGAATATTGAGCAGAGTTCCCTGTGCTATACAGTAAGTCCTTGTTGTTTATCTGTTTTAAATATAGTAATGTGTATACATCAACACCAAACTCTCAATTTACCCCTCCCCCTCACATTTCCCCTTTGGCAACCATAAATCTGTTTTTTATGTTTGTGAGTCTCTTATTTTAAGCACCAAATTCCAGGAAAGAGATGTGTGATGGGTACCTAGTCCTGTTCAGAAGAGGACTGTGATAAAAGAATCCTCTTTCTTTTTGGAATACCATCCTGTCCCTACCGTAGCCCATTTGGACCAGGTAGGGCTGACCCCAAACCAGGAGTGGGATGGTGACTGGATTGTTCAATATCTTCCATCCAGTTGGACAAACTGTTTGGATGGGGGAAAGTTATGTGACCCTAGTCAGTACAGTGAGACACAGTTATGGAAGAAAAGTTCTATATTTGCTAGATGTGAAGCTGGTAGAATGAAGCGCTGAGTTTACCTAGGCTACCACAAGGCAAGAACCTCTCTGGGACTTTAATTAACAGAGAAAAGTTTGGACAAGAGGTGTGACAGAGAATAAGAGAAAAAGACCAAGCCCTAATTGACTTTTTTGAGTCCCTGGATGCAGCTAGGCCTGACTTTTCAAATATGTGAACTAATAAATCCTCTTTGAGGTTTAAGCCAGTTTGAGTTAGACTTCTATTACTTGGAACCAAAATAGTTTTGAATGATTCTAAACCTGAGAAATGAGGCATGACAACTATAAGAAAGAGGGTATCTACACTTAGGGCCTTGGATTTGGAGAATATATAATAGCTTTCTCTGTGAATAGATGTATTTCACCCAGAAATAAACTAAATATGGTTAATGGGATCTAAGAACCTGAAATTTACAAAATGCAGTGTCTTGTTACTGCAAAGTGAACCAAGTAACTGAGATGAGTCTGCACAGCTAGCTGGGTTGTTCCAGGATTTGGCCACATGATTCAAATCCAACCTCATGCTAGCTGCTGTTCACTGCTGTCTGGGAGGGGTTGTCCACTCTGCCATGCACATTGATTCTATGTACTCTGGCTGGTTGGAACTCCCAAGACAGGTGACAGTGATGCCAGGATTCTGCAGCTTCGTTGGAAACTGTTTTGTTGATCTGATCCAAGGTGAATGGGCTAGAAGAATCCTGGGGACCCAGAGACCTACCCTCTCAGGGACCTTCCTGAGAACTCTTTTCCCTACTTTCTCCTCCCTCACTCTGTCCCATAGAAGAAAACAATTTTAGTTGAGAAAGGGACTGGGCAGAGGATTGTATCCAATTAGCTCTATTGCAGGGTTTACTATTATTGACTTTGTGAGCTCTTACTCAATGACAGAGACCATGTAAAACATACACATAAAATCTGATTTAATCCTAAGTCTATACTATATAAGTCAGGCGCTAATGGTATGGTCATGTTATAGGTGAGGAAATGATCCAGTCTCCAATGGAAATGACCTTGGACGTTCCGTTTTGAGCCCCTCGCTTTGCATGTGAAGACCATGAGCCAGGAGTGACCAGGTCTGGCCCGAGGACGTCCAGCAAACCAGCAAGGTCAAGGCTTGAACTCAGCTCCCCTGATTCTGTTCTCCTTTCTCTCTCTTAGGCTCACTTTGCTCTTTGCCTTTCTGTCCCCAAACGTTGAAGAACAAATATAGAAATTAGGAAAAACTGCTTTTTGACAACTGCAAATAGTGATAGAATACCAAACTTAAAACTAAGTGAGAAGGGAGATGATAAAGTTTGGGGAACAGGCCATTTTGGTGTCCGGTAAAGGACAGGAGAGAGAAAATGTAGACAATGTCTCCTCAGAGAAGGAAAAGAGTGAATAAGAGAAACTGAACTCCTTATGCTTAATTGCCATATTTATAATCTCCCCCTCCAGGTATAAAAATCACCTTAGTGCTTCCCTGGTGGCGCAGTGCTTGAGAGTCCGCCTGACGATGCAGGGGACACGGGTTCGTGCCCCGGTCCGGGAAGATCCCACATGCCGCGGAGCGGCTGGGCCCGTGAGCCATGGCCGCTGAGCCTGCGCGTCAGGAACCTGTGCTCCGCAACGGGAGAGGCCACAACAGTGAGAGGCCCGCGTACCGCAAAAAAAAAAAAAAAAAAAAAAAAATCACCTTAATGGGGAAAATAGCCATGAGAAAAAAAAATTAAGAATTGGTAAGAACAAAGAAACGGTGAGCATAAAACAACAACCAGTAAGACAGATAAGAGTATGTAACTGCAAGCAGTGGATAAGTGGGTGGGTAGCAATCAGGCATTGTGAGATAAGGGCAATTCTGAAAATCAGAATAATAGAAATAGTGGGTCATTTACTCACCTAATGAAATCCAGTTTAAAAACAAGTCAGGGGAATTCCCTGGCGGTCCAGCAGTTAGGACTTCGAGCTCTCACTGCTGAGGGCCCGGGTTCGATCCCTGGTCGGGGAACTAAAATCCCACAAGCCCAGTAGCATGGCAAAAAAAAAAAAAAAAAAAATCTAGTCAGTGAAGTTGGTACTTGAAATATGTCTATGGTACTGGGATCACTCCGTGTGCTTTCCTAGTCCATCCCATTCTAAGGAAAACACTAAAAAAAAAAAAAAAGAAATGGCCAGTTTCTCACCTGTCTTAATGTATCACAAGCACTAGATCCAAGCACAAATCTCTCTTAAAGAGCTTGGATTGGCACCACAGGGTGCCGAGCAGAACAGGCGCGAAGAACCCCAAGGTGGTTTATTTAACTAGCTAATTGTTAACTGGTAGGGGTGGGTGGTGGCAGGGAATGGGAACGGCCTGCCTTTTGCATGAATGAATTCAGCACATGGAATTCATGTTCATATTTACATTTATAGCATACAGAATTTCTATGTCATTGACCCCAAGCTGATAAACAAAATTGCAAAGTTCATTTTAATTTCACAGACTCAGCCAATCTCATCAGTCTCCCCATTATGTTTTCATATTAAAAGAGAGAGAAAAAAATGAGAAAGCATATGTTTATAGCCAAGAATAAATATAACAATAATAAAGGAAGTAAAAAAGGAAAACTGACCTTGGCACAGTGACTTAAATTTTTCCACCTTTCTCATATGGAGAGTTTCCAAGTTCTACCATTTCAAAGAAAACACCTCATCGAAGACCACATAATTGCATGTTGTTTCCATTCTTTAAGTGTGGGAAATGAAGCCTTTTCACATTCACATCATCAGCTGTGCCCCAGGAAACCTTCCATTCTTTCCAAATTACTTTTTGTATCATTAAACCAATCAGCATTAGGTACTTAGGATTATTTTCTGGAATAAACCCTGAATCATTATCTACATCATGTACGCAATAAAGGCAAATAATGACATCATTATATAGCACAGGAGCACTGACCCTAAATGACCAGGACCTAAAAGGAATCAGGGCAGTCCTAATAAGAATCAGGCAGGATGCCTAATGAAAATCAAACAGCAGACCAAATAAGAAATAATGTATTTTGCCTCCCCTTCAAATTCACTTTTGATTTGCTTTTCATGAGAATCCCTGTTTGAAGTGGAACCCCCACAGGCTAGAATTGTCAGAGTTAACTCTGCAATGAGTAACTCCCAGGTGGTTCTCTGGACCCTTTGATCTGGGACAAGAACCCCTTGCTCATGCAGTAAGTATTTGATGGGCATTTACCATAACCATAGGCTTCAACTTGGCTGGTTTTTAATTCAACAAACATTACTGAGAACCTAACACAAGCATGGATGGTGCTAGACTCAGAAACTGAAACAATAAATAAGAAATGTCCTAGACGCCACTTAGACTGTGTTTATTACATGCCAGGCACAAATACCTATGCATTATTTATTAATAATCTGATATTCCCAGCAGTTGTATGAGGAAATGTATGTTTTGCCCCATTTTACAAGTGTGAAAAATAAGGCTTATCCAGATTAAGAGACTTGCCCAAGGTCACACTGCAAAGGAGGGGCAGAGATGGTAGGAATAATTCAATCTGTCTCCAGCTCAGACAGTGTATTGTCTTCTATTGGAACCATTTGAAATTGCTGATACTGGACCTTTTTTTGGACCTACAAAATGACAAATGGGTTTTTCCCAAAAAGAACTGGGGGTATGGTGGGGAAGAGAGAAACAGAAATAGAAAACTTTCTTTTATAAAATAAAGGATGTTTTGCAGCATGATGGTCATCCACATCACCACGTGAGTGTGCCCAGTCCCTCCCAGCCACCACTCTGTAGCCTTAGCTGTGAATCCAAATCTCTTCACTTTCTGTCCCCAGTAGAAATTCAGTACCGACACAATGAGAACACATCCTATATTCACCTGTGCCCTCCCCTGCCTTATTCTGACTGAGACTCCAACTACTCCTGTCATAACACTTATAGGCTTGGGATGGAAACGTGAAAAAGCATTTGCCAATATTTGCCCTGTCACAGAAGGAAAGCAAAGAGCCTGGACAGACAGGATGTGGTAGGTGTCAAAAGAGAACAAGATCAAGCACACATAGGATGTCAAATACAGTTTTTGCAACGTTCTTTTACACAGATTATTTACAAACTTGATTATATGACTCATGTTTTGTAAAGAACCTTGCAAATCTTGGGCTTCCCTGGTGGTACAGTGGTTGAGAGTCCGCCTGCCGATATAGGGGACATGGGTTCGTGCCCCAGTCCGGGAAGATCCCACATGCCACGGAGCGGCTGGGCCCGTGAGCCATGGCCACTAAGCCTGCGCGTCTGAAGCCTGTCGTTCCGCAATGGGAGAGCCCACAACAATGAGAGGCTCGCGTACCGAAAAAAAAAAAGAACCTTGCAAATCTCAAAGAATGGGTATAGTTTGAGCACTATTCCGCTTTAAAAATGCACAAAATATTTTTTTAAAGAAGGAAATTTTCTGCCATCTATTGTACACATTGGATGAGCTCTAAATGTTCAAAGCATTTCAGATCTAATCTTTGTATCTGTTTCCTGCTGGTAATCAACATGCATGAGTTTCAAGGGAAGATTAGAAATGTATTTATTCTGAGTGTGATTCCCTATAGGCGTTGACTATGTAAAGATGATGGAATTGTTTCTCAGATTCTTTTCCATTATAGGTTATTACAAGAAACTGGATATAGTTCCCTGTGCTACACAGTAGGTCCTTGTTGTTTACATATAGTAGCATGTATCTGTTAACCCCAAGCTCCTAATTTATCCCTCCCCACCTTTCCTCTTTGGTAGCCATAAGTTTGTTCTCTATGCCTGTGAGTCCATTTCTGTTTTGTAAGTAAGTTCATCTGTATCATTTTTTTAGATTCCATACATATATACACATATGTATATATGTCTGTGACTGAATCACTTTGCTGTACACCTGAAACTAACACAACATTGTAAATCAACTATACTTCAATTTAAAAAAAAGAAGAAGAAGAAGAACTGGTGTAGCAAATCACAATCAGTTCAACATAAAAACAACTGATGGAATTGGTTGATTAATATAGTTTTTACAGGAATCTAATCTTTTGCTTCCAAGACTATCAGCCTCTTGAAAGCAAGGACCACATCTTTAATTCTGAATTTTTCACGGGTTAAATAGCACACAATAAAAATGTAGTCGCTTGGTTGCTTTATTTAGGTTATAGCATTTGTAACTACTCGAGAGATAAACCAAGTAAGAAATTGTTTGTAGCCTTGATGTTTGTAATCAAAAACGGGCTGAGTTGCAGGAAATAATGTTTTATCAGTCAACCATTAAAATATTCCACATAGTATTAGGCCTCTGCAGAGCCCAAACTGACCAACATGAAATACTTCATCTCCTTGGACAATACATCCCATAAATTATGAAAAGAAAATGGTATTTTATGAGAACCAGGCAACCTCATTTTCCAGGCAGCACATTTCATTCATATTGCCGTTATTAATAGGTCACTTACAGGATTCATGACTGGTGCCACTGCGTGAAGGTACCCATACAGGGACACTCACCGTGGCGAAAAGCAGTATATCTCAGTTCTTTCTAAAACAGTAACTTTATCAAAACTATCACAGGTGTCCTTTGCACTCCACTCAAACATTTTCTAATTGGAAGTGTTTTAGGTCGTGTTCACCAAAGCTCCTAGAAGACTTTTTTTACCTTCAATACTTTCAAAAATCTCCTTTTCACCAATGAATTTTGTCTACTAAAGTTTGTATTTCCTCCATGGATTACTACATGCAAAAGTGCCTGGTTGTACTTTTGTAACTCTCAAATCAGCTCGTCTTTTGCATGAGTAAACATATTCAATATTTTTTAAATTAGAAGTTGAAGAACACACAGGATGAGATGGCACTAGAAAGAGAGCTAGGACAGATAATTAAGGATTAAAATCTAAACCATTGCCTCTCATGCAAGGTAGAGCAAGAAGCATGGATGGCTTCCATCTCCTGAGAGAAATACAGATACAAGGGACCTACCAGACAAGGCATTCTGCAGTTTTCATTATAAAGTTAATATTTATCTTATAGCACTGAGTTTATCTTACCAACATATCTCATTCAGAAAAAGAAGAATTTCTTGATTTACCACATTAAAGTAAATATTGCTAGGAGATGTGTGTTAAATTTTTAATAAAAACCACCCTATCTTTGTTGGATCGAAGAGAGCTGCTTCAGCTGAGATGTAAACAAAACCAAATAAAAATACGTAATTCCAAATACTGAGCATCGCTGCACATGTTGACCAGCCCGCCCATGACAATTGCAGTTTTATGTAGCTGAGCATTTCAGAGCTTCAGCTAAGTTTATGATAAGTCATCATCTTAGAACTCAAATGGGCAATTACCTGTAATGCTGACCCACAGGATAGCATTTCAGAACTGCATACTCCTCATGTCTGAACTATGCCCCACAAAAGGCACGAAAGTGAAGTTCAATTCAATTATATTTACAAACATCACCCTTTGCCTTGTGTGGATGTATTTTCTGTACAGAAGATTTATTAGCATGGCGTGTTCTTCTTTGTACAGAATAGAGTTAGATGTAAAACCGAGGTTGTTTTCAGTTATCCCATATTCTTTAAGTTAGCAATAAAAATCCTATCACTGAAGAGCAAAAACAGCCCAATATGGTGATCTGGATTCTCCCCCTCGTATGAAGGAGAATGAAAAGTCAGCGAGCCCCGGAAGGCTCCACATCTGTAAGAAGCGAGCCTTCAGCAGCCTGCAGTTAATGCCCATGGAATCTCTTTCCCATCCTGGAATAAGCTGCATGGAGGGGAGAATGCAAGACAAATGGACAGAGAAAAGAGGACAGCTTCAAACCTTCAGGTTCAGAAGGAAAGAATAAAGCCAAGTCCTCAAACACTGTCCCTGAGTTAAATATCTATATTTTGGACCATCTACCTCCTCAGCCTGCTGAGATGCTTCTCACTGTAATAGACAAGCCCCACAGCCTTAAGACCACAGACTCTGCAGCCAGACCCTTGTGCCTTTGAATCCCACCTCTGCTGCTCACCAGCTGTGTGACCTTGGGGAAGTTTATGACCTCTCTGCCCTGTGCCTGGATTTCCTCGTCTATAAAATGCAGACAATAATCATATCTATCTCCTAGGGTTGATATGAGAATTAAATGAGTTAATATTTGTTAAGTTCTTGCAAAGAGTCAGGCACACAGAGAATGGCACTGTATTTATTAAATATGCAATATATTTATATTATTAATGAAGGAAATATATTAACACATATTTTAAATATACTTATTAAATAAAGTAAAATGTTCATTTTACCATCTTCCTTGATTTACATGATAGGAGAACTAAAGATAAATTCAAACCCTACCTCTTTCTCCAGCTCTATGCTTTTCCCATCCCCCTTTACCCAGCTCATTAGCCTTTTAATCATGATAAGAGAACTTTTTCTCTTAATAACAATAAAAGTTAACATTTAGTAACCAATCTACATGTACTAGGTTGCTTACCTCATTCAGTCCTCATAAAAACCAATGAAATGAGTCTTATTATTATCCCCACTTAACAGATGAAGGAATGAAGACATTGAAAGATAAGTAAATTATCCAGGATAACACAGTTAGGATGCAACAGAGCCAGGATTAGAACTCAGACAGCATTGAAGTTTGCTTCATAGAAAGAAAATGTATCACACCAGAAAAAATTTCCTATTGAACTGACCTCTTATAAAATTAATCATCATTCAAAAATCCCTCTTACCTGTAGTCACTCTATCCCAGCTAATACCCAGACAACCTGCAAATACATGAGAATGAGTGATTGCTGTTTTAAGCCACTGAGTTTGGGCTTAACCTTACTGATAAGGCCTTTGTATGCTTTTGATAAATGGAAACAAAACTCAATTTGAAAATGCTTTAAAACTATGAAACAAAGATACGTTGAAAGCCTGTATGTTTTCTTATACAGTATACACAGACACACACACACACACACACACACACACACTCACACAGATTTTAGGCTGATTGTTTAAATACAACATAAATAAAGCCCCTCCAGAAAAGTAATCCTTTTTCCCAAAACACTAATGTCTATACCCATATTTCAGGTTAACATGCTTTTGTAAACAACAACCAAATAAAATTGCAAATCTTACCAAACATCCAGGATTTCATGAGGTCAAGGAAAATGCTGTCCTAAGACTGTTCAGAGCACATGCAAAGCCAGTGACAAAGCAACTGGAAAGAGTTAAATCAGTCAACAATCGAAGAAGAGAAATTTCAACAAGTATGATGACACAATGTGTTTCCAAAGAGATGGATTCTAATATCAAAGAATTAAGGGATGCCTATGCAAACACTGATAAAGTCCTCGAATAACTTTACAAAAATTATTCTTTTACAAAAAGATTTCTTTTATGAGTATACTATGCAAATAAGCCAAGACAGCAACTCTTCCTTCAGGAGACAGAACTGAACCAACAGAACACAAACTGGATTCTGCCAAAAAAACCCAAAACTTGATTCATTTTTTGGCACACCATTGAAAATATAATAAAATCTAAATTTGGTTAAAATATAAGAGCAATTGAACATATTTTTTTATAACTCTTAATTTTATTTTTCAAGATAAAGCCCACTCAAACCTTTTTTTCCTGATCACATTTTGGCCAGTATTTTTAAGTGGATTCACTTCAAGAAGGCTTTTCTCTCCATTACCAATTGTCCTCAGATAAAAGTAAAGAGGACTTCCTCTCCCACATTTCTCTATCAAAGAATCTCCAAAAAATAAACATATCTAAGTCATAAAAAGATTATAACAAGAGTAATTCTGCTATCTGGTGGCAAAACACATAAACAACCAGCGCGAGTGACAGGATTGTAAGTACCAAAGAAGGGTCTAAATTTTTATTACATTTCCCTAAAAATGATAGATTTTCTAATCTGAACTAAAAACAAAATACTTAAATTTTGCCAAGGAATCATTAACATTAGGAATAAAGAAAAGAAAGGAAAGGATAGAATATTATTGAGTACTGTGTGTTAGGTACTGTTAGAAACTTAGCATTCAATTTCCAAGAAAATATCACTAAGACCTTCTTTCATTAATAAAGAACAACTCTCCAAAGCGATACAACTGCCACAAAGATAAACTGGTCAATTGCCACTGTGGTGTAAATGCCTCCTCTGACTTAGAATCATACAAAATGAATTTTAGAGCAGGAAGAGATCTTAAACATCACGTAGACTGACAGTTTCATCTTACAGATGAGAAGACAGAATCCAGGAGATTAAGTGACTTGTCTAAGATCACACAACTGGTTAAAGTCAATGCAGGGTCTAGAATCTATCTCTCAACTTGAGGACCAACATTATGTTTCCCTTTCTCTTCACCAATAAATGGTAGCAACTATGAAGGAGAATTTCAACGAAACCCTATTTCACTCCACATGTTTTCCTTATGGAGTCTATTTCCGCCATTTGAAAAGGGGTAGTGGGTTATATCAACAGTGAGTTTAACATCATTTTCCATACTTAAGCATAACAGAATCTTAAACCAAAGTGGGGCTGCAGGGGTTCCTTGGTGTGACTTCCAGCCAAGACAGCCTATGGATTTCATCCTCCACGCACTGCCCCATGGCCAGGCACCCTACTGCAGAACGCAGCCTGCACAATAGTTCTGAGAGTGTGGTCACCAGACCCACACAGCATCAACATCAACTGAGACCGCCTTAGAAATGCATATTCTTGAGTCCAATCCCAGACGTACTGGTTCAGAAACTCTGAGAGTGGGACCCAAAACAATGTGTTTAACAAGCCTTCAGGTGTTTCTGACGCACACTAAGGTTTGAGGACCACTGATCTACACAACCAAAACAATGGCTACCTTAATAGAATCTGATGTGTTCCACCTGAGAGGCAGGTCTTTATCATGTATAGAAATGCCAACTCACTTGAGAATGTGTTTTGCTACCTAAATTTTGAAGCATTGGCACAAAACTTTCCTGACAGCAATTGTTTCCATTTGCCAGTGGAATCCCATTCCCAGCTTTATTCAAGATTTGGGGAGTTAAGAACGAAATAATGCCATTTGCAGCAACATGGATGGATCCAGGGATTATCATACTAAATGAAGTAAGCCAGACAGAGAAAGACAAATACCGTATGATCTCATTTATACGTGGAATCTAAAATATGACACAAATGAATTTATCTACGAAACAGAAAAAGACTCACAGACATAGAGAAGAGACTTTGGTTGTCAAGGGGAAGGGGGTGCTGGGGAGGGTTGGATTGGGAGTTTGGGATTAGCAGATGCAAACTATTATACGTAGAATAGATAAACAGCAGGTCCTACTGTATAGCACAGGGAACTATATTCAATATCCTGTAATAAACCATGATGGAAAAGAATATGAAAAAGAATGTATATGTAGTATAACTGAATCACTTTGTTGTACAGCAGAAATAAACACAAAATTGTAAATCAACTATACTTCAATAAAATAAATCTTTAAAAAAAGCCTTGGGGGGGGGGTTGTTTTGTTTTGCCTTATTCCCCAAAGATAATGTGTTCCTATCAAAGCAGAAATGAGAGAGGGGAGGAAGGGTTTTAAGAGCACAGAGACGAGGACAAAGACGTTGCCACTTTCTCTTCTCTTCCTTTTCATTTATTTATATATTTTAAAATTTTTGGCTGCGTTGGGTCTTCGTTGCTGCACGTGGGCTTTCTCTAGTTGTGGAGAGCAGGGGCTACTCTTCATTACGATGCACAGGCTTCTCATTGCAGTGGCTTCTCTTGTGGTGGAGCACAGGCTTTAGGCGTGCGGGCTCAGTAGTTGTGGCACACGGATTTAGTTGCTCCCCGGCATGTGGGATCTTCCCAGACCAGGGCTCGAACCCATATTCCCCGCATTGGCAGGTGGATTCTTAACCACCGTGCCACCAGGGGCGTCCCCTTCCTCTTCCTTTTCTACTTCCTCCACCCACTTCTCCATCTCAGCCTGCTCAGCTACATCCATCTCTTCAACCACTATTGGCCCTTGTCTTATTGGCCCTGTCCCTTCAGCTCCCATAACTGCCACCTCTGTCCCTCTCCCTCCACTGGTTAACTGCCATGACTTCCATTTGACTGCCCAGTCCTTAGGTTCAGAAGATCAAGAAATCTCAGTACTTACAAGACACGTAACGTCTAGTCAGGTCCATCTAATACAGAGGAGAAAAAACTCAGGTCTTGGAAAATTAAGTAAATTATTCACTGCTATACAGCTCTTTCAATTCAATAAATAAGATCATATCTTTTTTCTACTGTGCTTTAAGCTTTCTTGCTTGAGTTCAGCGTTTTAGACCCTCAAAAATCAAGTTAAAGTTGGTTTTGTCATTGTATAACAATTCTTCCTCGCTTAGGTGTATCAAAAGTTTTCCTAAGCCTGCCTTTGATCTTTTCAACAGCCATTGGTGAGAATCATCAGAGCTATAAAGTACTTAGTGCATCCGAGACCTTCCTTGAGATTGTCTTTAGGACATTGATCTTTCAATCCGAATAACAGTATTATCATTCAGTCTGTATTTCAATATCTTTGCAGAGATATTTCTGCCTTCAGCACCTAGTATGTAGCATGGACTGTCCTAGATACTGAGAATACAGCAGCTAAGAGAACAGGACTGGGGGAGGTGGGGAGAACCTTTCTTCATGTAGCTTACATTCTACAGGAAAGCACAAAATAAGTAATAAAATAGTGCATTAGTTAGCTAGTGGGAAGCAGCAGCTTAGCACAGGGAGATCAGCTCGGTGCTTTGTGATGACCTAGAGGGTTGGGATAGGGAGGGTGGGAGGGAGGCTTAAGAGGGAGGGGATATGAAGACTTACATATGCATATGGCTGATTCACTTTGGTGTACAACAGAAACTAACACAGTATTGTGAAGCAATTATACTCCAGTAAAGGTCTATTTAAAAAAAAAAAAAAACAATAGCATATTAGATGACAGAAAATGCTAAGGAGAAAAACAAAGCAGGGGTGGGGAATACAAAAAGTTAACAAAGGTTACAGTTCTAAGAAGGGTGATCAATAAAGGCTCATTAAGGCAGGAATATTTGAATATCTTAGGAGACTCTCACATGTTTTTTTAAAACATTTGTTTAACATAACTAACTCTTAGATAGTCTTGTTGAGTTCTAAGAATTACCAAAAAACATTTGTTTTACGATTACTCAAAAACCGTTTAGCCATACATTCTGGAATTTTCTAGGAGTTAACATCAACCTTATGAATTTTCCCTGTTTTTTCCCAGAATCAGTAATTTCAGAGATAACCATAAGAAAACACCAAATACTGGCATATATAAAAATAGAAGATGCAAGGCCACATTGCAACTACACAACTATTTGTTTTCCAATACGGAAAAATATCATGAAAGTTGTTATTTAAAAAACAGGTTTTGGGCTTCCTTGGTGGTGCAGTGGTTGAGAGTCTGCCTGCCGATGCAGGGGACACGGGTTCGTGCCCTGGTCCAGGAAGATCCCACATGCCGCGGAGCAGCTGGGCCCGTGAGCCATGGCCGCTGAGCCTGCGTGTCCGGAGCCTGTGCTCCGCAACGGGAGAGGTCACAACAGTGAGAGGCCCGCGTACTGCAAAAAATAAAAATAAAAAACAGGTTTTTCCCTTCTGCACTTTTATCTACTGAACAAACATATCCATGTTTATTGTTATTATTATTATAGCCAGCTACCCAAGCTCCTAAGAACTCAGCAATAAACTGTGAAGTGGCCACCTGGGTAGATGAGAAAAATTGTGGGAGAAAAAACAGAATGAACCTTTAAAACACCTTTTTGCAGAGAACTGTATTTCACCTTTTTGTCTCAGCTTGAACTAATAAAGACATAATTTATTTATCCTCAAGCACCTCAAGTCAAATATAGAGTCTTCGGGGCCCGGTGAATGTCTTTTTATGCCACTTTACACTTGGTTCACAGAAAAACAATGAGTTCAAGTAATTTGGCCAAGGTTACATGCAATTGAGTTTCTGGTTTTGTCTGTTTTAAAACTGGAAAGCTTAATGGTTTCCCCTTCTTATTGTACTCAGCAGAATCCATTGTCTCTTTCTTCACTTCTCTGCCGAGTTCTTCAGAAAACATTTAAAATCTTTAACTGCTTTGGTCATTTTAGTTCTTCCAAATTGGGCAATTACACAATTGCTTCATGTCCAGTATAATTAGTTACTGTAAAATGTCCAGAAAAAAATGGGGCATCGTTAGGAAAAAAAGGGGGGACTGGGTAAAACAAAATGAAATGAAAGCAAAATCAAACAAAAGAACTTTATACAGAATAAATAATATCTTTGAATCAGACTTCCCAGGGCCATGCACAAGATCTGATGATTTATTCAGCTTTGTTTGGGCAAGGCATCCAATGATGAGTCAGAAAATTAAGCTATCACCTCTTCTCAACAAGCTATACTAAAGAATTCATAGGCTGCTTATTAAGCTTCAAGCTATACTGGCCTTTATATAATAGGAAATCTTTATTTTTTGCTTTCTTTCTATTTAGCAAATTTTCAAGATGATTAATTGTCTTCCTACAGCAAATTAGAACTCATCTTCTAGAATTTCTTTTCTCCATGCCTGAATTCTCTTTATTTTTTCCTGGGTTTTGGAATCAGTCCTAGATTCAGATCCTGTGTCTTTCAGTTGTGTTCCGAATGCTGTGTGTGACGTGGGCTTGTTATTTACCTCTCTGAAATTCATTTTATGCTTAAATGGCAACAAATAGTACCAAATTCTTCCAAAGGTTATTTCGAGAACTAGATAAATAATAAATATGATAGTACTCACAGTTATTGTTTAAATCAATGTTCGTTTCATTTCCTCCTCACCAGAAATTTTCCTTGTTCGCTTAAAACAAGATTTCTTATTACAAAAGTTTTACAGGATAATTGTCAAACATCTAGAAAACAGAGACAACTAAAATGAAGAAAATTGAAATTATTCCTATTCCTCATAATTAAAGCTCATCAGATTAACATTTTATATATATCTTAATACTCTTTCCTTCTGTAGGTAATAGAATATTTTTTTTAGTTGTAGCACTAACTTAACTCATTATTAAAGTATAACATACATACCAAAAATTGCATAAATCGATGAATTTTCACCAAGTGAACACACCTGATATCACTACTTGCGATGTGCTTTTGGACTTAACGATGCATCAGGACCACAACAGCATAGGAGCCAGGCTCTGAGGCCAGGTTTCCTGAGGTTGAGTTCTGCTCTGCAGTTTCCTGGTGATGTGACCTGGGATGAGCTATTTAACCTTTTAAGGGCAGTTACCTGTTAAATGGGAATAGTTTCTCCAATTACGAAGATTAGATGAGTTAATGTAAATAACTTGCTTAGAACAACATGAGACGTATAACATGTACCCAATAAGGTAAGCTATTATTATTATTCACTATCTGGAGAACCACAGTAATTACACATTCCCTGTGTGCATAAGAGTCATTTTTCTCTTGAAGAATTTGGTTAGCTCTCTAAAAGTCTTTTCTGATTTCCTCATATGCAATTAACCATACGGAAAGTAATCACCATTCTCACAATAAACTGCATGTTTCCATTTGAGATCAGATTCCCTCAGCTGGTACCAACACTGCAAAACGTCCCCAAACACACCCTAACCTATCTTTCCAAACATAAATCTTTTTATTCCCTTCTATAAACACTCCTATCAGGCAACTCATTCTCCTTTAAACACGTCTCACTCTTTTCTGCCTCTGGCTTTGGGTTTACATCTCCCTGCCCTCTTGAAACGCCTTTTACCATCAAGCTTTCAAAATTTCCCACACTCCTCTGGGAAGAGCTTCATCTCCCTCTGAACTCAATGTCACCCTCACCTGGCAGTCGTCATGCACTGTCTTCATCACAACAAAGCAGTTCACAAGTATATATGGCACTTCCCAGCTCACAAAATGCTTTCACAGACAGTCTCTTTTGATCCTCACAGCAATCCAATGAGACAATAAAACTGTGATCATTATCCGCATTTCACCCTGAAAACACAACTAGCCCCTGCCCAGTATGAAAGCTCCTCCAGACCAAAGAGATCACACTTCTTTTAGTTTTCTTGCCCACAAGACATATTTACTCTAGAATTGATCTACTGACTAAATCATTGTTATCCATAAAAATAGAAAACACTTTTGGGTTTGCTATCGTACATCTCTCTGGCCTAAATACATACAGTTATTATTTATTTAACAGTGTACTGAATGTCTGCCATGTGCCGGCACTGTGCTCCATCTTGGGACCCTTTGCTAGGAATCTGTTTCTCTGTCTGTATTGAGATTATGTGAAAGAGCATTGGGGTACCTGCTGGAACACCTAGGGTCGAGTACTGCTTCCACTAACATACATACAGGGTTATCTTGTGCGTTTCTGGACCTGAGTTTCCTTACCTACAATGTGGAGATGATAATTGCTGATCTGACCCCCTCATGAGATTATTACGAAGATCAAAGATGATATGCAAGTACTTTGTATGCTTTATGAAAATATGAAAGTATCAATGTTGTGCAATTATTAAGAGATGTTTCTTGCCCTTGCCTTCCCACAGTCCAGTTGAGAAGATAAGAACTATACATAAGATAAATTCTAATATAAGATGACATATGATGCTCAGTAACAGAATGTGCAAATGTATGATAACCTAGAGAGAACGTGAAAAAGTAACACTGAGCTTTATTTTTTTTTAATAAATTTATTTTATTTATTTTTGGCTGCGTTGGGTCTTCGTTGCTGCACGCGGGCTCTCTCTAGTTGCGGTGAACAGGGGCTGCTCTTCATTGCAGTGCAGGGGCTTCTCATTGCAGTGGCTTCTCTTGTTGTGGAGTTCAGGCTCTAGGCACACAAGCTTCAGTAGTTGTGACACACGGGCTTAGTTGCTCCACGGCACGTGGGATCTTCCTGGACCAGGGCTTGAACCTGTGTCCCCTGCACTGGCAGGCAGATTCTTGACCACTGCACCACCAGGGAAGTCCTACACTGAGCTTTTAAATTCAGAAGATTAAAACATTATTCCAAATTTTAGTTTGTCCTATAATTTATTAATGTGAAAATATTAATTCTTCTTGTGGGAATTGACTTTCCATCAGAAATTGGATTACTCATTTGGGATCTTTAAATGTTTTTAACGCCCTGGATTACTGTGGCAGTACCTTACCCAGGTTCATTTTGTTCTTTTACACCAGTTCCAATGAAATTGCAAGAGTTATTGCCCCCTGATTTCTAAGGGAGAAAGAATAGGAGAAAATGTAAGGAAGCTGCTCTTTGATCTCTGTGCACATCAATTACAGGTAATAAATCTCCCTGCAGTTGGAACTAAGACAGGATCTCAAAAGCGCATGGACTTTTCCTATTAGAAAATATAAACCAAATAGTGACCATTTGTTGTTTAGATTTATTTTTGTTAGTAATGTAACTGAAAAAACAACCCAGCATTGAAGGATGTGTCATTTTTTAATCTCAGCACTTTTAGCTACTGCCAACAACAGATAGAGTATCTTATTGCAATAATTCAAGGATTTCTCTATTAGTTTCTCTAAGCCCTTAAAGCAAATGAAGCTCTTAGGATATAAAACACCTTCTTTCTCTATTTTTTTTCTCAGCTCTCAAGCCTAAATGCATTTCAGGGTAGAATTTTAAATGAACTAGATAAATGAAATTCTATCTAACTGTATTAATTTTTGACACACTTTTTATGATTCTTCTAAAAAGAACATAGAAACAAATTGCAGCCCTGGCTGCCGTACAGTCATGATGAATAGCATGCTACAAATAATATTTTTTTTCAAACTTTTGAAAGAACAATTTAGATGTTTAATCTCTTAGGTGGCTTTACAAACACCCTCCATTGATAATTGACCAAGGAGCTAGGAATGAGGTTTCTTAAACAAAGAAAACGACTCGTATATTAAAGGAAGCATTTTCATACTTTTTCTCCCTGTTGTTTAACCTTTTGTTCCCATCACAAATATCTACCCGTAGTTCTTATCTCTGACCTTGAGGGACTGTATAGTTTTATCGAGACTTCCTTTTAGCTCACAGATGACCTTCAGCGGATGTCATTGAGCTCTGACCCGCCTCAGTGATCGGCTCACACAAAATACATATGCTGAACAGTGCTGGTGTGTGCAGTAGGGGTAAGTGAATTATTTACAAAAATTTGAGTTGACACCTTTTATCAAATGTGGAAAGATGAAGACAAAACAGCTGCTATTGCTGTCGTAAGCAATCTGCTGGTGATTGAATAAAAGTGTCAAGAAAATGGCTGCTTGATGGCCTTTTGTTCTCCCTCATCCAGCTTGATGTTTGTTTGAGCTGTCAGTTAGGAATCACAGCGGTGTGATTTATCAATAGACTGAGTGACCTTCTCTTTCATCTTGAGGTAGAACTAGAAGACAGTGCCCTCTACTGTGAATACACAGCACTTCCTCAGTGTGCCATTCGTCTGAGAGATTAGTTTGCATTTGCTAGAAGCAACTCACCCTTACAACACTTATGGCTTTTTAAATTTTGTCCTGTTTCCATTGCCTCCATATGTTTATTTAAAATTAGAAAAAAGAAATTTTAAAAGCCTTCAAGCATATTTCTATACCTTCCAGCAAACTAATTTAGAAAATCATTATTTCATATTAAAATGCTTCCTCCTTGCTAATTAGACTGCAGAATAAGGAAACATTATGTTTGATAGCAAACTGAATCTTTAAATAGTGTTTGGATTATATTGTTATTAATAACTCATTAGCATTAACTCGAATTATTTTGTAGTCTCTATAAAAAGGTGGATTTAGACTTATTTTTCTGTCATACCATCATGGTCTCCTCAGGAAAAGATATTATTATCAATCAGCTTTATGGATTTTTGAGTGGTATGAAACCATAGTGGAACAGGACCTTACAAATGAATATTTCCACTGCCGTTGTGTAGATATATGCATTTTTTTTTAAAGTAGGACCTTCTAATTTAATGGAGTTTTTATATATAAAACCCAAATAAGATAAAAGTAAATTATGAGAATAAGGTTATTCTAGCGGTTGTTGAAAAGGAAATCGTGAATCTATTTAAAAGAATTAAAATAGCATTATCTGATTTCCAAAAACACATAATCTTTTAAGATTAATCAGATCTAATTTGCTACAACAGGCAGCAAGTTTTTTTTCTTTTAAAAACTGTTAGATATACACTATTTCAAATACATTTATTTTCCCCCTAAGGTATTTCATAATAATTTTTTATGTTAACTTTTTATTTTGTATTTTTATGTCAGACATGAAAAATCATTGTGTAAGTATTATTTTGTTGGCTGAATCACAGACTTAACTCCTTAAAGATACTTTTCCAGGGCTGTCTTTCCTCAACCTCTCTTAGATGTTTTCATCGCACCACAGATTAGAGAAGACCAGGTGAGGTTCAGAAAAAGATGTGCTTCCCCAATTCACAAAATTTCCACTTTGTACTCCATGCCGTTTCCTCCCTGATTTAATTTTGAATGACCGTTAGGTGGTTACCTCACTCTCACTTAAATTCACAGAAGCACCACAAACAGACCAAGCTTGGGGTTCAGACTTCAATTCCTGGCACGAGCTTTGACTTTTTCCTCTCCATCCTGATATAATACACACCATGACTTGTTCATAAAAGATCTGCAGCAAAGTTGAATAATATGTAAATTTTATGTTGTAATGAATTAGGTCCTAAGATCTTTAAAGGTCAGACACCTGGTATAATATATCACATGCTTTAATATCAACTGCAAAATAACTGTAATAAATTTTTCCAACACCACATCCTCACACACCGTTACCCACAAGGAAGCACCAAAGGAAATGTGTCATTTGTCAAAACATGCAGAAAAACTGGCATGTGTACAAGTCACTTTCAAAGTAATGATCCGATTCGAAATATCTTTCCAAATGAATATTTTGTGGTTGAACAAAGAAAAACACATTAATGATTGACTGAAATCATCTCCTGATATGTAAAAAGAAGAAGGAGGAACAAAAAACTAACATTCTAGGATATACGATCAAATCATTTTAATTAGTTACAAGATAAATGTATAATTTATAGGCAAAGAGCCTTATTTGATTATCTTTAAGGAAAAACTCAACAAGCATGGAAATTTAAGTATGGATGAGTGAGTGGTCTATTATAATGATGTATAGCTTTCTGAGTTATAGAAATTTTATAATTGCTATTAAAATTAAAATATTTATTTCTTTTATAATGCTATTTGCAAGCTTCAATTACAAGTCTCTATTATAAGAACATATCTATTAGCAAGGGAAGAAAAAGAGATTTGCTCACAAAAAGAGCAGGCTTTAGAGATATTTTTCTAAAAAGTGCAAACCCACGTAAATATCTGCTCTCATTCTCACCCACCCCATGTCCCTCTACTCAAATAGTGTATTTTATTAACTTAAGTGAAATGCACATATAAGCGGAAATGTTCATCTTTAGAATTTCTAGTGTCTCTGACATGTATTTGTAATGCTATTGAAGGTATGCCCTTAAAAATATACATTGGAAGCAGTTATTTTATATACCACCCACCCCCCACCTATTTGACCAGGAATTTTCAGGAGGGATTGAGACTGTATTTGAGAAATAATTGAATGGTTTATCAATTTAAATAGGATTCATGTTTTAAACTTGAATATGCTTAAAGTCTGTGATCACCTAAACAACCACGCTTATTTTTTTCCAAGCTGTTCTAGAATGGTCCTGTTCGTATGTATATATGACATCAGTCAATAGTCAAAAAATGAAGTGGAAATTTTGTCTAGATCATTAAGAGGTACCCTATGAGTAAAAAAAAAAGAATTGAATCCAGTGTAGTTTTAGTATTTGAAAGTTCTGGAAAATTGCCCAAATCCCACCATTTTTAATACATATACATAAAGTTAATGAGAATATTCATAACCTTTATAGCCGGATCTAAAATGGACTTTCTAAGCTGGGAAGGATGACCTCCACGCCCTCACAAGCAGCTGAACACCTGTGTTCCTGCTCCCAACAAATCCAATGTAGAACTGATTAGACAAACCGAAGGGAGTAAGGAGCTCTAGAATGAAACTTTCTGGGTTTCAATTAATTTGTTCAAGATGGGCAGAGGATGTAAAGAAACAATTTAAAGAAAAGCAATGCACAGTAATCAAAGAAAAGCAATTTACAGTAAAATGACCAAAATAAAATTTTAGACCATTACACATAACATTCATGCAGGTGTTGGAAGAAGTACACGTTCATCCTCTGCTGGTAGTAGTGTAAATTTCTTTAGCTTTCTAGAAAATAATTCCAGATAGTAAGGATTTGGTAAACAATTTGGTAATATGACCCATTCATTCTACAAATGTTTACTGAATGCTTAGTTTGTGCCTGACAGTACACAAAGAGACAAAAATCCCTGTTTTCTTGGAGCTGATATTCTGGTGGGGGGAGATAGACAATAAGCAAGCAAATGATTAAATAACATGTCAGATGTTGGTAAGAGCGATGGAGAAATTGTTTTAATTGGCAGGGAAGGGAGCAGAGGTGTATGGCTGTTTTAAGTAGAATGGTCAAGGGTCGCTTCCATGGAAGAGAGGGTTATGGCAGGTAGGAGCCACAGCCACGGGTGATCTCAGAATCCTACCTAGACCAAGCTCCATGCCATCAGATTGGTTTACTGCCAGTCACAAGGGTGGGGGAAATGCCCACCTCACAGCATGCTCTCTGCTGTGGTGACCAAGCGGCAGACCCACCGCCTGAATATCCCTGTACTGGAGAACCCACCCATCTCAGCCAGTGATACCCAGGCCCTTGGGAACCAACTTCAGAGCTGACAAGCTGCTGAGCCCTGGTGCTGGAATGGGCAGCAGGACAGGACAAAGCCCCTTACAAGCCTCTGAGCAAGGGGGAGTTGGGGGGACAGCCCACTAAGCCCACTATGACATCCCCATAAGCACTCATCCTGGCTCTCCCCTTCTTGTCCTGGCTCTGAGTTTTCTCTGAAAGAACTCACATTGGCGCATTTCATTTATCCTAGGGAATTAAGCAGAAGGCAAAACTAAATATATGCTTAAAGTTCTTCGTCAGTTATTTACAATAGAAATATTCAGTGAAAGGCAGGACTGCAACTTATATTTACAATGATTTAAACATAGATATGCATAGGAAAATTACAGAAAACAAATTCACTAATGTGTCAGGTTATAATTTATAACCTGTTGTAAAGTAGGTTAGCAAACTATGGCCCAAGGTGCCAAATCTTACCCAAAGCTTGTTTTTTTTTTTAAGTTTTTTTGAACACAGCTGTGCCCATTCATGTAGCTGCCTTTGCAATACGACAGCAGAGCTGAGTGGTCGCCACAGAGACCACACGGCCTACAAACCTAAAATATCAACCACCTGACCCTTGACAGAAAACGTTTGCTAGTCCTTGATCTGCAGAGTTCAGTTTTAGATGTTTTAATTTCTTCCTTGTGTCTCTGTATCTCTATCTTCTCTACAGATAAAAATATATGATGGTTATAGTCAGAAAAGAAAGATAAACAATTCTGTTTTTTTCTACAGTCATGGGAATATACCATAAAATGATGGATCGCTATTAACAGATCCAGCTTGGTCCTCAGCCATAGTTAAATAGCTTATAATGGGAGCTATACAATCACTATTTATGCCACCAGCGTTTGTTGCTCGCACTTACCACATTTCAGGCATTGGCTCTAAGTGCTTTGCAACTATTACCTCCTAATCCTCATAATAATTCTATGAGACAGGAATTATTTCTATCCCCTTTTACAGATGAGGAAACCAAAAAACAAAAGAGTTAAATAATTCATCCAAGGTCATACATTTGTACATAGGAGACAGGATTCGAATCCAAGCAGTCTACAGCCAAGGTCTGTACTCTAAGTCCTGTACTGTGCTGCCTCCTTGTGACTATTTAATTCTTGTACTGTCTTCTTACAAGAAAAATGTACTTTGTTCAGGGTAAAAGTTAGTTGTCTCAAGTTAATACTTGAAGTCCAAAAACTTTTGCAGAGGTTGAAAGGGGAAAGAGGTGGGTGGGAGAGAGGAAAGAAGGAATAGATGTGGGAGGTCGAATTTTCATAGTCCCAACTTGTTTAAAAAAGTGGGTCATGGAAAGGAGTCTGGTGTATTAGTCAAGGTTCTCCAGAGAAAGAGAACCAATAGAATGTGTGTGTTTATATAGAGAGATTTATTTTAAGGAACTGGCTCACAGAAGTATGGAAACTGGCAAGTTCAAATTCTATGGGGCAGGTCAGCAGGCTGGAGACCCAGGGAAGAGGTAATATTGCCACTTGAGTCTGAAGTCCATCTGGAGGCAGAATTCCTTCTTTCTTGGAGGACTTCGTTCTTTTTCTCTTAAGGTCTTCAACTGATTTGATGAGGCCCACCCACATTATGGAGGGTAATCTGCTTTACTCAAAGTCTACTGATTTAAATGTTACTCTCATCAAAAAAAATACCTTCACAGCAATATCTAGACTGGTGTTTGACCAAATATCTGGGTACCACGACCAATGCAAGTTGACACATAAAATTAACCATCACATCTGAGTAAATCAGTGAGAAAAAGGGAAAGACTAGAAAGAGGAGCAGAGTAAGGGACACAGTTACAGTATGGAGAGGAGCAGATACTTCTCTTCCCTCAAGGAGTTTCCAATCTATCAAGAAACAAGCCAACAGAAAAGTCATGGTTGTAGATGGGCTGGTGCTTTGACTCCAAACAAGGATTTGGACCCATCTAAGCATGGGTGGTCAGTGGGTGGACAAGCAGCCTGGGAAAGTGGCTTTAGGGTTTAGCTTGGAGGGGCAGGGAAGCTTGGTCAAGAGGGATTGTGAGTGGGATAGGAGTTGGAAAGGACAGCAAGGAGCGTAATATCTTATCCTACATCCTATGCTGCAGGTAAAAGCAGAAAGACTTGTCTTCATTAGACCTTCTGTGACCCTCAGGACATCAGCCATGCTGCTTTGGTCAACAGGAGGCCATGCGTTGAGAGTGGGGCAGGACAGCCTGGCTTCAGCTTCTATGTGATGAGGGCTCCAAGGACCCTCTTCACCACTTTCACCCATTCAGGGTTTACAGCTTGGGTAGGTCCAGGGAACAACACTCTGCATCTCCAAGTGGTGTGGTAAGACCACAAGCAAGTATTGAAAGAATTGTGGAGCAACAGATATGGGTGAGGCTTGATGGGAGGTAACTGCATGTAGCAGATGTCAGACAGACCCAGAGAATCTTCAGGATACTGGGGAGGCTGTCCGTGGGTTACCGGAGATTTAGAGTTGAATTAATGCTACTCTTACTTAACGAGGGTTAGTGCCCATAGGCTGAGGAGACTCTGGTGGCAGTACTGTATAATGCTTGTTTTCATGGATGTAAGCACAGTGTGACACAGAGCAGAGAGGCTCAAGAGATCCTTGGAGTTCGGGCTGTTGTGCATAATTACATGTAACTTGAACATGGAATATATGTGGAGGTGAGGGTCAAGGGGGAATCACATCTTCTCTGACTTTAGAGACTTTTTCAGATTGAAACTTCTTCAGATTAAATCATTGAGTCACAATGATTCTTCCTTCCATTTCCTTCCACCCATTACCCCGCCCACCCCACTCTCCCTCCCTTCACCGCAAATTCATCTTCCTTATTGTGCAACCTCCCTCTGGCAAAAATCTCCGTATTCATTTGGAGACCAATAATTACCAAATTTGTTTGAATGGAAACAAAAGCAGAATGTAAGCTCTATCAAGGCAAGAGTTTTGTTTCTGTTGTTCACTATTTTATCCCTGGTGCTTGAAAGAGAGTCAACAAACAAGATATATTGCTAAGAAAAAGAAAGTCAACTCAGTTTCCTTATATTTGGGAGGTCATAACAATTTGTGATACCAAAGGGAAGCCCAGGAATAGGTCAGATTGCTTAGCAGCGGCCTGCCACATAATTAGTGGTCAGCGAATGTCAGCTGTTATTATTTACATAATGAAAAATAAAAGGGACAAAAATTGATTTTCCAGAAAATAAAATATTAAGTAGCTAGGCATATAGGGTCCAGGTTATGAAAAGCCTCTGTGCCATATTGAGATGTTCAAATTTTATTTAAAGGCAAGGTGAAACTTCAGAGGATTTTAAGCAAAGGAATAAGTGGTAGGGGTTCCATTTTAGAGAGACTTTTTTGTGGCACTGTGAAGACCAAAATGGGATGGAATTTTGAAAAAAGCAGAATAGAAAGCAGGTGAGAGATTGTAAAGGTATCTGGGAGGCAAAATTGGCAGGACTTGTTAAACAATTCAAGAAAAAGAAAAATAAAGGTGAGTAAGAGAAAATGCAGCATGAATACTTTGGGCTCAAGGGAGAATTTCTTGCAAATATGTTTATAACTGGATTACCGAGAAAGATCATACAATCTCCTTTTCAGGGGGTCTTTAAAAATGAGGTGGAGTCATCTGTGTTTGGTAGCTGAAGGCTTGGGCTTGGTTGGAAGTTGGCCCACCCTTTTGATGCTACAATTTCAACAGAAAGCCAAAAAACAGTCACTTCAGTGTATAGAAATAATATATAGTATTTGTAAGGTTCTAATCATATATTTTACCTTCACATCTTCTTGTATTGTTTTTATTTACGTACAGAATTTTTCCCACTCACCTTTAAATATGTTGTCATTCTCTGCCCATGATTTTTTTCCAATCATGTTCTCATTATGTCCCATCACTTTATGACAATGACATTGCTGCCTAGTGACTTCATTACTGTAAAGAAACAATATGAGTTTACAGCTGACAAAAGCATAATTAGAAGCATAAATTATGGCTGCTGTCAGGACAAGAGACATTAACACTGAAACTTAGAACATAATACAGAAATAGCTTAGGTTTATGCTACCTGAAATCACTGTGAACCTTGAGTGTTTTCTCTACAAATAATCCACCCAAAAATTATGACTTTTTTTAAAACAAGGAAACTAGGTGAATCACCATTTATTGCCTCTTTTTCAGGTCTTTTTTTTCTTGATACATGCTGTGCTGTTATTAAAAGGTGTTACGAGACTGTATTAAAGGCTGCTGAAAAAGATATTAGTATAAAGTGGATGTCATAAAAAGCCAAAGAAGTTATGAATATAGGCACTAACAGAAATCTTTAATCTTGAACAGAGTTCAAGGAAACTTAGCCAACATCTAAGAAATATGATGTTCAACTACCATCTGCTAACTAAAATCACAACAGTGTCGGTTCTTTCTTATTCTGAGATGGAGCAGCACCCCTGCTTTCACTTACACATCGTCTTCTGAAACTAGCCTAATGTTGAGGTTCAGAAAACCATCACCCCATTGCCAGTGTGCTTTCAGACTTCAAAGTGGAGACCAAAATTTCAATATAAGCATTCAAGAACACTGCTTAGAGAAGAGAAGCATGGTAGAATTTTAGTCCTGGGAATCTTTACCAGACATGCTTTTGCCTGGAATGATAGACCTCATAAAAGGAGATCCACAGTGAAAGCCTGTGTACAACTAGAGGGTACTTGGGTACTTTATTTGGGGTGTTGCAGTGGAAATACCTGATTATGTTGAGGTGCTAGAATAGATGAGGTCTAATATCAACTACCACTCAGATTTCAAATCTATAGACACACACACACACCCTGAAAACTTTGGCACTCCAAAATAACAAACAACCTCCCCTAAAAACTTCAATGTTTTCCTTTGTGTGTGTGTGTGTGTGTGTATCTATATATCTATATGTATGTAGATATAGGTATGGATACATGTATATATCTATATGATTTTTAGATTCTTGAGTATTTTATTTTATATATCTATATGTATAAATAGGTATATAGATATATAAAATAAAATTATGCACACTGATTCACGAATGCATTTGAGCCTTTATATACACATGATCCTATAGAAATAATAAAATGGTATGTCTTATGACAAAAAAGAATAATAACAATAAATAAGAAGATAGGAGAAAACTTTTGGATATGATGAATAAGTTTATGGTATAGATTGTGCTGATGGCTTCATGGGTATATACTTATCCTCAAACACATCAAGTGTATATATTAAATATGTACAGATTTTTGTATGTCAAAAAAATTTATTTTAGAGAAACACAGTGTTGTTTCATATGCTACATTAGCAAAGGTTTAAGTGAAAATCTCTAATTTTGGTCAAAATATTTTTAAACTAGTATCTGATACAATGAGGGGAGCAATTTAAATTTGTTCAAACCTCCTGAAAAGTAATTTGGCAATGTATTTTACAAGATTAAAAATATGTTCATGCAATTTGAGCCAGTAAAATTATTAATAGTAATATCCTAAGGCAAAAATAAAATATAAGAAAAACACATACATGTGAATATTTTCTTTACAGTATTATTTACAAAATAGAAAAGGAGGCAACTATAGAACTGTATGAAATATTATGCAGCCGTTATAAAATTAATATAAAAACCCAGAAAATAATACAAAGAAAATGTACCTAACAGTGTGAATTCCCAAACGTATTAGAAAATCCTAGTCTTATCTGTTCTCTGGCCTCTGAGAACTGCAAATAGGACAATGCCCCAATGTGGTTATAATATAAGTAAATACCAGCTTATATATTATCAGAAATATTTTCCATTTTTAAAATTTTTATTTGTACATAGTAAACTCTTACATATACCATAATTATTGAAGAGTTTTGCAGACAGGTAGCTAAGAGGATTATTCCTACCATAAACAAAGACATATTTTCCTAATGGTGAATAGCAGATTATTTATTCCTAAAATTCATTATTTCCCCACTAAAGAATCTTCCTTTGTGATAAACAAGTAGATTTCCTTAGGAGTGATTGTTCTTTTTACCAAAATGTGAGGTCTAATTTCTGTTAAAATATTTTTCAATATTTTTAATGAATTTTAATAAAGGTTTATCAGGCACTTGTTATGGTGCAGTACTTTTATTAAATTCTGTGATCCATAAAACATTTTTTTGAATGACACATAGTTTAGTTTTTCATTTAGAGGCTATAAAATTGTTCACAAAAGTTATGTTGAAAAAAAGTGATTGAAAGTACTAAAACACTGTACAGAATATAAAACCCTTTCATAGACTTTTTATGACACATGAAACATGAGTCTTAAAGGTTTAATGTTACTGACTTTTATACAAGCCTTTTTAATTCTTGATTCCAGTTATGGTTCTGCAAATGAACTGTGACATTAAAAGGAATCAGGGTGGAACTGCCGGGGCTCACTTTCTAGATGAGTTCCCACTGACCAGAAGAGTTTCACTCTAGGACCCACCCCGCCCACAGCTGATTAACACTCACTTGCTTTCCAGGAACAGAGGAGGGAGCCTGCTTGACAGTTTCCCTCCTACCTGAATTCAGTATGAATGTTGGGGAGGGCGGTCAGATAATTATTAGTAAACATGAAATGTGAAGGGTGACTATGGCTTCATCCTTGTTTCCTTAATGTCCTACACCATTTACTATAACTGCAGTGTTGCCTTAGCTGATCTACAGAACCAGTATTTCTGTCTGTCCGATTAAAGTCATGGATAGACTTTCAGCAGAAACTCTGCAAACCAGAAGGGAATGGCAGGATATATATAAAGTGATGAAAGGGAAAAACCTACAACCAAGATTACTCTACCCAGCAAGGATCTCATTCAGATTCTATTGAGAAACTAAAACCTTCACAGGCAAACAAAAGTTAAGATAATTCAGCACCACCAAACCAGCTTTACAACAAATGCTAAAGGAACTTCTCTAGGCAGGAAACACAAGAGAAAGAAAAGACCAATAATAACAAACCCAAAACAATTAGGAAAATGATAATAGGAACATACATATAATTACCTTAAAGGTAAATGGATTAAATGTCCAACCAAAAGACATAGACTGGCTGAATGGATACAAAAAAAAAAAAAGACCTGTATATATGCTGTCTATGAGAGACCCACTTCAGACCTAGGAACACATACAGACTGAAAGGGAGGGGATAGAAAAAGATATTCCATGTAAATGGAAATCAAAAGAAAGCTGGAGTACCAATACTGATATCAGACAAAGTAGACTTTAAAATAAAGACTATTACAAGAGACAAAGAAGGACACTACCTAATGATCAAGGGATCAATCCAAGAAGAAGACATAACAATTGTAAACATTTATGCACCTAACATAGAAGCACCTCAATACATAAGGCAAATGCTGACAGCCATAAAAGGGGAAATTGACACTAACAAAATAATAGTAGGGGAATTTAACATCCCACTTTCACCAATGGACAGATCATCCAAAATGAAAATAAATAAGGAAACACAAGCTTTAAATGACATATTAGACAAGATGTACTTAATTGATATTTATAGGACATTCCATCCAAAAACAACAGAATACACTTTCTTCTCAAGTGCTCATGGAACATTCTCCAGGATAGATCATATCTTGGGTCACAAATCAAACCTTGGTAAATTTAAGAAAATTGAAATCATATCAAGTGTCTTTTCTGACCACAACGATATGAGACTAGATATCAATTACAGGAAAAAAAATCTGTAAAAAATACAAACATATGGAGGCTAAACAATATGATACTAAATAACCAAGAGATCACTGAAGAAATCAAAGAGGAAATCCATAAAAACCTAGAAACAAATGACAATGAAAACACGACAACCCAAAACCTGTGGGATGCAGCAAAAGAAGTTCTAAGAGGGAAGTTCATAGCAATACAATCTTACCTCAAGAAACAAGAATAATTTCAAATAAACAACCTAACCTACACCAAAAGCAATTAGAGAAAAAGGACAAAAACAACCCAAAGTTAGCAAAAGGAAAGAAATCATAAAGATCAGATCAGAAATAAATGAAAAAGAAATGAAGGAAATGATAGTAAAGATCAATAAAACTAAAAGCTGGTTCTCTGAGAAGATAAACAAAATTGATAAACCATTAGCCAGACTCATCAAGAAAAATGGGAGAAGACTAAAATCAACAGAATTAGAATGAAAAAGGAGAAATAACAAGTGACAGTGCAGAAATACAGAGGATCATGAGAGATTACTACAAGCAACCATATGACAAAAAAAATGGACAACCTGTAAGAAATAGACAAATTCTTAGAAAAGTATAAACTTCCAAGACTGAAGCAGGAAGAAACAGAAAATATGAACAGATAAATCACAAGCACTGAAATTGAAGCTGTGATTAAAAATCTTCCAGCGAACAAAACCCAGGACCAGACGGCTTCACAGGTGAGTTCTATCAAACCTTTAGAGAAGAGTTAACACCCATCCTTCTCAAACTCTTCCAAAATATAGCAGAGAGAGGAACACTCCCAAACTCATTCTACGAGGCCACGATCACCCTGATAGCAAAACCAGACAAAGATGTCACAAAAAAAGAAAACTACAGGCCAATATCACTGATGAATATAGATGCAAAGATTCTCAACAAAATACTAGCAAACAGAATCCAACAGCACAATAAAAGGATCACACACCATGATCAAGTGGGGTTTATCCCAGGAATGCAAGAATTCTTCAATATATGCAAATCAATCAATGTGATACACCATGTTAACAAATTGAAGAATAAAAACCATATGATCATTTCAATAGATGCAGAAAAAGCTTTCGACAAAATTCAACACCGATTTATGATAAAAACTCTCCAGAAAGTGGGCATAGAGGGAATCTACCTCAACATAATAAAGGTCATATATGACAAAACCACAGCCAACATCATTCTCAATGGTGAAAAACTGAAAACATTTCCTCTAAGTTCAGGAACAAGATAAGGTTGCCCACTCTCACCACTATTATTCAACATAGTTTTGGAAGTTTTAGCCACGGCAATTAGAGAAGAAAAAGAAATAAAAGGAATCCAAATTGGAAAAGAAGTAAAACTGTCACTGTTTGCAGATGACATGATACTATATACAGAGAATCCTAAAGTTGCTACCAGAGAACTACGAGTGCTAATCAATGAATCTGGTAATGTAGCAGGATACAAAATTAATGCACAGAAATCTCTTGCATTCCTATACACTAATGATGAAAAATCTGAAAGTGAAATCAAGAAAACACTCCCATTTACCATTGCAACAAAAAGAATAAAATACCTTGGAATAAACCTACCTAAGGAGACAAAAGACCTGTATGCAGAAAACTATAAGACACTGATGAAAGAAATTAAAGATGATACATACAGATGGAGAGATATACCATGTTCTTGGATTGGAAGAATCAATATTGTGAAAATGACTATACTACCCAAAGCAATCCACAGATTCAATGCAATCCCTATCAAACTACCAATGACATTTTTCACAAAACTAGAACAAAAAATTTCACAATTTGTATGGAAACACAAAAGGCCCCGAATAGCCAAAGCAATCTAGAGAAAGAAAAACGGAGCTGGAGGAATCAGCCTCCCTGACTTCAGACTACAAAGCTACAGTAATCAAGACAGTATGGTACTGGTACAAAAACAGAAATATAGATCAATGGAACAGGATAGAAAGCCCAGAGATAATCCCAGACACATATGGTCACTTTATCTTTGATAAAGGAGGCAAGAATATACAAAGGAGAAAAGACAGCTTTTTCAATAAGTGGTGCTGGGAAAACTGAACAGCTACAGGTAAAAGAATGAAATTAGAATACTCCCTAACACCATATACAAAAATAAACTCAAAATGGATTAGAGACCTAAAAGTGAGGCCAGACACTATAAAGAGGAAAACATAGGCAGAACACTCTATGACATAAATCACAGCAAGATCCTTTTAGATCCATCTGCTAGAGAAATGGAAATAAAAACAAAAATAAACAAATGGGACCTAATGAAACTTAAAAGCTCTTGCACAGCAAAGGAAACCATAAACAGGATGAAAAGACAACCTTCAGAATGGGAGAAAATATTTGCAAATGACGCAACTGACAAAGGATTAATCTCCAAAATATACAAGGAGCTCATGCAGCTCAATATCAGAAAAACAAAAAAATCCAATCCAAAAATGGGCAGAAGACCTAAATAGACATTTCTCCAAAGAATACATACAGATTGCCAACAAACACATGAAAGGGTGCTCAACATTACTAATTATTAGAGAAATGCAAATCAAAACTACAATGAGATATCATCTCACACCAGTCAGAAACGTCATCATCAAAAAATCTAGAAATAATAAATGCTGGAGAGGGTGTGGAGAAAAGGGAACCCTCTTGCACTCTTGGTGGGAATGTAAATTGATACAGCCACTATGGAGAACAATATGGAGGATCCTTAAAAATCTAAATGTAAAACTACCATATGACCCAGCAATCCCACTACTGGGCAAATACCCTGAGAAAACCATAATTCAACAAGAGGCATGTGAGACAAATCCATAGAGACAGAAGGGAGCCTGGCGGTTTCCTAGGGCTGGGAGTTGAGAGGAAGAGGGTGGGGTGGTGTTCAGGAGGCAGAGGGATTTTTGGGGGGTAATGAAAATGATCTAAAATTGATCATGGTGATGAATGTACAGCTCTGTGAATATACTAAAGCCACTGAATTATACACTTTAAATGAGAAAAAAAAAAGGAGACATATACCACAATGTTCATTGCAGTTCCATTTACAATAGCCAGGACATGGAAGCAACTTAAGTGTCCATTGACAGATGAATGGATTAAGAAGATGCGGCACATATATACAATGGAATATTACTCAGCCATAAAAAGAAATGATATTGAGTTATTTGTAGTGAGGTGGATGGACCTAGAGTCTGTCATACAGAGTGAAGTAAGTCAGAAAGAGAAAAACAAATACCGTATGCTAACACATATATATCGAATGTAAAAAAAGAAAAATGGTTCTGAAGAAACTAGGGGCAGGACAGGAATAAAGACGCATACGTAGAGAATGGACTTGAGGACACGGGAAGGGGAAGAGTAAGCTGGGACGAAGTGAGAGAGTGGCATGGACATATATACACTACCAAATGTAAAATAGATAACGAGAGGGAAGCAGCCACATAGCACAGAGAGATCAGTTCAGTGCTTTGTGACCACCTAGAGGGGTGGGATAAGGAGGGTGAGAGGGAGATGCAAGAGGGAGGAGATATGGGAATATATGTATACATATGGCTGATACACTTTGTTGTACAGCAGAAACTAACACAACATTGTAAAGCAATTATACTCCAATAAAGATGTTTTAAAACAGCAGTATTGTAACAAATTCAATAAAGACTTTAAAAAATAAAAAATAAATCATGGATAGAAATTCCCTTTGGCTCTACTTTTGAGGAATTTTGAGTCAAGGTGTAGACCTGACTCCAGTACAGAAGACAAATTCACTCTTTTTTGTTAACTTCTAGTATTTGGAGTCAACCATACAAAGTTGCTATTTTGGTAACTTAAACATTGAAACCTTCGAATTCTTATGGCTCATCTTAATTTTCCAAGAATGTCTAAAAACTAGTTTAAAAGCCACAGTGGTTGTTTGGGATAAAGAGGAGAACAGAGTAATATCTGATGAATCAGGTCAGTATACGAGGCTAATTTGAGTCATTCAGATTAGACTTCAGAGTGATATGCTCAGCTTAAATTATCTTGAGTAGGGCCTCAACATTGCACATTATTTTGCAAGTGTAGACATTGTTCTTGTTGGTTAATTTCCTGGAGGAAATCAAACAAAATTCCAGTTTCCATTTATTAATACTGTGCTCTGAAAATCACTTACAAAAATGATTGTGTTTATAGAAGAGAATGAAAAAAGTGTACTGCTGAATAGCTATTCCACACATCCTTGTGCTGCATTAAGAATCATCAATGGTACATTCCAAAAGGCTGAAATAAAATACCTGTGCCATATATGATATTCATGATTCATCTGTTTGTTTTAATAAAAAATATCTTCCTTTTTCAAAAGTATTTTAATATGAAAGGGACTAGACATTGGATTTCTCAAAATGAGTCATAACTTAATATCCTGAATGTAACCAAAAGAATGATCAAATATAGTAAAAATGTCTGCTTCGTTGTAACCTGTGATGTTTCTAATTCGAAACATGTGATTCTAATTTAACAAAAATTATAAAATAACTTCTTTATACATCTCAGCACTACATATTTTAAACCAAAGTCTCACAAATTTTACAATAATTTTAGTGTACTTTAGAAATTATTGAAAGACATATTTTTGATATATTACTATATAGTGCATTAAAGACATTGCAAACTGTAATTTTTTCTTTAACTTCCATGATTCATGTATTATCCATTTGTAGCTTAGATATTAAGACTGTAAGATATTAAAACTGCATTTTGGCTAGAATATTCTGTGTGAAGACTAATCATTAAGACAGATTTGCTTTTCTCTCATGTATCCTAAATTAATGAGCTTTTACTAAATTGCCAGATGATTTCTGTACTTTCTGATCTTTGAAAATTACTTACCTATCTATTACTCTAGAGATGAACAATACAAAATTCAAAATACTTAGCCACTAAAGCCAAGAGCTAACAAGCAAAAATCCTGCCTGACACTCAGGAATCCATGAGAGATTTTTCTGAAGGGAGAGAGGCTTCTGAGATACATCGATAGAAATCTGAGTAAGCCAGGGGGAGTGGAAAAAGCCATTACAAGTTTTATCAATATTAAAGACATTTTTAGAACTATCAAACATTGCTAATTTAGAAAGGAGAGAGAGTAAGTTAAGGAAGTATAAACAAATCTAACTTTTTGAAAAACAAACTTTCCAAAGAGGTAATATTTTCTAAAAATCATATTTTAATTTTTCAATAGGTATTACATATATTTGTTTTTTAGGACATTTTTATATGTCTCTTGCTTGTTGTGTCACTGGATTTTAAAATTGTAAGCATGATAGAATGAAGCACATGTATTACTTCCACTTGGAGGCAGTACAATCAAGTGTGAGACCCCCAAGATATCACTTTAGAAGCCACGGTTGAGATGGCAGAGCCACAGAATAGAAGAACCCTGTATCCTTGGGTCACAACACTGAGAGGAGGCACTCTGGAACACCACCTGGCCTGCTTTGTAATTTGCAAGAGGAAGAACTAAACCTTGTTGTGTTCAGTCACTAATATTTAAGGTTTTATTTGTCACTGCAGCAAAGCCTAGCCTATCTTGAGAGCACTGTGTCTTATAAGCCAGAGAACTCAAAGCCATCCTCAATTTCTCCCTCATATCTCCTCACCACCTCAAATCAGTCCACACATGTATTTAGCCTCTCTAATTACTGTTCTATGACTACTCTAGCAAGTTCTACTCTGTTCTGAGAGCCAAGAATACAAAACTAAATAAGATAGAAGCTTACATTTTTGTGCACGAGACATAAAAATTGACAAATTATTTGAACCCAGTGAGATTGGGTGCAATAACAGAAGTTGGTACCGCGGTGGCACAAAACGAGAGCTCTTTCTTACCACGAATCTGATGAGGTTCCCCAGAGCAGAAAATGTTTAAGTGGTTGTCCAAAATGATGACTAAAAAACTCCTCCTCCCCACTGTCCCTGCTTAGCCAAGCCTTATCTTAATCTTAGACTGTTAGAATAGCCTCCTAATTGGTCTCCCTGCCTTCAGCTTTCTCCTACCTTAAACATCAATCCTCCCAAATGCCAGCTAGATTATCTTTCTAAAGCTCAAAATTAAGCAGGCGGGCTTCCCTGGTGGCGCAGTGGTTGAGAGTCCGCCTGCCGATGCAGGGGACACGGGTTCGTGCCCCGGTCCGGGAAGATCGCACATGCCGTGGAGTGGCTGGGCCCGTGAGCCATAACCGCTGAGCCTGTGTGTCTGGAGCCTGTGCTCCGCAACGGGAGAGGCCACAACAGTGAGAGGCCCGCGTACCGCAAAAAAAAAAAAAAAAAAAATTAAGCAGGCCATTCACTTGCTTGGAAGCATTCCACTGCTGACCTTTCCGTCTCATTTCCTACCGCACCTCCCTTTGTGCTCACCACAGAAAACTGATCTTCCCTTGAACACCCCCAACTTTTCACGCCCCATTGCTGAGTGTCCTTTGCTCCCTCTGACTTGATGGCCAAACCTTTTTCCCTTTCTCTGCTTTGGCAAATTCCTATGATAAAGCACTTCTGGCACAAATCTGGTAGAATGAACCATGCCTTTTGCTTGTGCTCTGCAAATCTATCGCCTATAATAATAATAATAACTAATATTTATTGAGAACTTCCTTTTTGTCAGGCACTTAAGCATTTTCTACATAGATTGCTCCATTCAGTTCTCACAAAAGACCTATGAGGTTGCCTTATTATTGTGTCCCTTTTACAAATGAGGAAACTAAGGCTTGGGTTAGGTAGCCAGCACACGTTTATATACAGCCAGTAAGGGAAAGAACCAGCATAAGAACCTATCATAGTTGGACAGTTGGATTCCTGACTTGTACACTTCACCACTATGCTTTTTGATCCCCATTCAAGTTAAAAATCCCTTGGTCTGCATCCTGCCTTAACCTCTCACTTCTTTTCCTATTTTTCCACATATATTCAATAACCCAGCTATTATTAGGCCCACACATACTTAGCATGTTATTCCCTCATCTTGAAAGACTCTTTCTCATTGTATTTGTCCAGTTCACTCCTGCTTGTCTTCACATGTCAGCCTTGGCATCCTCTCTTCTTATGCTACCATGTTGAATGCTTATGCCATGCCTTAACCACTGGTTATTCTCTCTCTCTTGCTCTCATTCCCAAAGAGCTGCTTGAGAGTCAACATTACTCTTAGCCTCTAACCCCAGAACCTAGCTAAGTGTCTGGCATACAGTAAATGCTCAACAAATGTTTTTGAGAGAATGAATGAATGATGTAGGTTTTGTTCTTCACATGTTACCACTATTAAAATTTGGTCCCCCAAATCATTAACTTTTTATTTTTGAATGAAGGACATTTTGTCCCTTCTTAATAACTTCCTAATGAAAGATTCAATTTGTGAGTTATGTGATCCCATTCATATTATATTTCCTAATTCATTATTTATTTCTCTCATATATGTATGAGCAGATATATATTACAGAAAATTAAAGCTCTGAAGTGAAAGTGATATTTTCTCCTAAACTTTTCATTTCAAAACTTAAATTTTCAGACTTAAACTTAAAATGTGATGTTTCCAATCTTTCCTTTTTCTCTTGCAGTTTCCTAAAGGGTTCAAAAGTCACCTGAGCAAACAATAATAATAATGGTTAAAAAGTATTAAGCTCATAATATGTGACAATCTCTGTTTTCATGTTTTACATAAAGTAGCTCATGTATTCCTCACATCAACCCTCTGAGGTTGATATTAGTATTATCCCCATTTGATGGATGAGGAAACTGAGGGCCTTTGAGATGAAGTAACTTATTTAAGGTCACACAGCTAGTGAAAACAGAACATGAAGACAGCTTTCAAACTCAAAGTCATCTTATATCAGAGTATTTTAAAGGAGATGATATTTTACATATTGATACCTATATTTCCAAACAAATTAATAAGAATGAGAGGAATAAAAGTAGCCTACATTGGGGATATGACAGTATTATTGGGAGATGAGTTCTCACATGTTGCATTAGACCCTAATTGCGTATCCCTATGATACCTTGGCAAAGTGTAGTATTTTTCATGAACTACCTTATCCTCCAATCTGGGCGTGAAAAGCTAGATTTGTAAAGTGATTCCTTTTTTATTCCTGCATCAATATTCATTTTGCTTAAGCCTCTCACTAACTGACAGACTTGATAGTTTGTATAGAGAGGTTCAGGAGGACTAAGACCTCACAATCAATTTCATTATTTTGTTTATCACTTAAATCTACGGCAGTTCACTGATCACACATATACCAGTACTGCCTCTGATCTCATCTTCAACAACCTTATAATCCACCTGGAGAAATAAATAGCTAGGATGCGAGACAGAAGAACAGACATACCATAAAAGAGATACAGATAATAGCTAAGTGCAACTGGAAGAGGCAGGCAGTATTCCTACTCAAAGTACAATTTGAGTTGGAACTTGAAATAGGAGAAGAATTTCAACAAGTGTTGATAAAGTAAATGCCAATCTGGCCAAGGACAAAAGAGTGGAGGAGAGAAACATGAGGCCCAGTGAGGAAACAGAAAGCAGTTCAGATGGGCTGGTGAATGGAGTGTCTGCTGAGGAGGACTGGAAAGTCAGAGGAGATTTTCTTTGAAACCCATTACATAAGGTCTTGAATAATAAGCTAAGGTGTGGAATAGAATTCTTTAGGATTTGAGAAGTCAATGAAGGTTTCAGGAAGAATTTTCTGGCAAAAGTGTCTAATAGAAGGGAGAAGCCTAGCCCAGACCTTTTGAGGCTATTGCAATACTCAAATTGATACATAATAAAGACTTAAAAGGAAGAGGGTCAAAGGGACTAATTCAGAAGATCATATGGAAACAGAAGCTATAGGACTTATAACTCATGATATTGTGAGAGAACACTCAAGGTTTCACCTATTGATCTTGGGACTATTGATGGCTTTATTCAAAGTAGGAAACATAACAGCAGAATAAATCTCAAGGAGAAGGATGACGGTCACATGTGGACATGTTTCACTCTATGGGGTAGGGACTGTCCAGGGGAGATGCCAAATGGGCAGGACTGGAGTTTAGAAGAGTTGACACTTGGACATATGTATTTCTCAATCACTCGGAAAGGAGTGCCTTGAAACCATGAGATATGAACAGATGTCCGAAAGAGAAAAGATGTTTGATAGAATGTGGACATTAGAAAAAGGCAAAAAAAAAAAATGTATGAAGAATAAAGCTAAAGAGTAAGCAGGAAAGAGAAGACCACCCTGGGGAGAGCAGAGTTATGAAAATCAAAAAGATAGAAAGTACGGTCAGGAGTGTCAAATGTTGCAAAAATATCTCTGAGAATTACAATTAAGATGAGAATGAAGTGAGGTGCTGACTGATGGGACACAAGGAGAAGACATAATCTGGGACTGTGGTCACCTTAATTAAATTAAAGAAGTAATTGGTGAATTTCAAGAGATTTTTCTATTCAACAAAATCAAGTGAGATATTTCATAGCAGAGCCAGTTACCTAGATTCTATCACAGTGTTCTTTCCCATTACACATCCCTGAAAGAAGACAAACATACAAAAATGGGAGAAGATTACATAAAGACTAAGAAATTAACGTGAAGTATTTTTTAAAAAAGAAAAAAATTTGTTTCTTCAGCAAGTATTTATTGAGTAATTAGTGTAGATAAGACTATAGATGAAAGAAATTAATATAAAAATTTATTCCTATGTATTTTATTCACTTTGAAGCCATTGTTAATGGGATTTTCTTGATTTCCTTTTTGGATAGTTCATTTTTAATGCTTAGAAGTGCAACTGAGGAGATTGGTTCAAGATGGTGGAATAGAAGGACATGCTCTCACTCCCTCCTGTGAGAACACCAAAATCACAACTAATTGCTGAACAATCATCAATGGGAAGACACTGGAACTCACCAAAAAAGATACCCCACAACCAAACACAAAGGAGAAGCCACAATGAGATGGTAGGAGGGGCACAATAAAATCAAATTCCATAACTGCTGGGTGGGTGACTCACAAACTGGAGAACACTTATACCACAGAAGTCCACCCACTGGAGAGAAGGTTCTGAGCCCCACATCAGGCTTCCCAACTTGGGGGTCCAGCAAAGGGAGGAGGAGATTCCAAGAGAATCAGACTTTGAAGACTAGTGGGATTTGATTGCAGGACTTTGACAGGAATGGGGGAAACAGGACTCCACTCTTGGAGGGTACACACAAAGTAGTGGGCGCACTGAGACCCAGGGGAAAGAGCAGTGACCCCATACGAGACTGAACCAGATCTACTTGCTAGTGTTGGAGGGTATCCTGCAGAGGTGGGGGGTGGCTCTTTCTCACCGTGAGGACAAGGACACTGGAAGCAGAAGTTCAGGGAAGTACTCCTTGGCATAGGTTGTCCAAAGTCACCTATTGCACCACCAAAGAGCACGGTAGGCTCCAGTGTTGGGTGACCTCAGGCCAAACAACGAACAGGGAGGGAACCCAGCCCCACTCATCAGCAGTCAAGTGGATTAACGTTTTACTGAACTCTGCCCACCACAGCAACAGCCAGCTTTACCTACCACCATTCGCTCCCATCAGGAAACTTGCACAAGCCTTGTAGATAGCCTCATCCACCAGAGGGCAGAGAGCAGAAGCAAGAAGAACTACAATCCTGCAGCCTGTGGAACAAAATCCACATTCACAGAAACATAGACAAGATGAAAAGGCAAAGGACTATGTACCAGATGAAGGAACAAGATAAAACCCCAGAAAAACAACTAAATGAAGTGGAGATAGGAAACCTTCCAGAAAAAGAATTCAGAATAATGATAGTGAAGATGATTCAGGACCTCAGAAAAATAATGGAGGCAAAGATGGAGAAAGTACAAGAAATGTTTAACAAAGACCTAGAAGAATTAAAGAACAAACAAACAGAGATGAACAATACAATAACTGAAATGAAAACTACACTAGAAGGAACCAATAGCAGAATAACTGAGGCAGAAAAAGGGATAATTGACCTGGAAGGCAGAATGGTGGAATTCACTGCTTCAGAACAGAATAAAGAAAAAACAATGAAAAGAAATTAAGGCAGCCTAAGAGACCTCTAGGACGACATTGAAATGCAAAAACATTCGTATTATAGGGGTCCCAGAAGGAGAAGAGAGAGAGAAAGGACCAGAGAAAATCTTTGAAGAGATTGTAGTCAAAAACTTCCCTAACATGGGAAAGGAACTACCCACCCAAGTCCAGGAAGCACAGAGAGTCACATACAGGATAAATCGAAGGAGAAACATGCCGAGACATAGTAATCAAGTTGGAAAAAATTAAAGACAAAGAAAAATTATTGAAAGCAGCAAGAGAAAAATGACAAATAACATACAACGGAACTCCCATAAGATTAACAGCTGATTTCTCAGCAGAAACTCTACAAGCCAGAAGGGAGTGGCAAGACATATTTAAAGTGATGAAAGGGAAGAACCTAAAATCAAGATGACTCTACCTGGCAAGGATCTCATTCAGATTCGTTGCAGAAATCAAAAGCTTTACAGAAAAGCAAAAGCTAAGAGAATTCAGCACCACCAAATCAGCTCTACAACAACTGCTTAAGGAACTTCTTTAAGTGGGAAACACAAGAGAAGAAAAGGACCTACAAAAACAACCCCAAAACAATTAAGAAAATGGAAATAGGAACATACATATCGAAAATTACCTTAAACGTGAACAGATTAAATGCTCCAACCAAAAGACACAGGCTTGCTGAATGCATACAAAAACAAGATCCATATACATTCTGTCTACAGGAGACCCACTTCAGACCGAGGGACACATAAAGACTGAAAGGGAGGGGATGGAAAAATATATTCCATGCAAATGGAAATCAAAAGAAATCTGGAGTAGCTATACTCATATCAGATAAAATAGACTTTAAAATAAAGAATGTTAAAAGAGACAAGGAAGGACACTACATAATGATCAAGGGAACAATCCAAGAAGAAGATATAACAATTATAAATATATATGCACCCAACATAGGAGCATCTCAATACATAAGGCAACTGCTAACTGCTATAAAAGAGGAAATCGACAGTAACACAGTAATAGTGGGGGACTTTAACACCTCACTTACATCAATGGACAGATCATGCAAAATGAAAATAAAAAAGGAAACACAAGCTTTAAATGACACAATAGACCAGAGAGACTTAATTGATATTTATAGGACATTCCATCCAAAAACAGCAGATTACACTTTCGTCTCAAGTGTGCACGGAACATTCTCCAGGATAGATCACATCTTGGGTAACAAATCAAGCCTCAGTAAATTTAAGAAAATTGAAATCATATCAAGCATCTTTTCTGACCACAAAGCTATGAGATTAGAAATGAATCACAGGGGAGAAAATGTAAAAAACACAAACACATGAAGGCTAAACAATATATTGCTAAATAACCAAGAGGTCACTGAAAAAATCAAAGAGGAAATCAAAAAATACCTAGAGACAAATGGCAATGAAAATACGACAATCCAAAACCTATAGGATGCAGCAAAAGCAGTTCTAAGAGGGAAGATTATAGCCATACAAGCCTAACTCAACAAACAAAAAAAATCTCAAATAAATAACCCAACCTTACACCTAAAGGAATTAGAGAAAGAAGAACAAACAAAACCCAAAGTTAGCAGAAGGAAAGAAATTATAAAGAGCAGAGCAGAAATAAATGAAGTAGAAACAAAGAAAACAATAGCACAGTTCAATAAAACTAAAAGCTGGTTCTTTGAGAAGATAAAGAAAATTGGTGAACCATTAGCCAGACTCATCAAGAAAAAGAGGGAGAGGACTCAACTCAATAAAGTTAGAAATGAAAAAGGAGACGTTACAACAGACGCCGCAGAAATACAAAGCATCCTAAGAGACTACTACAAGCAACTCTATGCCAATAAAATGCATAACCTGGAAGAAATGGACAAATTCTTAAAAAGGTATAAACTTCCAAGACTGAAGCAGGAAGAAACAGAAAATATGAACAGAACAATCACAAGTAATGAAATTGAAACTGTGATTAAAATCTTCCAAAAAACAAAATCCATCACCAGACAGCTTCACAGGTGAATTTTATCAAACATTTAGAGAAGAGCTAACACCAATCCTTCACAAACTCTCCAAAAAACTGCAGAGGAAGGAACACTCCCAAACTCATTCTACAATGCCACCATCACCCTGATACCAAAACCAGACAAAGATACTACAAAAAAGAGAAAATTACAGACTAATATCACTGATGAATATAGGTGCAAAAATCCTCAACAAAATAGTAGCAAACAGAATTCAACAACATATTAAAAGGTTCATACACCATGATCAAGTGAGATTTATCACAAGGATTCAAGGATTCTTCAATATATGCAAATCAAACAATGTGATACACCATATTAACAAAGTGAAGAATATAAACCATATGAACATCTCAATAGATGCAGAAAAGCTTTTGACGAAATTCAACACCGATTTATGATATAAAAAACTCTCCAGAAAGTGGGCATACAGTGAACCTACCTCAATATAATAAAGACCATATACAACAAACCCACAGCAAACATTCTCAGTAGCGAAAAGCTGAAAGCATTTCCTCTAAGATCAGGAACAAGACAAGGATGTCCACTCTCACCACTATTATTCAACCTAGATTTGGAAGTCCTAGCCACGGCAATCAGAGAAGAAAAAGAAATAAAAGGAATACAAATTGGAAAAGAAGAAGTAAAACTGTCACTGTTTGCAGATGACATGATACTATACATAGAGAATCCTAAAAATGCCAGCAGAAAACTACTAGAGCTAATCAATGAATTTGGTAAATTTGCAAGATACAAAATTAATGCACAGAAATCCCTTGCATTCCTATACACTAATGATGAAACATCTGAAAGAGAAATTAGGGAAACACTCCCATTTACCATTGCAAAAAATAAAATAAAATACCTAGGAATAAAACTACCTAGGGAGACAAAAGACCTGTATGCAGAAAACTATAAGACACTGATGAAAGAAATTAAAGATGGTACAAACAGATGGAGAGATACAGCTTGTTCTTGAAGAATCAAGAATCAATATTGTGAAAATGACTATACTACCCAGAGCAGTCTACAGATTTAATGCAATCCCTATCAAATTACCAATGACATTTTTTACAGAACGAAAACAAAAAATCTTAAAATTTGTATGGAGACAAAAAAGACCCTGAATAGCAAAAGCAGTCTTGAGGGAAAAAAATGGAGCTGGAGGAATCAGACTCCCTGACATCAGACTATACTACAAAGCTACAGTCATCAAGACAATATGGTACTGGCACGAAAACAGAAATATAGATCAATGGAACAACATAGAATGCCCAGAGATAAACCCACACACCTATGGTCAACTAGTCTATGACAAATGAGGCAAGGATATACAATGGAGAAAAAACAGTCTCTTCAATAAGTGGTGTTGGGAAAACTGGACAGCTACATCTAAAAGAATGTAATTAGAACACTCCCTAACACCATATACAAAAATAAACTCAAAATGGATTAGAGGCCTAAATGTAAGACCAGACACTCTAAAACTCTTAGAGGAAAACATAGGAAGAACACTGTTTGACATAAATCACAGCAAGATCTTTTTTGATCCACCTCTTAGAGTGATGGAAATAAAAACAAAAATAAACAAATGGAACCTAATGAAACTTCAAAGCTTTGCACAGCAAGGGAAACCATAAACAAAATGAAAAGACAACCCTCAGAATGAGAGAAAATATTTGCAAATGAATCAAGAGACAAAGGATTAATCTCCAAAATATATAAACAGCTCATGCAGCTCAATATTAAAGAAACAAACAACCCAATCCAAAAATGGGCAGAAGACCTAAATAGACATTTCTCCAAAGAAGATATACAGACTGCCAACAAATACATGAAAGAATGCTCAACATCACTAATCATTAGAGAAATGCAAATCAAAACTACAATGAGATACCATCTCACACCAGTCAGAATGGCCATCATCAAAAAATCTAGAAACAATAAATGCTGGAGACGGTGTGGAGAAAAGGGAACCCTCTTGCACTGCTGATGGGAATGTAAATTGATACAGCCACTGTGGAGAACAGTATGGAGGTTCCTTAAAAAACTAAGAATAGAACTACCATATGACCCAGCAATCCCACTACTGGGCATATACCCTGAGAAAGCCATAATTCAGAAATAGTCATGTACCAAAATGTTCATTGCAGCTCTATTTACAATAGCCCAGAGATGGAAACAACCTAAGTGTCCATCATCAGATGAATGGATAAAGAAGATGTGGCACATATATACAATGGAATATTACTCAGCCATAAAAAGAAATGATATTGAGCTATTTGTAATGAGGTGGATAGGCTAGAGTCTGTCATACAGAGTGAAGTAAGTCAGAAAGAGAAAGACAAATACCGTATGCTAACACGTATATATGGAATTTAAGAAAAAAATGTCATGAAGAACCTAGGGTTAAAACAGGAATAAAGACACAGACCTACTAGAGAATGGACTTGAGGATATGGGGAGGGGGAAGGGTAAGCTGTAACAAAGCGAGAGAGAGGCATGGATATATATACACTACGAAACGTAAGGTACATAGCTAGTGGGAAGCAGCCACATAGCACAGGGAGATCAGCTCGGTGCTTTGTGACCGCCTGGAGGGGTGGGATAGGGAGGGTGGGACGGAGGGAGACGTAAGAGGGAAGAGATATGGGAACATATGTATATGTATAACTGATTCATTTTGTTGTACAGCAGAAACTAATACAACATTGTAAAGCAATTATACTGCAATAAAGATGTTAAAAAAAATTTTTTAAAAGAAACAAAAAACCCAACCCAAGCATGGGCAGAAGACCTTAATAAGCATTTCTCCAAAGAAGACATACTGATGGCCAAGAAGCACATGAAAAGTTGCTCAACATCACTAGTTATTAGAGAAATGCAAATCAAAACTACAATGAGGTCTCACCTCTCACCAGTTAGAATGGGCAACATCAGAAAATCTACAAACAACAAATGCTGGAGAGGGTGTGGAGAAAAGGGAACCCTCTTGCACTGTTGGTGGGAATGTAAATTCATACAGCCACTATGGAGAACAGCATGGAGGTTCCTTAAAATCTAAAATTAGAACTACCCTACAGCCCAGCAATCCCACTACTGGGCATATACCCTGAGAAAACCATAATTCAAAAAGACACATGCACCCCAATGTTCATTGCAGCACTATTTACAGTAGCCAGGTCATGGAAGCAACCTAAATGCCCATCGACAGATGAATGGATAAAGATGTTGTGGTACATATATACAATGAAATATTACTCAGCCATATAAAGGAATGAAATTGGGTCATTTGTAGAGATGTGGATGGATCTAGAGACTGTCATACAGAGTGAAGTAAGTCAGAAAGAGAAAAACAAATATCGTATATTGATGCATATATGTGGAACCTAGAAAAATGGTACAGATGAACTGGTTTGCAGGACCAAAATTGAGACACAGATGTAGAGAACAAATGTATGGACACCAAGAGGGGAAAGCGACAGGGGGTGGGGGTGGTGGTGTGATGAATTGGGAGATTGGGATTGACATGTATACACTGATATGTATAAAATGTATAAAATGTATTAAGAACCTGCTGTATAAAAAAATAAATAAAATAAAATTTTTTAAAAAAAGAAATGCAACTGAGTTTTGCATGTTGATCTTGTATCTTGCAGCTTTACCGAATTCTTTTATCAGTTCTAATCATGTTTTTGTGGAGTCTTTAGGGTTTCCTACATATAAGATCATGCCATCTGCAAAAAAGAGAGCCATCTGCTCAGGCTAAGATATCCAGTACTATGTTAAAATAGAAGTAGCAAGAGTGTGCATTCTTACATTGTTCTGGATTTTAGAGGAACACTTTCAATTTTCACTACTGAGTATGAAATTAGTTGAAGGGCTTTTCATATTGAGCTTTATTATATCAAGGTAAATTTCTTCTATACCTAATTTATTGAGAATTATTATCATGAAAGGTTGTTGAACTTTGTCAAATGCTTTCTCTGCATCAATTAAGATGATCATGTGATTTTTATCCTTTATTCTATTAATGTGGTGTATCACATTGATTTTTGTGTGTTGAACCATCCAAGTATCCCAGGAATAAATCCCACTTTGACACGGTGTATGATCCTTTAATATGCTGTTGAATTCTGTTTGTTAATATTTTGTTAAGTATTTGGCATCTATGTTCATCAGGGATATTGGCCTATAGCTTTCTTTTCTTATGGTGTCTTTGTCTGACTTTTGCCAACGATGTGAAAGATTTGTACACTGCAAACTATAAAACAGTAATGAAAAAAATTTGTAAAGACACAATTAAATGGAAAAACTTCTCATGTTCATGAATTGGAAGAATTAATAATTGTTCAAATGTTCATACTACCCAAAGGAATCTACAGATTCAGTGTAATCTTTATCAAAATCCAATGGCATGTTTTATGGAAATAGAAAAAAAAATTCTAAAATTCATATAGAACCACAAAAGATGCTGAATAGCCAAGGCAATTTTGAGCAAGAAGAACAAAGCTGGAGGCATCAAACTTCCTGATTTCAAAATACATTACAGGGAGAGGGGGAAGATGGCGGAGGAGTAAGACGTGGAGATCATCTTCCTCCCCACAGATACATCAGAAATACATCTACACGTGGAACAACTCCTACAGAACACCTACTGAACGCTGGCAGAAGGTCTCAGACCTCCCAAAAGGCAAGAAACTCCCCACGTACCTGGGTAGGGCAAAAGAAAACAGAATAAACAGAGACAAAAGAATAGGGACGGGACCTGCACCAGTGAGAGGGAGCTGTGAAGCAGGAAAGGTTTCCACACACTAGAAGCCCCTTTGCAGGCGGAGACTGTGGGTGGAGGAGTGGGGAAGCTTCGGAGTCACGGAGGAGAGCGCAGCAACAGGGGTGCGGAGGGAAAAGAGAGATTCCCGCACAGAGGATCGGTGCTGACCAGCACTCACCAGCCTGAGAGGCTTCTCTGCTCACCCACCGGGGCAGGCAGTGCTGGGAGCTGAGGCTCGGGCTTCGGTCAGAGCGCAGGGAGAGGACTGGGGTTGGTGGAGTGAACACAGCCTGCAGGGGGTTAGTCCGCCAGGGCTAGCCGGGAGGGAGTCCGGGGAAAAGTCTGCACCTGCCGAAGAGGCAAGAGACTTTTTCTTCCCTCTTTGTTTCCTGGTGCTCAAGGAGAGGGGATTAAGAGCACCGCTTAAAGGAGCTCCAGAGACGGGCGCGAGCAGCTGCTAACAGTGCGGATTCCAGAGACGGGCATGAGACGCTAAGGCTGCCGCTGCTGCCACCAAGAAGCCTGTGTGCGAGCACAGGTCACTCTCCACACCTTCACTCCTGGGAGCCTGTGCAGCCCGCCACGGCCAGAGTCCCAGGATCCAGGGACAACTCCCCCGGGAGAACGCATGGTGCGCCTCAGGCTGGTGAAATGTCACACAGGCCTCTGCAGCAGCAGGCTCAGCCCGTACCCCTCCCTCCCCCCGGCCTGAGTGAGCCAGAGCCCCCGAGTCAGCTGCTCCTTTAAACCTGTCCTGTCTGAGCAGAGAACACATGCTCTCCAGCGACCTACATGCAGAGGCGGGGCCAAATCCAAAGCTGAGCCCCGGGAGCTGTGAGAACAAAGAAGAGAAAGGGAAATCTCTCCCAGCAGCCTCAGGAGCAGCAGATTAAATCTCCACAATCAACTTGATGTACCCTGCATCTGTGGAATACCTGAATAGACAACGAATCATCCCAAATTGAGGAGGTGGACTTTGAGAGCAAGATTTATTATTTTTTCCCCTTTTCCTCTTTTTGTGAGTGTGTATGTTTTTGTGTGATATTTTGTCTGTATAGCTTTGCTTTCACCATTTGTCCTAGGGTTCTATCCGTCTGTTTTTTTTTGTTTTTTGTTTTTTTTTTTTACTTTGAAAAAAAATTTTTTTCTTAATAATTATTTTAATAACTTTATTTTATGTTCCTTTATTTTATTTTATCTTCTTTCTTTCTCTCTTTCTTTCTTTCTTTTTCTCTTTTTTCTACTTTTTCTCCCTTTTATTCTGAGCCATGTGGATGAAAGGCTCTTGGTGCTGCTCCCACAGCCAGGAGTCAGTGCTGTACCTCTGAGGTGGGAGAGCCAACTTCAGGACACTGGTCCATGAGAGACTTCCCAACTCAACATAATATCAAATGGCAAAAATCTCCCAGAGATCTCCATCTCAACACCAACACCCAGGTTCACTCAACGACCAGCAAGCTACAGTGCTGGACATCCTATGACAAACAACTAGCAAGACAGGAACATAACCCCACCCATTAGCAGAGAGGCTGCCTAAAATCATAATAAGTCCACAGACACCCCAAAACACACCACCAGATGTGGACCTGCCCACCAGAAAGACAAGATCCAGCCTCATCCAACAAAACACAGGCACTAGTCCCCTCCACCAGGAAGCCTACACAACCCACTGAACCGACTTTAGCCACTGGGGACACACACCAAAAACAATGGGAACTACGAACCTGCAGACTGCAAGAAGGAGACCCCAAACACAGTAAGATAAGCAAAATGAGAAGACAGAAAAACACACAGCAGATGAAGGAGCAAGATAAAAACCCACCAGACCTAACAAATGAAAAGGAACTAGGCAGTCTACCTGAAAAAGAATTCAGAATAATCATAGTAAACATGATCTAAAATCTTAGAAATAGAATAGAGAAAATGTAAGAAACATTTAACAAGGACCTAGAAGAACTAAATATGAAAAAAGCAATGATGAACAACACAATAAATGAAATTAAGAAAACTCTAGAAGGGATCAATAGCAGAATAACTGAGGCAGAAGAACGGATAAGTGACCTGGAAGATAAAATAGTGGAAATAACTACTGCAGAGCAGAATAAAGAAAAAAGAATGAAAAGAACTGAGGACAGTCTCAAAGACCTCTGGGACAACATTAAATGCACCAACATTCGAATTATAGGGGTTCCAGAAGAAGAAGAGAAAAAGAAAAGGACTGAGAAGATATTTGAAGAGATTATAGTTGAAAACTTCCCTAATATGGGGAAGGAAATAGTTAATCAAGTCCAGGAAGCACAGAGAGTCCCATACAGGATAAATACAAGGAGAAACACGCCAAGACACATATTAATCAAACTGTCAAAAATTAAATACAAAGAAAACATATTAAAAGCAGCAAGGGAAAAACAACAAATTACACACAAGGGAATCCCCATAAGGTTAACAGCTGATCTTTCAGCAGAAACTCTGCAAGCCAGAAGGGACTGGCAGGACATATTTAAAGTGATAAACGAGAAAAACCTGCAACCAAGATTACTCTACACACCAAGGATGTCATTCAGATTTGATGGGTAAATTAAAACCTTTACAAACAAGCAAAAGCTGAGAGAGTTCAGCACCACCAAACCAGCTTTACAACAAATGCTAAAGGAACTTCTCTAGGCAAGAAACACAAGAGAAGGAAAACACGTACAATAATAAACACAAAACAATTAAGAAAAGGGGAATAGGAACATACATATTGATAATTCCCTTAAATGTAAATGGATTAAATACTCCCACCAAAAGACATAGACTGGCTGAATGGATACAAAAACAAGACCCATATATATGCTATCTACAAGAGACCCACTTCAGACCTAGGGACACATACAGACTAAAAGTGAAAGGATGGAAAAAGATATTCCATCCATCCATCCATCAAAAGAAAGCTGGAGTAGTAATTCTCATATCAGACAAAATAGACTTTAAATTAAAAACTATTAGAAGAGTCAAAGAAGGACACTACACAATGATCAAGGGATTGATCCAAGAAGAAGATAAAACAATTGTAAATATTTATGCACCCAACATAGGAACGCCTCAATACATAAGGCAAATACTAACAGCCATAAAAGGGGAAATTGACAGTAACATATTCATAGTAGGGGACATTAACACCCCACTTTCACCAGTGGACAGATCTTCCAAAATGAAAATAAATAAGGAAACACAAGCTTTAAATGATACATTAAACAAGATGGGCTTAATTGATATTTATAGGACATTCCACCAAAAAACAACAGAATACACATTTTTCTCAAGTGCTCATGGAACATTCTCCAGGATAGATCATATCTTGGGTCACAAGTCAAGTCTTGGTAAATTTAAGAAAATTGAAATCGTATCAAGTATCTTTTCTGACCACAACGCTATGAGACTAGATATCAATTACAGGAAAAGATCTGTAAAAAGTACAAACACATGAAGGCTAAACAATACACTACTTAATAACGAAGTGATCACTGAAGAAATCAAAGAGGAAATAAAAAAATACCTAGAAATAAATGACAATGGAGACACGATGACCCAAAACCTATGGGATGCAGCAAAAGCAGTTCTAAGAGGGAAGTTTATAGCAATACAGTCCTACCTTAAGAAACAGGAAACATCTCAAATAACCAACCTAACCTTGCACCTAAAGCAATTAGTGAAAGAAGAACAAAAAATACCCAAAGTTAGCAGAAGGAAAGAAATCATAAAGATCAAATCAGAAATAAATGAAAAAGAAATGAAGGAAATGATAGCAAAGATCAATAAAACTAAAAGTTGGTTCTTTGAGAAGATAAACAAAATTGATAAAACATTAGCCAGACTCATTAAGAAATAAAGGGAGAAGACTCAAATCAATAGAATTAGAAATGAAAACGGAGAAGTAACAGCTGACACTGCAGAAATACAAAAGATCATAAGAGATTACTACAAGCAACTCTATGCCAATAAAATGGACAACCTGGAAGAAATGGACAAATTCTTAGAAATGCACAACCTGCCAAGACTGAATCAGGAAGAAATAGAAAATAAGAACAGACCAATCACAAGCACTGAAATTGTAACTGTGATTAAAAATCTTCCAACAAACAAAAACCCAGGACCAGATGGTTTCACAGGCAAATTCTATCAAACATTTACAGAAGAGCTAACACCTATCCTTCTCAAAGTCTTCCAAAATATAGCAGAGGGAGGAACACACCCAAACTCATTCTACAAGGCCACCATCACCCTGATACCAAAACCAGACAAGGATATCACAAAGAAAGAAAACTACAGGCCAATATCACTGATGAACATAGATGCAAAAATCCTCAGCAAAATACTAGCAAACAGAATCCAACAGCACATTAAAAGGATCATACACGATGATCAAGTGGGGTTTATTCCAGGAATGCAAGGATTCTTCAATATACACAAATCAATCAACGTGATACACCATATTAACAAATTGAAGGAGAAAAACCATATGATCATCTCAACAGATGCAGAGAAAGCTTTTGACAAAATTCAGCACCCATTTATGATAAAATTCCTGCAGAAAGTAGGCATAGAGGGAACTTTCCTCAACATAATAAAGGCCGTATATGACAAACACACAGCCAACATCATCCTCAATGGTGAAAACCTGAAAGCATTTCCACTAAGATCAGGAATAAGACAAGGTTGCCCACTCTCACCACTCTTATTCAACATAGTTTTGGAAGTTTAAGCCACAGCAATCAGAGAAGAAAAGGAAATAAAAGGTATACATAGAGAATCCTAAAGATGCTACCAGAAAACTACTAGAGCTAATCAATGAATTTGGTAAAGTAGCAGGATACAAAATTAATTCACAGACGTCTCTGGCATTCCTATACACTAATGATGAAAAATCTGAAAGTGAAATCAAGAAAACACTCCCATTTTCCATTGCAACAAAAAGAATAAAATATCTAGGAATAAACCTACCTAAGGAGACAAAAGACCTATATGCAGAAAATTATAAGCGACTGATGAAAGAAATTAAAGATGATACAAATAGATGGAGAGATATACCATGTTCTTGGATTGGAAGAATCAACATTGTGAAAATGACTCTACTACCCAAAGCAAACTACAGATGTAATGCAATCCCTATCAAACTACCACTGGCATTTTTCACAGAACTAGGGGAAAAAAATTCACAATTTCTTTGGAAACACATAAGACCCCGAATAGCCAAAGCAATCTTGAGAACAAAAAACGGAGCTGGAGGAATCAGAGTCCCTGACTTCAGACTATACTACAAAGCTACAGTAATCAAGGCAGTATGGTACTGGCACAAAAACTGAAATATAGATCAATGGAACAGGATAGAAAGCCCAGCGATAAACCCAAGCACATATGGTCACCTTATCTTTGATAAAGGAGAGAGGAATGTACAGTGCTGAAAGGACAGCCCCTTCAATAAATGGTGCTGGGAAAACTGGACAGGTACATGTAAAAGTATGAGATTATATCACTCCCTAACACCATACACAAAAATAAGTTCAAAATGGATTAAAGACCTAAATGTAAGGCCAGAAACTATCAAACTCTTAGAGGAAAACATAGGCAGAACACTCTATGACATAAATCACAGCAAGATCCTTTTTGACCCACCTCCTAGAGAAATGGAAATTAAAACAAAAATAAACAAATGGGACCTAATGAAACTTCAAAGCTTTTGCACAGCAAAGGAAACCATAAACAAGACCAAAAGACAACCCTCAGAATGGGAGAAAATATTTGCTAATGAAGCAACTGACAAAGGATTAATCTCCAAAATTTACAAGCAGCTCATGCAGCTCAATAACAAAAAACAAACAACCCAATCCAAAAATGGGCAGAAGACCTAAATAGACATTTCTCCATGGAAGATATACAGATTGCCAACAAACACATGAAAGAATGCTCAACATCATTAATCATTAGAGAAATGCAAATCAAAACTACAATGAGATATCATCTCACACCAGTCAGAATGGCCATCATCAAAAAACCTAGAAACAATAAATGCTGGAGAGGGTGTGGAGAAAAGGGAACCCTCTTGCACTCTTGATGGGAATGTGAATTGGTACAGCCACTATGGAGAACAGTATGGAGGTTCCTTAAAAAAACTAAGAATAGAACTACCATATGACCCAGCAATCCCACTACTGGGCATATACCCTAAGAAAACCATAATTCAGAAATAGTCATGTACCGCAATGTTCATTGCAGCTCTATTTACAATAGCCAGGAGATGGAAATAACCTAAGTGTCCATCATCAGATGAATGGATAAAGAAGATGTGGCACATATATACAATGGAATATTACTCAGCTGTAAAAAGAAATGAAACTGAGTTATTTGTAGTGAGGTGGATCGACCTAGAGTCTGTCATACAGAGTGAAGTAAGTCAGAAAGAGAAAGACAAATACCATATGCTAACACGTATATATGGAATCTAAATATCTTTTTGTCTACTAAAATCTTTTTGTCTACTAAAAAGCTTCTTCACAGCAAAGGAAACAACCAACAGAATAAAAAGACAACTTACAGAATGGGAGAAAATATTTGCAAACCAAATATCTGAAAAAGAGTTAGTATCCAAAATATATAAGGAACTTCCACAACTTAATAGCAAAAAAAATAATAAACTGCTTAAAAAACAAATAAAGAGTCTGAAGAGATATTTCTCCAAAGAAGACATACAAATGGCCAATAGGTACATGAAAAGGTGCTCAACATTAATAACCATCAGAGAAATCCAAATTGAAACCACAATAAATATCACTTCATAGGTGTCCGAGGGCCTATTATCAAAAAGACAAGAAATAACAGTGTTGGCAAGGATGTGGAGAAAAGGGAACCCTTATACACTGTTAGTGGAAATGTAAATTGAGTCAGCTACTATGGAAAACAGTATGGACATTCTTTAAAACATTGAAAAAAGAAGCATCATTTATGATCTACTGATCTCACTTCTGGGTATATAGCCAAAGAAATTGAAATCGGGATCTATTACTCAGCCATAAAAAGGAACGAATCTGAGTTATTTGTAGTGAGGTGGATGGACCTAGAGACTGTCATACAGGGTGAAGTAAGACAGAAAAAGAAAAGCAAATACCGTATGCTAACACATATATATGGAATCTAAAAAAAAAAAAAAATGGTCATGAAGAGCCTAGGGGCAAGATGGGAATAAAGATGCAGACCCACTAGAGAATGGACTTGAGGATATGGGGAGGGGGAAGGGTAAGCTGTGACAAAGTGAGAGAGTGGCATGGACATATATATACTACCAAACGTAAAATAGATAGCTAGTGGGAAGCAGCCGCACAGCACAGGGAGATCAGCTCGGTGCTTTGTGACCACCTAGAGGGGTGGGATAGGGAGGGTGGGAGGGAGGGAGATACAAGAGGGAAGAGATATGGGGACATATGTATATGTATAACTGATTCACTTTGTTATAAAGCAGAAACTAACACACCCTTGTAAAGCAATTATACTCCAATAAAGATGTTAAAAAAAAAAAAGATATATAACAAGAGCATTGCCATGCTCATTGTGGCATTATTCACAATAGCCAAGACACATGGAAGCAACCTAAATGTTCATTGTGAATGAATGGATAGAGAAACTATGTTATTTACATATAATGGAATATTAACATGTACATATAATGGAACAATATTATAATGACAGAAGGAAATCTTGTCATTTGCAGAAACACAGATGAATCTGTAGGATATTATCCTAAGTGAATAAGCCAGACACAGGACAAATACTACAAGAGTTCACTTATATGAGGCATCTGAACTAGTCACACTCATAAAAGCAGAGAGTAGAATGGTGGTTACCAAGGGCTGGGGGAGTGGGGGGGAGTGGGGAGGTATCGGTCAAAAGGTACAAGTTTTGGAAGGTGAGCAATTTCCAGAGATCTATGTACACCATAGTGCCTGGAGTTAACAATACTGTACTGGATACTTAAAACATTTGCTTAGAAGGTAGATATTAGGTTAACTGTTTTTAACCACAAAAGTAAATATGGTAGAAAGAAACCATTGGAGGTGATAGATATGTTTATGGCATTGATTGTGGTGATGGTTTCATGCGTGTATACATACCTCTAAACACATCAAGCTATATTCATTAAATATGTACAGGTTTTTGTATGTCAATCATACCTCAATGAAGTGGGTTTTTTTTTAATTAGAATAAAAAGTGGTCTCTGCCATTGGGGAACTTATTATGTTATTAAGGAAAGAATGTGTTAAACCAAGCTCATAGATACAGAGAATAGATTGGCAGTTGGTAGAGGTGGGATGGGGATGAGTAAATGGGGAGGGTGAGTAAATGGGTGAAAGGAGTCAAAACTTACAAACTTCCAGTTATAGAATACATAGTCATGGGGATGTAGTGTCACAATGTGGTGACGATAGGTAGTAAACTGTGTTGCATACTTGAAAGCTGCTAAGAGAGTAGGAATCTTAGAAATTCTCATCACAAGAAAAAAAAGTTCTGTAACTATGTGTGGTGACGAATGTTAACTAGGCTTATTGTGGTGATTTTTTTGCAATATATTCAATATCAAATCATTATGTTTTACACCTGAAACTAATATAGTGTATGTCAATCATACTTCAGTAAAAACGTATTTATAATTAGAAATGTGAGAGACCTTTAAATAAGATTCAGAAACTTTGAATTGATAGAGAAACTGAATCAAAAAGAAAAGATATTTTTTAAATATTATCATCAAGCAGAATTAAAGAACATATTTGAGATAAAGATTAGAGTAGGCCCCTTAAAAGAGAAAATGGTTACTTAAGCCAGATAAGACACACAAAGGGATTTTAAAGAATGTATATGCTACATTAGCTTGAGTTAACATGTTCTCATATTTTCATCATTAACAGCAAAAATAATATCATGAGCACCTACTCTTGTGAGAACACTTGATATCTGTGACATAGGAACTAATTAATTAACTGAACATTGAGTTGCATAGAGTCATTGAGTTGCATTGAGTTGCATAGAGTCATTAACTAATTAATTAACTGAACATTGAGTTGCATAGAACATTGAGTTGCATAGAGTCAAATATGATTTGGGAATGTTAGGATCTCTTTATTTAAAGTATAATCCTCTGCCAATGATTTAAATACCCTAAAAGGTAGCAATGATGGTTCATATCACACAACTGACCAGCTTTTAGAATGTATCAATTAGTCTCACAGATCCACTGAAGGTAAAATGTAAAAACCGCTAAACTGCTAGGAATCCCTAATGAAAAAAATTTTGGTGATATTAAATTGAGTCAGCAAAGTGCTTCAAGTTCTCCAGACTTATTTTGGGAATGGGTGAGCAAATGAATTAAGTGGTGGGTAAATACATCTGGGATATAAAGTAGCAAAGCAGATAAGAATCCATTTTTTATAATTAAAGCTTAGCTAAACTATCATTTGGCCACAATGAAAATTTTGTGTAGAACTATCAATAACAACAAGAGATTTGTAGAGAAAAATTGCCTTGCAGCATTTCTGGAAAAATTAATGCATATCCAATATTGATCTTGATTGGGGCACGTTAAACTTTTCCTCCTTGAGTAAAACATTCTTGAGGAAGTCAATAATATGCCATAATCTCATATGACGCTAATAAAATAACACAAATGACAATTCATTTTTGTTTACTTGTCTGTGAGTTAATGGATGGATAAATTTTATTAAAAGAGGAAGCAAGAATTTGGTGCATAGTAGGCATATTTATAAAACAATTGTGATTGATTTTTTATGGTCACTTTTCTAAGAGAGAAAGTGAAACAATCAATCTCTTGGAATTCTTTCCTGAAAAGTGTTTTTATAGCTGTTGATATGTTATGAATTTCAGAAGACCAAAGCCATGTATATCAGGAAGTTTTTTTGTTCACTAAGATGTAATGGAGTAAAAGAAAAGTCCAAGGAAGCTAAAAATATGGGAAACAGCAGAATTAGAATGACTTTATATGTAACACTACTAATTTTATTACTCAAAATTCTTGAAATCAGTAACACTGAAGTTGTCTTCTTGTACTCAAGGGACACTAGTAAGGGAAAAGAAGAGCTGAGCAGTGAGATAGCCAGCTAAAGTCTTAGATTCAAGGACAAATACAGAGCAAGTAAGAACTATTTTCCATTCAATCCAATTTTGCTGTGTATCCATTATGAGAAGGCAATGAACTAAAGACTTGTGTTTGCACAGTACCTCAATGAAATTTGCAGGGGAAAATACAAACAGTGTATCTTAATAAAATAAACCTAAGCCTGATTCTCCCTGGTTATTTCCTAGCCATCATTAAAACTCTTAGAAGGGCACTTTAACTCTTTCAAGGCACTTGTAATCCATTTAGACAAAGGCAGAAAGTTTACAGTAAGAGTTAAGGTACTACTTAAATCCAAAACTTTACAGCCCAGGAGTGCCATGGGCAATGAGAATTCCTCTGAGGCATGCTTTCTTTGGAGAATATATTGTTTGACCACAGTGTGAGTTTGGTCATGATGTATACAGAACTGAAATATTAAACAAAATGGTAACTTAGGTAAACTGTCAGTTATTGAGAAACATTGTTAAAACTAGCTCGACTATGTAACAATAGGGCTTAAAAATAAAAGGAAGGTCCTGCCCCTTCTTGCTTTACTGGTCTCACAGACAAAAGAGAAAATTCATATTAGTAAATTAGTTGTCCAAATTAGAAAATCTTTTCATCATCATATAAAAAGTGTTACTCAAAATGGATCATAGACCTAAATATGAAAACTAAAACTATAAAACTTCCAAAAGAAAATTTAGGAAAAGAAATCTTTATGACTTTGGGTTAGGCAAAGATTTCTTAGATATGGCACCCAAAGCATGATTTATAGAAGAAAAAATTGATAAATTGGACTTTATCAGAATTAAAATCTTCTGCTCTTTGAAAGACACTGTTAAGTGAAGGAAAAGATAAATCATAGATCTGGAGAAAATATTTGCAAAGTATATATTTGATAAAGACTTGCATATCTAGAATATATAAAGAACTCTTAAAACAATAATAAGAAAATAATTCAATTTTTTAAATGGCATAAGATTTGAACAGACATTTCACCAGAGAAGATATATTGAATGCAAATAAGCTCCTGAAAAGATGATAAACATTATTGGTCATTACAGAAATGCAAACTAAAGCTACAGTGAGATACTACTACATACCTGTTAGAATGAGTAAAATTTAAAAGCTAACCATACTAAGCATTGACAAGAATATGGGGTAACTGGAATCTCATATACTGTTGATGGGAATGTAAGTTGGTACAGTCACTTTGGAAAACAGTTTGGCAGTTTCTTAAAATGTTAGACACTTGCTATATGATCCAGCCTTTCTACTCCTAGATATTTACCCAAGAGAAGTGAAAAGCATATGTCTATACAAAAACTTATACCTGAGTGCTCATAGCAACTTTATTTGTAATAGTCAAAAATCAAAACTACCCAAAAAGCCCCTCAACAAATGGTTGTATGAAATGGAATACTAATCAGCAAACAAAGGATATACTACTAATACAGTGAACAACATAGATGATTCTCAAAATCATTTTGCAGAGTAAAAGAAGCCAGACAAAAACTGTAGTGTGTACAATTCCATTATATCAAACTCTAGAAAATGCAAACTAATATGTAGTGACAGAAGGCAGATCAGTGGGTGCCTGGGACAGGGGTGGGGGGCAGTGCGGGAGTCTGAGAGGGAAGGTGTAAGGAGAAATTACCAAGGAGGATGAGGAAATGTTTGGGCATGACTGGTACATTCAGCATTTTGAGTGTGGTGATGGTTTCATGGGTAAAAAATTTTCACACAGTACCCTTTAAATATTTGTAGTTTTTGTATACCTTAATAAAGTCATTTTTTAAAATGAAGGTGTAATCCTTTTTGGTTTTACTGGAATGTTCTAGGCAAAGGAAAATATAAATGAGTAAAAAAAAAACATCTTTTCCATATAAACTGTGAATTTAGTCTGTTAATGGGTCCTGAGTTCTCAACTTTCCAACTTTTGTTGTGGATGGGGCATTTCCATTACTGATCCACATCTCCAAGTGAATTATGTCGTTCTCGTTTGTGCATCTAGGAACTGTAGCAGGCTAATCTTTGCGATGTATGAACTACATACCAAGCACACTCCAAATGCTCGACATGTACTATTCCACTTAATTCTCACAATAATACTTTAAGATAGATTATTCCCATTTTTCAACAGAGGAAACTAAGGTTCAGAGGGGTTAAATTGTTCAAGGTCACACAGCCAGTTAGTACTAGAGTCAGGATTTGAACTTAAACAGCCAGAGACTGGAGTACATGTGCCTCAACATATGCTATATTGCTTCACTGTAGAATAACAATGTATGGTCCTGTGATAATTTATCTGCCACCGGGAAAAAGTGAAGAGGATGTATATTAGCTTCTTAGGGCTGCCATTCACAGAGTATCAAAAATTAGGTAGCTTAATAGCCAAGACATGGAAACAACCTAAATGTCCATTGACAGATGAATGGATAAAGAAGATGTATATATATATATATATATATATATATATATATATATATATATATATATATATATATATATACACACACACACACACACACACACACACAATGGAATATTACTCAGCCATTAAAAAGAATGAAATAATGCCATTTGCAGCAACATGGATGGACCTAGAGATTATCATACTAAGCAAAGTAAATCAGAAAGAGAAAGACACCATATGATCTAACTTATATGTGGAATCTAAAATATGACACAAGGGCTTCCCTGGTGGCGCAGTAGTTGAGAGTCCACTTGCCGATGCAGGGGACATGGGTTTGTGCCCCAATCCAGGAAGATCCCACATGCCCCGGAGCGGATGGGCCCATGAGCCATGGCCGCTGAGCCTGCACATCTGGAGCCTGTGCTCTGCAATGGGAGAGGCCGCAACAGTGAGAGGCCTGCGTACCACAAAAAAAAAAAAAAAAAAAAAGACACAAATGAACATATCTACAAAACAGAAACAGACTCACAAACGTAGAGAACAGACTTGTGGTTGCCAAGGGGGAATGGATACGGGGGTGGGAAGGATTTGGGAGTTTGGGTATAGCAGATGCAAACTGTTATATATAGGATGGATAAACAAGGTCCTACTGTACAGCACAGGGAACTATATTCAATATCCTGTGATAAACCATGATAGAAAAGGATATGAAAAAGAATATATATATGTGTAACACTGAGTCACTTGGCTACCCAGCAGAAATTAACACAACATTGCAAATTCACTCTACTTCAATAAATTTTTTTTAATTACGTAGCCTAAAACAACAGAAATTTATTGTCTCACATTTCTGGATGCTATAAATCCAAAATTAAGGTATTGGTGGGGCCACATTCTCTCTGATGGCTCTAAGGAAGTCCTTCATTGCCTCCTCTGTCTTCTGGTGTTTACCAGCAATACTTGGTGTTCCTCAGCTTGGAGATGCATTACTCCAGTCATGAGGATGTCGTCTTGTGTCTCTTCACATCATCTTTCCTCTATGCAATGTATCTTTCTGTGTACAAATTCCCTCTTTATATAAGGATACCAGTCATACTGGATAAAGCCCACCCTAATGACCTCATTTTAACTTGATTACCTCTGTAAAGACCCTATTTCCAAATAAGATCACTTTCTGAGGTACTGGGAGGTTAGGACTTCAACATTCTTACTTGGGGGAAAATAATTCAACCAATAACAGGAGGTGACAGATTGTAGAGCTAAAATATGTGGGAAAACTGTAAGATTTGTCTTAGAACAATGAGCAAATTCCTTATCTTAAACACTGGTAGAATCTCTTAAAGATCCACAAAACTGTAAGTATGGCCTTGCAATCAGTCAGCTCTATGGGAATTCTTAGGAAAAGAGTACACCATGTGCAGGTTTCCTTGCTTAAATCAAAGCCCTAGTTCTCTTTACAATTTTCTGACTTTCACAAGTTATAAATTACTATTTGAATATATATTCTTTTTATTTATTTATTTATTCTATAAATACTAGTTGAGCTCTGTATTACATGTCAGGGATAGTGTCGGCTACTGGGAATCACAGTCTGGAAGAAAGGCAATGTCTTTCAAGTACAATAAGGTGAAAAGGGCTTAATAGAGGTTTACATGGAATGCTACTAGGTCCAGAAGAAAACAAGTTACTCAGGAAAGGGGATAATGATCAAGGAAAGCCTGAGATCATTCTTAAAATACAAATAATGTCTTGCCAGACAACAAAAATTAGAAAGAGCATTTCAGAATGTGCAAAACTGAACTCAGAACATCCAAAACAGAACCCCGGTTCTTTTTCAAAATCTGCTCCACCAGGAGCTGTCCCTGTGTCAATCAATAGCAACTCCATCTTTCCAGTTGCTCAGAACAGAAAATTGAGAGTCATTCTTTTCTTTCTTTTTTTTTTTTTTTTTTTTGCGGTAAGCGGGCCTCTCACTGTCGTGGCCTCTCCCATTGCAGAGCACAGGCTCCGAACACGCAGGCTCAGCGGCCATGGCTCACGGGCCCAGCCGCTCTGAGGCATGTGGGATCTTCCCGAACCGGGGCACGAGCCCGCATCCTCTGCATCGGCAGGCGGACTCTCAACCACTGCGCCACCAGGGAAGCCCCTAGAGTCATTCTTGACTCCTCTTGTTCTCTCATATCTCTATCCAGCCCACCAGGAAAGGCTGTTGTCTCTACTTTCCAAATATATCCACAATCTATGGACGTTTCACTACCTCTGCCACCATTGTCTCTCACCTGCAATAGATTCCTACTTCTCCCTAGTCTTGCTGTTTCTAATTTTGCCACCCTCTATGGTCTATTCTCAACACAGCATCCAGCATTATCATTTTAAAATGTAAGTAAGATGACAGTAGTCCTCTGCAATGGCCTCCCACTCCATTTACAGTAAAAGCTAAAATCTTACCATGGTATAAAAGGCCTTCACAACTCAGCCCCTCAATCTCTCTCACTCCCTTTCTCAGCACCGTTCTCTCTCTGACTTCTCACCCCTACTCACTCTTCTCCAACCTCACTAGTCTCCTTGCTGCTCCTAGAACAGGACAGGCAGATTTTCATATTAGAGTTTTTGCACTGGCTGTTCCCTCTGCTGGAACTCTTTTCTTCCAGATCTCCATATGGCTAATTCGCCTGCCTTCTGCAAGTATTACTCAAAGGTGACCTACTTCAAACCCTCTGTATGAAACTGCACCTCACCTTTCCTCCCAAACTACTACCTCGCATTCTCAATTCCCCTTATCTTGCTCTAACCTTTCCCCATAATACTTATCGGCTTCTAACATACAATACTTATCTATGATGCTCATTCCTAGTTAGTCTTTCTGCACAAGGATGCAAGCTCCACGTTCTCTTAATTGGTGTATCCCTAGATATGGAGCCTATTACATAATAATTGTTCCAAAAACAAATTTTTTTTTTTGTCCAGTGAATGAAAGGCTCATCAAAATGAGAAGAAAAAAGAAGTCATTCCAATGACTGCAAATAATCAGTGTCAATGGAGCATTAAGAGCACACGGGATAAATGCAGAAGGTAAAATTCGAGTTGTAAAATGTCCTTCCACGCCCTGGAAAGAGTGCCGGCAAGTGGAGAACCACTGACAAGATTTACACGTGGAATTCACATTATTATATTACCATATTAGATCACTCTTGCAATCACTCTTGCACTCTTCTGAATCCGCCATCTCCAATTTTCAACGATCACCAAAATAAAATTTTACAATAGTTTTTTTTTTTAATGTTGTAATAAGCCTGACGCTTCCTGAGTGCAATAGAAGCATAATTGCTAGAACACGGACTCTGGAACAGACTGCCTGAGTTTAAATCCCATTTCAACCAAAAGCTCTAGGATTTAGCAAATTAATCAGCCTCTCTTTGCCCTATCTGTAAAATAAATAAATAAATAATTTAAAAAGGGTTGTGGGGTTTAAAGAGTTTGAATAAATAAGACACAAGATGAAAAGACAACCCTCAGAATGGGAGAAAATCTTTGCAAAGGAAGAAACTGACAAAGGATTAATCTTCAAAATATACAAGCAGCTCATGCAGCTCAATATCAGAAAAACAAACACCCCAATCCAAAAATGGACAGAAGACCTAAACAGACATTTCTCCAACGAAGATACACAGACTACCAACAAACACATGAAAGAATGCTCAACATCACTAATCATTAGAGAAATGCAAATCAAAACTACAATGAGGTATCATCTCACACAAGTCAGAATGGCCATCATTAAAAAATCTACAAACCGTAAATGCTGTTTGAGACGGTGTGGAGACGGTGTGGAGAAAAGGGAACCCTCTTGCACTGTTGGTGGGGATGAATATTGATAGAGCCACTATGGAGAACAGTATGGAGGTTCCTTAAGAAACTACAAATAGAACTACCATATGACCCAACAATCCCACTACTGGGCCTATACCCAGAGAAAACCATAATTCAAAAAGAATCATGTACCACAATGTTCATTGCAGTTCCATTTACAATAGCCAGGACATGGAAGCAACTTAAGTGTCCATAGACAGATGAATGGATTAAGAAGATGTGGCACATATATACAGTGGAATATTACTCAGCCATAAAAAAGAAACAAAATTGAGTTATTTGTAGTGAGGTGGATGGACCTAGAGTCTGTCATACAGAGTGAAGTAAGTCAGAAAAAGAAAAACGAACACTGTATGCTAACACATATTTATGGAATCTAAAAAAAAAAAAATGGTCATGAATAACATAGGGGCAGGACAGGAATAAAGACACAGACCTACTAGAGAATGGACTTGAGGACACGGAGAGGGGGAAGGGTAAGCTGGGACAAAGTGAGAGACTGGCATGGACATATATACACTACCAAATGTAAAATAGATAGCTAGTGAGAAGTAGCCGCACAGCACAGGGAGATCAGCTTGGTGCTTTGTGACCACCGAGAGGGGTGGGATAGGGAGGGTGGGAGGGAAGGAGATGCAAGAGGGAAGAGATATGAGGATATATGTATAAAAATAGCTGATACACTTTGTTATAAAGCAGCAACTAACACACCATTGTAAAGCAATTATATTCCAATAAAGGTGTTAAAAAAATAAAAGAGACTTAGAACAGTGCCTGGACATGGTAAGCACTATGTATGTGTTTTAATACTTTCAATACTAAAAGAAAAAACACACTTCATAGATGCTTTATTAAATTGCAAACTATTTTTTCATCTTTCCTCCAATAGTTTTGCATTTTCTAAATTGAGCAAGACTTTCATACATAAATATTGGCGGTATTTTCATATATTCTAAATTAGTAAAACTTAAAGATGTGATCATTGAAACTAACACTTCAAAGAATGTGTTCTGTTGTGTTTTGACTTTAAATGACTCCTATCTCTGACTTCCACAAATTCCAATCTAGATGAGCAATATTCATTAAAATACCCACTGTTTGTTTTATTATTTATAGTTTAGATGTCTTTCCATTTAAACAAAGAGACAGATTGTCTTCTAGCTGAGACACCTGGAAGGTGCTTGAAGTACAAAGGCCATGATTCAAAAGTCTGCAGTGCAGTCAACAAGCAATTACTTTTGCATGTAATAGGAGACTGTCAGCTTCAAACACAGGACATTCTTTGGGAAGATTAGTCCAAATTACATTTTATTACATTGGCCTACTTGAATAGCCTAAACTTCATATACTTCTTATTCTAATGGAATTCCAACTGGGGCATTAATATATTGTTTATGACATGTTTGGAGTTCTTGTGTTATCAGCATGCATTCATGAGAGAAGCTTCAAACAGTATCAGATAACAGAGCTGGATGTTGGCTGTTGTACAGCATAGGGGATTTTATCATCTTGTTGAACCAGTGGCAGTGATTAAATTAAACTGTCTGAACAAAGCTTTTGCATGTCATACTGTTGAATGGCAAAATGAAAGAGTGACACACTTCAAAGATCAGAGGAAGGGAGACAGGGCTAGAAAAACACAGTTATATAACTGTTTATTTGCAACATTCAGAGACAAAATCAACAGTTAAAAACTGTTTCCATTTTACTTCATCTTTAAACATTTCGGTATCACTTCGTTTGATTTCTAAGCACATTTCCCCATATTCTTTTCCACATAACATACTTAACTTAGAATGCTGACTGAATGATGAGGTTGTTTGGGGAGGGTTTTTTTGTTGCTGTTCTGTTTCTTTGTGCAAGGATGGTTTTTAATTTGGTTTAATTTCTTATTTTTCTCTTATTATTTCTAAATGAGATATTTTAGGGAAAAAATCCAGGAGACTAAGATGTTTCCATAATTTACGAGCACAATTTTTATTTGGGGAGACAAACACATGGGCTTTTATTTTTCCACTTTAAGAAACAAATGAAAATTTTGAAGGAAAAGTTTAATAGAGTAGAACTAGACTAAAATTATTTTTATAAGCTGAAATATTGTAACATATGAACTCTCTGAAGGAGTTTATTAGTAAAAAAGTTTTAAGGATATAAATGTATCTGAGATACAAAGTAAGCTTTATAGGAATCCACATATTTTCTATCCAATGAAATTTGTAAATCAACAAACTGTTCTGACATTTATTTATAATTATTTTTGTTAGCAAAAAAAAAATGGGTTTGTTAGTCTTAAGAAAACGTTATTTCCTCTTACACAAAATAAAACTGGGAAAAAATCCAGAGAAAGCAAACTGAGCTTTAGTGCTGTTTCCATTACAAAGTCTAATAGTTTTAGATTACTGCTTAGGTTGGTGATTTTCTTTTTATTTAAAGACTCTAAGTCAACTATATGGAAATATTTAAGAAACTTCAGTGTGTCAAGGTAGTTACAGAAGACAGGTGTTAGATGATATTAACCTTTGTAAATACATCAGTTTCTTCCATTTTGATTTACACAATTTCCAGAATTATAAGATAATGTTCATTTTGAAGTAAATGCTCGTTCTTAATAATGCATCTTCACATTTAGTTTTTCATTTTCATTTATCATAAAAGGAGATGGCCTTTGACAGAGATTCAGTGCTCAGTGACATCCACTAACATTTTAAAGTACAAAACACTTTAAATCCAATTCCACTTTAGATACTTAGCGACAGGGAAAAAACCATAGAAAATATTAAAACAAAGTCAACCTGTCCTTTTAGAATATTCCACTGCAAAAAACCACATCAGTATGCACTCTTTACAAGTGTATTCTTTCTCTAACCCACACCAAATATCCAGGACACGCTGAGTATAGTGAAATATAAGGAAACCAACAGAGGAGAATCAGGATTGTCTACAGATATAAGAAAAGATGAATTTTGACTTAGTTATGTGGTATACTTTTTGAATTGGGTTAGAAACAGTCTCACTTAGAAATCTGTAAAGAAGCAAAACAATTCTTAAATTCATAGATTTCAAAGTCCTGAAATCTCTATGATTATAAACTTGTTCAGAGTTTCATTTATAAATTGTATTTTCAAAGTATGTATTTTTGATTCAAATATAATTAGGAAGAAGTTATTTTGGGCATTTTCTATTACACAGAATGCTAACGTTTGTTTATTCAAAGTATTTTTTAATTTTCTATTCATTCAAAGCCTTCTATGATCTAAAAAAAACACAAATAGAGAATTTAAATAATGTAAGTAACGAGTTATTATATAACCCATATAATACAGTATGTTGATTATCTTCAATAAAAAGTTACTATATAACCTCAATATTTATACCCTAAAAACAAAAAATAAACTTTTCCATTTCTCCCTGCACTTTACAAAAATTATTCATGAATTAAACAATGAAGTAGGGCTTCCCTGGTGGCGCAGTGGTTGAGAGTCCGCCTGACGATGCAGGGGACATGGGTTCGTGCCCTGGTCCGGGAAGATCCCACATGCTGCGGAGTGGCTGGACCCGTGAGCCATGGCCGCTGAGCCTGCGCGTCCGGAACCTGTGCTCCGCAACGGGAGAGGCCACAACAGTGAGAGGGCCGCGTACTGCAAAAAAATCCAAACCAAAACAAACAAACAAAAAATAATGAAGTAAATCTCTGTGAAGTCATAACAGCAGGAAAATGTTCATATATATATTACCTGGTAAAAATACAATAAAAAATTAGAAATGAATAGCAAATTTTATGTAAACACTCCATATGTAGGAAATACTAAAACACTCCCTAAGTAAATCCTGCCTCAAATAAGAAATTATAATGAGAACATCATGAGTCAAAACTCATGAGATATCTTCAAAGCAGATTTTCAAAAGAAAGTCATACTCCTGGATGTTTATATCATCCAAGAAAGAAAAAAAAAAGACCATAAATTAAATGAGCACTCAGCTAAAGAAGTTAGAAGAAAAGCAAAAATACCTTTAAATATATAAAAAGGAATTAATGGACCTCAGTTTAGAAATTAATAAATGAAAGAAAAAAACTTTGGACTTGATAATTTCATCTATAAACTGATATTTGGAAAAGATAAATAGACAATCTCTTAACAAGTCTATTCAAGAAAAAACAAGGAAAAAAGCAGATACAATGTTAAAAATCAGAAAGGATCTATAATTACAGATTAAGTTTTCAAATTATAAGGGAATACTATTAACACAAGACCCAGAAGCCAAAAAAAGGGAAAGAATTGTTAATTTTACTACATTAAAAACATTAACCTTTTGTTTGGCAAAAGGCATCCTCAACAAATGTATAAGACAGATTACAAAACTACAGTCTGGGAGAAATGTCTGCTATCTATATGAAAGATAAAATAGGTGAAATAAGAATAAACGCATCTCAGGAGAAATAAATATTGTTACAAAACTCTAAAAACATGACTCTTCTTTGATCTAGCAGTTCTGTTTTCAGTAATTTATCCTGTAAAAAGTGTTTCAAAAGATACAGTCAGATGTCCATTGCAGTTGATTTAAAATATAGAAAAATGAGAAACAACTATGTTGGTTAAAAAAAAATCACAATACAAACATACAAGGAAATAATATGCAGTCATTAAAAGAGTTCAGAAGCAGATAAATAGAAACATCTCCAAAGCCTATTGTTTAATGAGGACTACGGGGGAAGCAGATTACAGAACAGTATGCAGAGCATAGTCAAAATTATGGTTTTAAAAAAATGAGGTAGGAGAAGGGTTACATATGTGTAAAAAGGCCTGGAAGACTACACACCAATCTAGTAACTATGGTTATCTCTAGGAATTGGCATTATGATTATGCAGGTCCAGTTTCCTTCTGTCTAGATCAGTCTCCCTTTGTTTCCACGACATTGGTTGAAGAGATCTGAGCCATTTGTCGTTTAGAATATCCCTCCTCAAGCAGTCACATAGCACAGGGAGATCAGTTCAGTGCTTTGTGACCACCTAGAGGGGTGGGATAGGGAGGGTGGGAGGGAGACGCAAGAGGGAGGAGATGTGGGGATATATGTATATATATAGCTGATTCACTTTGTTATAAAGCAGGAACTAACACACCACTGTAAAGCAATTATACTCCAATAAAGATGTTAAAAAAAAAAAAAAAGAATGTCCCACCTCTGTATCATTCAACTTGTTGTTATACAACTGATCCATCTCTCCCCTGTTTTCTGTAACTGGAAGCTAAGTATGAAATCTTGATCAAAAATTTAGATTAGGGCTTCCCTGGTGGTGCAGTGGTTGAGATCCGCCTGCCGATGCAGGGGACACGGGTTCGTGCCCCGGTCCGAGAGGATCCCACGTGCCGCAGAGCGGCTGGGCCCGTGAGCCATGGCTGCTGAGCCTGTACGTCCGGAGCCTGTGCTCCACAACAGGAGAGGCCGCAGCAGTGAGAGGCCCGCGTACAGCAAAAAAAAAAAAAAAAAAAAAAAAATTTAGATTAGACATTTTTGGCAAAATATAAGCAGTTCACTCTGGGCACTAGGATTACAGTGAAGGTACAGGAGAATATAGTGATATTTACTTTCTGTGATACATATTTCAATATTATTGGGGCTTTTGCAGTAAACAAGTACATGAGCAATTTTTTTTAAAAATAGAGATATTTGCACTGACACAGAAGAGACTCAGTAGTATACCAAACATATATTTAAGGGGAAAAAGCAAGGTACAAAGTAAGATCTTTCTCTTATAAAAAAGAAAGGAGTGTGTGTGTGTGTGTGTGTGTGTGTGTGTGTGTGTATACATACATGTGTCCACATAGACATTTATCAAGAAAGATGTAAAAAATTGTTAACAAAGGTTACTTTTGATGGTGGGATTATTGATTTTCCATAGTGCCTTATTTTACTCTTTTGCTTAATTCCTTTTTCTTCCATAAGTACATAATGGTTTTGTGAAGGGGTGAAATTTGTAATTATTTAATGAAACTAATTATTTTAGATGTTGAAAATAGCAACTTCTAACAATGAGGAAGAAGAAAGACCAAACGGAAGAAGTATACACAAGAACTCAAAAACAGCAATGTTTGAAACAATGGCCTGGTTTTCCAAGGAAATACCAAATTATATTCAACATAAGAGATACTTACTTTCCAAAGCTGTGCATTCTCAGAAAATGAATTCCTAAATATGTCTTCACAAAGCAGGCCATATTTCATAATATCTTCATTGCAGTTGTGTTTGGGGACAGCAGCCAGGGCAATATATTTGTTCTACAGAACTCTGCTGAACAAATTATAAATATGACCATATTTCGTTAGAATCATAGCAATAACCATGACCTGTTATAATAATTTAAAATATAAAATTCTATTCCAAATAGTAAAAAAAATAAAAAAGAAAGAAAACGAACAGGAATATGGTGCTTATTAGCTTACAAGGGCCTTGGACGAAGATAAATTAACACATAAATATGTATTAAGTTATAAATTTGACATTTTAACCTTTATTTTGTAATTTTTTTGTTATGAAAATTTTCATAAACATCTTTTTATATCAAGGAGAGGTGTTCAAATCATTCTGACTTAAGCAGGTCTTGGCATTGAGACCATTCATGTAAGTAAGTAGGCATTGCAATGGAGTCTTGTAAGCCCTCTTTTAAAATTTGAAGATATGAGGTCTTGGAAAAAATGAATAAGTAAATCTTTTTTTCTTTTTCTTCTTTTCTTGATCCTTCCTACACTTAACAATACTGCAAGCTTAAATAGGAAAGTAAATCTTCAAAAGGAATTCTAATTTTGTAAGAAACAAATTGTATGTGTGGATATGTACACATATAGACATATTTAACTATCACATATAATAGACAAAAAGATAGAATGACAAGCACTTGGTTGTGATATTGATTACCTCCGGGGATTGAAATTGGAAAGTACATTACTTATCTATTACTATAAACAAATTATCTCAAGACACTGTAGCTGAAAACAACAAGCACTTATTATCTCACAGTTTCTGTGGATTAGAAATCATGGAGCATCTGATCTGGGTGATTCTAGCACAGTTTCTCACAGGGTGTAACCAAAGGATTGCCTGGGTCACCTCAAGGCTCAGCTGGGGAAGGACCCACTGTTGGTTGGCTTCAGAAGCGCCACTTACAAGCTCCCTCATCCCCTGAACTGCTTCAGTTCTTCTTCCTCATCTTCCAGGAACTCTCTTTCCCAGAGGACTCTCCAGAAAGATAGCTAGAATGTCTTCACATTGGGCCTAAACTCTGAGAGTCACAGCTACCAAGCAAGAGAGAGTACATCCAAGAAAGTGCTAGAGAGGATCCAAGATGGAAGCCACAGTATTTTTATAACCCAATCTCAGTGGTGACATCCTGGTACTTCTGCCATTTACTACTCATTAGAATAGAGCCCATACTCAAGAGGAGGGGATTACACATGGACATGAATACCAGAAGGCGTCATTGGGGGCCACCTTGGAGGTTACCTACCACCGAGATAGAGTTTTTACGTTTACACTTCTGTATTGTTTGAAATATTTCGCAACGACTAAATCCAACCTTTATAGTGTTAAAAAAAAAAAGTAGTGATTTTTTTAAAACCCGGAATTAATGTAAGAATAACAGCTAATTTCTACGTTTTAATTCTCATTTCATAAGGTTTCACATCAGCAAACCATTTTCTGCTTGTCCACTGTTCTTGTTCTTTCTCTAGTTTTTTTTTTTTTTTTGCAAAGTTTTGAACCAATTTCCTAGAGGCAATAAAAGTTTTCAAATTTAAATGATTTTTGTTAGAAAGGAACTACTTCCTGGTAAATGGCACTATGCCATGCTTTAGTTGACATCACAATTTCAACGGATTCATTAAAATTCATCAGAACTGAACCTACCAACTTCTGATGACTCACTTATCTGTCCCCAGAATTGTTGGCTCAGCCTGCAGTTGCACCTTAGAACTTGCCACTTGTGTTGCAAAAACACAAGTGCTGCAGAGACAGTCCAGCACTGAAGGGGAGTGTTGTTGTTGTTTTAATTTCCACACAAGTGTCACTATCTTCTTCAGAGCCAAACATTTCACTAGTTATGCAAGATAACTCTTGTGAAAAGCTGAATTAACTGGTACCACACTTCTGATTTCTTCAAGAGATATGGTAGTAATCCTTAAAGATTGGTACCCCAGGCAGCTACCCAACAAGCTCACCACTTAGCCCGTTCTCAGTGTATGAGAGCAGGAAAGTGCAGAGAGACCAGAAAAATGGCAGCAAGCAGAAGTCTGAGATAGTACTCACTATGCATAAGAAACCCTGAGATGGAGAAAAGAGCCAGCCAGCTGATTAATTAGCTGTTGTGAAAGTGAGGCAGAGTGTTGATGCCTCACCAAAATGGTGAACCCTAGAGTAAGACGCAAGATGAACTCATTGCCCAGGGAAGAGCCACTAGGTAGATGGGTCATGGAGTCATCAGGGCTGCTGCTGGATGATCAGGACAACTACTGGGTCCTAAATGACATTTCAATATCCGTGAGGTTGTTTTCCTCCTTCTCCACGTATCTTTACAACAAAAGCCTAAAACCTGGTGTAACTTAAACATGTCTCTATTGCTTACATCTGTAAGGAAGTCAACTTATGCAAAAGTTTTAGATATTGTCAGGTATTGAAAATTATGAACGTATTTTCACTTCAGCTGAGCTTGAGGGAGGTTAGTATTTTCAAATATCAAAAACAAAGACAATTTTTCAAACATAGGACTAAGATAAGCCAGCATTGAATAATGTTTTATGGTTTATAAACCACTTCCATGCTCCCACTGCCATGTAACCTTCACAAAGTAATAATGTAGTCATTATTAACTCCACTTTACAGATGAAGAAACAAGAACAGTTATGTATACCATCATGTATATTGGGGGGAAAATGCAAGTGGTGGGCAACTAGTATTGTATACTTTATACAGGATTTTTAAAAATTCTATGCCAATTGAAATATATCTTATACAAACATTTTGTGTAATTCCCAAATAGTTAGATTGATAATATTTTTAGTAAGAAGTTTCCATTACTCCAGGGCAAATTGAGATGAATGAACATCTAGTAAGTAATGAGTGATATATATGCATAAATCAATTCAGGAGAGACTTTTTAATCATTTTAACTACAGCAAGAAATTTACAATATTATTAGTGATTATTATTAGGGCCATAATAACACATAGACAGAAGTTTTCATCTTTCTGGGAATTTAGAAACATTTAATATCTAATCCTCCCTGTGTCTGTTGGAGGTTACTCTTTTACTTGGTGTTCTTATCAATATAGTATTTTATCAAGATACTATTCTTTAAAATTGTCTTTAATGGCCTTTCTGGAGAGGAGGTTCAGTATGGTGCTTAAGAGCATAGACTCTGATCCTGGGTTCCAGTCCCAACCCAGGCAATTACCTTAGGCAAATTATTTTAATTCTCTGTGTCAGTTTTCTCTTTCGTAACACTGGTGTGATTAAAAGAATAGCATATATCCTCGTAAGATTTTCATAAGGATTAAATGATTTAACACTCACAAAACTCTTAGAATAATACTTTGCATATAGTAGTCCCTCAATATTTGTCAGGCATTATTAGTATAGTTATTCTTTACATCTAACTTATGAGGAAGGTTAGCATAAACAGATTTAACTTGAGAGCAGAGCAGTTTTCCAAAAGTTTGTGTACAACTTAGAATGTATTGCTTCAACTAAACAGTATTGCCAGTGGTGAATGGCAGTTCCCCTAACTGGGAAAGAGCTGACACTCTGTTATAGTAACCTCTGGGAAAGAGCTGACACCCAGTTATAGTAACCTCTGCCTTCTGTATCTTTAAGGAATGCAAACTTAGAACCAGGCAGATGAATGTGGGATCATGGAAGGGGTTTACAAACCATAAAGCCTTATTCCAGGGAAAACCACAAATGTCCCTTTCGCCAATGATGTGGTTGAGATTGTACAGTTCTTTCAACCCCTGCACTCTCTGAGCCCCTCTAAGTTCTGGGGAGTAAGTTACAAAGTATGGTAAGAATTGTGGGTGTCACCAGACACATCAGGGAACACCAAGGGGTCGTGGAGAAGATGGAAGTGCGGGCTGTGAGGGCAACATGTCTCCAACAAAGGATGTGGGAGGACTCTTCCGATGCTTGAAGAAGACTCAAGACCCAAGACTCCAAGGGTGTCATTTGCAAGGAAAGATTACAGATTGCCAGTGTAGGAACATATTCAATGATTTTTAGATGTAATTTACTAGATTGTGTGTTGCTAGCATTATAATTTTCAAGACGACAAAAGTAAGTACCAAAAGGTCCATGCAGAATTATTTTCCATTCTGGTTAAAAGGTGGGTCTGCATGAGTAATGGTGGGAGGAGCATGTTTTCCCTTGGCAACAAGTCTTGAAACACTGTTATGAATGGAAGCAAAAGGAGGGCAAATCCTATAAGCTTCTAGGTTTGGCACTCTGCCTCTTTACATCACAAGCTGATGTGTCCTGGGCATAGTACCCGTTGGTCATGTTTTTGTCTCCTCCATTTCTCTCTAACCTTTTAAGGAAAGAACCTGGACAGACTAGGACATAGAGTGCAGCATGGAAATAAAAAGGGTATAAGCTTTTGCACTTGCTTGTTCCTCTTCCTGGATGGATTTTTCAAACCAAACCTCTATATATATGGCCAACTTGGGCTTCAGGTCTTATTTAGAAATCCCTGGTTCCAGAAAACAACTTTCCAGATCCCTCCAAACTAGACATGTTTCCTCCATTGTGACAGTTGCACACTGAATTGGAATGTCTTGTTTGTTAGTCTTTATGAATTTGTAAGTTCCTTGAGAACAGCGAAAGTGTCCTCATCTTTTTATCTTCAGTGCCATGTGTCACAACTTTCACATAGGAGGTACTCAATAAATACTGGTTATCTGAGTGAAGGAACAAAAGTGGGGATTTCAGGGAGGCGGAAAGACGAATTCTTCAGTCCCTTTTTGTTTTCCTTGTTTTGTCTTGAGTTGGAACTGAGTGCCCCCAGATCCTTTTCCCCTGTAAAGTGGAGCTAATAGGAGGTCCAGAGAGAAAGCATGCAAGAGACTGGCTGCTAAGGGCCAGTACTGGTCCAGGCTGTAAAGAGAAGGGATGAAGGGAGCATCGTGGTTTCTATGTTGTCTAGGCAAGTTGACTAGAGCAAGAAATCGGAAGTGTCAGAACAAAACCCCTAACTGGGAAAGAGCTGACACCCAGTTATAGTAACCTCTGCCTTCTGTGTCTTTAAGGAATGCAAGCTTAGAACCAGGCAGATGAACAGATATTGATCAAATAGAGGAATGAAGACCCCAACTGTGGGCACTCAAAGCTCACTTCTACAGAGGGCAGATCTGTCCTCTGCTGAAACACTGCTATGTGTGCATTGGCACTAAGGACAGAGAGAGCCTAATTACAGAAAGAAAGCTGGGTGCTCTGGCGAATCCTCTCCTCACCTGCTGGCTGGAACATGTGTGAGGTCTGCTTGTGGAAATAAGCAAGTTACTCTTCTTATTGTTGCTAAAATAGCTTTAGGTTATTCAGCATATTAATGGAAGGAGTTGGTCTCAGAATTAGAGATAAGCAAATACCACTATATTCCACTTATGGAAATCAGAGCTGAGAAGTTAAATGCCACTCAAAGAGACAATTTTCCAGCTCAGTAGAACTAAGGAATTCTTAGCTTTTAAACTCGGTTTTATCGGATGGAAGGAAGTATTACTGGAGAACTGGGAGATTAAATGTCAAGACTAAAGCTATATGTACGTGTAATAATCACATCAGCCAAAGTGGAGTGAACCCAGTATACTTTGTTGTCTCCATGATGAAACTGTGCAGTGATCAACCATGTCAACTGTGGTGTGATCTAACTCAGTCTGCTAGAAATAACCCAATCAGCTCTGAGCAATCTAGTGACTTTGGTTATAATTTTAAATTGAGAGTCTCTGGTATTCCTTTAAACCCACATAGAGAAAGAATTTAGTTAAAATGGCCAAATCTTCTCTCAAATATTAAAAATATATATATATTTAGGGACTTCCCTGGCGGTCCACTGGTTAAGACTTCACTTTCCAATGCATGGGGTGTGGGTTTGATCGCTGGTCGCAGAGCTAGGATCCCACAGGCCTCGGGGCCAAAAAACCAAAACATAAAGCAGAAGCAATATTGTGGCAAATTCAATAAAGACTTTAAAAATGGTCCACATCAAAAAATAATTTTTTTTAATGTAGGATTTCTGCAAACCACACATGCATTCTAGAAATGACTGATTACTTAAACATATTCATTACGGTTCATGTTTTTTGTTTTAATTACTGACATTTTCCTGTGTTATATATTTTTCTTCAAATATACAGATCATGTTTGCCAAATTGCCTAATGAGCAAGATGTTGAGTTTTGGCTACATTTTGTCTATCATTTTGCATAGTGTGTTGTACATACCGTTCTCACACACAGCATAACAGTAGAAACAAATGTCCAACAGCAAAACAATAACATGGGTGACCATAATTGTGAACTGACCATTTAGATAAACACAAACTATCCTCTCCCTATACCTTTTTTTTTTTTTTTTTTTTTGCGTTACGCGGGCTTCTCACTGTTGTGGCCTCTCCCGTTGTGGAGCACAGGCTCCGGACGCGCAGACCCAGCGGCCATGGCTCACGGGCCCAGCCGCTCCGTGGCATGTGAGATCTTCCCGGACCGGGGCACGAACCCGTGTCCCCTGAATCGGCAGGCAGACTCTCAACCACTGTGCCACCAGGCAAGCCCTATCCAAAATATTTTAAACACAGTGTTAAACCAGAGACTTTTTTAAGGGGGCAGGGGTTTCTGTTTTTAACACACAGGTTAAATCAAGTAACCATTCCCTGAACATTACAGCTTATTGATGTTTTACTGCAGTGTTTTTTGTTTGTTTGTTTGTTTTTTGCGGTACGCGGGCCTATCACTGCTGTGGCCTCTCCCATTGTGGAACACCGGCTCCGGACCCGCAGGCTCAGCGGCCATGGCTCACGGGCCCAGCTGCTGCGCGGCATGTGGGATCTTCCCGGACCAGGGCACGAACCCGTGTCCCCTGCATCGGCAGGCGGACTCTCAACCACTGCGCCACCAGGGAAGCCCCTTAATTTCTTCTCTAGTCCTCATCACCTTGCTTTTGCCACTTTCTTACTTCTCTGTGCACATTCAAAGGAAATTAATAATAAGAGCTAACATTTGTTGAATGCTCTTTTTGTTCTAGAAACTGTGTCATTTTCTTTATAGACTATATTTTTCCCCAGTAACCCTATTATTATCATCTCTATATAAGACATGAGAACACTGGGACTGATTGAGATTAAGCTATTTATTCAACTACAGTTAGAGGGTCTTTAAATTATTGTTCAGCAAATAATCTCTCCCCTTCCCACTCTGTGAAGAGTAGACTGCCCTGTATTTCTGATATTGGACTTGCTGGGTCCATGAAATGTTAACAGACATGATGTGAGCAGAGGTCTTAAATGTGCTTCATGGGTTTGGCTTGCTTCTGGCATTCTGGCCATCTGCCATGAGAAAACATGATCCAGATGGATGCTGCCCTTCAGCCTGGGCCGCATAATGAAATACACAGGGCCTAACCCCTGCTCCAGGAAGCTGTTCCTGGAGATATCAAGACATGTACTGTAAGTCTGAGTTAAACCTGTAGCCTGCGGCCCGGAACCTAGCTGAGCCACTGACTTGCAGACCTGTGAGCCAGAGAATCAGTTGCTGTTTTATGTCACTAAGTTTGAGGGTACTTTGTTGCTATGGACTGAATGTTTGTGTCCCCCACTCCAAAATTCATATGTTGAAATCTAATTCTTAATGTGATGTTATTTGGAGGTGAGGCCTTTGGGAGGTAATTAGGTCATGAGGGTGATGCCCTTGTGAATGCAATTACTGGCCTTATAAGCAGAGACACGAGAGAGATGATCTCTCTCCCTCTGCCGTGTGAGGATACAGTAATTAGGCATCTACCTACAGTCCAGAAAAAGGACCTTTACCAGGAGCTGACTTATCTTGTAGTTCTCAGTGCTCAGAACTGTGAGAATTTTGTTATAGCAGCACAAGCTGACTAAGACATTTTTTGTGCAGCATTATTGAGACAATGTAGATGGTAAGTTGTAGAAGTAGGATTCAAATCCATATCTATCAGGTATCAACACAGAAGAACTCACTTCTTACTCAACACTGCCTGTCTGTGAAATGGTTGAATAGGAAATTGAACACAAGATATATGGCTCCAAAGTCTGAGGATTATAGGCTAAAGGATTTAAAAAGGCAACAGGAAGGGAAGCTAAGACAATGAATAAGGAAGCTGTGGGCCTTAAAAGTACTTAGAGGGAGGAGATAATCTATGTGACCCAAGCCCTCTTCCTCCTTGTGTTCAGTCCTCAAACCCACATCTCCTCTTTTACCCTCCTGTCCCAATTCTCACCTCTGGATAGCACAGAGAAGATAGAGCAAATATGTGTGCCAGTCCAAAGAAAGCAAACTGCTCTAGAAAAATCCTGAAGTGTCTGTTTTACATATATTTTCCTCATCTTTCATTTTAAAAGATTAAAGAATACTTCTGCCCATATTTCCACTGATTGCAAGGATCCAGAAAACCACTTATGAGTCAGTATTTCACAAATGTTCAAATATAAGAGGATTTTTTTTGATAGCAATATCATTTTCTGATGAGATGGAGACACAGAAATTCACAATAGTGGTTTTCATTAAAGAGCATCCTTGGCACTTTTTATGGCAAAAATTATTAACAGTTGTCTTTTGGCAAATTCCAAGCCACGCAATTATGTTATACCTGTTCATACTCCTCCCATGATTTCAAATATCATTCTTCTTGTTTTCTTCCTTGAAATAATGTGATATTACTGTGAAGGTCTAATTCAATTCCAGAAGTCAGTGAGCCATGGTTTCTCTTTTCTTAATATCAGGGCTTTTAACATTTTAATTAACTAATTGTTATAAAGCAATTGTATGAAAGAAAATATGGTATTTATAATATTGATATCAACTGGTTTTATAATACTTAAAGCCAATAAGACCATTAAGAGAGATAAATTAGAAAACCTCCTAGATTTCTTTCACTCCCAAAACCTATGATACTTTAGGTCATTCTTGCCAGAATTGAGGCCCCTCTAGCAATACTTACCACTGAGTCCATATTTCAGGTTCACTTGATAAAAGGTAGAACCACTTTAGAGCAAGTATAAGGGAGCCTAGATTTTATTTTACTTTGAGATTCTAAATCTATTAATATTACCCTTGAACCTGAGGTTTATTACAATGCCTCAAATCACGCCCTCCCACCGGTTGAAAATTCTTCTCTAACTCATTGCATTATTTAGGGTTCTCCAGAGAAAAAACACCTATAGAATGTATGTGTATAAACACGCATACACATTTTACATTGATAACACTTATTTTGTACTCATTTTGAAACTTATTTCAGTTGCATATTCAGCTTATATATAACTTAACAGACACATTACAGTCTTATAGGATATGTGTGTGTGTGTATGTGTGTGTGTGTGTGTGTGTGTGTGTGTATACACACACACACAGAAAGAAAGAGAGAGAGAGAGAGAGGACAGATTGATTGATTTTAAGTGCTTGGCTCACACGATTGAGGAAGTTGGGAAGTCTGAAATCCTCAGGGCAGACCAGCAGGCTGGAAATTCCAGCAGGAGTTGATGCTGGAGTCTTGAGTCCAAGGATAATCTGGAGGTAGAATTCTTTCCCCTTCAGGGGACCTCAGTCTTTTCTCTTAAGACCTTCAACTGATTGATTGGATGAGACTCATTTACATTATGCAGGGTAATCTGCCTTACTCAAAGTCCACTGATTTAAATGTTAATCACATCTAAAAAATACCTTTTCAGCAATATCTAGACTGATGTTTGACCAAATAACTGGATACAATTAACCTGGCTAAGCGGACACATAAAATTAACCATAATACTCATTGATCACCAAAGTGGGATGACGGTACTCCAGAAGCTGCTCTAGACAATCAAGTGGTGTGTGGGAATAAAAAATAGAACTTCTTTTTGTATTTATTTTGATCTGAAAAAATTTATCTTTGCCAGTATTTTGTGCACAGATTGACAGCAGCACCCCTCTCAGGCCATATGAGAGATGTCACGTGCCATGACTGGTATTTAAGGTGTCCTGAGAGTAGGAGAAGGAGATCTGGGGGATGGAGCATTGACAAGGATCCCTCATAGCACAGGCTACATTCTCAAATTTACCTGAGCCACTGTGGTAGATGGAATAATAGCCACCCGAATATATCCACATCCTTATCCCTAGAACCTGTGAATATGTCACCTTACAACACAAAAGAATTTTGCAGGAGTGAACAAGTTAAGGATCTGAGATGGAGAGTTTATCCTGGCTTATCCACGTGGGCCCAATGTAATCACAATACCTTGTAAGAGAGACACAGGAGGAGCCAGAATCAGAGAAAAGGTGATGTGACAACAGAAGCAGAGACTGGGGTGATGCCCTTTGAAGCTGGAGGAAGAGGCTATAAGCCCTAGGAAGACAAGTGGTCTCTAGAAGCTTGAAAGGGCAAGGAAGCAGATTCTCTCCTAGAGTTTTCAGAAGGGATGCAACATTGCCAGTACCTTGATTTTGGTCCAGTGAGACCAGTGTTTTCAGAAACAATGTATCAACAGCAGAAAAGGTGGAAATTTCTTGCTAAATTTCAATGAAAACCTCTGCATCACTTTTGAATGGGATTTTAAAACGTGTATTATGATTTTTAATTACTGCTGCACTTCTGCAAGTATTAGCTGGTATCTTTATAAGTTATTTCAACTCTAGCAGTCATTAAACTATGTATCCAAAAAACCCTTAGAATCAGACCTTCAAATTATTTAATCACAAAGGGGGTAAATCGAGATTTGAAAATTGATGTTACATGTTCATTCACATCGAGAGCCCGAGACACCACCAAACCATTGCTGATGACTGTGGCTTGACACCACCACACCAGCCAACTGAAAAAGACAAAAGAGGAAAAAGTAAACCAACACTCTCAGCACCCCTCCTGTAAGGCCACACATTTGTTGAGACCATCTCCTCTCTCCTTAGGGATTTCTCACTGTTAGCTGGTAATTTAGCTGGTAGTTTGGTGTTTGTTCCTAGAAACCATGTTTCCTCTCTAGCTTCTATAGTTTCTCCAGGGTTGATTGTGGAGGAGAGACCCAGAAACACGGGCTAATTTTCTACCAATGCCTTTAGTGACTTACTCACCTCATCTAGTGCCCTCATATTCCCACCTCTAAACCCTTTACCAGTTTACTTCAATATCCAGAACATCAGCTTGAATTCCTTCGACTTCTCTGCCTTCCATCCCAATATGTTTTCCTTCTTCTGAAACAAGAGGAAGAAAGAAGTGTTCCTTGTCTTTTTGAAGGCTAGCCCTTCCTTCTTTTCCCATGACCTTGTTCTACCCACCATCCCTTCTCTTTCTTCCAGATCTGTTGTCTCCTTTCCATTGGGTCATCTTCTTTCTCAAGTGCAATTAGGTCCCACTCACTCTTTTTTTTTTTTTAATGTCTGAAACATTTATATTAACATATTTCCATACAAATAACCCAAAGAAACTTTAGCATAAGTTTTTTTGTTTGTTCTTATTAGTCATCATGTTCTTATTAGTCATCAATTTTATACACATCAGTGTATACATGTCAATCCCAATCACCCAATTCAGCACACCACCATCCCCACCCCACCGTGGTGTTCCCCCCTTGGTGTCCATACATTTGTTCTCTCCATCTGTGTCTCAACTTCTGCCCTGCAAACTGGATCTTCTGTAACATTTTTCTAGGTTCCACATACATGCGTTAATATACGATATTTGTTCTTCTCTTTCTGACTTACTTCACTCTGTATGACAGTCTCTAGATCCATCCACGTCTCAACAAATGAATCAATTTTGTTCCTTTTTATGGCTGAGTAATAATCCATTGTATATATGTACCACAACTTCTTTATCCATTCGTCTGTCGATGGGCATTTAGGTTGCTTCCATGACCTGGCTACTGTAAATAGTGCTGCAATGAACATTGGGGCGCATGTGTCTTTTTGAATCAAGCTTTTCTCTGTGTATATGCCAAGTAGTGGGATTGCTAGATCATATGGTAATTCTATTTTTAGGTTTTTAAGGAACCTCCATACTGTTCTCCATAGTGGCTGTATCAATTCACATTCCCACCAGCAGTGCAAGAGTGTTCCCTTTTCTCCACACCCTCTCCAGCATTTATTGTTTGTAGATTTTTTGAAGATGGCTATTCTGACCAGTGTGAGATGATATCTCATTGTAGTTTTGATTTGCATTTCTCTAATGATTAATGATGTTGAGCATTCTTTCATGTATTTGTTAGCAATCTGTATATCTTCTTTGGAGAAATGTCTATTTAGGTCTTCTGCCCATTTTTGGACTGGGTCGTTTGTTTCTTTAATATTGAGCTGCATGAGCTGTTTATATATTTTGGAAATTAATCCTTTGTCCATTGATTAATTGTGAATATTTTCTCCCATACTGAGGGTTGTCTTTTTGTTCTGTTTATGGTTTCCTTTGCTGTGCAAAAGCTTTTAAGTTTCACTAGGTCCCATTTGTTTATTTTTGTTTTTATTTCCATTACTCTAGGAGGTGGATCAAAAAATATCTTGCTGTGATTTATGTCAAAGAGTGTTCTTCCAATGTTTTCCTCTAAGAGTTTTATAGTGTCAGGTCTTACATTTAGGTCTCGAGTCCATTTTGAGTTTATTTTTGTGTATGGTGTTAGGGAGTGTTCTAACTTCATTCTTTTACATGTGGCTGTCCAGTTTTCCCAGCACCACTTATTGAAGAGACTGTCTTTTCTCCATTGTATATCTTTGCCTCCTTTGTCATAGATTAGTTGACCATATGTGTGTGGGTTTATCTCTGGGCTTTCTATCTTGTTCCATTGATCTATATTTCTGTTTTTGTGCCAGTACCATATTGTCTTGATGACTGTAGCTTTGTTGTATAGTCTGAAGTCAGGGAGCCTGATTCCTCCAGCTCCGTTTTTTTCCCTCAAGACTGCTTTGGCTATTTGGGGTCTTTTGTGTCTCCATACAAATTTTAAGATTATTTGTTGTAGTTCCGTAAAAAATGCCATTGGTAATTTGATAGAGATTACATTGAATTGATAGATTCTTTTGGGTGGTATAGTCATTTTTAACAATATTGTATTTTCCAATCAATGAACATGGTATATCTCTCCATCTGTTGGTATCATCTTTAATTTCTTTCATCAGTGTCTTATAGTTTTCTGCATACAGGTCTTTTGTCTCCCTAGGTAGGTTTATTCCTAGGTATTTTATTCTTTTTGTTGCAATGGTAAATGAGAGTGTTTCCTTAATTTCTCTTTCCGATGTTTCATCATTAGTGTACAGGAATGCAAGGGATTTCGGTGCATTAATTTTGTATCCTGCAACTTTACCAAATTCATTGATTAACTCTAGTAGTTTTCTGGTGGCATTTTTAGGATTCTCTATGTATAGTATCATGTCATCTGCAAACAATGACAGTTTTACTTCTTCTTTTCCAGTTAGGATTTCTTTTATCTCTTTTTCAGTTAGGATTCCTTTTATCTCTGATTGCCATGGCTAAGACTTCCAAAACTAGGTTGAATAATAGTGGTGAGAGTGGACATCCTTGTCTCATTCCTGATCTTAGAGGAGATGCTTTCAGTTTTTCACCATTGAGAATGATGTTTGCTGTGGGTTTGTTGTATATGGCCTTTATTATGTTGAGGTAGGTTCCCTCTATGCCCACTCTCTGGAGAGTCTTTATCATAAATGGGTGTTGAATTTCGTCAAAAGGTTTTTTCTTCATCTATTGAGATGATCATATGGTTTTTATTCTTCAGTTTGTTAATATGGTGTATCACATTGATTTATTTGCATATATTGAAGAATCCTTGCATTCCTGGGATAAAGCCCACTTGATCATGGTATATGATCCTTTTAATGTGTCGTTGGATTCTGTTTTCTAGTATTTTGTTGAGGATATTTACACCTATATTCATCAGTGATATTGGTCTGTAATTTTCTTTTTTTGTAGTATCTTTGTCTGGTTTTGGTATCAGGGTGATGGTGGCCTCATAGAAGGAGTTTGGGAGTGTTCCTTCCTCTACAGTTTTTTGGAAGAGTTTGAGAAGGATGGGTGTTAGCTCTTCTCTAAATGTTTGATATAGTTCACCTGTGAAGCCATCTGGTTCTGGACTTTTGTTTGTTGGAAGATTTTTAATCACAGTTTCAATTTCATTACTTGTGATTGGTCTGTTCATATTTTCTATTTCTTCCTGGTTCAGTCTTGGAAGGTTATACCTTTCTAAGAGTTTGTCCATTTCTTCCAGGTTGTGCATTTTATTGGCATAGAGTTGCTTGTAGTAGTCTCTTAGGATGCTTTGTACTTCTGCGGTGTCTGTTGTAACTTCTCCTTTTTCATTTCTAATTTTATTGATTTGAGTCCTCTCCCTCTTTTTCTTGATGAGTCTGGCTAATGGTTTATCAATTTTGTTTATCTTCTCAAAGAACCAGCTTTTAGTTTTATTGATCTTTGCTATTGTTTTCTTTGTTTCTATTTCATTTATTTCTTATCTGATCTTTATGATTCCTTTCCTTCTGCTAACTTTGGGTTTTGTTTGTTTTTCTTTCTCTAATTCCTTTAGGTGTAAGGTTGGGTTATTTATTTGAGATTTTTCTTGTTTCTTGAGGTAGGATTGTATTGCTATAAAATTCCCTCTTGGAAATGCTTTTGCTGCATCCCTTAGGTTTTGGATCATCATGTTTTCATTGCCATTTGTCTCTAGGTATTTTTTGATTTCCTCTTTGATTTCTTCAGTGATCTCTTGGTCATCTAGTAACGTATTGTTTAGCCTCCATGTGTTTGTGTTTTTTACGATTTTTTCCCTGTAATTCATGTCTAATCTCATAGTGTTGTGGTCAGAAAAGATGCTTGATATGATTTCAATTTTCTTAAATTTACTGAGGCTTGATTTGTGACCCAAGATGTGATCTATCCTGGAGAATGTTCCATGCACACTTGAGAAGAAAGTGTAATCTGCTGTTTTTGGATGGAATGTCCTATAAATATCAATTAAGTCTCTCTGGTCTATTGTGTCATGTAAAGCTTCTGTTTCCTTATTTATTTTCATTTCGCATGATCTGTCCATTGGTGTAAGTGAGGTGTTAAAAGTCCCCCACTATTATTTTGTTACTGTCAATTTCCTCTTTTATAGCAGTTAGCAGTTGCCTTATGTATTGAGGTGCTCCTATGTTGGGTGCATATACATTTATAATTGTTATATCTTCTTCTTGGATTGATCCCTTGATTATTATGTAATGCTCTTCCTTGTCTCTTGTAACATTCTTTATTTTCAAGTCTATTTTATCTGATATGAGAATTGCTACTCCAGCTTTCTTTTGATTTCCATTTGCATGGAATATCTTTTTCCATCCCCTCCCTTTCAGTCTTTATGTGTCCCTAGGTCTGCAGTGGGTCTCTTGTAGACAGCATATATATGGGTCTTGTTTTTGTATCCATTTAGCAAGCCTGTGTGTTTTGGTTGGAGCATTTAATCCATTCACGTTTAAGGTAATCATTGATGTGTATGTTCCTATGACCATTTTCTCAATTGTTTTGAGTTTGTTTTTGTAGGTCCTTTTCTTCTCTTGTGTTTCCCACTTAGAGAAGTTCCTTTAGCATTTGTTGTAGAGTTGGTTTTGTGGTGCTGAATTCTGTTAATTTTTGCTTGTCTGTAAAGCTTTTGATTTCTGCATCGAATCTGAATGAGATCCTTGCCGGGTAGAGTCATCTTGGTTGTAGGTTCTTCCCTTTCATCACTTTAAGTATATCATGCCATTCCCTTCTGACTTGTAGAGTTTCTGCTAAGAAATTAGCTGTTAACCTTATGGGAGTTCCTTTGTATGTTGTCATTTTTCCCTTGTTGCTTTTAATAATTTTTCTTTGCCTAATTTTTTGCCAATTTGATTACTATGTGTCTCAGTGTCTTTCTCTTTGGGCTTATCCTATATGGGCCTCACCGCGCCTCCTGGATTGGGTGGCTATTTCTTTTCCCATGTTAGGGAAATTTTCAACTATAATCTCTTCAAATATTTTCTCTGGTCCTTTCTCTCTCTCTTCTCCTTTGGGACCCCTATAATGCAAATGTTGTTGAGTTTAATGTTGTCTCAGAGATCTCTTAGGCTGTCTTCATGTCTTTTCATTCTTTTTTCTTTATTCTGTCCCGAAGCAGTGAATTCCACCTTTCTGTCTTCCAGGCCACTTATTCGTTCTTCTGCCTCAGTTATTCTGCTATTGATTCCTTCTAGTGTAGTTTTCATTTCAGTTATTGTATTGTTCATCTCTGTTTGTTTGTTCTTTAATTCTTCTAGGTCTTTGTTAAACATTTCTTGCATCTTCTCGATCTTTGCCTCCATTATTTTTCCGAGGTCCTGGATCATCTTCACTATCATTATTCTGAATTCTTTTTCTGGAAGGTTTCCTATCTCCACTTCATTTAGTTGTTTTTCTGGGGTTTTATCTTGTTCCTGCATCTGGTCCATAGCCCTCTGCCTTTTCATCTTGTCTATCTTTCCCCACTCACTCTTAAATACAAGTCTCACCCTTAATTCTGTTACAGCCACAAGCCAACATTTTCTCTTATTCTTTCTTCTGCTGTCAAATTTCAGGAAAGTGATGTCTTCAATTATCTCCACTTTCTCTCTACCCCTTCAATCCTTCACCTTAGTGGAGAAGGAAGGTCTTTGATTGTTTCCTAATATAATACAAACCAAAAGCCTCTTTCCATTTCTCCTATGATCCAGTTGAAGATTTGATACCCGATCCTCATGAGTTCCTTCTTCCTTAACGATACCAGCAAGATTTACTTGATACCTTTTAACCATCTTGGTTTTTTTCTCGTCATCCTTCATGCTCTGAAGCAGGGTCTTAAACTTTAACGTTTATTAGATAAATGTTAACAACTTGTTAAAAATATAGAGTCCTTAATGTTATCTCCTAATTCTGGTTAAGTAAGGATGAATGGGGTCTAGGAAACTGTATTTTCAATAAGCCCTTTCCCACTGTGATCCTCTGGCCTCCACTCCCACTCAGGGGAAATACTCTGTGATCTTACCTATGCCCCTGGCCTCAGCTTGTTTTAGGATGAATCCTAATTCTATATCTCTTGGTTTATATTTTCGTTAGAGGTCTGAACTTGCATTTCCAACCAGATGTTAACCTCTCTTTCTCTAATTTCAAAGCAGATACCTTACACTTATGTAGTTTCAGAAACAAACCCATCAGCTTCCCCCCAAATCCACTTCTGCTCCCATCTTAACTTTACTAACCACCATTTTTCCAATTATGTGGGCTCTGAAACCTCAGAAAACCTCAGTCATCGTCAAGCACTTATTGACCCAAGAGAATGTTTATGATCATCCTCTCCTTGGAGTTCCCAGGTGAGGATGACACCACCTTTCACCTGATCTTGTCAGCATCCAACTGGTCTTTACTCTCCAAACGACCTGACCTGCTGCTGCCAGATTAATCTTCCTTAGGAACAGTTCCATTTCTAGAAAACTTTGCCACCTTTTTCTTTTCAATCAAATTTAATTCAAACACTTTAACTTGCAATCAGCATCTTCCTCTGAGGCTCTGAAACTCCTGTCCTAAGGTTTCACATGTATATATCCTCCCCCCCCTCCACGAGTTGCCTAGATGCAGGATGCTAATCCTTGTCAACCGAAGGTGTGGCAAGTATTTTTCCTCTGTTTTGTTGCCTGTGGATTTTTATGGTATTTTTGTGTTTGTCTGAAAGTTTGAACTTTTATACCATCAAATTTTTCCCACTTTTACTTTTTCTTCATTTGCTTCAAGCATTTTTTTTGTTCAAGGGTTTTGCTGGTCTCTAGGATGAACTCTATCTTGTTTTATGTTACTCTTGTATCTGTCTTCTCTTAGACTGCAAATTTGTTATCTTCTTTATAGATGTAATGAACATATTAATGAACACTTACTATGAGCTATTATTATCTTTAGCCCCTCACAAATATGAATTCATTTAATCCTCATTTCAACCCTATGAGGTAGGTACTACTATTGGGCCTTTTATACAGATGTGGAAACTTATGTAACTTGTCCTAGGTCACACAACTGTCACATAACAAGGTCACACAGCTAGTAATCCTGGCGGAGCCAGGCTTAGAATCTAGAAGATTTGACTCCAGAAACTCTGCTTGGAACCACTACCTTATACCACCTTCTCATATGTGGAAAAAATAATGAATATTCTACAAGTACTTGTTTTGTTTTGTTTGTTTGTTTTTAATTTTTGGCAGAGTTGGGTCTTCTTTTCTGCATGCGGGCTTTCTCTAGTTGTGGTGAGCCGGGACTTCTCTTTGTTATGGTGCTTGGGCTTCTCATTGCGGTGGCTTCTCTTGTTGCAGAGCACAAGGGCTTCAGTAGTTGCAGCACGTGGGCTCAGTAGTTGTGGCACACAGGCTTAGTTGCTCCACAGCGTGTGGGATCTTCTCGAACTAGGGATCGAACCTGTGTCCCCTGCTTTGGCAGGCTGATTCCTAACAACTGCACCACCAGGGAAGTCCTACAAGTACTTGTTGAATGAATGAAATTTAATATATAGGCTGAGTGGGTATTTCTTTTTTTTTTTTTATTTACAGTTTGTGTTTAATGCAAATCAATTCCATAACAAGAGAAGTTACTATGAATCAAAGCATAAATACACAAACACAATATACAATCCAAAATAGATGTACAGCATTCAGGCATGAAACAAAAGAGAATGTTCATTCACACACACAGTAGCTTGAGATCTGTTGGATATGGTTGTTCCAGTGTAGATTTCTAAAGATGGAAAAAAAATGACTGGTTATCAAGACTACTGTGGCCATATTAGATTTCAGAACATCTAAGCATCAGTGTGTGACCATGCGAACAAAAGACTTTAGGGAGTGTCTATTTTTAAAAAGGTTTCTGTGCATCAAGGCAGTTGTGAAAAGATTTACTTTCCAAAATCAAGCCCATTTTAGGCTTAGGACCAGGTTCTAACTATCTAAAAATATTGAATGATAACATAAAGTGTTCCAAATGTGGCTATTCTGATTCAGTTTAAAAAGAAGTATTTACAGAAAAGAGTACAAAAGTTTTTCTGAATTTAATGTAAGCAAGCTTCCAGTCTTCCCTTGCCAAATATATCTGATTTATAGTTTAGCTCCTTCACATATTTGCCTTTTTAATTTCAAGATTTGTCAATCTTACCTTCAAAACAGATCATTTTTTAAACTGTAAAAAGTATCCGACATATGCAGAAATAAAAAGCATTTTGAATTAGTTGAGATCAATGTAATTCTACTCTTTGTTATCTGTTTAGCTAAATGAATCTACTGCTCTTTTTGAATAAGAATAGTTGATAAATATATAAGCAAAATGTACTCATTATGCTTGGATTTGGGGTAGATTCCAATCCATCATTGCCCTGGTACATATCAATGACTATATAAAAATTCAAATGCAATGTCAAACCCAAACCCCAAGGGAAAGAAAGAGTTCAGTTCCCAAGAGAACAGCAATAGCTTAACATAAAATTTTCTCTAGAGTACATCAGCATTAAATTAGTACTGCTGAAACAACACATTGAGGATTTACAGTAACACCTGGAAGTTCCTTCTAATGTACATATCACAGAAGCTTTGTTTTACCTCATTGTTTTATGACCTTATAAATTTAATGAACAAATGAAAACTGAATCTCTGTTCCACATCCCATTCTTTATCTCTAGGTAAGATAAAATCTATTCTCACTTTCAAGGTAGAGTTTTATGTGTCCATACTTCTTAAGCCACATTTAAGGAAATCATCTCTTAACTAATTTTGGATGTTGTCTCTCTTCATCTTGTACAGGAAACTCCAGCAGATTTAATATTGGCATTCGTCATCTAGTCAAACCCTTCACATGCTCTTCAAACCAATCAAATTTGGGATCCTCAACAGTTTCTGTCAATAAAATAAGGTGTGGAACTAGCAGATTCATTCAACGAAGACCTGTTCTTTTTTCCCTTGTCACACTGGCTGTCTGGATGCCATCTGAATTGGGTTTAGAGGATGGGAAGTACAGATGTTTCTTGGCCTGAGTCTCTTAACAGTAGAGATGTAGAAGGGAGAACGAGATCACCAAGAGACCGGCTGTTGACTGCAGAGTACCGGCACTTGCCTTGGTGGTGGCATTCGCTGGATTGGGGGCAGCTGAGGTATGCTGGGAGGAATTACTTGAAGGCGTTACAACAGTTGTTTGATTTGAATAAATCTGCGTAGGTAAGAGCAGTGCCAGAAGCAGCAGCCCCAGTCCAAGCCTGGCCACCATCGCTTTGCCCATGTCCGCTCTGTCGGTGCGCAGCGCGTCTCACTGGATGCGGGGTACGTGAAGGACCGCTGGCTCCGGGCGGGCGCAGGCAAGGTGGGCCTGAGTGAGTATTTCTGGGCTTTGCACAGTCTTTTAGAAGACCTCGTGAAAGCTTGAGTGGTCGTGAAAAATGGTTGAGCAACCATAATATGAAATGCCAAAGGACTCAGAATGAGACTCCAAGTTACGGGGCTTTTAGAGCACCAATCTTCACACACTCAGTTAGCTAAGAGGGAAATCTCGGAGGATGAACAGGAGGGAGCACAAAAAATGTGGAATCCAATGCAATGGGCAGTTTTCCACATCATTATAGCAGTATTTTGTAACAATTTCTTTGGCAACTGACAGCAGGCGTTTAAATCAGCTATTTCCTCCTCAGAATTCCTCTCCAAAGAATAATAATGACCTCTGCAACTCTGAAGGAAATGTAGCCCCTACTCGGATACAATCTTATCTGGGAAATTGCCATGGTATTCGTCACAGCTGTCATTGAGTGGAGCCCATTAGAGATGTGCTGAGTGTAGATCTACAGGGTTGTAAGCTCTGAGCTCTCCCACTCCACAATCTCCCCTGGTTTCAGCAGGAAAACAAAAACCACTCAGTGTTTTGGGGACAGAGTCTCCTCAGAGCGGGCTCAGCAAGAGAGAGCCATTCATACAGCCCCAAGCCCATAGAAGTTATTCTACGGCTTGGGTTGTAGATTTATAAGGACGTTTGCAGTGATACCATTGGGAAGGGCAGAACACAGAGTTTATAGAGAAAGCCCAGATTTCTATTTCTTTAATTGGAGAGCACGAGGGGAGCTAAAGACCTAAAAAGCTGGGCTAGTTGTGGTAGGAGGTTGGCACTGGGACCTTGGACCAGAATTCTTTTTAGTTTGTTTCAATGAAACAGTGAGCTGTTACAGCTCCTTTTCTTTTCATGCAGAGTGTTAGAGCTGAAAGTCTAATGCTGGATGATATATAATTTAAGAAACTGGAGTCCAGATTTCTGTCCAGTGACTGGGCAGAGGCCCACATGCAGGAGGTGGCAGGACCCAGGATGCCTGGATTTGGACCAGTGGGACTTACTAAAATTTGGTTCTGTGAGGGAATACTCCTGAAAATCTAATGTAAGTTTTCTTCATTAATAACTAAGTACCCCCAATCCAATTCCCTTTTATTTTCAAATAAATTTTGTTTTTAACCTACAGTTGCCTTTACGAAGAAACAGACATAAAAATAGTCTTCTACGCAATAGGATTTAGAAACAATTTATTTTAAAATTACAGGAGAGTTCCCTGGTGGCGTTGTGGTTAGGATTCTGGGCTTTCACTGCCATGGCCTTGGGTTCAATCCCTGGTTGGGGAACTGAGATCCTGCAAGCCATGCAGCGTGGTCAAAAAAATTTTTTTTAATTAAAAAATCCAACTGGTCTTTACTCTCCAAACGACCTGCCTGCTGCTGCCAGATTAATCTTCCTTAGGAAAAATTCTGTTTCTGGAAAACTTTGCCACCTCTTTCTTTTCAATCAAATTTAATTCAAACACTTTAACTTGCAATCAGAATCTTCCTCTGAGGCTCTGAAAATCTTTTAAAAATAAAATAAAATTTCATTGTCCTAGAAACTAACTTACTGCACGATGCGAGTTGCTTATTCCCAGAAAGTTGTTTACCCACCTTGACTCAAAACAAAATCTTTGCCCACACACAGCACATCACAGGGTTTTCTAAACTAGAGGCTCTAAAACTGGGTATCGCTTACTCTGCACAGATAACATTGCAGATGTTGTTGCTACCTCCACTCCCCTCGTGCCACCAGAAGACCATCCCTAGGTTCCTGAAGATTGTGGGCATTACCAGCATGCCCCAGAGTTTCCCTTTTGCTGTTTTTTTTTTTTTGTTTGTTTTAATTTTTATTTATTTATTTTATTTTATTTTTAATTTTTGGCTGTGTTGGGTCTCCGTTGCTGTGTGCGGGCTTTCTCTAGTTGCGGTGAGCCGGGGCTACTCTTTGTTGTGGTGTGCAGGCTTCTCATTGTCTTGGCTTCTCTTGTTGCAGAGCACGGGCTCTAGGTGCACGGACTTCAGTAGTTGTGGTACGTGGGCTCAGTAGTTGTGGCTTGCAGGCTCTAGAGCTCAGGCTCAGTAGTTGTGGAGCATGGGCTTAGTTGCTCCATGGCATGTGGGATCTTCCCTGTCCAGGGCTCAAACCTATGTCCCTTGCATTGGCAGGTGGATTCTTAATGACTGTGCCACCAGGGAAGGCCCTCCCTTTTGTTTTTGTTTGGTTGGGGAAGAGGCAGTCAGAAAAGGCTGGGAGAGAGAGCTGAGGTAACTCAACAACACCATGGCAACTGTTATGTAATCTCATCAATTCTTTTATTTCTTCCCATTTGCTCAGCTAACATCTCCCCTCCTCTCTCTATTACTTGCTCTCATTTTGAAAGAAGAAGCCATGTTTCCATCCCCACCCCAGCGCCTGACCGAGAACAAGATGCTCGTGGACCACACCAGTGATTGGACTTCACTCCTTTCCATCACCTCCCATTTTCCTTTCTTGTTTTCTGCTCTTTTTTGACGGTCCAGTCTTCAACTTTTTGAAAGCCAGTTGTAAGGAAAACAGTGGTGAAAACAATGACTGAAATAGGGACAAAAGTTTCTTTGAACTAGTTTGTATTTTATAATATGATATTACATTATCAAATTATGTCTGTGTTTCCCAACACATTCTCTTTTGTGTAACTCGCTTATTTTTCCTCTTTGTAGGTCCATAAAATAATTTTCTCTTTGACGGTAAATGAACCAGAGCAAGGGTACAACTGTTTGTGAAGCTATTCTCAAGCGCCTAGTAAAGTGCTCTAATGACAAATACCCCTAAAAAATTATTGTTGATAAATGGTAACATGACACACGAAATCAGGGTAAAAAATAGAAGCCTTGTTAAAATTATTAGCATAGAAAGAAAACGATACACCATGTTTAACTTTTGAACTGTATTTACATAGCTAACATAGTTTTTATTCTCTTTCTTTGTTAAAAAAAAAGTATTTTGAATTTATAACCATGAATGTATCATCCATCTTTGTAATAATATTATTATTATCTTCAATATATCATAACTAAGTATAGTTCAGTTGTACACATAATTACATCCATGTGTAACATTTTTAAAGTTTCTGTATAAATTTAAAAGTGTATTTAAATACTACCTTTTATTTTTAAATTTGTATTAAAAGAGAGCATGGCAGTATTCTAAAGTCAATGAAATTCCATCACGTATATATCAATTGAGATGGGTGCATATATAGGTACATATATAAACATAAACTAATTCAAAGTTTTCTCCTTAATTTTAAGCTTAATATGATTAAATTAGTTATTAAATAATCAGTTGTCTTATAATCAGATTCTACTGTTCAAACTAAAATGAAATATACCTCCCTTTATTAAAAAAAAAGTCTGGGGAACTGATTAAAGAGATGACATGGTAATTTCCATTACAAGTGCTTTTTCTGCCATCTAGTGGAAAAATGAAATCTATAAGGATTCGTAATTTACATTTTTAATTCTATAGTCTCAAATTACTTAGCAAGGGCTTATTTGAAATATCAAGAAAAGAAAACAAATAATGTGTTATCTCCCTGGTTCTGGTTTGATCTGCAGGTGGACCAAATGGGTGTAATCCTGAACATTCCCCGTGTTGCCAAAGGGACTACAAACAGAATAATGCAGGGGATGCTTCGGGCTTTCTATATTAATCACAGAGGCCATCGACTCCAAACAAGGTACTGGCACCCACTGTTTTATGTAACAACAGTGATCGTCGTTCACTGTCAAAGTGATGAAAGATGCCTCTTTTCCCTATATCCCTTTTTGTTCCTGTCTCACTTCTCCAATCCTATAAACTGGAGGAGAGGATTTAGACTAGAGAGATGTTTTGTTGAGCACTGTCTAGATCAATGGCTTTCAAACTTTTTAAACTGCAACTCACAGTAAGACGTGTATTTGGCATTGTGACCCAGTGTATGTATATAAAACAGAAGACAAATTTCCACAAGTAGTAACCTTTATATAAGTGATCACTACGATATTTCACATTCTGTTCTGCTTTATTCTATTTCACTTTTTGGTATTATTTTAAAACTTTTTAAATTGATTTCATGATCCACTAATAGTCCTGAAGATTGAAAAATCACTGGTAAGAGTTTCCTGAGAAGTCCTAAGTGTTTACCTCCTCTGCTTTAAAAATAAAAACGACAAAAAGTTAAATGAAAAAAGATGATAGAGATTGGTTAATTAGTACAAAGACCTTTGAGATCTTCTCAAAGATATTTTATTTGGTGAATGTTCACTTTGATATATCACTAACATCATCCTCTCTGTCGCCAAGAATAGAAGGCTTGGATTCATCTTCATAGCCACCTCTCTCATTGAATCAATCATAAAATTCTGTGGATTCTATCATCACAACGTGTCTCATATCTTTGTTACTCTTTTCATCTGGTTTAGACCCTTCCCATTTCTCCCTGGATGGTCATAGAAGCTTCCACATTGCTCTCCCCATCTCCATCTTTCAACCCTCTGGTCCAACCTTCACACAGCTGCCAAGACTTTCTCTCCTCCTCACAGGTCAATGACATCATTCACTGCATCCCGTGACTAATGAAGAACACCCAAGCACCTTAGGGTGGCATTCAAAACCCTCCCTGCTCAGTGCTTTGTTGGCATTTAATAGTTTAGATTAGATTATTGCTCTCCCCACGAGATTGTGAACTAAGACTATACCTTTGTCTCTCTTTGAGCATATTATATTTGCCCCAGCAGATGCTTAATATGTATCTGTAAAAGTCACTGAACAAAAAGCAAAACAAAAGAACCAAAAAAAGAATGTATCAAAAAAAAGGCACTGAACAAAATTTCCTTTCTGACTTTCAGTTTTCTCTATAGTCCTGTGTACACCCTCCATTCCAGTTGCTATCTTACGAACAGTTCCCTGAACTCATGTTTATTAGTTAGTTTTTCTAATTTAATTTTCTTTTTTTAATTGAAGTATAGTTGATGTAAAGTAGTATTATGTTATATGTGCACAATATAGTGATTCACAATCTTTAAAGGTTATACTCCATTTATAGTTATTATAAAATATTGGCTATAGTCCCCGTGTTGTACTATATACCTTTGTAGCTTATTTTATACATAATAGTTTGTACCTCTTAACTTCCTACCGCAATATCGCCCCTCCCCCTTCCCTCTCCCCACTGGTAACCAGTAGTTTGTTCTGTATATCTGTGAGTCTACTTTTTTGTAATATTCACTAGTTTGTTGTAATTTTTAGATTCTACATATAAGTGATATCATACAGCATTTGTCTTTCTCTGTCTGACTTCTTTAATTTAGCATAATGTCCTCTAAGTCCATCCATGTTGCTTCAAATGGCAAAATTTCATTCTTTTTTATGACTGCGTATGTAGTATACCACATATTCTTTTCTTTTTATTGATGTATAGTTGATTTACAATGTTTCAGATGTACAGCAAAGTGATTCTGTTATATATATATATATATATATATATATATAAAACTGAATATATATATTCTTTTTCAGATTCTTTTCCATTATAGGTTATTACAAGATATTGAATATAGTTCCCTGTACTATACAGTAGGTCTTTGTTGTTTGCCTATTTTAGATATAGGAGTATGTAACTGTTAATCCCAAATTCCCAATTCATCCCTCCCCACTTTCCCCGTTGGTAACCATATGTTTGTTTTCTATGTCTGTGAGTCTATTTCTGTTTTCTAAGTAAGTTCATTTGTATCATTTTTTTAGATTCCACATATAAGTAATATCATATGATATTTATCTTTGTCTGACCTCCTTCACTTAGTATGATAATTTCTACGTCCATCCATCTTGCTGCAAATGGCTTTATTTCATTCTTTTTTATGGCTGAGTAGTATTCCATTGTGTATATATACCACATCTTCTTTATCCATTCATCTGGCAATGGACATTTAGGTTGCTTCCATGTCTTGGCTATTGTAAATAGTGCTGCTATGAACATTAGGGTGCATGTATCTTTTCAACTTAGAGTTTTCAACTTTTCTGGATATATGCCTGGGAGTGGAATTTGCTGGATCATATGGTAACTCTATTTTTAGTTTTTAAGGAACCTCTATACTATTCTCCATAGTGGCCACACCAATTTACATTCCTACCAACAGTGTAGGAGGGTTTCATTTTCTCCACACCCTCTCCAGCATTTATTACTTGTAGACTTTTTGATGTTGTTTATTTTAAAGAATGTGCCTATGCTCAAGTTTTTTCCTGGCTGCCTTACTTTCTGTTTCCTGCCTGTGGAAATCCTTTTCCCCTTTAAATTCCAGCTCAGATGCTATCCCTTGCAAGAAACTCCCTTGGTCCCCAGCAGACTGAATCCCCACAGTGTAATAGTAACTTCAGTATCTATTCAGTGCTTACGCTATTGTGCCCAGTTTAAGATCATGTTTCTCTGTGTCTGTCTCTCTTGATTGTGACCATCTCGAGGGCAGGGAACATGCCTTTTGCATTTTTCTAGCCTTTGGGGCTATTCCAGGTGTTGAATGTATGTTCATTTACTTGAACACACTGGTTACATGTATCTTTTTAAATACATAATGATGTATTATCATCTGATAATGATGTTATCAGATGTGTAGGCCAGCCACATCTTAGATGAGCTATTTTAAGTTTTAAGTTTCAGAGCAGGTATTTGACCAAGATTTCCAGTTTGAATTATCAGTCCACACTCCAAAAATTTATTTTAGTATTTCTCAAGCACTATATCCTTCTGAAAATACCAGAAAGTAGAAAAGCTATCAACCAACAGCCCGTTGGATTGCCCCTTGTCATGTTCCCATAATGATCTGTACTTTCCTCTGTCACTGGACTTCCTCCTTGTACTGCACGATCTGGTTCCATGAGATCCTTGAAGGTAGGGAGTCTCTCATTCATTTGTATACTCAGCAACGAACGTACCACCTACACCTAGCAGATGGTCAATAAATGTTTGTCGAATGAGAGAACGAGAGACACAGAGAATTATAATGGATAAAAAAGAAGTATTAGATATTATGTCCATCTTCAAGGAGATTATGCACCAGTTAGGAAAATAATTACCTAAATATTCTGACCGTCATGTCCTACACTTAATAGACATTCAGTCCATTTTAATGAATTACTATTAATGAAATTTCTATGTGCAGGAAAAATGCTAAACACTCATCAAGAAGTGCAAGTGCTGTCTCTGTCCTCTAGGAGAGCACGATCAAGTGTGAGATAATAAAAAATGTTCACAACACATTACTCAGCAGGTTGGTTTCCTGCCAAATGTGTTTTGGAGATATCACTGTAAGCTGTAATGGTTAGATAAGACTTCCCAAAGAAAGAAGATCTTTGTCAAGAACTGTGGAAAGTTTGAGATTTTACGCTATTTACAAGCTGAAAAGTTAGTCTGCCGCATTTTCATAGATGCTGGCAGAGGCCACAAAACTCCTGGCTCCAAAGCAACGGACTCTATTGCTCCGAGAACAGCAGGCAGCAGGAGCTTTGTGTCCACATTGGTCCCCTTTGTCCTCCACAGCCCACGGGGGCAATAAAGGAGGATGCAGCACACTCTGTGGGTTTGCATCACAGCTGAGGGACACTGAGCTAAGGAAACCCCAATCCTCTGAAGAGGTGGCTAGCAAACCTGTCCAATCTTTGTCCTGGAGGGAGACATTATCCTTATTATCCTGGTCAGAAAACAAATCTGTTCTCTCCCAAAGGGAGATCCTGTCTGCGTTCCAAGGCTTTTTGCTGTACAAACATCCTTGACAAAATGGCCCAGAACGAATGCTGTCAAGGCCTTTCCTCAGAAGATAGACAGAAACACAAGAGACACATGGAGGACGTTTTTTCAACATTTTTAACTTGGTTCTTGAAGGTCGGGTGTGATTTGATCACGTAATAGGAAGAGAACGAGTATTCTAGGAGAAAGAATTTCGTGTGCACATATTTATTTGATGACAGACCTCTCCAAGCCTCAGTTTCTTTACCTCTGTGATTGAAATAATACCTACTTCACAAGGTTACTGTGAAAAATGACATAAGGTAATAATGTATGTATGGCATCCAGCCTGGTTTTTGACAAATAGGAGGTGCCAAACTGTTAGTTCTTTTCCCCAGAATGTATAGATTGAGACTCTGTAGACTGCCCTGAGATTAAGAAAGGGAGAAAGAAAAGGCCTTTAGCAGTAAATTTGCAAAAATTTTTATTGAGCATCTACTATGTTTCAGGCACCAGGCTAGACACAGTGTCTGTCCTCTTTTTTTTTTTTTAAAGAATGTTTTCTGCTGTTGTAGGGTGTGGTATTTTTAATTTAATTTATTATTATTTTAAATTTATTTATTTTTATTTATTTTTGGCCAAATTGGGTCTTCGTTGCTGTGTGCAGCCTTTCTCTAGTTGTGGTGAGCAGGGGCTACTCTTCGTTGCAGTGCGTGGGCTTCTCATTGCAGTGGTTTCTCTTGTTGAGGAGCACGGGCTCTAGGTGCGTGGGCTTCAGTAGTTGTGGCTCGCGGGCTCAGTCGTTGTGGCACACGGGATTAGTTGCTCCACGGCATGTGGGTCTTCCCAGACCAGGGCTCGAACCCATGTCCCCTGCATTGGCAGCCAGATTCTTAATCACTGCACCACCAGGGAAGCCCCCATGCCTGTCCTCTTAAAGCTTACATTCTGCTTCATGGGGAAACTAGAGGAGAATAGAATTATATTGCTTCCATCAACTAAACTTGTTGAAGGTATACTTTCAACAAGGTTTTATGGCAATGCCATCTGACCAGGAAGCCAGGGAATTATTGAGACAGAGATGGAGCATAAAACCTAAAATAAGAACAGAGAAATGTCAGAGTTCAGTGACAGCATACACCAGTCAACAATGGCTTTTCAGGATTATGTTGAAAGAAGGATACTAATAATCACAGAAGGAAGATTTCATGTGAATTTTATCAACAACTACATATGATTGTTAAATCATTAATTTGATAAATATTTATTGAACATTCACTCCATGTTATGTTTTGTAATAGGTGCTAGAATTCCAGGACCAAGAGTAGCAATTCCACTGAGGGTGAGATGGCCCCCAGGAAACAAGGGATTAATTTTTCACAAGCTGGTATCAATGTTCATCTACATATGGATGGAGAGAGAAGTGTGAGAATCTTGGAGATACTATGATAACGTATTTAATGCAAGGATGATTAGATGATTGAATCATTGGACAATCTTAAATTAGAACTTGAATTAGGAGGAAAGGGAGCTGTTAACATTTCTGTCTTTATCTATGGAAAGGGCAAAAAATTATTTGTCATATCATAGACCATATTTATGCCTGAAATATTTATTAGTAATAAAACAATAACTTTTGAGGAAAAAAAGAGTGTTATAAAGACCATCCCTATTTGGGGGTGGAATGGGTCTTGATAATTTAACCACTATGTTAAGCCTGCTTGATGCATTAGAATAGTATATGAAAAATCATCTCCAGTTGGTTTTTCTGGAAGAATAATGTTAACAGTACTTTTTTCCTATCTTGCTTCCAGTGCAATGCAGACTAGATTTCCGTTATTTGTCAAGAAGCTACCCAAGGGGCTAGATTGTGAGAAATGGCACATGATGTTTGACAGCTGAGTGATGGGGGCTAACTAGGAGAAGTGAATTACATTTGAAATGAGAAGCTGAGGACAAGGCTATGCAAGCAAAGCCAGAGGGAGCAGCCCTCCATCTTTAGCTTCTGTTACTCATGGATCATGAGGTGGGCTTCAGCTGATGCTGAGCTGGTCTTCCATTGGATGGCTTCAGGTAGCGTTGTGTCCAGCAGTCAAATGATTCGAAAGACTTTGAAAACTCTCCACCCTCCAATCTCATCCCCTCCCCTACTGCCCTGTGCTTCTAGCTGGCTGCATTCCTTCAAGTTGAATGGTTCTTCTAGGACTTGGCTTTCCCCAGAAAGGGGTGATGCATTATCAGTAAATCCTCGTTTGGATTCCTTTGCTCCGATCTGACTTTGTGAGGAAAAACAAGAAATCTTGGCACAAAATGCTGAAAGGGAGAACAGAAGGGAGCTGAGAAATCCCAGGTGTGAAAGCATCTTCTCTCTTCCACACGTCATTTTCCCTAGGGGCTCCCTTGTTAACCAGATTTACGGCTACATCCCAACATACATTCCAAAACCTGTCCTAACTGATGAAAGTGACAGTGCAGGAGTCATAATAATCCATCACAACGGCTCTCTTCCTTTCTAAGTCATGCTAGTGACTTGCTACCTTGAAAGGTCAAGTCCACAACAGTTTTTCCTAAGACCACAGGGCTCCCAAGGTCTTTGTGCAGTAGCATTTCAATGTAAGAACAGCTCAGGATACAGAGTGCCATTTCTGTGAAATTGAAGCACTTCTGTTTTTGTTCCACACAAAATGCTTTTGTGTCTTTCCTTCTCTCTGAACTTGGCCCTTTACATTTCTATTAGGTAAAGATGGGTAAAAGCAGGAACGGTGTTTATCCAGGGCTAAAATGAAATCTTGCAGATCTCTTTCTCCCAGGCTACCCCTTCTCTCCCCCAATTTTCTATTAGTAGATTTCCAAGGAAGCTCCTGTTTAGCCAGCTATTTTCTCCTATTTTACATGATGATTTTCAGTGTTCAACAGGAGCAAAGATCACTGATATTCCCACTGGGCTTATCAGAAGCAACTCAACAACAAGCTCTTTTATGTTGAAAATAGAGATTTAAACATTATTCATAATCCTTACTTCTCCCAACACATGCTCATCCTCATGGGCTCCTTTCACTAATTAGCTATGCAAGTCTTTACATTAAAATTTAGCTACATATTAATCTTTTGGTTTTATTGCTAGGATGTCTTGATTTCCCTTGCTATACAAACACAGTATATGCTTACATTTAAAAACGTTTTGTCTATAGTTCCAAAAAGAGTATATAAAAGCAGGAGTTTATGAAAACATCAGGTCTGATTCCACTGGTGAGAAAAGATTGTATTTTGAATTTGTGTAATCAGAACCACTGAACCACTCTGTAATACGGAGGAACAAACCTGACTCCATATTAGATCCGTTTCTTTTACTTTAACCTTTGCATTCTATTGCTTTTTTTTTTTTCTTTTTGCGGTACGCGGGCCTCTCACTGTTGTGGCCTCTCCCGTTGCGGAGCACAGGCTCCGGACACGCAGGCTCAGCGGCCACGGCTCACGGGCGCAGCCGCTCTGCGGCACGTGGGATCCTCCGGCACCGGGGCACGAACCCGCGTCCTCTACCTCGGCAGCCGAACTCTCAACCACTGCGCCACCAGGGAAGCCCTGTAGCCTGTTCTTTTGATTCGAGTTATGAATGTTGCCTGTAGCCTGAAATATACAGGACAGCCCACTTTCAAGGTTCTGACCTTTAAGTGTATAACACTTTTCTATTCATATAGAGCTAAAAAGTTGCAGAACAGAGAATAACATGTGTCTTGTTGGAGGTTTACAGGGACATCATGACCTCAGACCAAGAAGTTTGCAACAAACAGCCACACCCCCTCCCCTTTGAGTATAAAAGAACCCTAAATTCTACCTCGCGGTAAGATGGTTCTCCAGGACCTTAGTCCACCATCTTCTCAATCTGCTGACTTTTTGAATAAAGTCACTATTCCTTCCCCCAATATCTCATTTCTCGATTTATTGGCCTGACGTGTGGCAAGTAGGACTCGGTAACAGCTCCTGAAATTAGGTTGCTAGATAAGTCCAATTAATGTAAAATATAAAATGAAAATTAATATTTATGAAGCCTCTACTATGTGCCAGGTGGTAAGCTATGGATTTTACATATCTCCACTTAATCTTCGTAACACTGTGAACTATATATTATTATCCTCATCCTACAGATAAAGAAACTGAGGCTTGGATAGGGCATATGGAATCCTTGCCTGTCTGACCCCAAAACTTGAGCTTTCTGCTAAACTATATGATTAGAGCCAAAATGAATCTTGGGGATTACCTAGGGTAGTGGCTTTCCAAAATGTAGGATGGGTGTCAAAGGGGGTGGTACATGGGACAGTACATTTCAAATGCAATAAATGCCATAGTGAAGAAGTTCATTTTTTTCAACTCTTTTCATCTTTTTGATAACTCAATTCTCTGTCTCTAAAACTTGTTCATCTTCTTTTCTATCACAGAAAGAGCCAGTCTCAGTATCACAGCTTCTGAAGACAATACCTAACTAAGATGTAAGTCTATGTTTATTTTTCATTGTAATTATTTTTATAGCTACTTTCTAGCTAGGGAAAATGATGCTGGTTTTCCTTTTTAGTAGTCATGCAAATTTTTATTTTAAAAATCAACATATTTAGATTATTTTAAGCTGGCCTATTTAAAGAAAAATGGTTATAAATAATAGTTCAGTGGTATACACACGTGGTAAAAATCATGAAGATGCCCTAAGAAATCTAGACTTTGGGGGCAAGGCGTTGGAGAGTCTAGGCTAAAACTCACATGAAACAATTGAAGAAGCTCACATGATACAATTGAAGAAATTCAGGAGGCCTAGAGAGATGTAATTAAGTGTCCATGACATAAATTTTACTGAATTGCTAAAACATGATCATTTACTTTTTTTTTTTTAATTGAAGTATAGCTGATTTACAATACTTCAGGAACAGCAAAGTGGTTCAGTTACATATATATATTTTTTCACATTCGTTTCCATTATAGGTTATTACAAGATATTGAATATAGTTCCCTGTGCTATACAGTTGGTCCCTGTTGGATCACTTACCTTTTAAAACATACAATGATCTCCCCACAAGCAGGTCAGGTTCCACTGCTGTTTTCCTGGCGGGGCTTCAGACATCTTTTGACTACACATACAAACTAGAATGAGAGAAAACAAAAATTCTGTCTCCTTCTGGAGCAGTCACATAGTTTCAGTTTTCTCCAGTGCTAAAAGGTATGAAACTGAAGTGGGTGGTATGTTAGATTAGTTTGATAGACTGGGACTTTCAGCTTAAGTCAGAAGTAGATATTTTATATTTGTTTTTATAAAATTTACATTATTTAGATATTTCAACATATAGCAATAAGCACATTCAAGTATAAGCTGTAGCTGTTACAGTAAAAAGACCCTTTACTTGTAGGAGAGCAGGTAGACTGTCTAAAAAATTTAACATGTGACATAGTTTTCCAAAATTACCTTTTGAAAGTAAAATTACCAGAACCACCTCTTCAAAGGCTTTTGATGTAACGTTTCAAGTATGCATCTGGCAATCTACTGCTTTCAGTAGCTAGAGGTGAAAATGTGGACTGCTTCTGATATAACATGCCTGCATTTCCATTCAGCTCCTGGGAACCCACAAGATACCCCGGTATTCTGCTCTATTCTAATGGGCAAAGAAGCATCATCACTTAAGAGGTAGACTTCCTGAGGCTGCTATTTAGGGCTGTCAGATGTACCACCTTTTTTCTTACAACACTTAAAATACCTGGTGTATATGAGCTCAATAGTGAATTTCATAAAACAAGAGATTTTTGTTGTTGTTGTTAAAACTGGGCTCTCCAAGTACAGTACTTCTGAAGAATGAATGGTTTTAACCTGTTATTAAAATGCAATAATATAGATCCACAGAGATGTCACAAGCCCACCAACATCAGCAATAGCATTCTGGTTAGGAAAAGAACCCTGGAGAAGCTAAGCATCTATCATTAGTCTTTTGTTATATTCTCAGCTTCTGCTTCCAGTTTCAGCTACTACAGCTGGGAATCTGATTCCCAGTCTCTTTCAGCCCCTCCCATCTTGCCTCTTCACTCCATGAGATGGTGACATAAAGTGAGTGGTACATGATGTGTGTGGGCTCTAGAGTCAGTTCACCCGGGTTGGAATCCTGGCTCTGCCACTTTCCTGATTAAGCCATTTCTTTACCCCTCTGTGCCTCAGCTTAAAGCACCAAACAATGCCTTGCATGGAACAAGTTCTCAATATGTGTTAGTTATTATTTTTCAACTGCATGGTGGATATTGTTTCTTGGGTGCTGAGTTTACCCATGCTTTCAGCTAACATATATTTATTGAGCACTTATTACATGCTAGTTCAACATGCTTGAGACACACCAATGAACAAAACCCCCCAGAATCCCTGCCCTTGTGGAGCTTCTTCAGGTAGAAGGAGACAGACAATAGTCAGTAAATATCACAACTAAGTAAACTGTATTAGAGAGTGATAAATGCTACAGGAAAAAAGAACAGATTTGGGTAAGGGGACTGGGAGGTAGGCAAGGGTGAGATTTCATATATATGTTCAATATGATATTCCTAAAATGCATTTTTCCAGAAAAACTAGATTCCCTTCTTGATTTCCATTTACTGATAAATCATTCTCTTTGCTACCCAGGTTAAAAACTCAAGTCACTTTAGTTTTTCTATTTTCCCCCTAACGTGCCATTAAATCTCATGCGTTTTTCTTCTTTATTGTTCCTTGAATCTACCGATTTGAACCTTAGGCCTGCGTTACCGTCTCCTGTCACAGCCTCCTAACCAGTCCCTGCTTCTGGTCTCATCCTGCACTGCACTTGCAAAGCAAATTCCATAACAGAGTTTACGCCATCTCTTCCTTTCTCTGATGCCTGTGAAATGAAGGTCGAACTCGTTCAGGGATGTTGATAATCTGGCTTCATCCTGTCTTTTCAACCCTCTCCTACCTCCCCCTAAATATAACTTTCCATTTCAGCCAGAATAATCTACTTCTATGGATCCTCCCTCTGTGCCTACACACCACAGTAGGTTCTTTCTAACACTCTATTGCTCAGTGTTTGCCTTCTCTTTGCACAAGTGTTAGAAATTTCATTAAATATTCCATATGGAATTTTGTATAATTTGACTTATTAAAGTATCCCAGGTAACACATCCTCATGAGGGAAGTGGTGTGGACCTGATCTCAGCAAGGTGGACGTGCTGATGGAAGGGCTCACTGTTTTCTGGAGAATTCACAAACATCTAAAACTGTTTTGATGCCTTTACTCAGCTTACTCAAGGACAGATTACCAGCTAACTAGTTTACTGCCAAAAATGTGCAAACAAGATCTACTTTTCCTAGACTGTTTGCCTTCTCCCCTAACATATAAATCCTGTTCTCTCCTATTATCTCAATGATTTCCCTCTGAGAGCAATTTCTGTAAAAATAACTTCATATCTGCTTTTAGAAATAGACATAGAAACATCTGTTGTTTACATTTAAAAATGTTTCAATGATTCAAGTGATTAAGTCTTTAGAAAAGCAAACCCATCTTCTATTTTTGTTATGTAAAAAAATCCAACCGTTCATTTAATGTAGTTTGTGTAAAAACACCCTTGCCACTGGTGAATATCAAAGCACTTTTATATTAATCTGCTTTCTTCTGTGACGTCTTAATCCACAGTGGGCTACCATCTTGATTTCTCAGCAATACCGTCCACTTGAGACTCTTCAGGCTGCTTGCATGTAAGTGATTCAACCGATTTCTATTTTATATAGGTTTCAATACTAGTGAAATACACATTTCTGCCACATAAAATGCAGACTTTCCCAAAGATTCTTTTTAATTTAAATGGTAACCTTCAATTGTGCCAGTCTTCAAAACTACAGGGAGCATGTATCTCGAAAATAAGAAATCTATTATTCAGAACTATCACCAGCCAAAATTATTCTTATTTCAGATTCAGGTTTCCCAAGTGGCTGGCTGGTCTCTGGGCTATTTTCAGCTGAGTTGTTAAGTAGGACTAAACACAGGGTGCTTCTTCACCAACATGGGGTAAGGCAGCCATCAAGGCTGTGTTACAAGAAAAGCCTATTTCACCTTCCCAATTTGTTTAGCTTTTGCTTACTATCCCGGGTAGAACGACTACAATGGTTTGTTGATAATAGGCACTTTATAAATATTTGTTCCTTTATTAGTTTGTTACAGTTGCCATCACAAACTACAGACTGGGTGGCTTAAACAACAGACATTTATTTTCTCACAGTTCTGGAGGCTGAAGTCCCAGACCAGGTTCCTGGGCAGCTTGTTTTCTTCTGAAGCCCCTTTCCTTGGGTTGTAGATGGCCGTCTTCTTGATGTGTCCTCACATGGTTTCTTCTGGGCGCATGCACCCCCCGTTGTGTCTCTCTGTGTGTCCAAATTTCCTGTTCTTGTAAGGGTTGTAGTCAACTTGGATTAGTTCTCACCCTAAAGACCTATTTTTAACTTAATCACCTCTTTAAAGGCCCTACCTCCAAATACGTCACACTCTGAAGTATGGAGGTTAGGGTTTCAACGTACAGATTTGGGGAAACACAATTCACCCCAAAGTTTCCTAACAGAGATCCCAACTGTCACTTAAACCATGTCTAAAAAGATTTTGGCTCTATTGTTGAGGAAGGTGTTAAAGTGAATGTTCTTAATGTCACTGAACTGTACAATTTACAATGGTCAAAATGGAAAAATTTATGTTGTGTATATTGTACTACAATAAAAAATGTGGTTAGTGTGAGAAACTAAACTTTTAATTTTAATTAATTTAAATATAAGTTTAAAAATATATAGCATGTTTGAAACATGTATGTAAATTTCATAATGTCCACTATGTAAAGTTCTTATTTGAAATATAGAAAAATATAATCTCACATATTTGAAATGCCAACTTTGTTTTCAAGCCTGGGGAAATGTTATAGCTACATGCTTTCATTACCAGGGAAAAGTACTCCATTTTACCACCTCAAGACTAATTTGAAATTGTAAATTATAAAGCCTACCTTTAAACAGTCTTCAATCACACATAACAAATAAGCATCTAAATATTTACCAAATACCTATAGAAACACAAGTTGAATTCATAGAAGCGTATTTTAAATCAGAAGTACATGCCGATACCACCAAAATGGTTTTATTTTTGACACTGCCAACATGCACAACAATGCATTACTTTGGTTTCCTTAAACATTACTTAAGTACGCATTAGAAATATATGTTTACATTTAAGAAATGTAACACATTAAGAAAGTCCTCTATAAACTTAACTCCTTCTCAATATATTTTCCTGCTTTGTTTCACACATAAATAACATAATCTACAAAGTCATAAATAAAACTATTAACTCTTATGACCTAAAAGTATATACAAATTTTGGAACTTGACAAGAATGTCCTTTTTCTGATTGTATATAAATAACAACATGCAGTATTGGCAATGCTTTTTAATTAAATGAATGACTTACAATCAAAACTTTTATTGTCTCCCAACCAGTTCTCCCTATAATAGACCTTCAGTGCACTTGGTAAAGATGTCATGTATTTAAAAAGTCAAAGTGGTCAAAAGACTAGATTTTTAAAATAGAACAGAAGGTTGCCATTAAATATTATTAAGCCTTATTAAAATCACTTTGGTTTGCCTGAAGAACAAAAAATGCTACCAAAGAGTATATGCTTGTACTAACAGTTTTTAAAAAAAATTTTGGCTGCACCCCGCAGCATGTGGGATCTTAGTTCCCTGACCAGAGATCAAACTTGCACCCCCTACATTGGAAGGTGGAGTCTTAACCACTGGACGGGATTTCCAGGGAAGACCCTATACTATCATTTAAATGGAAGCTAACAAAGTCTTAAAAAATCAGATTAAATTTGTATTAGTCTTGGGAAAAATATTCCACTGAGATTCTGTTATAGGAACAGAATCCATGCTATCCTAAGTTTTCTAAAATTTATTTTGAACCATCACTTCAATTAGTTAAAACTTTCAGGGTAAAAATAATGACACATAAAAATGATCTTAGAAAGGCATATTTAGAATTCCTGATACAGAACCCTTGATTATTTGGTTTTTGTTTAATGACTGGAAACCTTTATTCCTTCAGAAAATAATTAACATTATTTGTTGAGTGACACCATCTATTTAGTGATTAACTAGATAACCACTCAAGGTATATTAAGTAAGCACTCAAATTATTTTTATGTAACAAAAGTAAAAAAGACTTTTCATGTTGGAATTGTTTCATTATGCATTATTATTTTTAAGGCCGTGATTTACAGAGTATAAAAATTAGAAAGAAAAATATTTATTTATTAATAAGAATTAATATTCTCTATTAATATTCTCACTAAATTTAAATGATTCAAATGATAAATAATAGTAAACTAAGCACTGTCATTACTTTTAAAATCTAAGTTTCTAAGTTTCATTTTTCAATCAATACAAATATGATCTGCTTCACAATATTAACTGCCAGTCAAACTTTATGTTTTAAAAAACTAAATATTCTTTGTTAAAGAGCAGTTTACAACAAATGTTTTTCCACGCTCTTATAAAAAACAAGATTCTGATATGCATAATGAATCTAAGTCAAAATCCACAACTGGTAGCTGAAATTGTCAACTTCCAGCCTAACACAACATAAATCCACAGTTGTTTTGCATAAACAATTCAAAATTAAAGTTTATAATGGAAATGTCAACAAGTCATAACTACAACATTACTACTGAAGGGTTCCACTATACTTCAACCAGGCACAGCAGATGTGCACATCTGATAGACAGACTGCTTAGAAAATTAAAGCTATCCGAGCTATAAATAAGGAACACATAAATATGAACACAGCAGTGCCAAAGCATTAGAACTGTTAAAAAAAAAAAAGATGTGGTGTAAACACAACTGATAGTTTTCTCCATAAGCCACTTTCACTGATTTATAAAGCTATGGTTTTATAATTCTTTTAAAAAGGACAATGTTTCCACATTGCTACATGCAGTGATTTCATTGTACATTCTTAACTACAATGCCATCTTCAATCCTCTTGCAGAGCTTGACATATCTCACCAGGATTTCTTCAGAAAGTCAGCTTGTCATATTTTCAGCAGCCTAGAACAAGAAAGTATGATTCATTATAATAAAACCATGGAAAAAGAGACACCATGGAAATAAATTTGTCAATACTGCACTGTTATTAACAAACAACTCCTCCCCCACATATACCAAAGAACTTTTATCAGGATAATGCATTGGTTTTCACTTTTTGCAGTACATTCTTTGAACTACCTTTTGAACTGATTGCTAGGCTAACAGTAGCATTCAAATTGCATTACATACAAAAATCTCTTCCTATGCTGCTTCCTTATTCTCTTTCAAACTCCAGCATAGGTGAACAAAAATTCTTATAGTTGTGGAAGATGTATATTAAATAAATCCTCTTCCACTGGAATTTCAGAAATGTACTGATGAAAGGCTATGATACCCTTTATTTTTATCAACAGGGTTATGAGACAACACTAAGCCAGGGAATGTTCCCGGGCTATAGTCCACTGACCCAGTTCTAATCACCATTTTCATCCTTTCTTAAATAGCAGGCTCAGATATTTTTTAGAACTTACTGTAGGTAGAAACTTAAGAGTTAACAACTCTGATGTCAGAGGGTCTGAGTTCAACTCCCAACTCAACCACTTGTAAGTCCTGAGAGAAGTAAGTTAGTCACCATAGCTTCAGGTTCCTTAGCGGTAAACTACTACTAGCTATAATACACATCCCTGTTGTGATTATAGAGGAAACAATGCAAGGAAAGCCTTTAGTGCACTGTTTGGCAAAAGGAAAAGTACTCATAAATATTAGCTATTCCTATTGTATTATTCAGTTATTCTTCTGTCATATGAAAGCAACAGTCGTGAGTTAAAATACAGCAAATCTGAAGAGTTTTTATAATTATTTAAAATTTTTGATTAAAAAAATCAGAAACCTTACATGTATATCTGACAAAAGGTTTATTTCAAAAATATTTAAAGAAAGACTACCCACAAAGAAAAGGACAGACAACCCAGGAAAATGGGCAAGCTACACGAAAAAATATCTCACAAAAGAAAATGGCCAAAAAACATGTGAAAATGCATTCAATCTCACTGGTACTCAGAGAAATGCCAATAAAATGACAAATTCATAAACACCTACCAGAACAACTAAAATTAAAAAGACTCACAATAATAAGTGTTGGCAAAGATGTGAAGCAAGGGAAATTCATATGCTGCTGGTGGGGATATAAATTCATACAACTACTTTAGTAAAGTTTGACATTACCTCTTCAAGTGGAAGATACACATAAGCTATGATCCAGCAATTTTACTTCTAGATACCCACCCAACAGAAATGCTCACATACATGCAACAGGAGACATGGAGAACTAAGCTAACAGCAGCACATTTGTAATGGCTCCCGACTGGAAGCAACCTAATATCCATTCATAGTAGGAAGGATAAATAAGTTATAGTATATTTGTACAAAGAAACATGGTTATTACAGTGAAAGGGAATGCACTCCAGCTATACTCAACAGAAATGAACCTCATAAACATAATGTCAAACGAAATAACCCAGTAAAAAAAACTGTGCTGGCATTGTTCATAATAGCCAAAAAGTGGGAACAACCCAAATGCCAATCAACTGATGAATGGATAAAATGTGGTATATCCATACAATGGAATATTATTTGACAATAAAAAGAAGTAAAGTACTGATACATGCTATGACATGGATGGATCTTGAAAACATTATGCTAAGTGAGAGAAGCCAGAGACAAAAGGTCACAAGTTATATGAAATGTGTGGAATAGACAAAGCCATAGAGACAAAGTGGATTAATGCTTCCTAGGGGCTGAGAGAAAGGGAGAATGGAGAATGACTGCTAATGGGTGTAAGGTTTCTTTTGGGGGTGATTAAAATGTTCTACAATTAATTGTGATGGCTGTACAACTCTGTGAATATACTAAAATCTATATAAATTTTACACTTAAAAAAAGAACTGTGCTGCAAGATTCCATTTATATCAAGTTCAAAAATTTTACAAAATGTAACTGGTGTTTAGAGATCCATGCTTAGTCAGTAAAATTGTTAAAAGAAAGTATCTACCATAAATATCAGGACAGTAGTTACTGAGTGGGTAGTGGGAAAGAGAGGTTAGTGATGGGGGAGCATAAGGGAACTTTTAGGGTGCTGGCAATGAGAATTGTATAGGTATTCTCTTTACGATAAATTTTTGCTCTGTAAATGTGTCTTGTTTACCTTTTTGTGCCAGATTTAATAATGAAAAAGTTTTAAAAAGCACAAAACCAATGACCTAAATTATTGGAACTTATTGGAGAGTAACTTAATCTGAGATGGGTAAGCTACAGGTTTTATACGCCTACATCCTCAAAGGAAAGAAGGGTAGAGAGAAGCCATTTTGTCCTTGGACAAGGTTTAAGAGGGACTGACTTGAAGTTTCAGTATTCATGGTGAGTGAGTGCTACATAAACATGGAAATAAAAATCGTGAGATTTTAAAATCATAGTGTGTGCAAGCAAGAGAGGGAACACAATGCTTTTCCTGTTTCCAGTCTCAGCAATTAAAAGGTGGTGAATGTGGGGCTTCCCTGGTGGCGCAGTGGTTGAGAGTCTGCCTGCCGATGCAGGGGACACGGGTTCGTGCCCCGGTCTGGGAAGATCCCACATGCCACAGAGCAGCTGGGCCCATGAGCCATGGCTGCTGAGCCTGCGAGTGCGGAGCCTGTGCTCCGCAACGGGAGAGGCCACAACAGTGAGAGGTCCGCATACCACAAAAAAAAAAAAAAAAAAAGTAAAAAAAGGTGGTGAATGTGAATTTGAAAAACAGTGGTCCTCTGGGTCCATGTTGGCAGTCCAGCCCACTGGCCTCAGCAGTTCCTGGCCTCTGAGCCACTCTCCCCTCTTTTTTTTTTTTTGCGGTACACGGGCCTCCATACTTTGGAAATTTCCCCAGCAAACATCCAAGTTATTGCTTACAAGTTTTGTTTTCCTTTCAACAGCAGAACATAATTCAGCCAAGTGCTCTTTATACCGAGGATGGCCTTCCCCTCCAGTGTCCAATAACTAATGTTCCTCATTTCCATCTGAGACCTCACCAGAAGCACCTTTCATGTTCATATTCTAGCAAGATTCTGTTCATAGTGATATATGTATTCTCTGAGATGACTGAAGTTCTTCTCTCTTCTTTCTGAGCTCTCACCAGAATCACCTATAACACCTACAGTCACCTACAACAGTGTCTTCAAGGCAATCTACGCTTTTTCTATCATGCATCTTAAATCTTGCCAATCTCTATCCATTACCCAATTCCAAAGCCACTTCCACATTTTTAGCTATTTCTTACAGCAGCACCCCACTCCCCAGTAGTGAATCTGTATTAGATTTTTAGGGCTGCCATAACAAAGTACCACCAACTGGGTGGCTTAAAACAACAGAAAAGTATTCTCTCATAGTTCTGGAGGCAGAAGTCCAAAATCAAGGTGTCAGCACGGCCATTCTCTCTCTGAAGGCTCCAGCAGAGCACCCTTCCTTGCCTCTTAGCTTCTGGTGGCTGCCAACAATCCTTGGCCTTCTTTGGCTTGTAGACGCCATCACTCCAATCTCTGCCTCTGTTATCACCTGGCATTCTCCCTTGTGTCTGTGTCTTCACATGGTGTGCGCTTTGTATATATGTGTCCAAATTTCCCTTGTCTTTATAAGAACATTGGTCTTTAATCCATTATGATTTCATCTCAATTTGATTATACCTACAGATACACTGTTTCCAAATAAGGTCATAGTCACAGGTGGTGGACTTAAGCATATCTTTTTGGGGGTAGACACTATTACCCACAATACAAGGAGAATTCTAAACACAACTGGAAACTTCTAAGAAAATGCAACATGGTCCAGATAGCAGCAAATTTTGTGATCTGAACATATGCTACAAAGCTCCTGGCCGTCAGAATTTCTCCTGATGATGATAGATGCTAGCTTAATCATGTTTAGAATCTTTCACATAACTTCATCATTAATCATTTTCTAAACAAAAGCATCTTTACTTAGAGAGTTAATATACAAATCTCTACCTTTAATGCTTCAGCGGCCTTGCGAAGTTCCTTAATAACTGATGATAAAGCTTCTGGGTTAATTCCTTGCTCACAGAGTCGTACACATATAGACAGAGTTTCCATATCTAATCCAGTATTCAAAATTCTTGAAATCTCAAGCAGAACTGTAAAAAGACAGAAAATTTTAAAAACAAAATCTTATAATATTTTAAAACATGCACATTAATACTTCTGTTTTTAATTCATGTAATACTGCATAATACCAGAGAACTAGCATAGCATCCCTAGATTTGGAAACTGGCATGTAATATTGTCTTCCCCTTACCTAGCTCTAGAAACTTAAAAATAAATTTACATCCTCCCTCCACAAAACTGCTTTCTACATCTTGGTTTACATTCTACCACTCATTTAATATCTATCTAAAATTCATATATCATAATCAAGATTATTCTGAACATTTGTCCACTTTTTAGTATTCTTTTACAATGTAATTTAATTAGTCATGTTACATTCCATTTTATGGAAACATTATACATTACTTAACCACTCTGCTATTTTGTTAGATGGTCTCATGTTTCCCCCATTAAAATAATATTGTAATAAGTATCTGCACATAGTAACTTAATTTTATCAGAATAAATTCCTAGAAGTGGAACTGCTCAGTCAGTAAAATACCATTTAGATTCTGATTTGAATTGTATGAAAACACATTATTTTGGGATGAATGAACACGTTAATAACATTAAGCCATCCATTAACTTAAGTCTAAGTCCTTCTGAAAACTTTTACAATATTCATGATGTTCATGATACGGGCCATTCCCACTTTTTCATACCTTACATTCATTTTCATCTCTAGTTCAATTTGAGTCTTTTAAAAAACCTTTATCTTCCATTCCTCTACTTAACTTTTTGAACACATGGAGTACCGTTCTAATGTCTTCATCTGCTAATCCTAACATCTGTGTCAACTGTGGGTCTGTTTCAACAGATTAAAATTTCCTCCTCATCATGGGTCATATTCTTCTGTTTTGTACACCTAATAATTTTTGATTGGATGCCGGACATTGTGAATTTTACCTTGGTGGGTGCTGGATATTTCTGTATTTCTATACATATTCTCAAGCTTTGTAATGAGATATGGTTATAAACAGTTTGATCCTTTGGGATCCTCTAAGATTCATTAGTCAGGACCAGAGTCCCATTTAGCATAGGGCTAATTAATACCACACAATGTCTTGTGAATTATGAAGTTTTCCACTCTGGCTGGTAGACACAGGCTCTATTCCCAGTTCTGTGGAGCATAATGTACTGCTCCCTTTAATCCTTTCAAATGGCTCTTTTCCCAGCTTTCTGGGTACTTTCCTTGCACATGTGATCAATGCTATGCTGAATACTTGAGGGAGACCCCTCTGCGGATCTCCAGAATTCTCTCTGGGCGCAGGATCTTTCCTCTCAGGTACTCTGTCCTGAAAACTCTACCTGCCTTGGTCTCCCTGGACCCTAAGCTGCTGCTCAACTCAGGGTGCCCCCTGGCTTCTGCCTGAGTTACTCCCCTCCCCCCACTGCACTGTGGCCTGAAAACTCTGAAGGTAGGAAGCTGGGGCAGCTATCTGGCTCACTTCGTTTGTCTCCTGCCTCTCAGGAATCACTGTCCTTCCTTGCCTGATGTCCAGTGTCTTGAAAACCATTGTTCTGCATGTCTTGCCGGGATTCTGTTGGTTGTTTCAGGTAGGAAGGTAAATCCAGTCCCTGTTACTCTATCTTGGCTGGAAGCTGACAGCCCTTTCTGTTTTCATTTCTTCAGTTTTGATATTCCAACATACTTTGCTTTTCAGTTGTATTCAGGCTGTTATTCATGTTATCTGCTGAATTTATTTCAATAACTCTATTTTAAGATTTCTAATTTCCCCCCATAATCACATGTTCTGGTTTCACAGCTAAACGCTTATTTATAACCACTCCTTATTTTGTGGCTGTTGTTTCTGCCTTTACCTACTGGAGGCTATATGTTTTTATCTTTAGCCATTTTTGAGATTTCTGTTTTCTGCTTCACACAGAAACAAGCAGCAAAAGAGAGTGGTTAAGAGTGTGCTCTCCAGAGGCAGACAACCTGGGTTCATTTTCCACTTTCATTACTTACTAGGCAAGATAACTGCTCTGTGCCTTTCTTTCATTATTCTAGAAAATGGGGATAACGATAGTACTTACTTTATAGGACGGCTGTGAGGATTGAAGGACGCACATATGTTTGGCATATGACAGTGCTCAATAAAAGGGTCAGCTGTTACTACTACTTTCTCTCACTTTCCCCTTTTTTTCATTTTCATGTTAGTTGTTTAGTTTTGTTTTTCATCTACCTTAGGTGCTCTGTGACTTTTGGCGGAAAGCTCATCTTCCACAGGAGCTTTTTCTTGGACATCCTTGGCTGTTCTTGGATGGGTGGTCTCACACTGGCTTCAGCTCTCTGGAAGCATCCTGACTCCAGACCCACAAGACACATGGATGATGCTTCTCAATCCCTGGCCTGGCAGATGGCACAATTTGGGCCCCCGGCTTCACTCAGGCAGGGCAGCATCCTTCCCCCGGTTTCATTCCCAACCCCCTGCTATGGTTCCCATCTGCTCCGTTCTTTGGGGGGAACCTCTCTCTTTCTAATCAATGGAGACTTCCTTTTCTCGTTTTTGAACATGGTTATGCTGACCATTGTTATTTCAATGTTATTTCCTGTCATTTTTATATGCTTGGAGCAGAAAGTTGCAGTAAGTGCTCAATCATCATTGATTTTGATAGTGAATGATCAATTTCTTTAATTTTTTGTTTGGATTGTTTTCATAAATGGATTTCCACCTCACTCATGCATATTCTGAGTGGTTAGTGCCAATACTCTAGGACATTACTTATTTTTATTTTGTAGCCAGCCACCTTAACAAATCTAATGAAGCTTCTAACAGTTTTTCTGTTGATTCTCTTTTGTTTGCTACTCAGATAATCATTTGACCTACAAATAACAGTTTCATGTCCTTTTTGTTTGTTTGTTTGTTTGTTTGCGGTACATGGGCCTCTCACTGTTGTGGCCTCTCCCATTGCGGAGCACAGGCTCCGGATGCGCAGGCTCAGCGGCCATGGCTCACAGGCCCAGCCGCTCCGGGGCATGTGAGATCTTCCCAGACCGGGGCACGAACCTGTGTCCCCTACATCGGCAGGCGGACTCTCAACCACTGCGCCACCAGGGAAGCCCTCATGTCCTTTTTGATAGTCTTTTTTCCCCTATCCTGTGCTATTCGCAAATTTTCATATCAATATTTTAAAAAGGTACTGAAACCAGGTATTTTCAATTTTATTTAAAATGCACGTAACATTAATGTTAAGGATGGTGCTGGTTTCGTGCAGCTATATTTTATCATGTTAAAAATGTACAGTGTTCTTTGGCTAAGACTTTAAAATCAGAAAAAAAAAATTTGAGTCTTATTGATAACTTTTCATCAAACACTGAAATGACCAGGCAGCTTTTCTCCTCTGACCTTGTGAGGGAATACATTATTATTGACAGACCAGATTCACAGCTGAAGAACACTGAGCTTGGGGAATCCCAACTTTTACAATAAGCCCGCAGCAAGTCTGCTTTTTATCTGGAGGTAGATGTTACTTCATCCCTCATTGCTACTCACTGTCAACACAACCAGAGAAACAGCAGGAGGAGAGAGCAGTCAGGGCCTTGCATTCTCGGCAAACAGAGCTCAGGGCTCATGGAAGATGGCATTCCCTAGAGTGGCACTGCACGACTTCAGAGGCTGGGTTAAAAAGGCAACAGAGCTCTCTCCAGGCTCTTTCTTGAGACACTCCTCCTTGGAACCAGCCTCCAAGTGTGAAGAAACCCACATGTTCCAGACAGCAACCCCTGCTTAGAGCCCAGCTAACAGGAGCATCAACCAGCAGGTATGTGAGTAAGCTCTGAGATGACTCCAGACTCAGCATTGTCTGATGGCAATGCACAAGACACTCTCAGGGAGAACCACCTAGAGCAGCGGTCCTGAACCTAACCTTTCTGGCACCAGGGGCCGGTTTTGTGGAAGACGATTTTTCCACTGGGGGGTGGGGGGATGGTCAGGCGTTAAAGCGAGCGATGGGGAGCAGCAGGTGGAGCTTCACTTGCTCGCCCGCCGCTCCCCTCCTGCTGTGCGGCCCGGTTCCTAACAGGCCACGGACGGGGAGCGGTCCACGGCCCGGGGGTTGGGGACCCCTGATCTAGATGAGCTTGGGCAACACCCAGGACTGTGAGAGAAAAGTAACTGTTGTGGTTTTAGGCCCCCGAGTTTGGGGTGGTTTGTTACAGGGCAACAGACAACTACAACCCACATTCTGACTCTCTTCCAACTGTGTCATCATCTCTCCAGTTCTCTCTCAAATTCTCCTCTCTCTCCAGTTTTCTCCTCACGGTAGACCCTCATCTATAAATGCTATAGTTTTATTTATATTTTTATAAATATTTTATACTTTATTTATATTTTTATTACTCCTGACTTCATGCCTTTGTTCATGCTTTTCTCTTCCCTGCATACAACTCCACGTTGTCTTTCAGGGCCATCTCAGTAGTAGTATTTCTTCCGTTAAGCTTTCTTTTAAAAGTCACTTTGATCATTACATCCTAACTTCACATACTGTCTGTCATCAGTCAATAAATATTTCTGTAGTGTCTACTGTATAATTGGTACCTGTATGTATTTTGTGCCTACTATGCTACTGCTGGAAATGTAGTTGTGGACAAAACAGATATGGTCCCAGTTCTCATGGACAGTACAGTCTAAAAGAGCCATACGTTAAAACAACAACTGATTCCAGTTATGACAAGTAAAATGACGGAAAAGGACAGCATACTTCCAAAACAAATTACAAGGCATCTTACTTAGCTGTGAAGGACACAACTTAGGAAAGACTTGTCTGAAGAAGTTACAAGTAAGCTTAGACTTCAAGGATGACTAGAAATCAACCTGACTAATGCAGAGGCAGGAGGATGGGCAAAGACTGGGAGCCAAGAAGACAGACTCTGCACGAGGTCTTACGCTGGGGAGACCTTGGTAAATTCACAGATTGAAAGGCTCATGTGAAGGCTGTGTAATTAAGGGGGCTGAATACGTGTAAAATACAAGATGAGGCAGACATGAAAATCCACTAAGGCCCTATTAAAGGTTTGAGAACTTTGGGAGGCTATTAGAAGACATAAAACAGGAGTGTGACAAGATGAGATTTTCATTTTTTAAAGATTTTGGCTGCAAAACATAGAATGGATCCTGGAAGGGGGTAGAACACGTGTGGAGAGGGAGTCCAGCTAAGTTATTGCAATTATGGAGAAAAGACTGGTGGGTGGCATGGATGGGAGAGTTTAAGACAAGTGGTCAAATCTAAGATAAGTGAAGAATTGAAAAAGATTAGTGAAGAGGCGGAGGAACGGGAGGTCTCACATGAGCAACGGGATTGATGGTGGAAGCATGGGCTATACGTTTGCTTCACTGACACTGCCCTGTACACCGTGGACTCTCTTCACTCCTTTTGCTAGTTTACTATCTGCTACATAAAGTAGAACAGATGGTCTTCCGTATCCATGGGTTCCACACTGCATTCAAGCAACTGTGGATTGAAAATATTTGGGGAAAAATATTCCAGAAAGTTCCCAAAAGCAAACCTTGAATTTGCCATGAATGTGCAGGCAACTGTTTTCATAGCATTCACATTCATTAGGAATTATAAATAACTGAGAGAGGATTTAAAGTATACAAGAGGATGTATGGAGGTTATATTCAAATATTCTTCCATTTTATATGATGGACTTGAGCATCCACAGACTATGGTATTAGGTGGGTGTGTGGGGTCCTGGAACAAATTCCCCTGAAAATACTGAGGAACAATTGTATTACATCGAAGCCTCTAGCAGGGAAGAGGTACATCTGAGTCACAGTTGCCAAAAAACGTAATTACTAGTAGTAAAAAAATTAGAGGCATAAGGAAAACTCTAGAACTTCAAGAAAATAAGAATTAGTATGAAGCTATCAACAGAGTATCTAAAATTTCAAAACGCTGAAAAGCAAAAGGGGCAATTAAGTACATTGGAGGAGGGAGAAAGGTAATTGAAAGAGCCTGATATTTTAAAAAGAAAATGCAGGAAGAGAATGTTGAGGATCTAAGAGAGAGTGGAGGCCCTTATGCAATAGACCCTATACTAAATCAGGGCCAGGATCAATCAGCTTCCTTTCAGAGTGATCTGTGCAGATAAATAAAGTCCACCGCTCTCCTGTCTAAAGTACCTTTATCAAAATCCTTTCATTTCACAATAAAATTACAAATATTCATAGCCGAATTCTACAACCCCTGCAAATCATCTGACATCAATTAAAATATTAAATCACTTAGCTGGCTCTAATACTGATGGGAGGCAGGTAGAAGAGGATGAGGAGAAATATACTAGATCTTGAAGGAGGGCAGTCAGACCCAAAAAGTTTTGAACACTTCTGATTGGCTCTCACAGATAGATTTGAATACAGGTGAAACCCCACATTAACAGAATTTCAAATAATAATGGTTTTTGAGTAGGTCAGCCCAGTCCCTTGGGCAATTTAAAGTTCTATGTCTGAGAACGAGAGTGGAGGAAGGTGGGTTTATGAAATGACTGCATTTAGGACTTTTTCAGTTCAGTGTATGGTCAATTATTAATAGCACGTGCACTATGTTTCCCACTGTGCCTCAATCGTTACAGGCAGCATGGAAAATATTTTCATTAACTTTGCAATAATTAAACTTCACTTTTTTATGTGAAATGATTGCTTTGGACCCAATTATGGCATGATAGCAGTGATTTTCTGTAAGTCTGGAGTTCCAATGGACACGACAGGATCTAACTGCCACATTTAACAGATGTGAGCCACTGCCAACCTGGGGCCTTTCTTTTTTACCTTCTGGTTTGTGGGCAAACTGCATGTAGAGAAGCAGTGTTCTTTAATTCACATTCTCTCCGTCAATGTTGGTTTAAAAAAAAAAAATCCTGGTCTTTCTTCACTTTTTCATGTTCTTACACTCTCTATAATCTTCATTTTACACAAAGTTCTCTCAGTGAAAATCCTGATGATGTAACCAATACAAATGATCAGTTCTCATTTCTATAACAGGAGTTCCACCAGAGAGAAAATGAGAGTTTTCTATTCAAATGGAATCCCGTGGCCGTATAATTAAGGAACCTATGCACAGCTAACATAAGAAAATTGACTAGAAATCCCGGCATACATGCTCCTTCCTGTTCAGAAACCACACTGGCTTCCAAGCAAAGATAAAAGACAATAATGTTGTACACATATAGTTTCTATGTACCTATATCCACTTACAAAATAAAACTAATAAGCTGTGATACATCTAGAAGGATGGGAAAACAGGCTGAATATGATATTAACAAAATTCTATTTTTCATAAAAAGGGCAAAGCAGATACTTGGTAAGTAAAATATTAGACGCAAAGGCTCTAATAATAAAAATAATTCTTTGAAAAGGCTTTTTTCCAGGGCAGAAAAAGCCAGAAGCTTTATCAGAAGTCCCCATAAGGGGACTTCCCTGGTGGTCCAGTGGTTAAGAATCCGTCTTGCAATGCAGGGAACGCAGGTTTGATCCCTGTTTGGGGAACTAACATCCCACATGCTGCACGGCAACTACTGAGCCTGCGCGCTCTGGAGCCCGTGAACCACAGCTAGAGAAGCCCGGGCGCTGCAACGAAAGACCGGACACAGCCAAAAATAAATTAATTCAAGTCCATAAGGAGGGGCTCTAAAAGGAAGTGGAGCCTACGGTGGAGACAAAGACACGACATGAAGGCTGACACTGCTTAGTGAGAATTCCATGTTTTGACAGAGATAGAGGCCGATGTGGGTATCCCCTGGAAAGTGCAAACACCAATGTTTACCATCTATCAAACACTCATATAGAGGTGGATGCAAATAAAATGGGGACAACGAAAGCGTCTGCAAGTGGGATGACGTCTTATACACAAAAATAACACAAGAAGTATCTTTTAATGGTCACCTTCGAGATGTTTTTACCTGGTTATCTTATATAAATATTTACAACCCTGGGAGGTAGTAAACGTGTTTTACATAATAAAAAGAAGCGAGCTCAAAGACGTCTAAGTAGCTTGTCCAAGCCCACCACCAGGCGTATAAAGTGGCAGGGCCGGCATAAGAGAGGAGGAAGAGAGAGGATAACTCCAAGACGCTTTTTTTCCCCTACTACTTGCGGGTACTCCTTACCCGCGTGCTCCAAGCTCCGAAACGGATAAATACGCCCACAGCCCCCCGGACACCAGCATCACCTGCTCCAAGACGAAACTGGGCAATTTTGATGAAGGGACAATTTGCTCCAGCACCGGCTATTTGAAACGCGTCTGCTTAAGTGCAAGAGACAAAGGCCGTGGCGGTGACCAAACACTCGAGGCCACTGTCCGCAAAGGGACTGCAGTCTGGGGCGCTTTCGAGGCGCCCAGGGCACTGGCTGCGGCGCGGGGTGGAGGGGAGCGCGAGGCCGATACCAAAGGGGGGACGCGGGGACCCTGCGCGGGAGGGGGGCGTGGAATGAGCGCGCTGGAGGAAGGACGCGGGGAGGTGGGCGTACAGCGGGGAGAGGGCGCGGGATGTGCACGGCGCACGGGGTTTGCCGCGGGAGGGGCGGAGCGCTCGCGGGGCTGACGTGGGTCCGCAACGACATACTCGCGACGAACTACACAGGAGCGAAGAGACGACTCTCAAAGGATGGGGCCATCAGCCCTGCAGCCCTGGCGGGTCCCTTGGGAGGATCTCCAAAGATGCCGATCTAGGCAAGAGGTGGATCAGAAGTCCTTGTGGGCCCACCCCCGCCCGAGGGCCTGGGCTCTGGGGAACCGAGGCAAGGTAAAGGGGGCGATACGGGAACTCACCGTCCATGGTTTCCCTCACCGCATTCAGATTCGCCGCCGCCGCCCCGGCGCCGCTGCTACTCGCCATGGCGGAGGCCTAGGGGGGGCGAGCGAAGGGCCTGACCCGGAAGTGGAGCGCCTTCCTTTCTCCTGGGCAATCACACTGCGCGTCCCCAGCTCACGCCGGGCAGGCTCCGCCCCTGGCTCGCCTCTCCAGCGCGAGGCTGCGTTGATTTGAATTTGGAGCCTGGTTACTCCAGGAGGAATGCGAAGCGGGGAGTTGTCATTCGAATTTACTACGCGGCCTCGATGCGATTGGCTGGTTCGCGGACAGCGGTGAGACGCGATTGGCCAGTCGCGCGCAAGGCCCGTGCTCTGGTTGGCCTAAGCGCGGAAGCGGGGAGTTAAAGAGTCTGTGCCTGTCGTGGGAGCTGGACTGGCACCTCGGAAGCGCCCTGGAGTCGCTTTGGGGGGCTTCCTATTTGTACACACCACTAGGTATGTTCTTTGTAGTTCCTGGCCTTTCCTCCTGTCTCGAATTGGAGAGCTCACGTAGCCCGGCTCCGGACCGGCCTGCACGCTCGCCTCGGGATGAGTGGAAGCTGCCAGGGAGTAGGTGCGGAAGAGGGGTCGCCAAGAAAGAGTGATCGAGTAAGACTGGGGATGACACCGGCGTGAGTGTCCTCTTCTGTTCTTCACCTGAGGAGGCCAGCTGCAACGTCAGCCTTCCAAGGAGTGGGTTCTTTTTCTCTAGTTGTAGCCCCCCTTGACGGGAAATAATGCAGTCTCTCCTTCTATCCTGGGGGTCTTAGCCTTTCGCTAAGGGTGTTTGAGAAGAGGCAACCCAAAGCGGTTAATTTCCTAGCCCTAATCAGTCATTCTTTGCCGACGGGGGCTAATGTGCAAGAAAGGCACCCGTGCACAGAGAGACCAGAGACTTCCTGGTCTCTTGTTTGCTCGCTATTCATAATTGTTTAGTAACTGCAGTTTGTTAGGGAATTGCTGGGCTATCCGAATTATGTTCAAAGTGTGTAGAGACTTGAGATAATGAATTAAAAACTGTAGGTATAAATTCTTTAGTGGAAAAAGGTTTTGTGCTTATTGGAACATTTAGTTGTCTTGAAGACGGACCTGAGCTCATTCACCTTTGGTGGACTGCAGCTTACAAGCCACTTAACTTCTCTGAACTTGTTAATTCTCCTGCAAAATTATATCACTAATACTTTCCCTCTCTAGCTTTCCAGGTTATTCAGAGGATCACGTTTGTGTAAGCTTATAAAAAAAAACCCAGGAGGCTTAGGTTTTGAGTTAATTCTTTTTGTGAAATGTATGTTTGTCGAATACATTTTAGTTGTCAAAATGAATGTCTAGGGAATTTTGTACTTTTATTATACATACTTCTGATTTCTTTTTAGTTTTCTCTCTGTGCTATGGGAGATGTCAGAGAATCAAAAATGCAAATAACACCTGAAACTCCAGGAAGAATTCCTGTTTTAAATCCTTTTGAAAGTCCTGGTGATTACACTAATCTCCACGAACAAACTGTCTCCAGTCCTTCTGTTTTTAAATCGACAAAATTACTAGTAAGTTATTCTTGACTAGTGTTTCCAAACAACTTTAAATGTAATTATCTTTCTTTACAAGACAAGTGGGAAATTTATCATGGAACATACATATCTGGAATGTTCTTTTTAATTGTAATGTTCATTATAATGTAGTGGTTGGGCTAAAAATAACTTAGCCGGATTTTTTTTTAGTTAGCATTTCTTTTTATTTTATTCAATAGATAGCATGTTAGCTTCCTACAGCTGTGAGTGGTGCTAGTTACTATGGTTGATGATATGTGTACTAATCCATGATAAAGAAGAAACTACGTCATCTAATTATTCTCCGGTATTCAACAAACATTATTTGAGTGCTATTTGTCAGGTACAGTTCTTAGCTATAGAGGTTATACCTTGAACAAGTCAGGGTCATAAAACACAAATTCTCAAAGAGCTTATACTCTCATCCAGGGGTCAGCAGACTTTTTCTGTCAAGGGCCAGATAGTAAATATTTCAGGCTTTGCAACTCATCAGGTTGCTGTTACAACTAGTCACCTCTGCCTTGTATTGTAGAAGCGGCCATTGGTAGTATGTAAACAATAAATGTGACTGTGTTCCAATAAAGCTTTATTTATGGACAGTGAAATTTGAATTTCATTTAATTTTCACATGTCGTAAATTACTAATATTCTTTTGGATTTTTGTCACCCATTCATTATTAGCTTGCAGATTGTTTAAAAAGAAGTCAACCTCTAATGGGATAGACACACTAAACTGGCAACTTCAAGAGAATATGTTATGTGCTATAACACAAGGATGATATGGAAGAGAACGTGCTCTTTAGGAGATTAGGGAAGGCTTCATCTCTTTAGCTTATTTTTACTGTTATTGGCTACAGTGGAGAAGTTCTTTTGAAGTCTGATCTTTTAGTAAATTATCTAGGAAACTAAACTGGGTGGCTGTTGATGCTAGCTACACATTCATATCAGCATGAAGCTAGTTATGCACTAGAGGAAAGTTTTACAGTGATACACTTTATATTGAGTCATTATCTGACTTCATGATTTTAAATTGAATAGTATTAGTTAGTCTTAATAAAACTAACAGAATGACTGCAACTTAATCCTCAAAGCAAGAATGCATGACATCTTGGGGTTTTAGGCCTGATTTTTCAAAAATATATTCTGAATTTACAGATTAGGATTTGGATAAGTTTTTTGGTTTATTGGGTAGTTGAATATAGAAAAGCAGCACTGCTTACCACTCATAATTATTTTGAGGATCACCTATTTTATGAGCTTTTGCAGGCACTTCTGTAGTTAGGACTTCGTTTAATTTCAGTTCATTCTTGGTGAAAATAAAGACTTGATAACTGTAAGAGATTTTTAGTTTTACTTGGTCATGTTGCATCACTGATGAGTGTTAATTGTGCAATTTCTATACCTTTAATACTCTGTGATTTTTCTATTATTATGTAATTTAAACAATCACCCAGAGGGAAGACTTGGATATTTTAAAGAGATACAGTCAAGTCAGTTGATTTAGTGTGATTTGGTTACCATTTGCCATTTAATTTAGTAGTAAAGTCAAATTTTAAAATATGAGCTGTAAGTTATTTTTATATTATAACCATTCACATTAATTTTTGAAACTGACATTTGAAGTCAGCATTTTGATGAACTATTTTAGTATACTTTTACTCATAAGATCGCTTTCTTTTGTTAAGACTCCAGGGGAATTTAGATGGTCTATTGATCAACTAGCCGTAATAAATCCTGTAGAAATAGACCCAGAAGACATTCATCGTCAAGCTTTGTACTTAAGTCGTTCTCGGTAAGTTTTCCTTTTTCGCACCTAAGTATAATAACGTACTTTCAAGTGAAGAGAGATAGGAAATTCCAAGGTTGAATATTTTTATTTGTAAAGAAATCAGGGAGGAAAAATTATGATACAGATTTATCTTATCTAAATAAACAGTGAGCTCAAAGAACTACATCCAGCAAGACCCCCTTGCTAACAGTTCCAGATCTGGGTAGGAGTCCTTTTCTTTTAGAGACAGTTTCCTCCCTCTGCTACTTATGGGACACCTTTGCTTCCCCAGCACGTGGTAGAAGGAAGGTCATTTTGAAATCTGTATCTTTGTACATGATTATGACTTCTGCCATTGAATTTTTGTTTTGTTTTCCTTTTTGGTGTTATGGGATAGAGTAAAATGCTGTTTTATTACCACCTACATTTAGGGAAGCTGAAAGTCCCTTTACCAAGTTAAGACACATTGAATGAAAGAGTATCCATTATCAACAGAGAGAGCTTTTCTAGACATCATCCAGCTTTGACACTTGGGGATCTGATTTACATTATCAGCCTAGTAGTCAGAGCAGCCCTAACTAATGCTTTTGTTGATGTGTTGTATAGATTTCCAAGTACTAGTGTGTCTTAGACTCCTGTTACTTAATGATGCCTAATGTAGTGAGACCATACACTTCTTTGGGGGAACATGCATACTTTTTGATTACCAACTGCAGTCATCTGTAATTACAAATTACAGATAGCAGTAGTCAGTAATAGTTTGAGGGACTCTTTTGTTGATGTCAGTTTTATAGTTTGATTTTTTTTTATATTTGAAATAATCAAATCCTGATATGATCAGCTTTTAATTTTTGATACTAAGGTACATGTGTTATCGGTCTAAGATAATGAATAATTCTTTTCCCTTTAACTAGAATTTAATCACACAAAGATGTACACGTATTGAGATGCTCTTGCAAATATTTGTCTGGCTTTTCTACCCCTTCCTCTTTTGGCTTGGTAGCTTGATGACCATCCCCTCATAATTAATTAATGCACATCCAAAGTGGTATAGCAAGGGACTAGAATGGGGATAGAGCATGAAAGATTTTAACTTAACACTAGATAATACCTTTGAGAGAATAGGTGAAAAGAATATCTGCAAGCAAATGTGTCACAAATGAGACGAATTTTTTGTTTCACCCAAACTGTGTGCTATACTTCGCCTCCTCTCTTCAGTATATTGAACCATGGACCGTCAAGAGAGATGCGTTGAACACTGTGAGGCACTGAAGCAGTACAGGAGGTTCTTCCTGCCCTGTAGTCAACAAAGTTGTGACACAGCATTTCTTTACTTACTAGTAAATCCTGTATTGTTTGAGCAGGTTTGTGAAAAGAACCTTGGTGTATTTCAGTAGATAGACCTGTAACGTAGAAGAGGGGGAAAGACGCTGATTTAATTTAACTTCCTCATGTAATTCAGTGAATGGTTATGGCTTCTACCGAGGATAGTGAGTATACTCTTAAAACATGTTGATTCCTTCTTAGAAATAAGCAAAGGCTTCCAGTGTCTCTTCCTCTCTAACCCAAGTTCCCTATTTCAGTGCTTTCCACCTTTTTCATGCCATGCTACACATAAAAATGAGAACTGCAAATCATCCTGGTGTAAACAAATGAGTCTGTCCATACAGGAGGTGAACAGTCCTGAAAGCTCCTCTCTGCCTTGGCCACCAAGGGTCCGTTCAGGGCATACCTGTAATACTGGACCCTGCATGCATCATGCTGGTCAGGATACCCTGCCCTATATGACTCCTTAGAACCTTCCATGATCAGGCTCTCCAGTATTTGGCCAAACTGATTTTCATTGCTTCTAGCCATCACTTGAACATTTCAGGTTGTTAAAGCCCTCTGATGAAGCAGCAGAAAGTTTCTGAATGAGGTATTGCTAGATCAGAGCTTACTAATACTGTACGCTGTTATTGTTATGCCCTGTCATTTTGACCTGTTTATGTCCACAATAAGATGGAGAGAACTGAGTTAGTACTCTCAGAATGGCTGTTCAAGCTGAGATATGTGGATTATCATTGTAGTCTATTTTCTCACAATTCCCTTATTTGAGAGATCCACTTGATTTTAATTTCTAATACACGTACATTATTATAAGCTTTGTTAAGCTGCAAGTTATACATGAAAAAATTTGGAGAGAAAAAAGTGTCTTACCAACTTATTGATGGTAAGCAAGTATTCTTTCTGGGAACAGATTAAAGAAGTGGGCCCTGGGAATTCCCTGGTGGTCCAGTGGTTAGTACTCCGTGCTTTCACTGCTGAGGGCCCAGGTTCAATCCCTGGTCAGAGAACTAAGATCCCACAAACTGCACGGCGGCTTGGCCAAAAAAAAAAAAAAAGAAGTGGTCCTACAAGGCTAACTGCTGAGTCCTTGGCAAGTATATGCCTTGTGCTTGAGACCCGACAATTTATATTAAAACTTACAGCTGATAAATTTGGGGTGCTATAATTGCATAATGTATCAAAGTGGGAAAAAAAGAATTTGTTTGGACAAAGTTTTATATTTTATATTTCAAATTTTATATTGTTGATATTTCATTTCAGAATTAATAATTTTGCCTGTTTATTTAGAACTGTAAGGATGATAGTTTTTTTTCCTTTTATTTCAGAGTAAGAGTTGATTCTAAAATTATGACTATGATAAACTTGCTATAATTGAAGAAAAAGAATTTGGACAATTTTTAGATTTCTTTGGAGTGACATACTTCTTAATTTGTGGTGATTAAAGGGCAAAGTTTATTCAAATTACTTTCTTTGCATTGTTAATAGTAATTTAAAAATTGTATCAATGTAAGCCTTTTAAAAGAAAATATTATTCCATTCCAACTGTGAATGGAAAGGGGGGAGGTAGGCCTAACAGCACAAGGCTGAATGAATATCTAAATACTGTAATTTATGAAATGTGATAAGGTCCCAATTTTTCTTTTAAAATGAGCTTAACATTTGCCAGTTTCCAACGGGGAAAGAAACGATTTCTTTGAAAGGTTATTATTTTAAATGTTCAATCTGCTGAAGTAATGGCATGGTTATTTTTCTTCTTTATCTCTGTATAGAATAGATAAAGATGTGGAAGACAAAAGACAAAAAGCCATTGAAGAGGTAACTTAAAACTGTTACTGATCACGAAGCTAGTTAAGCATCGATTCTGCGTGCACAGCACCTCTAAGAGAGGAAGACTTCCTTCAGATCCTTTCCTGTCCCAACTCCCACACCAGCCTACCCGTCCCCAGTCCCTCTCAGAGCTCCCCTAAGACCAGTGTTTTTGAGCTGTTCCAGCGCCTCTCATTGTAATGACCGGTTGAGTGCTTTTCTCCCCCAGTCTGAATTCTTATTTGGCCATTATTGTGCTTGTTCATCTTTTCATTCTCACGGCCTTCCTTGTGCCTTGGATGAGCACAAACCATTGTTTCAAGTTGGAGTTTACATAGAGCAAGTTGAATATTTTCAAGCCTTGGAAGTCTAGATTGGCCTCAGTAACGGTCTTATCTTTTGTTCTTGTTAGTTCTTCGAATTTTTAAGACATAGAATATATTTCATGAAATATAATGTACTGATAAATAGAAAAAGTATATCCAAAGGTAGGTTTTTTTTTTTTTTAATAAAACTAATGAACTTAGTTTTTCACTTCTTGCTTTCTTTGTTTGCTGAACTCTTAGAGTATAAACGATGTCTATCTAGATATTTGCTCAAAAGTCTTCATGTCATGGTAGCATTTTTTGTTTTTCCTTTTTCTCTCACTAGCCCCCTCTATTCCTTAGCTGCACTTGGATCTTCTGCACCCCAAAAGACTTCAGCTATGGCATGTTCAGAGATCCAGTGATGTGCTGGCCCCCATATTTCAGATATAGCCTATTTCTTAGGAAATCGTTTCATATGCTTTACTCCTGACAAATGTTATCTACTTCTTAATCTATCTGATAACTTCAAAATTTTAATTCTAATCCAGTCACTTGATTCCTCCCCAGTTGAATATTCTCAGACTCTTTCCCATTTCCCAACATTTTGGGAAGTATGCTTTCTCTTTCGAATTCTCGACTTAATTTTAAAGGGAAATTCAGGAGAAAACTTAAGAAAATGAATTCAGAGTGAAGATTAGGGCCAATGTAGCAGAAGTTAATGTATCAGCAACAAATTAAATTCATACGTATGCATGTGAAATACAATAGATATATGCACATAATAAAAACAAAAACAAACTGCAAAGAAAAAATATAAAATGAAAATGAAGAGCCTTTTGTTCCCTGTCCCACTCCTTAAAAGTAATTACTGTAAAATTTCTTGAGTACACTTTCAGATTCGTGTGATCACATGTGTGATAATAGCACATGTCCTTTAAATATTTGCACATAAGTAGGATCATCATTTTTATACTGTTTTGCCTCTTACTTTTTTGCTTAATAATTTCTTAGAATTTTTTTTTGATTATCAGCACGTACCAGTTATTAGTAAATAGCATACATAGTATTCCATTGTATGAATGTATCATAGCCTAATCCAGCCCCTATTGACAGATGTGTAGGTTGTGTTCAGTGTTTTTTCTATCACAAGTAATGCTGCAGTGAACACACTTGTACGTATATCTTTGTGAACTTGCTAAGTCAGAGGGTTTGTGTTTTCAGCTTTTGGTAGATTTTGCCATATTGTTTTCCCAAAAGGTTGTACCAATTTATTCTCCCGGCAACGTTATGATACTGCCTGTTTTCTCATATCTGCAATATTGGCTATTATCAAACTTCTTAATTTGTGCTAATCTTATTACTTTAAAAATTTATCTTGTTATTCGGATTTGTATCTCTTTCATTCTCAGTGAACTTATACTTTGCTTCATGAGTCTGTGGGTCTTTTATATTCCTTTTTTTCTGGGAATTGTCTGTATCATCTCTGTTCCTCCTCCCCCCCTCCTTTTTTCAACATCTTGTCTTCATGTTTTCATAGGTAGTTTAGTCAAAGAAGTTAGTTCTTTGTCATAGGTATAGCAAAATATGAAGAAAATGTTCTGAGTTACCTCCAAAACATGGAGACGGGAGGGGAAAATACTGTATTACTTACTGTATCAGGCTTGATTAATTTTATATCCAGAATGAAAGAGGAAACACATTTATCCAAATGCTGTATCTCCATTTGAGTGTACTGGCCAGTGGTGTGCTGGTAAATTAACAACAGGCCCTCTGACTGTGGGAGGAGTATGAGTTTTAGTGATTGCTGCTGTCCATAGTGTAAATACTCCAACCACGGCCAATTTCAAGTTAGTGATGTGACATCGCTGAATGGGGAAAGAAATGTAGCAGTACACCATTATATGTAGGCATTCTACCACACAGACACAAAAGACATAATTAACCTCAAGAGCATAGATGTTGGTAAATGTACTAAAACAATTAGCAAATGATGATTTTGAGTTTTTATTACCTTTATTTTTAATATAGTTTATTTAAGTTTACATAATTTTAATATTGGCTTTGTTTGATAACTGATACACAGAATTCCTGAAATTTTAATTATTAGATCTTGAGAGTCAGGACAAGCCAGCTCCAGCACACTATTGATACCGGCTTACACGTATACATTTATCTCCATTTATTCCTTCCCTCTTCATCCTCCCTTTTGTCAGCCTCTCCCCGTGTCCAAAAAAATTGGGGGAGAAATGAAAAATATTTCCTTTATGATTAATAACCTTAGCTTAATTTGCAAATTTAAGTGGTTGATTTGAAGTATTAACATTTTTCTTTATATATACTTTAAATTTCTTCCATTTTACCTTTGCTCATTTGTGCTTTTAAGTATGAAATTTTAAAATATAACTATAAAGTCAGTATGTAACATGTTTGATGGTTATTTAACACAGCTGCCTTTTCATATTTCATATGCCTAATTTTGTGACTTTAATTTTCCTAGTTTTTCACTAAGGATGTCATCGTACCCTCTCCTTGGACTGATCATGAAGGGAAGCAGCTTTCAGAATATGATTCCAGTAAATGTGAGTGTGTTAAAAATTGTCTGAATAAAAATCATAAAAATAAAAAGCAATGAATGTAAAACAACATATAGTGAGTGTCAGTTTATCTGCTTTGGTAGGAAGCTTGCTATAAATTAAATTTCTGGATACCAGAGGATTTAACTATTTAAGAGTTAGGATTCAAAACTTGACTAAAATTTACTAAATTCTTTTTTTTCTTGGCCATTCTATTTTGAATTTAACTTTTTCTTCATAACCATTGTGAATATCAGTTATAATGATGGTTATAGAGGATCTGTAGATGCAGAAATAGTTGGTATTGAATATAGAGCTGAATTGTTAATTTTTGCAGTGATTTTGAAGGTTAATTTTTTTAAATGAAATCCTTAAATTGCTTTTGCTTTTTGCTAATTTCCTGGTTTCTTATAATAGTAGAGGAAGGATGGGCATTTATAGGACCTCTGGGACAGTGTAATACAGCTGATTATCTGCAAAATTAAAAAGGAAGTTGAAGAGCAAGCCAGTAATCTTTCAAATATTTTTCTACCTCTAGGAAGTGGTTATCTTATATTTGCTCTCACTGCCCTTTGAGCTGTGAGCAATGTTCAAGTATTACTTGTTTATATGCATCCCTCATTTCAGTGGAATTGCCCGCTCTTCTGTACAGCATACATTAATTATGCTCTCAGTATAACAGGGAATATTTGTTCCATTCTTTATCAAAAACACAATACAGAAAAAATGGATTAAGCACTTTTCATGTGTCCAGACAGTGTTAAGTGCTTTCAATATTCCTTACAACAGCTCATATGAAGTAGATGCTATTATTGGTCTCATTTTATAAGTGAGAAAATCTAGATTTAGAAAGGTTAGAGCACTTGTCCCAGGTTACAGATATGATAAGGTGGCAGAACCTGGATTTAAAAGTATGCATTTCTCAGTTCAGATTCTGAATCGTTGCAAACTAAAGGTGGCATGCAGTAGTGGATGGAGACCTGGGCTGTAGACCTTCTGTATTATAAACCAGAAGGGGTGACATTGATCAACTTTTTCAATCTCTTTAGGCCTCAGTTTTTCACTTGTAAAATCAAGGGGTTAAACTAGATGGTTGTGTGATAACATGCCTCCCAGCTCTAAAATTCTGTATCCAAGGTGATGTATTCATAGATGGTAGGTTTCTTTCCCCCAGTGTTTTAATGTTGGATTTTTGAACAGGTGAATCAACCTTGTTATGTGATCTTTTTTATAACATCATTTTATATTCGAGGTAACCTGTTTTAGTTAAAGTGAGGCAGGTCAGGAAGATGCTAAAAATACTACATACAGCCTCTTTGGTGTGCTCATCAAGCCCGTGATGACAGAGTACAGTGGTTAATTGGCGGGGGTGGGAGGGGGTGCGCAGGCCTGTGCTGTCTACAGTGGTGTTGGGAGATAGTTCAGTTCTCTGTGGGTCTCGCATTTCTATACATCTCATGAAGAGCGCCACGGACAGGTTTTGATCCAGGCTGTTTTTTCAAGGATGTTTGTATTGTGAACATCCTTGGAAAACAGAGATGGAGTATCCCTCTGGAGCAGAGGGTAGGTTTGTTTGGCTGTCTAGTACAGTAATGGTAACGTCTCCCTCTGGGGCAGGTTTGCTTGCAGCTTATAAAGAATGGGATTTCCCGTGCGTAGCGTTCCTCAGCTGGGGCACAGACCTTCTGTGTGTGCTGTATCCACCTGGGCTCTTTCATGTCCCTTCCTTGGGACTGAGGGGGCAAAGGGAGCTGACATGAACATGAAGCTCATGTTGCCTCCTGTGCTGAGAATAATGAAGTCCCTTTGTCTGTGACCCGAAGCCTCCTTTCTTCAGCCAGCATCTATGCAACGTTGACACACTAACCTGTCAGACCCTTTACAGTTCTTGACATACGGTAGCCACTAGCCACATGTGGCTATTTACATTTAAATAAATTAAAATTGAAATTTTAGTTTCCTGCTCATACATGCACATTTCACGTGCTCAGTAGCCGCACGTAGTGGTGACCATATCGTCCCGCACAGATATGGAACATTTCCATCATCACAGAAAAAGTTCTGGAAAACACTACCTTAGAGTAGAGATTGGCAACCTCTATCTGTAAAGGACCAAATATTAAATATTTTAGGCTTTGCAGACCATACAGTTTCTGTTGCAACCAGTCAACTCTACTGCTTTACCATGAAAGTGTATCCCTGATGATACGTAATGAACGAGTGTGGGTGTGTTCCAGTAAAACTTTATTTACAAAAATAGGCAACCAGCCCGATTTGTCTCGTGAGCTATCATTTGCTGACCCTCACTCTAGAGTAATGCCGTCTGGGTTTGAGTCATGCCCAGTTTAGCTTAGTAGCTGTGTGAACTACTTAGCTTTCCTGTGCCTCACTCTCCTTCCCTATGAAATGATGAAATGAGATAATACTTTGAAGATCATGTACCTAGCACATGGTAAGTGCTCAGTGTTATTTACCCGAAGAATAACAAAGACAATGGTGAGTCGGGGGAACAATGATTTTGTTTGTACACATTAGCTTATGCTGTCAATTTTTATGTAGCAATTTATGCAGCAAGGTGCTTCAATGACTGTACTACCCATTGCATTTTTATTTATGGACTTGAACGAGAATTTCTCTGGGAACTATACATAGGCTGAGGATTTCTGAGTTATAGGCTACATGTTTTCTGATTTGACTGTGCGGCGCCAGGCTGCTCGCCAGAACGACTGTACAGTCTGCACAGCCACCCGCAGTGCCTAGGGTTCCCATATCCCCACATCCCTGCCAGTACGTGGCTTTCACATTTTTGCCTTTCTCATGGGTTGTTTGACATTCTAAATGATGGTTTTAATTTTCATTTCTCATATATTAACAGCCTTTTTATTTCCTCTCTTGTAAAATGCCTATTTCTAATTCCTTCCTATTGGAGTTGTTGTCTCTTTCTTTTTCCTTTGAATTTCTAAGATACCTTGTAGTTACATTTGTAGTTATCTTAGTTCTAAACATTTCACATGTCATCTCCAGTCACATATGTGCTACTTTTGTTTTGATGTCTTTGGTTGCCTAGAAATTCTTATTTTGGTGTAATCAAATCCATCCATTTTTCCTCATTTGATTGTGGTCTTAAAGTTATCTATGAAGTCCTTTTAGAGGAAACAACCAAGAAAACACTTGCAATACAGTTGAAAAGTGGTGTGAGAATAATCCTGTCTAGATGGAAGACACAGTTTAAGCTGAGACTTGAGTTAGCCGGACTCGGGGAATAGGGCAGAAAAGTCAGAGGAAAGAATATTAGAAATACCTAGAGGTGAGAGAGAGAACCTGTTTGTTTTTTAAGGTATTCAGATAATGTTCGGTTGGAGGACAGCTGTGCTAGAGACAGAGACAAGGTTTTGGAAGGGCTTTATTTACACCATTAAGGTGTTTGGACTCCAGCCTAAAGACCAAGGACATTACAGGGTTTTCGCAGCAGAGTGCCTTGGTTGCATTTGCCTTCTAGAAGGTCACACTGCCTACAGCAGAGAAGGCATTTGAATCTAGAATTCTATTTTTTCACCCATTTATTTACTACCTGGTGCTTTTTCAAGTTAAGAAGCTTAATATTAGTCATTAACTTCAGATTTTTAAAAAAATTATTTGCACCCATATTTTTGACTCCTCTCGGCGAAAAAAAGAAAACTGAGCACGGTTTTATTGATCAAATTTCAGTTTCTTTCAGAATGGCCTGGTGCTTTAATTCCAACAATTTATCTATTTCCATTTTGGAAAAGCATCAAGCAACAGAGGATCTGTTTGAGGACATTGACGTTGACTAACGTGTGTCCCCAACCTTTAAAGGTTGACGTCATGTAGAGCACCGCTGCTTTCCCTAAAAAGCATCACTTGGTGCCGCCTTACTTGCTGTGGTAATCCTTAAGTCTTATCCTTATGCTTCCTCGAAGTTGACAATCAATCAATCAATAAAAAAACAAACAAACTTAGCAGAAACATGCCAAGTTATATACTTACATATGCAGACATTTATTTTTTAAATGTAAAAGTTTCCACACTTCATTTTTTTACTCTGGAAAGAGTAACCCTAAAGTAAGTGAACAGAAAATGTAAGATTTTTCACTTAGAATGTTTTACAGGTATTAACGTCAATAATGAATCTCCAATTGGAAGAAAGCTGACCGTACATTCTGAGACAAGCAATGGTGAGTATGAATGTAAATTGGAAAAGAAGTATGTTCCATATTAAGCGACATTTGATGTTAATTTCAGTACATGTGATAACACTTCACTCTGGAATTGAAGTTGTTTACTTTTTATGAATAAGCTATATGAGAGCTGACCTTGAGAAACAGTTAGAATAGATATATCCATCCATGTTTGAGAAGTGGCAATAGTGTGTTATTTTGTGATTCAAATCATGTGAATCGAATTTTGGTTTTGGAAGGCATTCTTTTGAAAATTTGTTAATATTGGGAAATCTATCCCCAAATATATATAGGCTGGCTTCTTTTTTTTTTTTTTTGCGGTATACGGGCCTCTCACTGTTGTGGCCTCTCCCGTTGTGGAGCACAGGCTCCGGACGCGCAGGCTTAGCGGCCATGGCTCACGGGCCCAGCCGCTCCGTGGCATGTGGGATCTTCCCGGACCGGGGCACGAACCTGTGTCCCCTGCATCGGCAGGCGGACTCTCAACCACTGTGCCACCAGGGAAACCCAGGCTGGCTTCATTTCTGATACAAGTGCCAGCAGCACAACCAGAAGTTATCTTTTATCATTAACAGGTTTACATCAGTGCTGGAAAGTGTGGGAAACAGGAAGGTGGCATGTTATGGAATGGGATGCGTAAAGTAAATAATTCAGTTTGTCTGGAGCATCATGGGGAGATGGTTGATGGGGAAGCACATGCTAAACTGCATGGGATACACTTGCATTGATTTAACCATGTTTGTGTTTATCTGCTTGCTTCCAGCTGCTTGCCAGACATTGCTGTCTCTTCCTGTGGATTTTAATTTAGAAAAGGTATTAGGTAAGTATTGTATTTGTTTAAACCTTTAATAACTTAAATAAAAGGTTTTGTTTTAATGGCTTTTGTAAGTGGGAATCTGTGGCAATGCCTCCTCTAAAGAAGTGGGGAAGCCTGAAATTTCTCATTTTTCTTTAATATGGCCTGAATTAGCCTTTTTATCATAGTGAACTTAACTATAGACATAAACTATTCATGAACACATCTTATTGGCACTACCCATACTAATAATGAGGCACTAAAAAAAGAAGGAATCGTTTCAGATTTCAAGCAGCACCTGTGCAGTTAAACTTTGCCCTCTTTTTGGAAAACAGTTCAAACATAGAGACTGGTTTTTAAAACATCAGACAACTGAAATATAATTGCTCTTCCAAATGACTAGCTCTGCCTTTTATTCTGTTAATATTAAATATAGGTGACTATTTTAGAGCTGATGAATTTGCAGATCAATCTCCCGGAAACCTCAGTTCTTCATCCCTCAGAAGAAAGCTATTTTTAGATGGCAACGGAAGTATCTCTGACTCCTTACCTCCAGCTTCTCCCAGAAGTCCTCGTAGTGGTGTTCAAGCATCACTTGAGGTTTTTTATTCAATAGATCTATCTCCTGTGCAGTGTAGGAGCCCTGTGCAGACCCCGAGTTCGGTAAGAAGTGGGCCAAGTGGCTGGTTGGTTGGCTATAGGCATCTTGGACCTAGATGCTCCTATTGCTGTCAAGAGGAATGATTGTCTTTTGGGTTTTATATTTCATGCGGATTAGCCTAGTTCACATTTTGTCATTAGGTATAGGAATGCTTTTTGTCAGACTCTCCAATTTTGTATTTAGAGGTAAATGAGTCTCGAGGAATTTCAGGGTAAGGTACTTACTGAATTACGGAAGAGTTTCAGTATAACACAACCAGATTGGTGTTAGTGGACTAACTTAAAATTTTTCATAAACTGCTACTTGGTTTGTGTAAATACGGTGCATTTATATTTTATCTTCTCTAGTATATTCTATTTCAGAATTTTTGGAACAGTCTTCTTAACTATCCTTGTTACAAGATGCCTTGTCTTTTGGCGTGTTTTTTTGTTGTTGTTGTTGTTTTACCTTTTTTTTCTTATTAAAGTATAGTTGACTTACAGTGTTTTATTAGTTTCAAGTGTACAGCAAAGCGATTCAGTTATACATCCGTATATATGGCTTTTTCAGATTCTTATCCCTTATAGGTTATTACAAAATACTGAGTAGAGTTCCCTGTGCTATACAGTAGATCCTTGTTGATTATCTATTTTATATGTAGTAGTGTGTATATGTTAATCTCAAACTCCTAATTTATCCCTCCCCACCTTCCCCTTTGGTAACCATAAGTTTTTTTCGTGTGTCTGTGGGCCTGCCTTTTGGTGTCTTGCCTTTTGCCACAAAGCAAAGGTGGCATCTTGCTTTCTGGTGAATAACCAAAGTTATACAACCTAGTTTATGAATGTGTTTCAAAAATAAAGATAAATAGCACTTGGTGTGACAGAGCTAAGGAAGAGAACCGTTTAATTTTATTTATTTATTTTTATCACAGGGGCAGTTTTCTTCTAGCCCTATTCAGGGTAGTGCAAAAAAATACAGTTTGGGAAGTGTAACCAGTCCTTCACCTATTTCTTCACCCACTTTCTCACCAATTGCATTTCAAATAGGAAAGACACCACTCTCAGGTATGTCTTGTAATACAACCCCCAATTAAAATTTTATATTGTCAATATTTGTTATTAAAGAGTCTCTTTTTAGCTTGTTCTAACTACAGAGCTCCAAATGACCACTCACCCTTTTAAAATTTAGAAACTTGGATTTTTTTTTTTTTTTTTTTTTACAAAAGGAACAATTTACTTTTTTTTTTTTTTTTTACTTTTTTTTTTTACAAAAGGAACAATTTACTTTCAAAGACTGAAATTCTCAGCAAAGTTCTGCTCTCATGTCAGATACAGGTAATTTGACTAGCAGTATTTATACCAAACATCTTACAAGCAGAATCAAAGAAAGATGGCTGTCGTAGAGATAAGTTGGTTTCGGTATGCCTTCCAGTGTGTAGGTTCAGACTTTGGTAATCAGATATTCATATTGATATTGTGTAAAGATATATTTGAGTAAAGTTTTTAGGTAGTGTGTGAGAATTTACATATTTTTCTTTGCAATATGTCAGTTTTTCCTTGAAAAAAATTATAGCACTTCTTGAAAATTATTCATAGTTTACAAAACCTATTCATAGTAAATAAAATTGGAAAACTGAAAACTATTTTTGTTAGTCTTCCTTTTATATACGTACATGTGTATGTGTGTATATATCTTCATACATATATGAACACACACACACACACACACACACACACACACACACATAGTTCTATATCCTGCTTTTTTCACAAAGCATTCTATTAGGAGTATTTTCGTAGGTCATTCAAGTCATTTATTATTGTTTGAAACCATGATTTTGAATCACTATATGATATTCCATTTCACAGATGTATCTTTTGTTTTCAATCATTGATAAACATTTAAATTATTTCTTTTTTTTTCTCGTATGTACAGTGTATTGTACATATTTATTTCTTTAGGTTAAATTCTCAGAAGTGGAATTATTTGGTGAAAGGGGATGACTGTTTTTAAGGCTCTTGAGGAATTTTATCAAATTTTCTTCATAAGAAGTTGTACCAATTGAAATTTTCATCAGTGGTGTGTGAAAAGTCATCTTTTTCCCCATCTAGCAACACTGGTCTTACCATCCTTTTTGATGTTTGTTAATTTGGTACATTACAAAAAGGTCGCTTACTGCTTTAATTTTCTTGTCTTTGGTTATTACAATGTTGAACTTTTTCCAAATGTTTATGGGTCATTTGTTTGGGGGGATTATTAGTTCAGACTTCAATGTTTTTGTTGAACAAATGGTCTCTCATTGCTTTAATTTCCATATTTTTTATTATTTGTGTGACCAAACACTTCATATGTTCATTTACCATTGGGAGGATTGTTTATATGCTTTTGCCCATTTTTTTAAACTTTTGTTTTTATTAAGCTAACGAAGCTATAAAAATTATTAACTTTTAAGGCATTTTGATCATTTTGTTTACCATTGTTAAGCTCTTTATTGTTGCAAATATTATTTTGCAGTTTTTTGTTTGCCTTTTAATGTTGCTTATAGTATTTTACATAAACAGAAATAGATTATTACATATTTCATTTACCAGGTACAGCTGTTAATTTGCAGCTATCAGCTGGTTTGTTCTATTATCTTGGATGTGAACAACATTGTTATAGTAGCAATATGCTTGAGGATATTTGCCAGAGGAATTATATTTTGAAGAGCCTCACCCTGTTTATGGATACACATTCATTTGTGCTATTATTTTTAACACCAAAATTTCACTTCAGGAAACAACACCACTGTTAGAGAAATCCAGTTTTTCTGGCATGAAACATGATGATGACCATTTAGTAATGGCTTTCCCATGTCCATGTTTTCATGATGTGATTTTTCCTTCCCAATCTTTTTTTTTCCACTCCCAATCTTTTAGAGCAAAGGAAGTTAACTCTCCATTCTCCTGATGCTTCGTCTGGAACAAATGCTAATGGAATTACCAATCCGTGTATCAGAAGTCCTTATATAGATGGCTGCTCACCAATTAAAAATTGGTCTCCTATGAGACTTGAGATGTGTACAGGGGGTGCTAAGTATCGGCCCTCACTGATTCGGGTACCTTTTACTCTCGAGGCTCACAGCGAAGATGAAGGAGACAAGGCAGATGTTCCTTCCACAGACGCCTCCTCCCTAGCCATGGGCACGGCTGGAGTCCACCTGCCGCAGTTGGATGGTGACACTTGTCCACATGGCGCGCACTTGGTAGTGACCGCCATGTCTATTACCCAGAACCAGTCCGGTGCTTCTGAGAAAGAATTGGCACTGCTTCAGGATGTGGAAAGTGAGAAGGAGAATAACACTGTGGATATGGTTGATCCCATAGAGATAGCAGATGAGACCACTTGGATTAAGGAGCCCGTTGATAATAGGAGTTTACCCATGACTGACTTTGTGAGTGGGATCGCCTTCAGTATTGAAAACTCTCACATGTGCATGTCACCTCTCGCAGAAAGCAGTGTCATTCCTTGTGAAAGCAGTAACATTCAGGTAAGGTATTTGAATATTCTAGAGTCCTTTCCTTGGTCCCTTGTTCTTCATCCTTTCTTTTGTAAGATTATAGTGAGAAAGAAAATGGGTTGTATGTGAGACTTAACAGCATTACATATGTATTTTTAATCAGTACTAAGTGATATCAAGAGGGTTAGTTCTTTTAACTTGGACTGATGATGCATATATTTAATATTCACATTCACTGATATTTATTTGGAGTAGGAAAATAAGAGAGCAGAAAAGAAATCAAGCTGCTCTGTTTTTACAAACTGCTAGAATCCGGCAACTTCTCAGGGTTCACCTCTCTTTCCTGTGGAGCTAGTTCCCAAAGAATTCAGTTTTTGGTGTAGTGTTTGTATTCTAAAAATACAGTAGTTTTGGTTTTTCCTTTATATAATTTAGGAAAAGCAGTTTAGAGCACTTTTATGTATATTTCTTTTGGACTTTAAAAAAAATGTGATTTGTAACCACCGTTTTTCATGTAATCATACATTTCCAATTTTGCAACATCTGGCAACAGGAAAGCATGATTCATTTGACAAATACACTTCACAGCTAGCACTTACTTTCAGAAAGACATTTGTTCCACTAACTCATATTCTTTGAGTTGAGAGTTTTGAAAGAACTTTAAACTAGAAAGGCAATTCTACCTGCCATTTCATAGTAACAATATCTAACACTTATGATGTAGCTCTTACAATATGTCAGGCATTATTCCAAGTACTTTACACATGTTAATTTGTTTAATCTTCACAACGGTCCTGTGAAATAGGTATACCATCATCCACATTTTACAGATGAGGAAACCGAGAGTCAGAGAGGTTCGGTCAATTGCCTGTATAGCTAGCAAGTGGTGGAGTCAAAAGATTCAAATCCTGGCAGTCTGGATTCCATGTTCTTTAATCCAAGTTTATACTGACCCATAGTAATAGTTAATACTACACAGTCTTCCAGTGTGCCAGACACTCTTCTAACCTCTTAATGGATACTAATTCATCTAATTCTCACAACAACTCTATAATGCTTTAGTGCTCTCAGTTTTGACATGCTAAAGTGTAAAACTCATGGAGGGATTTTAAATGATCCCAAATTACATATAATCTTTTGCTCATATTTTATGCCTATGCTGCCTATCCTAACTTCTAGGATTGTTGCTCAAAAAAATACACTAGAATCGCTTTTACATATTCCAGCTTCTAAATTTGGTTCCTAAGTAAAGAAGCGCATCCAGTCAAACTTAGCCTTAAAGGTATTGTTAACTTTTTTGCTCTCCTTTTTTCTTACTGCCTCTTTTTTTCAGAGCATCTATAGCAGCATTATAGAATACTTAGATGGAAATACACATTAATCATACAGTCCACCTACCCCTTGGAAGCCTGTCTCATTATAAGTTGCCATCACTCCCTGCCTGAGTACCTGCAGGGGTATCCCAGCCCATCTTAGAGGACTTCTCTCACCATTTACAAGCCTCTTCCCTAGCGAGCTGAACTATGGTTCTGTCTGTGGTATCTATCAGTCAGTTTCAGTTTTATCCTTTGGGTCATATCATAATAACGTGTACTGTTTGCAGAACATTTTGTAGTTTAAAAATGTTTTCTATACATTCTTTCCTACCACAGGGGTAGCTCCAAACATTCAAAGACAGTCACATTTTCCCAGGGCCTTTTGACTTGCTTTACTGTGACGGGTTGGCCTCCAAGCATTGTACACAGCTGTAATCCTGGAATATCCCTTCATCATCCTGAGAATTCCCTTAACCTCTCGCATGTTCTGTACCCCGTTCTTCTGTTTCCTGGTTTACTTCTCACTTGACTGGAACACATTTTCTAGTAGCTTTCTGAGAAAGAGTACCTTTTTCAAGATACTGCACGTCTGATCACATGTTCTTTATTCTCTCACATTTGAGTTTGGAAATAATTTTCCTTCAGACTTTGTTTCGTTGATTCTGTTTTCAGTGTTGCTGGTGAGAGATCTGAAACCATTTTAATACTTAATCTTTTGCATATGGTCTCTTTTTATCCCTTTCTGGAGTAAAGGATCCTGAAATTTCAGTGATTATTTGGTATGGGTTCCTTTTCATCAGTTGTACTGGGCACTCAGAGGGCCCTTATGATCTGTAAACTCATGCCCTTCACTTCTTGGATCTTTTCTTGAATAATATCTTAGATTTCTTCTCTCGTTTTCACCATTCTTTGGAACTCCTTTTGATTCTCCAATTTAAAAACTTTTCACAGTTTTTTTTAACTCCCTTTTGTTCTAATTTTTGGGAAATTTGGTCAACTTCATACAATAACCCTTCCATTGAGTTTTTATTTCTGCATCTTAATCTTAAATTTGTAACTCTTTTGTTTGTTTTGCTTTTGGTGTTAATTTAAAAATCTGTAGAGTGGCTGGCAAAGCATTGCATGGTCTGGCCTTTCCCTTACTCTCCAGCCTCATTTTGTTTCGCTTCCTTCTCTGTTTCAGTCACATTGGCTTTCCAGAGTTTGGAATACCATGTTGTCTCCCTTGACGCCTGTGGCGGTTAACGAGATGACCTGTGTTGTCTGGTTGGCACATAGTAGGCACTGACATTAGTAGTGGTCTGGATGGGAGCCAGTGTGGTAAGCCACCATGTTATGTTAGGGGCACCATGGTCCTTCTCTTCCTAGAGAGTGGGACAGACTCCTTGTGTACCGTACTCCCTGCACCACAAGGGTTTTGTTCAAATGGAACGTCACTCCCAGGAGTAAACAAATATGCATCCATTCCCGAAAACTGGAAACATTTTTCTTAAGATGATGATAGAATGCACTTTCTAGGCTATTCTTATGTTTGTGTTGGGGGCAAATGTAGTCTTTCTTTCGCTGATCATAATTTGCATAAAAGGGCGTAAGTGCAAGATGACTGCATTGTGGGTTGTGTTTGGTGTTTGTCACTGTGCACGTTAAGTGTGGAGTGTGCAGTGAGTGGACAGGGGCAGTGGGGCCTCAGCTCTTCGTCATCTCATTCCGACACTGTGAAAGTTACCCTTTCTGAGACTTAGCCTCATTTGTGAAGTTAATAGCGTGCTGCAAGGAGAAAATAAGAATATTACATGGAGCGCCGTACAGGGCTGGTGCTTTTTTTAAGGCCCTCATGAAATAAATATTTGTCATATTTGTACCAAAACTGAAGTTTGCTAGTCCCTTTTTTTCTTTTGCTCTTTTGGGCTGTAACAGTGTGTTGTAGAATGCTGTAATTTTAATTAAAATGAAAAGCTGAGCTAACATCTAGAGCCATTATGTACGTGGTATTATTATGAAGGTAAGATTTGTATTTCAGTGATGGGTATGAGTATAATGTAAGCCACCTTTTAAAAAATGTGTATTGTTTTGAATCCTCTTAAAGGTAGCTTGCCATTTAGGTAAATTTTATTTAGAGATGCAAGTAAGCCATTTAAGACAAGCTTGGTAAATGAGTTGGAAGAAGTTGATTGTAATCTTCATTTTCATCTACTGGGTGTGAGCACAAAGTAACAGGGAAGTATGTTCTTAGTGGTTTGTACACTGACTTTCAAGAAAATTACAGGGACTTCCCTGGTGGTCCAGTGGTTAAGACTCTGCGCTTCCACTGCAGGGGGAGCGGGTTTGATCCCTGGTCAGGGAACTAAGATCCCATATGCTGCGTGGCGCAGCCAAAAAATAAATAAAATAAAATAAAATAACCTAGAATTTAAAAAAAATAAAATTACAAGATATGTTTTATTAGAAGGAATTGTAGTAACTACTTTGAAGAACAAGCAATTTTATGTTTATTACTTTTTAAATTCATTCAATATGATCAATATTAAATTGTATTAATACAATATTAAATTGTATCATTCAGTTGTGAATAATAGTATATAGTGATTCATTTAAATGTTTTAAAATACTGTCTTTATATATAATTACATAAGCCAAATCTTACATATATATATTTTATATAAATATTTTAAAATAAATTTACTTATTTAAACATAAAAGTTCCTCAAAATAAATTTTGTGGTCAATTGAATTACACTTTGCAATGTTACCTGTGGTGGTTTTTTTTCTCCCTCTCCCTCTCATTCCTGTCAGATGGATAGTGGCTATAATACACAGAATTGTGGAAGCAATATTATGGATACGGTTGGAGCAGAAAGTTACTGCAAAGAAGGTGATGCACAAACCTTGGAAGTCGAGAATAAATCTCAAGTTTTTAATATAAAGGTATGGAAAAAACAGAGAAAGCTTGATATGGTTGTAGTTTTTTAAGTATTTACTAAATGTGACTGTTTTCAGCCTATTTTTTTCCCGTTTTGTGTAAAATCTCGTTAATTGCTATCTGTTGATGCCTCATCCTGTCTTCAGTTCATTTAATAGCAGGAGAAAGTGCTTCAAAACTTTATTTTCCTACCTCTTCTGCTATGAGGTAGGAAAATAAAGAGAAGAGGCGGGGGAAGGAGAGCTAGCGCTGCTCTGGAAATGGGGCTTGAAATCAGTTCCTTTAAGCGAAAAGGGGAACAGCAGAGGGTGCCCAATAGGAGGGAGGTGGAGGGTTTTGCCTCTAATATTGGCTCAAAGCTAAACTAAAAAAAGCATCTTGATTACTAGAGAGGGAAATAGTACAACTGAGAGATTTTACACATCAGTTACGAGCACTCAAGCAAAGGTAAGGGTTCTTTTCTTAAAATCCAAGCCTTTAGAGATAACACATGTGTATCTAAAAAACTGAGTATTTATACAAAAGTATACTGTTGAAGTGAACACTTACTGAACCTCCAGATAGGATGGATATGTCTGTATATGGTTGGTGAGTTCCACATCCATGGATTCAACCAACCTCAGATCAAAAATATTCAGGGCAAAAAAACCCCCAAAATCCAGAGTTCCAAAAGCAAAACTTGAATTTGCCATGTGCCAGCAACTATTTACATAGAACTTATGTTGTATTTGCAACTATTTACATAGTATTTACACTGTATTGGGTATTATAAGTAATCTAGAGATGACTTAAAATATATGTAAATACTATGCCATTTCATATAAGGGACTTGAGTATCCATGGATTTGGGTATCCTTGGGGGTCCTGGAACCAATCCCCCATGGATACTGAAGGACAACTGTATTCAGATTTGAAGAATCCCATCATAATTTTAGGCACTGATCAGGAGAATTTTTGATTTTTATGTGCCAGTTTATTAATAAACAATAAATATCAAGTGTGCAACTAAACATAACTCTCCAAACGAATATTCATATTTAATACGGAGGCCACATTATTTTACCTTTCCTCCGTTTTGCCATGAGGTGGGATTGTAGTTGTCCATTTAAAAGCAAGCAAGCATTAAGATACAGGAAGTACTTTTATGATACAGAATACTGATTTGTAACAAAATGTATCTTCACTGTCCCTTTAGAGTGCATAGGAAGTTTGCATCTCGGTTTTAAAAACATTTCACATAATTGTTGTATCCTTGAATGGTCCTATTTAAACTGAAAATGAGGTATTTTCTTTTTCACAGCAAGACCACTCAATGCAAAGGTGTTGGATGAAAATTGCAAATCGGCCTCAATGCAGCAGCCCGTAGAGCACCTCTCTCAGAACCAAAGCCTCTAACTGGACAGCTCCTCACATATTTTTCATGCATGGGATCCATAATGTGATCGTGATGGGGAAGAAACTGCTTCAACTAACATGCTGAGCTTTTTTTCTTTCCCTCCTTAATGTGAAAAACCAAGGGCTTAATTTAGTGACAACAGAAAAGCTCCTGGAACTTTCAAAGAAGTTACTGAAGTACAAGTTCAGCTTTTAGCAATAAATATTTTTGTACTGACCTTGAGTGATATGTTTGTTTAACAAAAAACTTGAGTGATAACTTTGCTCCTGCCCTACAGGGTCACTTTACTGACAGCACTGAATTTAGCAGAAGTTCTGGGAACATGTGGAACTGTGAAGGTGCTATGTTTTATTTTACTTAAAAGTATGTGAATATACAGATGAATTCAAATTTATAACCTTGGTGAAAGAAATAAATGTGAGTTAGAAAGGAAACTTAATCGAAGAAGTAGAAAGGAGGTTAAGCAGGTTTCCAACACTTTTCATTGTTCATTTGTTCATTTCAGTGTAGAAATTCTTAGTTCCAGTGATAACTGGTCTAAAAAGTGTAGATCTTCATGTGTTATTATTAGTGGGGTTAATGTGGGATGCCCAGAATGTATCTCCATCCCTAGGGTAGGGAACATCCTTTGTATGGAGAGGAGTTAGTTAAGAACACAGGAGAACCAGGAAAAACTGGGTGGGGGGGGGGGGGGGGGGCGGTTCCCATAGAGTTTTAGGCTTATGAAGCTAGGGTTGGACAGACATGTAACTAAATTTTTAAAATTAAACAAACATATTCATGTTGGGAGTAGAATGGGTATATAATTTGGAGGGAAAATATTCTTTACCTTGGGAGAATGTATACTCGTATTTTACAAATTACCTTTTAAAAACTGTCTCATTCAGGAGGGAATAATTCATACGTAGCCCTAGGAAATAAAGACATACTCTCATTGTGTCACGTCCTTCCTTACTTTTCTGCAACTTGTAAACTTCCTGCCAACCTGCAAGACTTATTTCTTGCTACGTACCTGGCTCATCCTCTCCCCTCTGTACACTAAACATTAAAGCCATTAGCCACTAGGTCCATTGCTAAAGATTAGTGCATTAGGAGGCTGAGTCCTTAATCACAGGCTTTAGAATTAATAGGAGTTTAAAACAATTGTACATAAGAGGAATTCTAGATCCTAAGGGTAGGTGCTTCCCTGGCTGTGTTTTTTTTAATAGCAAAACTCAAGAAACAACAAAGTTGTGATTGTAACTTGGATTCAAATCCTCCTCTGTCACTTATGACCCAAAATAGGCATAAACCATCAATCTCCCACGGGTTAAATGGGGATAATAGTCCTTACCAAACAGGGTTTTTTTTTTTTTTTTTTTTCGGTATGCAGGCCTCTCACTGTTGTGGCCTCTCCCATTGCGAAGCACAGGCTCTGGACACGCAGGCTTCGCGGCATGTGGGATCTTCCCGGACCGGGGCACGAACCCATGTGCCCTGCATCGGCAGGCGGACTCTCAGCCACTGCGTCACCAGGGAAGCCCAAACAGTGCTTTTTAAATGAACTATTTCATGTCAGCTGTGTAGCATAAGTAGTGGCATTCAAAGCATTTCAGATTAGCAAGGAAGAGGCTTCAGGGTGAAAATAAGGTTTCTGGTCATCTTGAACTACTCAACAAGGACTAGAGCCTGAAGCAGGCCTTCTTCATAGAAGAGGTGTAAGAAAACAAACCTGGAAAGACCGATGTGAGGTCAGCATAGCCTTGTTTTACCCAGAAGCCTTCCTTTTCCTCGACTGCAGGTAAACTATGGCCCATGAGCAAAGAATTTTTCAATGGCTGGGGGGAAAGGTGCAGCATGGAAATTGAATTTAGTAGTATTTTGTTAAACACATGAAAATTAGGAAATTATTTCAATTTCCCTGCCCGTAAACAAGGTCTTGTCGGAACGTAGCCATGCTCGGTTGTTTACATATAGTCCGTGGCTGCTTTCATTCTGTAAGAGCAGAGGAGTGAGTGGAGAGCTATGGTTGTGACAGAAACCACCCGGCTGGCACAGCCTGACTTGTCCGGCCTTCACAGAAAAGGCTTGCCCACCGCTTTAGGCGTTAGTCCCCTCAAGGCTCTCCGAATGAAACAAGTTCTGCCTCAATGTATGGATGTTTTCCTCAGTAACAGGAAATGGGAACAATCATTTTAATTACTGAAGTGCCTGAATGTACACATTGGAACTATTCTCACTTACTACACCTGCCGATGTGTTCGCCAGTCACTTCTCACTGTACTGCAAGCTCCTTCAGGGCAGAGATCGTTTACTTGACTGGTGAGGAACCTGGTACAGTGTCGGTACTTCAGAAATTGAATGAGCCAAGTAAAATGTTTTAAGGTAACTCTATCTCGAAATATTCTTGAAGACACCTATTTTATCATTAATAATCTTTGTGGTTGACAAGGAAGTAGGCACGGGCACACCAAGTAGCAGTACTTCAATCTGTTCCCTTTAATGTCCTCATGCAACCCCTCCTTTCCTCCATAATCTGATATATATGCAATTTAAAAGCCATTATTAATTGCCTCCTTATTTTATAAGTAACACGATGTGATGTTTAAAGGGCCATCTCTATTCTTTCTTTGAACCCTAATGCCTTATTTTCGGGGAGATATTTGAGCTGAAGGTCAAGGATGATGATCACACTTATTATCTGGTATTAAAAAAAAACTATTTTTCCAGTTAGATCAAAATATTCTACTTCACCTTCCTTCAACACCCAATTCCCAAACATTCACAGCTGTTCAAGAACCACTAATAAAATGCAGGAGGCTTTTTAACAGTACAGGAACACTTAGTATAAGTCAGGTAAATTAAAGGTGGCAAAGGAGATTAAATGCTGAAGTCCCTGACAGTTCCTGACTTCACTGTCTTGAAATCTAAAAACTGCCGTACCACACACTGACAGCTTTCAAGACTCAGAAAGAATAGACTGTTCCTTCTAAAAATGTTATATTTTCTCCATAGGAAAATTACAGTTTTTTTCTATCAATAGTAGATAATCAAATTACTTATGCAAAATTCATCTCCTCTTCAGTGAGCAGATGAGTGCTCCCTTTAAATGATCTTCACAGATCCCTCAAGTTGTTATCCTGTCACTATTTAAGTGATGGTTATTCAATCGAATTTTTCTGCATAAATAGTTCTGTTCAATCCAGAAAGGAAGTAGTATGATGGGACAGACACAGTCAACAGTTCAATAAAAATGCAAATTTCAAAAATTATTAAAATGTGCTTAGAAGTAACAAACTATCACACACTTCTTAGGTTTACAAGTGTTCCCTCAAGATTTTTTTTTTAAGGAAACCAATCTTTGAAGCTTTTTTTTTCTTGACTGTAGCTATTTTTGAAGCTTCTTCTTCTTTGTCTCTGGTTCACTAATGTCCATGTTTGAAGTATCAGTAGGAACGCTTATTCCTGGTATCTAAAGTAATGCAAATGGGAAAAATAGATGAGTAAAAGCGTAAAATAAGGAATAAATCTTTCTCATCTTCCCCTTCCCCACTGACGCTTTTAAGTTCAAAAAGATGCAGGGGTGGTAGGGGGAAGAAGGAGCAGATTTTCCACAGGATATATGTGTTGGTATGTATTTCACACACAAAGGAACAGTGGTTCAGAATGTAAAAGGCAGACACATGATCTCAGCAGGTAGAAGCATGTCATCTGGGAAGGGTGGGTTTAACCAAAACGTTCAATTTATCCTAGCTGTGAGCCACTCTGTCAGGATCAGAGGCCTCAGGTGTGTCGGGGGCAGAGCCAAGGTTAAGAACCAATGTCTTAGGTGGAAACACACTTTAACTTGATCTTCAAAAGTGCGGATTTCAGAAAGAACTAGGCAGATCTCAGAACTCCACTTTTGGCCCCAAGGACCTCAGAAGAAGCCCAGATGCCTGGGTTCCCATGGCCTAAGGAAATCAGTGAGAAAATAGGATTTCCTATGCAGATATTTGTCTTCCACAATACTTACAGGATTCTATCCTTAAACAGGAATAACTTACGACTATATCACTCTCTTTCACAAAATACATACTGTTTATTCCACCACAACATGGACACTCTAAGTTTGGTCTTACCTGTGGTTCTACCAGGGACATTCGGATCTTCTGATGCTGAAGATTAGATGAGTCTAACATGATTTTCACTTTAACTTTATCAAATATATGAAACACTGTATCTTCTATTTTAAGTGATGGTATCTAAACAAAACACATTTTACTATTTTTAATTGCTTTCTTACACTTGAGGCTTGGTTCTAATTCTTTATAATTTATCTTCCATATTAATTTAAAAGTTTAAATTCTAAAATAACTTCAATATTTATTCAGTATCTAGGTGTTCAACATAACAAAAACCACTAATCTAACAAACTCATACATATGACCTAATTATGTGCAAACCTCCCCCTTTCATTAATGTGGTCCCAATATATATTCATTAACTGTAGGATTCTCACCCCTTTAATTAGCAAATTGTTGGTGTTATACAGGAGCACAAAGGTAATGTGGGCAGAATTTATTGTTCTGTAGTTCTACTAAGATTAGGGAAGTAGGGAGTGTGTCAGGTAAGAGACACTTGGAATTGGTTGAAAAAATTCCCTTCTTGGAGCTATAAACAGCCATTTATTCCTTTACTTTAATCCATTTGTCCACTAGGGACAAAGCATAATTCAAGTTTTCCTTAGAGGGGAAAACTTTTCATGGTATAAAAGAAAGAAATCAAGAAAAACTTTTGTATATGGCAAGAAACACTGAGCTGAGAAATAGTGAGTAAAACGATAAGCTTAGCTAGCATAAAGTTCTGTAGGGTACAAAAATAATTTTACCCTTTATAGGTACCATTTGCAACTGTCCCCCCTCCAAAAAAAGCCAAAATAAAAACATTAGAAATACTGTACCTCATCATCGTAAGTAAGCCGTGGCTTTGGTTTGTCCTTTTCTTCAAAAAACACTGTACCTTCTAATCCATACTTTGGAATTAACACCACAAGAGCATTCTTTCTCACAAATAGAATATAAGCTTCTTCACTTACTATTCCTTTGCTTTTGAAAAATAACTGTAAAAAAGCATACAACCTTATCAAGGATTGTCTTAAGATATTTTGAAGTTAACAAAAAAAAAAAATTCTGCAATTAAAAGTGAACGAAACTTCATTTCTAACATTAGTGATAGAAGGCAAATACCTGGGTATGAAAAGCCACAGATGCACGCTGAGCGTACTGTGCCATTTTGTGCCGAAAATTGAGATTTTTACATACTTCTGCAAGCTTGTGTTTGTCTGTCAACTCTGGGTAAGTGCAGTCAGCCCCGACAGCCACAGCCAATAACCGATGAACGATGATGTCTGCGTATCTAGATATATGAAGGAGAAATAAGAATCATGCTATGTTAGCATTAAAATGTCCTTTTAAAATTTGAAATCAACTGTTTTCTATCTCTAATTTCATAAGGAAAAAGTACCTTCGGATGGGTGAAGTAAAATGTGTGTATATTGGGGACGCTAAGCCATAGTGATGAAAATCAGTATCCATTCCAGAGCAGAAGTACACAGCTTGCATCATGCAGCGAGTTGCCAATATTCTTAACAGGGTGTTTAGATATGGGAAGGTAAGTGAATCAGCCCGGTCCAAAGAGTCAGCCAAAGCCTTGGCTGTATCAGTTTTAATTTCCAAATTCTGTGGATAAAAAAGAGGGGAAAACGCATCATATTAAACATTTTAAAATCACTACCAGCATGTCTTCAAAATATAACCAATCAGATTGAACAAATATGGTGGTTTTTGACCACATATTCAGTGTTTATATCTTTTATCCTAAACCTAGGAGAACTAAAAATAAAGTCATAAAAAGTAATGGCTCAAAGGATTAATCTCCAAAATTTATAAGCAGCTCATGCAGCTTAATAACAAAACAACAAACAACCCAATCCAAAAATGGGCAGAAGACCTAAATAGACATTTCTCCAAAGAAGATATACAGACTGCCAACAAACACATGAAAGAATGCTCAACATCACTAATCATTAGAGAAATGCAAATCAAAACTACAATGAGATATCATCTCACACCAGTCAGAATGGCCATCACCAAAAAATCTAGAAACAATAAATGCTGGAGAGGGTGTGGAGAAAAGGGAACCCTCTTACACTGTTGGTGGGAATGTAAATTGATACAGCCACTGTGGAAAACAGTATGGAGGTTCCTTAAAAAGCTACAAATAGAACTACCATATGACCCAGCAATCCCACTACTGGGCATATACCCTGAGAAAACCATAATTCAAAAAGAGTCATGTACCAAAATGTTCATTGCAGCTCTATTTACAATAGCCCAGAGATGGAAACAACCTAAGTGTCCATCATCGGATGAATGGATAAAGAAGATGTGGCACATATATACAATGGAATATTACTCAGCCATAAAAAGAGACGAAATTGAGCTATTTGTAATGAGGTGGATAGACCTAGAGTCTGTCATACAGAGTGAAGTAAGTCAGAAAGAGAGAGACAAATACCGTATGCTAACACATATATATGGAATTTAAGAAAAAAAAATGTCATGAAAAACCTAGGGGTGAAACAGGAATAAAGACACAGACTTACTAGAGAATGGACTTGAGGCTATGGGGAGGGGGAAGGGTAAACGGTGACAAAGCAATAAAGAGGCATGGACATGTATACACTACCAAACGTAAGGTAGATAGCTAGTGGGAAGCAGCCGCATAGCACAGGGAGATCAGCTCGGTGCTGTGTGACCGCCTGGAGGGGTGGGATAGGGAGGGTGGGAGGGAGGGTGACGCAAGCGGGAAGAGATATGGGAACATATGTATATATGTAACTGATTCATTTTGTTGTGAAGCTGAAACTAACATACCATTGTAAAGCAATTATGCTCCAATAAAGATGTTTAAAAAAAAAAAAAAAAAGTAATGGCTGTTTTTTGCAACATTAAACCTTAAATTTTTCTGAACGCATTTGAAGGTACTACAGTATCAACATTCTTAAGAAATTTCAAGGGGAAGAGAATATTGGGAGCAGTAGTGCTATCTCTCAAAGTCCAATCTGTACTTGCCTTATCTCTGTTGGGGCAGAAAAAAATCAAAGTAGATCTGGATATTTTTCAGCATATCTGGATTTTCTCTGCAGAGTTTCCCTCCATTCAAAGTAGAAGATCAGAGGCAAAATAAAACTGTATTGGTTACTACAGCTCAACGTGCTGATACAGCAATTGGCTGCTTGTTTTACTTTGGGAGATGAGGCAAAAATACTTATATCTTCCTTCCTCTACCCAGGTCATAGAAAGAAATAGGACAGTAAGAGAAAATTCTCCAATTTACAGTACAATCCTTAGAGCAGAGGAGAAGCTGATTCTGTTCTGATGGAGCAGGCCCACCATAAAGGTCTGAAAAATCAGAAATCAACGTCATCCTGTTAGAATAATACCCTGAAATCCAAGCCACAGTCACCCCAAGTGTAGGGATAATCATGCCTAAATAAGTCTACTGACCAGAGGCAGGGAGCATAAGGGGCTGAGGAAACGGGTGCCCTTTCTATGTTTTTCCTTTTTTCCACATACGCAAAAATGGACTTCTTTCTTAGGGACATGACATAAAGAGGGCTTAAGTGAGTTGAAGATAAAGAGAAAAAAAAAACTATCTGTTAAGTCTCTAAAGGTAGACAGTTTGGAGGAGGCATGAAATAATACAGGCATAAAAAACATGTGTAAAGGCACAGAGATATGGAAGAGCTTAATACGTTCAGGATATTATAAATAACTTAGTCTGGAATATCTGGCTTTAGTATAGGGCTCTCTTTATTTAAAGACATTAAAGGATTTTATTAAACAAATGATTTCAAGGTGCGAAGAGATGACCACACCCAAGTTAGATGACTTCTTTTTTAATTGAAAGAACTACGGGCATATTTTTGCATCAGGAGACAACAAAATTTTTATGGAAATGTAAATATAGATTATTCAGTGCAATGGCTGGATCACTACACAAATACAGATGCTTTTTCAAACTATGTGACCTTACCTTGGATTTAGCTGCCTTAACAAGAATTTCGTAATTTGATGGAGGAGGGGCAGGATGTTTTCGAAGCAGAGCATGCTCAGGAAATTCTTCGTGAATTTTTTTTGCAACAGAGATGTTGGCAAGTAACATAAATTCTTCCACCATGGAATTTGTTTCTCTGCCAATGGCAAAATCGTTAAATAAGGAAAAAGAATGAGACTTCTATATATCGTTCACAGGTTACCTTCTCTACCAAGAGATAATGAAAATTCCTATGTAAACATTCATGTGTGTATGCACATGTGTTTTTTTAAGAACTTAGTATCCCTTTCATTTCTCAGCTACTGTGCTAACGATCTCTTACTAGGCATCTACTCCATGAGTAAATCTCACGCTAGAAGAGACTTTACAAATGGCAATAAAAAACAGAAGCTTTGGGCTTCCCTGGTGGCGCAGTGGTTGAGAGTCCGCCTGCCGGTGCAGGGGACTACGGGTTCGTGCCCCGCACCGGGAAGATCCCACATGCCGCGGAGCGGCTGGGCCCGTAAGCCATGGCCGCTGAGCCTGCGCGTCCGGAGCCTGTGCTCCGCAACGGGAGAGGCCACAACAGTGAGAGGCCCGCGTACCGCAAAAAAAAAAAAAAAAACAAAAAAAAAAACAAAAAAAAAAACCAGAAGCTTTAGTAACTCTAGTAATATATAAAATCTAAATCATAAGCATTTTCACCTCTTTATACTGAGTACAAAGAGATTTTTATTCAATTATAAGTCCACAGAAATAAAGTTTTCTAAGAATTAAAAGCTATTTAGGTCATATCAATTTTGGCTTTAAAAAAATGAAAACTTTCACTAATAAACTTTCACCCCAAAACGAAGAGATATTTAAAATAGCTATTTTGGGTGCGTATTATGGCCCAGGCATTGTGCTATAAGTGCTATATACATTGCGATATGTGTGTGTGTATACATACACATATACAATACAAATACACACATATGTATATATATATATATGGATATAGATATTAGTCCTGTTTTGCAGGTGAGAAAACTAAAGATGTGTAACATTATTCTCTTGCTCAAGATTAGAATTATCAGTAGAAACAGGATCTGAGCCCATATAATCTGACTTCAAAGCTCTTAACCAATGTGATATTGTTTTTCATTCTACATAGCCTATGTCCACTTAAAATTTAGTTTAGTAAATGATCTGTGTTGTTTAATAGTGCTTTCTTTCTCCCAAGTTACTGAACATGCATTATTAATCTGTCATTCATGTTTCCATTTTTAACATCTTATAACTTCTTGACAAGATTCCTAAAATATATTAATTTTTTTTTTTTTAATATTAGGAAGACCTCTAATTGTACCTTTAAAACTATGGGACAATCTCTTAGAAATGTGGTTTTTCTTCTTGGTAAGAAGAAATGGGTGATGTTCTGCTTTGGCAAAACTAGATTCAAGATCTTCCTCAAAAAAGCCCTTGGTATTGGGTTCACTGTTCCTATTAACATTAGACTTATTTGCACAGAAATTCACCCAAAGGTATTTTTAAATTTTAGCTCTAATGCTATAACGCACACACTGGTCCTAACTAACAAACTTGAGAATATTCCCATTTTTAATCCTTGGTCATCTACTAGAAAAGTGTAAATGCATGATTAATTTCAGATCACCTTACATAACAAGCATGGAAAAGAGGCCTAACTCTGATTTAATCCAAAACAACCTTGCTCCCTAAATCTTAGCCCAAATCAATAAAACTGTAACAACAATACCTAACCTCTGACTATTCTTTGCAACACCCTATGAGGTAGGTACCATTACCAATCCTATTTTACTGACAAATAAATCGAGTCATAGAGAGGTCAAATAACTTGACCGGAGTCACTGGCAGAAGTGGGATCCAAATCTAGGCAGTCTGGCTTCAAAGCCCAGTGTTTGGCCACTATTCTACCCTATCACAGTATATTCTCTATTAAATACATAAGAAATTAATGAGGGTAATCTTCCTTTACTTACCATAGCTATTACTAGTCAAGTTCTAATATACCACACATTAAGACAAACCAAACTGGCAGTTTTCCTTTTATAATATTTATCTTATAAATAAGATACATAGGTTTTATATAAAAAAGACTAGAAAGTGAAATCATTTACTTTTCTCTATATTTCATAAGTAAAAAAAACTCTGTAGAAATCATAACCCTACTAAAAATAGATATTTGGGGTACAAATATGTTTTATTAATATATATACTAGATATTACCTTAAAATCAAAATCTTATCTACTACCCATCAAAAAAATTGCATACCTAAGTTCCTTGGTCTGCAGATCTATAGGATCATGAGTTTCACTGTCCATGTGGAATCGAACTTCTGGAGAAGAAAGAGTCAAAGCCCTAAATAAGATAAAGAGGTGAATCAGTCATGTGAGCAGTAACAGATATAATTCTGGAAGTGATTCTTTTAAAACAGAAAATGATTAGAGCAAGTGCATAACAGTTTTTCTTATGAAAGCTTTATGACCATCTGCTAAGTTTTATGTTCCATTTTCACGGATAGCCTAATATTTTATAGCTCTAAAATGCATTTAAAAAGGGAGGACAGTAGCAACACAACAAAATGAGTCCTTGTGTTTCTCAGGATTTGAATGACTTCTGTACCGAAACTGAGTTTTTACTTAGCTACAAGAGTTTGTAATCAGTTTTATAAATAAAGAAGGTAATCAATAGTATTTTATTTACTATAGGAAACAATGTATTAGGGTGAGGGATGGTGGAGAGAGGCAAAAGGGAAGCTGCCATGGGTAGATCAGTAACATCAGAAGATCCCCAGTTCGAAAGTATCTTCCACATACACTCAACCAAGGAGAGGAGACAAACTACAACTAATGTCACAAACACTAATGGCTATTAATATCTGAGTGCTGTGGGTCAGAGAGTGCACTAGGCTAAGTGCTTTACATGCACAGTTCATTTAATGATTTGGCAAGTTCTCCTTTGAAAAGTAAATTCCCACAAGGCAAGGCAAGTATAATGTTTCTACACACCTTGATGCTATTTTCATCAGGTCAGCTCCAAATCAACCTAAAACTAAGAATTTTAATGAGGCTGGGTAACTTTGGACAATCACAAAAAAGGGAAAAAGATGATTTGGGGCAAGTTAAGTGGGATTCCAAGTCCTTTTTTCCCTTGACTCTTCACCTTTATTAGAAGAACTACAGAAGAAATACTAGAGAGGGAATCCCGACAAATATTCCTTTCTTTCCATGCATAATTTACAATAAGGTTCTAAACCACAATTAATCTGTGTTAATCTATACATCTTGACCTAAAGAGCAAGGTATACTAATCACATTTTGATCACTTTTTCTTCACAGAACATTTAAAACGTGACATTTATTCTTTAACACAGACATATGATAAATATAATTTAAGACACAACACATCCTTTAAGAAGGTGAAAGACACCAATTTTTTTTTACTGATTCCTTTCTCTATTCATCCTAAGACTGAGAAGACTCGATGATATGTTTTACCAGTAGATGACTATCTATCAATACTTACAAAACTAGATGTACAGTGTTCAAGTTAACGAAATACCTTTCCTGTCCTAATTAGCGGAAGCTGTTACAGATGCAAATTTACATCTCTTACTTTAAAACTGCCAAAATAAATACAGTTTCAATTTGTTTTATTCACTTTGCTTTTACAACAAACTTTCTTCTGATGCCTGGCATACTGAAAACCTTCAATAAACGAATACTTGATGAAAAATGTGTTGTTTTGTATTACAAAAGAAATCTAACTATACTCCTCTTATTTACATCTTAAGGACAAACTTGAGCAATAATTTCATTGGGTTTTACTACATCCAAATTATCCTTATATAGTTCCAAGTTTCAGGAGAAAATTCCCAGAAAACTGAAGTGTGAGTAGAGATAGGGTTGGCTCAGCATAAATGCCTAGAACAACACTGTCCAATGGAACTTTCTGCAGGGATGGAAATGTTCTCAATCCACCTTGTCCAACATGGTAGCCACTAGCCAAATGTGGCTACTGAGGACTTGAAATATGGCTAGTGTGACTCAGGAACTGAATTTTTTATTTTAATTTTAATGAATTTTAATTTAAATAGGCACATCTTATGAAAACAGCACAGATCTAGAGTTTGCACTCCCCAACAAAAACACTTTTAGTAACTACTTGTGACCCTACCCTAGATGGGCACAGGAACCCAGAGACCAACATATGAAAGGCTCAAGAACCTGCTTTACTCTGACAGTTGATGTTTTTCAAGAATCAAATTTCTTCTAACTATTTCAACAAGTTTGGGTACTTGGATACTCCTTAAAACTCCTCTGCAGTTTGGCAAATGCCATGATATAACAGCTAAAAGTTGTAAACCTGCCGCTAGCAATCAGATCTTTGGTAAGACTGCTTCTAGGTAACTCTTAATCATTTAAAAAATGAAGGTGTTGGGGGCTTCCCTGGTGGCACAGTGGTTGAGAATCTGCCTGCCAATGCAGGGGACACGGGTTCGAGCCCTGGTCTGGGAAGATCCCACATGCCGCGGAGCAACTAGACCCGTGAGCCACAACTACTGAGCCTGCGCGTCTGGAGCCTGTGCTCCGCAACGAGAGGCCGCGACAGTGAGAGGCCTGTGCACCGCGATGAAGAGTGGCCCCCACTCGCCGCAACTAGAGAAAGCCCTCGCACAGAAACAAAGACCCAACATAGCCAAAAATAATAAATAAATACATAAAAAAAATTAAAAAAAAAAAAAACTTTAAAAAAAAAAATGAAGGTGTTGGATTAAACAACCTCTAAAATCTCTTCCAACTCTAAGTGCAAGAAGGACTTCATCTATATTTATTTTAATATCTGAAAACCAATGTTCAATCTTGAAACTCATTTCTAATTAAAATCAGGAACGATCCAAATAGAACAGTCTTAAGACAATCTTGCCTTCCTAGAATTTCTTCAAGATCTTTAACTCAAACATATCAAGATCTTTGACACAACAGAACTCTTGAACAAACCAGAATCAAGTCCAGAATCAAGCTGCTAATATTTAAAAAGGTATCTAGAAGAAACGGAATGTTTCTACTTAAGAGCCCCTATTCAGCCTATTAAATAATTCATCACTGTCCATGATAAAACACTTTAAAGAGTTCACAAGTTAGCTTAATGCCAGGATAGGTGAATTAAGACAAATCTTAATAACTATTTTTGAAATGTACCCATTTTCAATTCTTCCTTTTTTCAAAATTTTAGCTAGTTTATTTAGTCCACGGAGACTAGTAGTAATACTATCATTCATGGTTGCTGAATCAATTCTCATCTGAGCTTCAGCATATGTAAGGGAAGCCTAAAAAAGAAACCATATGTTAATACAATGCTTATAAAAACTGGCTTACTATGTTCTCATATTTCCACTATATAAAATCCATGATTTCAGAAAACCTAAAATCAATAACAAAAGAAGAGATTCCTATCTATAATATTTATACTCCACACCTATGATTTCTGGTTCATTTACTCTTATCTGATGCATTACACAACATAAGCGAACTTATGTTAAAACAAAATAAAATGGTAGAATGGTTAGTAAATAGTTTAAACTATTTACTCATAGTTCAGTTAATGTATAAATACTTAGGTAATGTTAAAATAAAATAAAAGGAAGGTTAGATTCTCTGATAATGACTGTAAAGTGAAATCCTTTCCGGAGAACCAATACTGCCTTACTCACAGCAAATAATTAATAAAATTGTAATAGTCTAGACATTGTGTTTTATAGGAAATCTACTAAATACCCAAAATTAGGTATTTAACCTAAGAATCGGAAAAATCATAGTAGAAAACATTAATTTCCAATTACAATACAAATAGTACCTCTGTTCCTATTTCCCTCCTTATGTAAAACACCATTTTTTAGCTTTTTTTTTTTCTAAGCAGCTTTTTGAGTAAAAATCAGGAATAGTACAAGAGAGTTAGGTGATGCAGACCAGGTCAGATTCTTGGGAGAACCAACTTATCTATTAGGGGATAAGAGTTCCCCATCTAAAAATGTTTTCTGTTATATGCTTACTAATTTTTTTTTCATATAATTTTGTTACACTGACCAAGTCTAGGAGAATTATAAACTCATCCTATTTAAAAATACTAATCTAGGAAAATTTAAATCATTCCCACATTACTATCTGTCAGTTTAACATTGCTTTCTTTCCAATCAGTAGCTGATTAGAAAAGAATGATGTCAAAGGGAGAGAAAAAGCCGGCAAACTTGGAAAACAGATCATTGGAAGAAAAGTGGTTTGGCAAACATCAGAGGTAGATTCAGGGCAAAATGAGAACACAAGGGAATCTGGGGAAAAGTATTAAAAAAAGGAGAAGAATGAGAAACATAATCTGGCTCCGTTCTGTGTGAACATCGAGCTCAGGCTAGTCCTACTGGAATTCAACCATGATTTATCACATTATTTCAGTGAGAAAGTGTGAGGAACAAGGAGACGGTACATGCCATCTTTTAAAATACTAACCAGTTATAAACTGGGACAACTTCAAACACTGGAGTTCCTGAGTTAGGGCTAAAAGAAACCTACTTGGTCTCCTCAAGTATATAGGCTTGGTAAGTTTCTGAATACAGGAATAAACTCATTTCTAAATAACAGCAAAAATTAAGCAAGTAACTGAAAACAACTAGAGTTTGCTGCAACACTGGGGAAAAACTTCTTCTTATTATTAATAAGCCTAACTTTTTCAAAACAATCTAGAACATTGTTAAAAGCACCAAAGATGTTAAACATGAAGTAGTAACCATGAAACCAACCTTTGAATTAATGACACTTTTGGTAAACCTTGTTTTTAAGATTTCTGCATTGTGATTCATTTCCCAAATACATGAAAATGCCAACCTATGAGGAAAAATAGATGGTATCTGTTAATGGGAATCAGTTATAGAAGTAAATACTATGTTTTTATGAAGAAATGTGATAAGTACCTGTCAACGTTAGATCTTAGGGAACATAAGTTAGAGCTAAGCAACTCTGGAACCATGTCAATCCTCTGGAACAAATAAAATAGAGTTGTGGATTACCGAGCTGTCTCCACATGTTTTTTGAGGTTCTACTCTCAAATATCAATAGCATTGAACTTACAAGGGGGAAAAAAAGGCCTTTGTGAAAAGAAGTGAGAAAATGTGAAATAAAAAGTCTATTTCTAGAAAAGTAGTTACACACAATTTTTACAAGAGGGAAGCAATGAAAGAAAACTGGATTTCATGTCAGTCGGTCTAAGTTTAAGTTCTCTACACTACCCACCTAGCTGTGCTCTGAAACTTTGAAATCTCTGGTCTGTACAATACGTTTGTACCAGATAACAGACACAGGCCCTAATAGCTCTACGACTGGACCTTCCTCCAATACTTCACACAAACTACATGGTGTTTTCAACATTCTAAAAAAAGAGAAACACTAAAATTTTATGGAAAAAAGCTACACAGAAGAACTTTGACAATGAATTTACCACAGACTAAGCTTAACTTTCCCTTCTACTTTCACAATTTTTCTCTGTAAGTTTATGGGAGCATACTTAATGAAGAATAAATGGTAAATTGTGACAGAACAGACTCGACTTAACTATATATAAGAAACAGAAAATATATTAATTACCCACCAATAATAAGTTAAATGCTACACAACAATTTATATCAACTACGTCTACTTGTTATTTGGGTCACTCAATAACAAAACACATTGCAATATTTTCACTGATTTAAGGCCATCTTATTCTATGTATGTCTTTTAGCTAATTCATGTACTATTCCAGACTGTTCAAGAATCCAAAAGTGCCCATGATTTTGACAAACTGCACAATCAACAAAGTAGTATTTCATATTTCACTATATACTGAGGCTGTCCTCTTCTCAGGAAATACCTCAGATGGTTTTATTATTGAGAATAAAACAGGTGATGGAAATGATGTATCAAAATTCCACTCTAAATTTAATATATTTACCTTTTCACAAAGATACACAGTTGTTCCCCTTCTAGCTGATTCTTGATCCAATGCATTTCCTGGTCTAATAAAATAGCTAACATCAGCAATATGAACACCAACCTTAAAAAGATAAAAAGGATGTCAACATGCTTAATTGGGTAAATGTACTAATGGAGTTCTAATGAGAAGAAATACGGCCAAAAGGAAAAAGGACCTTAGTCACAGTTACCATTTCAATTTTTTACATGCCCATTAGTCTCTGCAGCTACAACTGACTCTACTTGACATAAATAACTCACAAACAAATTCTACAATAGGTCAAAAGAAAATTAACTCAAGACCAGAACTATATTTGGATAGAACGTCATTATAATTATGAATACCTCCAAATTTCCATTTTCAAGTTCTCTACAATGGAGAGCATCATCTATATCAGTACATCCTGGGGGGTCCACACTACAAACACACAGCTGTCTCAGGTCTTCTCTGTTTTTCATGTCCTAGAAGATGCCACATTATTAAGAAAGAAAAAACTATTTTGGTGGTACAGATGTAACACAAGCTCTTATGCAATCAACAATATCTATAAATTAAAAAAAAACAGCTTTATTTCTTAATTATAACTGCACATCATGATTTATAACTTGTGAACTCTTCATCTTAGGAAAATTTGACATAAGCTAATGTCTGTCCCCTAGAAAAGTCTGTCTTTCAGTAAAGCAAATGATTTCCATGATACCTAAGAGTTCTGTACCAAACTAAATGCAGGGGAGGAGGGAACTACGGTTTCTACATATTTTAAAAAAACACATACAGAAATCAAACAAAATTAGTAGCTCAGATACAGTGATTCACTAAGAATTCTTTTCAACATACCTTCTCAGTGATGCTCCAGGGCATCTTTGGTAGAAGGCTAAGAACAGCCTGTGAGAAAGGCTGATGGGGAACATCATGCTCAAGTAACAAAACTTCCGTTTCAGTCTCTTTGTCTCCGACTTCACCTAAATTTTTTACAAAGTGCCCCTAAAACCAAAAGATATTATTAGAAAGGTGTATTTTACAGCTTTTTGTTTGGCAATTTATATTTTACTATCACATTAAATCCCTGAACATTTACATATCACTTTAGTATTTCTAAATGTTCTCCACACTTCTTAAAAATGACAACTAGGTAAATTAAAGCTAAAAATGACAAAGACTTCTCAAGTGATTTATGGGGGAGATTTCCCAAGGGCCTGGTTCTCATATAAAAAGGTGTCTGTTTATTTTCTATTATTTTTCAAGTTTAAAATGTGCTTCAAATATCCTATCTTCCAAATTTGTTTATTTACAATCTACTTAGGTCTCAAATGCTGTTTTTGTAGTAGCTGTCACCAAAAGTTATTTGTTAGGAAGTCTGAGTAAAAGTCACCAAATGATTCACATTGGAATTTCCTAAAATTAATTTTCAGCTTGGACGTACACTTACCAGGTAACTGTGAAATACTTCTAGATCTCAGTATGTATTTTATACAAAAGCAGATTCTATTTTCAGTAAAAGAAGCAACTTTATTCCCAAAGTTTTAATTAAATATTCTAAAATAAAATGATTAATTCAAGCTTACATTTGGATATCTGGAATTTCTGGGCCAACCATCAATAGCAACAATAATTCTCTGCCCTTCTAATGTAGAGGCCTGTCTGGTTTCTATCCGAATTCTAGGGATTCTCTTATCAGCAGGAGTAAAGAGATGTCTTCTTGACTAGAGAAAATTAGGAAAAAAGATTTTACACATACAAAAAAGGCTGGGGATGGGGGCAAGGTGAGTGAGGGCTGTAAGTTCTATTCAATGTATTTCATTTTCTATTACATAGCAACATGCTCTTTACTCACCTCTTTAATATCAGACTTGGAAAGCATGCCACAATATGGTCTCCAGTTCCTTCTTATTATTCCAACAACTCTACCTGTAGGCTTTAACATTTTTTCACTTACAGCAGTCTTAAGCTGAGATGTAAAAATAAAAGTAAAAATCTTCAGTTATCTTTCCTGTAAGGATAATGAGACAATTTCCCTTCAAAATTAGAACACAGGTACTTTCTCAGGCAGTAAATTATGACATAAAACTAAGGAATTTTGATGCTTCAAAATTCTAGGCAAGAGCATGCCAAACAAAACTACAAAAACAGTCCCATAGTAAAGCACTACAAAAAAACAAAAGTAACTGAATAAATATGTCAGAACTGGACTCTGCAGTTTTAATATGAAGATTTACTGACTTGCATACATGTGCGTGCACACACACACACACATGCACAGGTCTGGTAATTAAAAGACTAGGATTTTAGTACTAGTTTTCAATAATTAGCTGAGTGGCATTCATTAATTCATTAAAAAAGAGATGTATCTTTAAAGGTTCGTCCTTATCCAAAATATAAATCCAAAAAAATAATAGTTTTTATTAGAAACAGCAGAAGAACCTTATGGTATTTCACCTCTAACACTCTCTTATGGCCTGGACTCTGCAAAGATAATGTTATAGTAAGACTCCAGAGTAGTGAATATAATTCATATAAAGAGAACTACTACTAATGTTGTGTGAATTCCAACTAATTGTATTATTGTTGTAATTCTAAAATGGGAAAATAAATAGGTCATATCAGGTAGACTTTAGGTCAAAAGAAACACCTGAAAGCACTCTCTTCATAATAAATATGGTAATAGAGAAGGAATTATTAAACAGACCTATTTGTAAGGGCCCAGAAGTACATCTCTTATGCTGAGGGAACTTTAACATTACATAAAGGCATTTCAGAAAATTTTAAATTTTTATTTACTTAAACCTCACTAATTCAGCCAGACCGTACACCTGAATGTCAGAATTCAACTTTCATACTCAAGTCTTTTTGTATTTAAACCTTTGTTTTATTTGAGCAAAAGAAGACATTAATTTAAAAGCAGACTACTTAGAGGAAAAGAAATCAACTATGTGTATGACATATATTATTAAACTGACAGAACTATAATTTTATTCATTATACCTAGCGAATAAAATAAATATTAATAAAATAAATCTGAAAGCAATGAAACTTGTTTAATTTTTTCCAAAGACAATACATTAACAACTTATTCAAAGCTACACAGACAAAAAAATAAAACTTTCTTGGTTTCATACAATGCATTCTCTCTCCTCTTCTTTCTCCATATCATCTTCATTTTGACCTTCGTCAAGTAAAACCACAGAAGATGGTGCTACCCACTGATTCTTCGGAAGAAGCTCCACAGCCACAATATCTTCATGAATAGCTCGGTTTAAATTTTTAAGTCCTTGTAAGATTATCTGTGTGAAACAGCAAATGACACGTGCCCAGATATTTTCAAAGGCAATATAATAATGGGAAGGTTGCCTACAGAAGTTTAGATATATTCTGATGTCTCTATGTTTCTATTTCCCCTCCTTTATATATTTTCTTCCTTTATAGTGGGGCCCTTTACTCTGCCCTCTTAATTTCTCAATAGCAAATAGAAAAAACATGGTCAGAAAATATGGGTTGTGTTCATGGCTCTACCATAACTCTTACATTAGTACCACAATTTCTTAATCTCTCTAAATCTCAGGGTCCTGATTGGTAAAACAAAAAAGAGAGTACCTACTCTTACAGGCAGAGTTGAAAATATATGAAATGCAGCATTCAAAGCAATGAGATGAGTACCTGCCCAATAGTGAGCACCCCAAAACAACTGCTATTTGCTTTAAAGTGTGTGAAGCTCTCCAGAGCAATTATACATTATGTAAATAGTATTTCCCACAATAGATCATAATACAGAAAATAAAGGTACCATAGTGGGGTTTTTTATTGATTAGATTTTTATTCTCTTAAAAGTGGGTTAATAGTTCTTTTCCTCAATAAGCAGTTTTTTGAAAAAGTGATTAATTCTACTAGTATCTACGACCTTTCACATAACTTTCTTCAAGCTGATAAATTGGGAGGATAAAGCAAACTTAACTTCTTGTACAAAAATGTTAAACACTTGTGAAAAAAAAAGAACAGAAAACATTTTAGTGTAAAAGGAATTTATGTACACACTTGCCTCTTTATTGTCTTCAGTGTCACCATGAACCCATACTGTAGCTTCTAAGTAATTTTCCCTGCTAGCTCTAAATGTCCCTTGAAGGTATGCACCAGATTTTATGCCTTGTTGTAGCTTACTTAATGGAAGATGCTCTGAAAATATTATTTTTCCACTATCTATTTCATTCTGTGAAATAAACAAACCAAGAGATATAGTTAGTAGTGAGTCTTTTGTATGCTCCATATACAACTATTAACACCATCAGGTATTTTTTAAAACAACCATCACATTATGGTATATACCACTGTATGAATTTGAATGAACGTAGCACAGTAAGAAAAAAAAGCTTTCTATTCTTAGAAATACACAAACATTTCCATTTCATTATATTTAGGTGTCAGCTACAGATGCAGAACACTAAGAAACTCTGTGTACCCCCCTACCCCTACCCAGGCCTCCTGGAATGAAGGTGTGTAGTTAGGTGATCAAGTGAGCGGGTAGGTATATAAAGGGTAATGGAAAGCCTCAACTGCATGAAAAGACTGTGGTTCCTGAAAGCTCAAGAAAAGCTATTTTTATTTGGATTATTTTAAACAGCTAAGGATGTTAGATAGAGGTAGGCTGGCGTCTACTGTAGATCCACCACAACACCTTCCAGGATTCTCTAAGACCTCAACATCCACAATCCTGACTGCTTGGCTCCTTTAGTTTTCTTCATTTCCTAAATTCCCTACCTTCTGAGGAGATCACTTTACACCTTCTTTTTTCCTGCTTAACTCTCCAAGTTCCTTGTCTTCCTTCCTCACTCTCAGATGAAGGACCTCAATCTCCACACTGAGAATCAGAAGCAGTCACTCGAGACCTACTTCACCTCCCTACCACTGAATCTGCTCACCTATGTGAGCATCTCCTCTCCTCTATTCAACAACTTTGTCCTATAATTACTTTCTCTCTCTGGAATCAAATTTCCCCCCTCTCTACTATAACATCCTCACCATCATATAAACTAATATAACCTATTTTTAAAAAATATGGACCTATTAAATACTATGATCCATTAAATAAATTAATGATATGGTCTATTAAAATACATTAATTAACTGATTATTTCCTCATAGCCCCAATCTATCACCAAGTCCTAAAATCAACAAAATATTTGTATCAACAAAATATACCCAATATCTGATCTACTTCTCACCACCTTAACTGCTGCTACCGTGATCCAATTTTCTGTCTTGTCTCCCAGGGGTACTAAAATATCCTCCTAACTGGAGAACCTTGCTTCTAATCTATTCTCCTTAGAACAGCCAAAATGGATATTACTACTCTCTTGCTCAACAGCTGTCTAGCACTCATGGGCTAAAATCCAGTTTTTTTTCCATGACTCACTACACCCTAAATGATCTGGTCTCTACCTACATTTCTGACTTCATCCCTAACATTTTCTCCCTTGCTCACTCCATCCAGCCACACTTTTAGCTATTTCTTGATCTTGCCAACTTATTCTAACCTCAGAGACTTTGAACTTACTGTTCCTTCTGCATGAAATGCTCTTCCCCTAGTTAATGTTAATACATGGTTAACTCCCTTACATAAAGTAGCTAAAATGTCTGTTTCAAAGCAATTTGCTTTGTTAACATCCCTCCTAGCTCAGCTTAGACATTACTTCTATCAGGAAGCCTTGACATCCCAAATCGGGGTTAGATGCCCTTGCTAAGTTCAGTCAATTCTCCTATAATGTTTGTTTTGAAAACACAAATGTGTTCCAATGCAATTGATATATTAAAAAATACCGGGTGACAACACAGGAGCACCTCAATACATGAGGCAAATGATAACAGCCATAAAAGAGGAAATCGACAGTAACACAACCATAGTAGGTGACTTTAACACCCCACTTTCACCAGTGGACAGATCTTCCAAAATGAAAATAAATAAGGAAACAAAAGCTTTAAATGATACATTAAACAAGATGGACTTAATTGATATTTATAGGACATTCCATCCAAAAACAACAAAATACACTTTCTTCTGAAATGTTCATGGATCATTCTCCAGGATAGACCATATCTTGGGTCACAACTCAAGCTTTGGTAAACGTAAGAAAATTGAAATCGTATCAAGTATCTTTTCCGACAACAACACTATGAGACTAGATATCAATTACAGGAAAAAAAATCTGTCAAAACTACAAACACATGGAGGCTAAACAATATGCTACTAAATAACCAAGAGATCACTGAAGAAATCAAAGAGGAAATCAAAAATACCTAGCAACAAATGACAATGAAAACACGACAACCCAAAACCTATGGGATGAGCAAAAGCAATTCTAAGACTGAAGTTTATAGCAATACAATCCTACCTCAAGAAACAAGAAAAATCACAAATAAAAAACCTAACCTTACACCTAAAGGAATTAGAGGAAAAGAACAAAAACAACCCAAAGTTAGCAGAAGGAAAGAAATCATAAAGATCAGATCAGAAATAAATGAAAAAGAAATGAAGGAAACAGTAGCAAAGATCAATAAAACTAAAAGCTGGTTCTTTGAGAAGATAAACAAAATTGATAAACCATTAGCCAGACTCATCAAGAAAAACAGGGAGAAGACTCAAATCAATAGAATTAGAAATGAAAAAGAAGAAGCAACAACTGACACTGCAGAAATACAAAGGATCATGAGAGATTACAACAAGTAACTATATGCCAATAAAGTACACAACCTGGAAGAAATGGACAAATTCTTAGAAAAGCACAACCTTCCAAGACTGACCAGGAAATAGAAAACACAAACAGACCAATCACAAGCACTGAAATTGAGACTGTGATTAAAAACCTTCCAACAAACAAAACCCAGGACCAGATGGCTTCACAGGCAAACTCTATCAAACATTTAGAGAAGAGCTAACACCTATCCTTCTCAAACTCTTCCAAAATATAGCAGAGGGAGGAACACTCCCAAACTCATTCTATGAAGCCACCATCACCCTGATACCAAAATCAGACAAAGATGTCACAAAGAAAGAAAACTACAGACCAATATCACTGGTGAACATAGATGCAAAATCCTCAACAAAACACTAGCAAACAGAATCCAACAACATATTAAAAGGATCATACACCATGATCAAGTGGGGTTTACCCCAGGAATGCAAGGATTCACTGTTGGCAGATGACATGATACTATACATAGAGAATCCTAAAGATGCTACCAGAAAACTACTAGAGCTAATCAATGAATTTGGTAAAGTAGCAGGATACAAAATTAATGCACAGAAATCTCTTGCATTCCTATACACTAATGATGAAAAATCTGAAAGAGAATTTAAGGAAACACTCCCTTTTACCACTGCAACAAAAAGAATAAAATACCTAGGAATAAACCTACCTAAGGAGACAAAGACCTGTATGCAGAAAACTATAACACACTGATGAAAGAAATTAAAGATGATACAAATAGATGGGGAGATACACCATGTTCTTGCATTGGAAGAGTCAACATTGTGAAAGTGACTATACTACCCAAAGCAATCTACAGATTCAATGCAATCCCTATAAAACTACCAATGGCATTTTTCACAGAACTAGAACAAAAAATTTCACAATTTGTATAGAAACACAAAAGACCACCAAAAGCCAAAGTAATCTTGAGAATGAAAAACGGAGCTGGAGGAATCAGGCTCCCTGACTTCAGACTATACTACAAAGCTACAGTAATCAAGATAGTATGGTACTAGAACAAAACCAGAAATATAGATCAGTGGAACTGGATAGAAAGCCCAGAGATAAACCCATGCACATGTGGTCACCTTATTTTTTTTATTTTTATTTTTTTTGTGGTACACGGGCCTCTCCCGTTGCGGAGCAGAGGCTCCGGACACGCAGGCTCAGCGGCCATGGCTCACGGGCCTAGCCGCTCCGGGGCATGTGGGATCTTCCTGGACTGGGGCACGAACCCGTGTCCCCTGCATCGGCAGGCGGACTCTCAACCACTGCGCCACCAGGGAAGCCCGTGGTCACCTTATTTTTGATTTAGGAGGCAAGAATATACTATGGAGAAAAGACAGCCTCTACAATAAGTGATGTTGGAAAAACTGGACAGCTACATGTAAAAGAATGAAATTAGAACACTCCCTAACACCATACACAAAAATAAGCTCAAAATGGATTAAAGACCTAAATGTAAGGCCAGACACTATCAAAGTCTTAGAAGAAAACATAAGCAGAACACTCTATGACATAAATCACAGCAAGATCCTTTTTGACCCACCTCCTAGAGAAATGGAAATAAAAAGAAAAATAAACAAATGGGACCTAATTAAATTTAAAAGCTTTTGCACAGCAAAGGAAACCATAAACAAGACGAAAAGACAACCCTCAGAATGAGAGAAAATATTTGCAAATGAAGCAAGTGACAAAGGATTAACCTCCAAAATTTACAAGCAGCTCAAGCAGCTCAATATCAAAAAAACAAACTATGCAATCCAAACATGGGCAGAAGACCTAAAAAGACATTTCTCCAAAGAAGATGTACAGATTGCCAATGAACACATGAAAGAATGCTCAACACCAGTAATTATTAGAGAAATGCAAATCAAGACTACAATGAGGTATCACCTCACACCGGTCAGAATGGCCATCATCAAAAAATCTACAAACAATAAATGCTGGAGAGGGTGTGGAGAAAAGGGAACTCTCTTGCACTGTTGGTGGGAATGTAAATTGATACAGCCACTATGGAGAACAGTATGGAGGTTCCTCAAAAAACTAAACATAAAACTACCATATGACCCAGCAATCCCACTACTGGGCATGTACCCTGAGAAAACCATAATTCAAAAAGAGTCATGTACCACAATGTTCACTGCAGCTCTATTTACAATAGCCAGGACATGGAAGCAACCTAAGTGTTCATCGACAGATGAATGGATAAAGAAGATGTGGCACATATATACAATGGAATATTACTCAGTCATAAAAGGAAACGAAATTGAGTTATTTGTAGTGAGGTGGTTGTACCTAGAGTCTGTCATACAGAGTGAAGTAAGTCAGAAAGAAAAACCAACACCATATGCTAACACATATATATGCAATCTAAAAAAGAAAAAATAGTTATCAAGAACCTAGGGGCAGGACAGGAATAAAGATGCAGATGTAGAGAATGGACTTGAGGACACAGGGAGGGGGAAGGGTAAACTGGGATGAAGTGAGAGAGTAGCAGTGACATATATACACTACCAAATGTAAAATAGATAGTGGGAAGTAGCTGCAGAGCACAGAGAGATCAGCTCAGTGCTCTGTGACCACCTAGAGGGGTGGGGTAGGGAGGGTGGGAGGGAGACGCAAGAGGGAGGAGATATGGGGATATATGTATATGTATGGCTGATTCACTTTGTTATAAAGCAGAAACTAACACACCATTGTAAAGCAATTATACTTCAATAAAGATGTTAAAAAAAAAAATACCAGGTGATTGCAGAAAACTGCACCTAGCTGAACCAAGCTGAATCCACACGCGCACACACAAACACACTCTCAAACATCTATCAGTTACTTCAGATCACTGTGTTTTATGAGCCACAGCACTTCATCTGGTGTAACAACTTTCTGTTCAAATTTAGATAACCCTCTTTTCACCGCTTCATGAAGTTTCTGAGTGTTTCCCTAACCACATTTTCCCTAAGCTCTGTGGGTTTCATTATATAATTTTGCATGGCACAGTGACTTTGAGGAACACACATGTGTTACAATAGAGTCAACTGTAATTTCACCATATCCTACACTAACCCTACCACAGTGCATAATCAAATACTGTGAATCACCAATGTTGGATTACTCCTTGTTTCTTCTTCTAGACCAAAACAACTATGTGATAAAGGGAGTGTTCTTTTTGTGATCTCCAGTATGGTAGTCACTAGGCACAAGTAGCTCCTGGTTGCTTGAAAGTTGACTAGTACAACTGAGAAACTGAAGTTTTAACCTGAATTAAATTTAAACAGCCGCATGCAACTAGTGGCTACTCATTAGACAGGATAATCGTAAATCTGTATTCTAAAAATCAAGCCCAGCTTTTATTTTCTCACTTCCATTTAGTTTTGTAAAGTAGCTAGTTGAAGACAAGCAGGGATGGAGAAAATGCTGTAAAGACTGGATGTACGTATAATGTTATATTACATAAAACCTATTTTTATATCAATAGTATCTACCATTTACATTTACCATAGCTGTTTGCCAGGCACTGAGATAAGAATTTTATGAACACAACTGTTATCACCTCATTCAACCCTAATAACAACACTATGAAGTCATTATTGCTAAGCACACTTTACATACAAGGAAATATTGGCTCACAAAGTTTAATGGTTCCCTCTCAAGTCCACTATGGCAGTGATCCCTTTTCTCATCCCTCTGCCTCTAATCTTGCCCTTGATACAATGCATCATCTTACAAATCGAAATTGGAGTAGTCTCCCAAATAAGTAACAATTCTGGTCCTTCTCCTCTGTTCCTCCTAGACACACTCTCATCCACCTTTAATGTCTTTTAGCCTGACAATATAAGGTAGGGAGCCCAGAATCCTATCTGCTAACTTCTCTTCATAGAAGCCTTTTAGGGAGAACTTTACAAGACAGTTTAAAAATTACTAACAGAATAAATTGTTAAGTCCACACTATGTGGCCCCTTGCCTTCCTGTTCTACCTCTTATGACTCCCTCCCTCCTCCTATGGAATTGATGCTACAACTGTATGCTCTCTCTGCAGCGCCCACCACTTCTTTGTCAAATACCTACTCATCACAAGCCAGCCATGAATTCCTTCATTTATTAATCAAACAGATAGTGCCACCTTGTGCCAGGCCCTACTCGGGTTGCTGAGGATATATCAGTAAAGAGCGCTATTTGAGAAAGTCAAGTCTTTAGGACATTTTGATAAGAAGTCTATTAGAGCCACTCTTGTTTATAACCCAACTCCTATTCCAATTCCAGCTTACCCACTGATATTCCAATTTTTAAATTTGGTAACTATGAGCCTAACGTCCGGAAGTGGATACATTAATAATTTCACTTTTCAAAAACAAAATAAAACAAACTCAAACATACCCCTTCTTCAGACAAACAAGCAAGACGATCTATGAGTTCGGGGTTAGCAGTTAGGCTTTTTACATATTCTTCACCTGAAAAATAAGTTTTTTGTTCTTGATAAATTCAAATGTGGTTTTTTTTCCTCCTTAGATATGTTTTTTCCCCTTCTTTTGTTTGTGACAGTACATATGTCAATTTTTTTTGGTGGGGGGGAAGCCCTCTGTTGAGGTGGTCACGCCCAAAGGCAGTGGGTCAAGTATATCTATAAGCTTTCATTGCTAAGCCAATTCCAAGTCTTGATAGGGAAATTAATAGCCACTGGTGGTACAACTCACTTAGCTTAGAAATGCTAATAAAAAAAAACACAAAAATATCACATTAAGTTATATAGGACTATGAAAATACCAAATGGTCAAATGGACATCTGATTATGGGCCTGATGATAGTTTTTACATGCATTTGCAAACATGAACTAACAGTCCAGTCTCCATGGAGACTTACAAGTGAAAGCTGGTATCCCTTCTTCTATGGCTTTCTCTTTGTTTTTCCTGTCATTGGTTATGAAGATAACTCGCAGCTGATTCTCTGCCGACATTTTCTTCAAATGTTCATTGTACCACTTTGCTGCTACTCGAATGGCTCTATCATTCCTGTCATTAGAAGTTTCTCCCTGTAATTGTTCTACATAAGTTTCTCTAAGTGTAATAGAAAGGGAAAAAAAAGAAACAAATGGAAAACAACAGAATCAAGCACATGTAAAAAGTCTTAGGACATAAATGCTTAATAATTACTAAACTTAACGTCAATGGTACATCTTTTTCTCTTGAATGTATTCACATTTATAACTCAGAGTGGAAACAAATAAGATCCCTCTAGTCACGTTTTTAAGACAACAACTTACTTGGAAAAGAAGAAAATCACATTAATGGAGCAATAAAAAAGACTAAAATAAATTTTTTTCACCAAAAGAAAAATTCAAGATCAGAATTTCTACTTGAGGTTGGGACATTAAAAAAGTAATAGTCTGTTGGAAAAAAACTATACTAAAACTTTGCAGGTCTGATAATGAGATTTCATTCAAACTGTAGATTAACAGGAATTCCTAAAAGCTATTGATTGTATGATTAGATGATTTGTGATGATATGATTAATGTATAGTTATTAAATACATGATGCACATAAATTATCCATGGTAAACCCTGAATAAATGACAAACACCATCTAGGGACTGAAAGACCAGATACAGATATGATTGTATATTCCTTCTAAGTCTATCCACTCTGAGCTATCAAATGTCAGCGTACTTATTTCTTTAAATCTGATCTTTGAAGCTAAATTTAAGTACAATAACAAAATTCAGCACAACAACTTCTACCTACTTCTTAAAAATTATAGGCTCAATTTTAGAATTCTGTACTTATTTATATGGTTTTCAGAATTATTTTATTATTCACCATTAAATAAACCTGATAATGCTTTTAAGCTTATCAAAGACACTCATAAATTTTTGAATTGGTTTTAGCATGACTGAGCAACAACCTGACATGAGATTTGCTCGAGTGTCTTAATTCTTCCTGTCAACCCCAGTATTGCTAAGCTCTATTCACTGCACTTAAGCTAACAAAATTGCTAACCTTGGATTAAAAATCCACTGATCATGCTCCACAGACACTAGGTCTTTAAGCGCTGAAAAACAGTGAAGTTTCTGTTTCTGGATTTCGAGAGGAGACAGAAATAAGAAGTCTACAGGTGCTTTACTGATGTTCTTTACAACAACAGTATTTAAGTGTGGGATATAAGAATAAAGAAGAGAGGGCTTCCCTGGTAGCACAGTGGTTGAGAGTTCGCCTGCCGATGCAGGGGACACAGGTTCGTGCCCCGGTCTGGGAAGATGCCACATGCCGCGGAACGGCTGGGCCCGTGAGCCATGGCCGCTGAGCCTGCATGTCCGGAGCCTGTGCTCCGCAACAGGAGCGGCCACAACAGTGAGAGGCCCGCGTACCACAAAAAAAAAAAAAAGAATAAAGGAGAGAAATTTGAGAAATTAAATATTTTTAATTTGCATATTCCAGTGGGATTTCATTATTACATCTACTGTCTAATCTAGCAGTTCTCAACCAGGGAGTGATTTTCCCCGCCAGGGGACATTTCACAATGTCTGGAGACATTCTAGGTTGTTACAGCTCAGTGGATCGGTGGGGAAGGGGAGGTCTGTTACTGGCATCTAGTGCATATAGGCCAGGGATGCGGCTAAACATCCTACAATTCCTAAGACAGCCTTCCCATAACAAAGAATTATCCAGTCCAATATGTCAATAGTGCCAACATTGAGAAACTCTGATCTAATAAAAGTAAATTAGGGACGTCCCTGGTGGCGCAGTGGTTAAATATCCGCTTGCCAAGGCAGGGGACACGGGTTCGAGCCCTGGTCCAGGAAGATCCCACATGCCGCAGAGCAACTAAGCCTGTGTGCCACAACTCCTGAGCCTGCGCTCTGGAGCCCACGTGCCACAACTACTGAAGCCCTTGTGCCTAGAGCCTGTGCTCCTCAACAAGAGAAGCCACTGCAATGAGAAGCCCGCGCACCACAAGGAAGAGTAGCCCCTGCTCACCGCAACTAGAGAAAGCCCGTGCGCAGCAATGAAGACCCAATGCAGCAAAAAATAAATAAATAAAATAAATTTATAAGGAAAAAAAAGTAAGCTAGGACTCATCATAAATTATTTCTGTAACATAAGGAACAGGCAATATCATATTTTCTAAGATCACACATTAAGTTCAAACAAAGGTCTTGAATCTGAAACATAAAGAATTCTATTTCTTAACCTTATTGTCGTCAATATGATCTGTTATAAGGTATTAGTTTAACTGTTAAGAGCCCATTAAGAATATATCTGCTTTATATTTTTAAAGCTTTCCTTCACAAACTCCTATATTTTATTAACCTTTGTTGGTTATTCGCTTAATATGGTATACCAGGAACCTAGGCAAATCTCGTCTTCCAAAATCCTATTGCTCGACTCATGCTAAAACCAATTCAAAATGAAAACATTTTGGAAATTAAAGTACCTACCATAGCCGAGGAGCCAGGAGACTTTGGTTCTGGGTTTGACCCAATCAATGCCTATGTGACCTTAGCAAGGTTTGTAAACTCTGTAAGAACCAAATATTACTCTCAGAAGTATGAAACCTATGGTGTATCTTCTGACGATGTCACAGATTACCGCCAGGAACTCTCCCCCCAGTTTAGCTAATTCTATAGTTTTCTGATAATTGACATAATTTCCCCCCTACCTATGGTGCTCGTTAGTAAATGTATAGAAATGCTTCTCCTGGTTATTAGTCACATCTCGGATTCGTTTATATACCGGAGCACTCCGATTTCTCACTTCTTGGAGAACTGTTTGTAGCACAATGACATTCCTGATGGCAGGGTCCTCAAGGACATCAATCTTTTAAATAAACAAATAAATAAATAAACGAAGAGTTAATTTTTCCTCTGCATTCATAAATTGCTTCTGTTGAACGTGAAACTCTGCCGGTTAAAAAAAAAACACTAACCGTACATTAAATAAGGAGCTATTTTGCAACAGAAAACCCTTCAGGTCCATTAAAAAAGTACACATGTAAATAGGCTAATTACAAAACTTTGTAGAATTAACTTCATTAATAAAGTAATACGTTGGCCCACATAGCTTTCGTTCGTAGGCACTTACAAGCTGCCTGGGGGTCGCAGGCTGGAGGCCACAGAAGCCCAGGTCCCCGACCTCCAGACATTAAAATCTAAGGCAGAAGAGACACCAGGAGTTAGAAAATTGACGTATTTAAAATTCCTATAACTCCAAGAACTCAAAAAAAAACCCCAAAACAAAACAGTACATGGAAAAGAACCTCGGCCTGGGGGGGGCAGGAGGCATAGGTCCTGACGGGGTTTGCCTCTCCCTAAGTACGTGATGTTGCCCAAGACGCTCCTCCTTGGGCATCAGTCTCCCTATCTCCCTTTCTCCCGGTGGCGCCACTGTGCCCGCGGTTCGCCCGCCTACCGGCGCACCTGGTGGAGCAGCACGTTGGTGTCAGGCAGCAAGTAGTGCGGCTGCGGGCAGAGGCTGCTAACCCGATCCAGGGGCTGCCGCTCGAGGACCGGCCCCTCGTGCGCACTTCCGCACGCCGCGCATCCAGACGCACCGCAGCCTATGTCGTCTCGCAAGTAGTGCTCGCGCACGATCTTCATCACGCCGCCCGCCCGCGTCTTTTTTAAGAAAGTTCTCGACTTGAGCATCTTGCCTCGCGGCTTGGAATCCCGACCTCAACAGTTCTCTTCCGGCGGAAAATGTCAAGCTTGGAACCCTGTCGCACAACTACACTTTACCCAGAGGTTTGCTCCTTCCCCCTCCAGGATATTAGTAAACCCCTCTCGCGGGGAAACCTCGAGACAGCCGTTGGTTGGCTCTCTGAGGGCTTCGAGGATTGGGCGAAAGCGGGTAGATGGGAGGAGCCCGGAGCCATTTCCGCCCGTGAATTGAGCGGGGCCGCCTCCGGACTCCATCTCCCAGCATGCTTTGCTTCCCGCGCCTGGGTGGACGCGGGAGGGCTGAGTTCCGGTAGCGTGGGCATCTGCCTGCTGCAGCTTCCTCCCTGTGCGGAAATGGTTGTTTTGGTTACGGGTGCTAACGGTCACCGACCTGTGATTTCTCGTTAAGAGACTGCAACCCGAGCTGCTGTCTGGAGACACCTTCAGCTCACCTGAAGTAGCAGCGGTGGCGGCTTCTCTAGCCTGCGACGTGGAGTAATTGAAGCGTTCCAGGTAGCTCACGGCTCGCCCCTTCCTTTTGTGCCTGGGACAAGGAATCTTCTGATGCTGCCAAATTCGGGTTTTATTCTTCACGCCGCACGTGTGGGCAGTGCCAGTCCCGGACCCTTTGTATCCCAGGTGATGTTGCCTGTCTTTGATTTCGCCTTTCCTTATCCCTTTCCCTTTAAAAACGAGGGAAGCCGATCCAGTCAGAGTTCTTAGGTTTCCCTTCCACACACCTTTTTTCTAATCGTTCAGTTTAGAAAAACTGATATCTACAATACCGTAAGTAATTTATTATATCGTGTAGTATTAAAACGAGGGAGTTGCTGAAATTTTTGTGAAAGGGTAAGGAGTTCGAGGAATTTGTCTTTTACTCTCTTGTTTTCATTTTGCTATCTGCAAGTCTATAAAAAAGTTTTATCTCACTATTTCCCTTTTAAAAAAAACTTAACTGATGCCTCATTGCCTGTAGAATAAATTTCGAACATACTGAAACATTCAAGGTCCTCCACAGTCTTGATTATGTATAAGGGACAACCCTTCTGTGTGTTTGTGTTTGGAGTCACTACTCAGATTCACATGGGCTTGGACCAGGCTGACTACTACTATGTCCCTCTGTTGTTTTACACTTTCATCACTTCTATACCAACCTTAAAATGTGAATGATTTTCCCTTTTTATTACTCCTTTCCAAATCCTTCAAGATTCTAAGTCCTACCTCTGTATAACCTTCCCCTGACCAACTCAGAAGAAACTTCTCTATCTTCATGTGCTGCTTTTATTAGTAGTATTCCTGGGTACTAGCGATTTAGGGCTTTATTGTTTATCTCATACATTTCTTTGTTTACTCCAAGTAAGAGTCCTGCCCCCAGGAACTGGGTTTTCTATTCATAAAAAGTATGGGTTCAAAAAAAAAAAAAGCATTGTAAAGCAACTATACACCAAGAAAAATTAATTTTAAAAAAAGTATGTTTTAGAATAAGACTTAATGAGTTTGATTTAATATGTTTGATTTGAGCAGTAACTTAACCAATCTGCCCTAGATTTGGGGTCCTCCAGTTTGCCTAATATTTACTTAGGGAACCCTTAGTATCTCTTTGATATACTTTATGCTTTCCATAGAGAATGTTTGAGTACGTTTAAATCAATATTTTTTAATCTACAGAAAATTGAAATAGAATTGGAGAAGAAAAGTGTCCCATAATAATTAAAAATGTCTCAAAAAGTTGCCAAGCCATCAAAAACACTGAACATCTCTAGCTCTCTGGAATCTGAAGATATTAGTCTAGAAACAACAGTTCCTACAGATGATATTTCCTCATCAGAAGAGAGAGACGGTAAAGTCAAAATCACCAAGCAGCTAATTGAACGGAAAGAACTGCTTCATAATATTCAGTTACTGAAAATAGAGCTATCACAGAAAAATATGATGATCGACAATTTGAAGGTTGATTATCTTACAAAGGTAAGATCATGTGTAAATTTGCTATCTGTGTGCTTTATTGTCTTGAAACTGCAGATATATAAGAATTAAGTTTATGTAATCTGAACTTAAAATGATAAATTTAAAATATCAAGAAAAGAATTATATTTTCTTGCATAGTTTAAAAAAGCTGTTTTTAAAAAGAGAAGGGGGGCTTCCCTGGTGGCACAGTGGTTAAGAATCCACCTGCCAATGCAGGGGACATGGGTTCAAGACCTGGTCCGGGAAGATCCCACATGTCGCAAAGCAGCTAAGCCTGTGCGCCACAACTACTGAGCCTGTGCTCTAGAGCCCGTGAGCCACAACTACTGAAGCCCACGTGCCACAACTACTGAAGCCCGTGTACCTAGAGCCCGCACTCCACAACGAGAAGCCACCGCAACAAGAAGCCCGCGCACCGCAACTAGAGAAAAACCACCCACAGCAGTGAAGACCCAAAGCAAAAATAAAATAAATAAATAAATTTATTAAATACATAAGTAAAATAAAAGGAGAAGGGAAGTGAATAATAGTTCTGTGTACCAAATAAAAAGTCTTGAAAGAAGGGGTGACTTAAAGGTGGGCAGGGATGAATTCCTTCTGTAGGCTCAGTTTTTTTTTTTTTCTTTTTTGGCGATACGCGGGCCTCTCACTGTTGTGGCCTCTCCCATTGCGGAGCACAGACTCCGGACGCACAGGCTCAGCGGCCATGGCTCACGGGCCCAGCCGCTCCACGGCATGTGGGATCTTCCCAGACCGGGGCACGAACCCGTGTCCCCTGCATCGGCAGGCGGACTCTCAACCACTGCGCCACCAGGGAAGCCCCTAGGCTCAGTTTTTTTAATGTATTATGTGTGAGGTATATTTTCTCCAGTGTTTTTTTCTGGCCAAGTTTTTTCTGCTTCATTGAGAATTAGCCCTGATGTGACTAGTTGGATAGGGAGAATCAAGATCATTATTACATTACTGAATCTGTTTAGTCCTCTAGCATGGAGATTTGGTTTCTTTATATCTTGCTCTTTGATAGTTACTGTGTCATAGTACCAAGTGTAACAAATTCACTTACCCTGTTCTTTAACAAGTGGTATCTGCCAAGTAACAAGGGATGCCCTAGTCCTTGTTTTTCTGCCTTGTGTGTTTATTTACAGTTACGGAGTGTTTTATGTAAGGCCTGGTAAAGTTGTCGCTAGTTATAAAAAATGTACAGTGATTTCAGAAAGACAGGATAAACATTGTAACTCTTACTACTTCTGTCTTCTGAGAAAGTCTTTTCTTTCCAGTAGTAAACCCTCCATCTTTGCTCTTGATCCCACCTCTTCCTATCTCCTCCCCTCCCCATTTTGTTTCAGTTATATTTACCTTCTCTCTTGTTAAGTCAGTCTTGGTTAGTTCTTGCCTACGTATAAGTATCATGCTGCTAGAAAAATTTCTTGACCATGCCTCTCTAGGAAAATGAAATGTCCTAAATCCCAAGGTCTTGATGATGTAAAGAAATCATTTAGGTACATTTAAATATATATATTAGTAGCTAACATTTATTGAGTGCTTATTCTGTTCCAGACCCTGTTCTGTGAGCTTTTTCATGTATTATCTCATTTAAGCCATACAGCTCTTTGAGGTGTAGGAGCTTTTAGGGGGATCTTCTCTGACCTCTCATATTAAATGAATCAATAGCATAAGTTAGACTGATATTTAGTAAGCACACAATAAGTATTAGTCATTGTTGCTGTTATTAACTAAAGTAATATTCTCATTTTTTTCACTCTGCTTATTTTCTGTGCCTTACATCTATGCTCATAGGACTACCTGCCTTGTTTGTTGGGTATTTGTCTCTCTTAATAAAGTGTAAGGATCCTGAGGACAGGGACTTCTTTGTAGTCCCTGTTGTATCTCTAGCACTTAGAACTGTCCCTGGCACCTAGTAAGTGCTCAGCTGTTTCTTAACTGAGTGACTTAACCTCATTTTGCTGTTGAAAAAAACAGAACCATAACTGGTTAATAGCTTACCAAGGCCATTCAGATGGAAGTGATGGAGCCAGGTGGGATTAACACCAAGAAGTCTAATGCCTATGCTCCATCCAAGTAAACCTCCTAAGACTTCCTTTTAGGTTCTTTATGAAGTCACCTACCTAGACTAGGTCACTTGGTATTTTATCAGTGTATCCTGTGGTTTCCCATTCTTTTCCCTTAGTCATATTGTTTTTACTCTTCAAATGGACTGCCACAGTGTTACTGGCTCATGTATCTCTATCCTTAAGACCTCCTTCAATGGAAGTCATTGAAGAAGCCTGAGGTAGTATCCCACTTGTTAATCTACCCACTCAGTCAACAAATATTCTATTAAGTGCCAACTGTATACCACATTGAAAATTACATTTTGTTTGGCCACTTTTTAAATTATTTGTTTTCAGCTTGCATTGTGCTTGGTTATAAATAGCTTCTCTCCTTTTTAAAGTGTAACGTTTACATTATTGGCATGGTGGTTTATTCATGAGAGGCTTTCTGGTATAACAGATCAGAGCTGCAGTTCCAGACACACACAGTTTGAGTTTGAATCCCAGCCCTTATAGTTACCTTGAGCAAATTCCTTAAGTTTTTATTCCCTGATTTCCTGTAAAATAAGAATAATCATAGTTTTCACTTCATGGAGTTGTTGGAGGATTAAATTAATCAAGGCACATAAGCTCTTAGATGCCTGGTATATAATAAATAATAGTAGTTATATTTATTCAGCACTGTATATTATTATTATTGTATCCCATGGTGCTTAGTATAGTTTTTTACTTTTGTGGTTTTCTGGTTGGGCTGAAAATGTAGAAGATTAAGTTAGTCATATTCCTGAGCTTATGACACACAGTCATCATTGATCCTTGCAAGATCACCTCTTATTTTGTACATTTATTCTTTTTATTCACATAATTCATTTCTCTTCCTCCCTTTCTCTGTTTGTTTTTTCCTTTTAACATTTATTCTTTAAAAAAAATTATTGAGGTACAGTCAATTTACAGTAATATATAAGTTTCAAGTGTACAACATAGTGATTCACAATTTTTAAAGGTTATACTCAACTTATGGTTGTTATAAACATTTATCTTGAACACGAGTATTTTTCTTATTTTTTACCTTTACATAAATCTGAATTGCATGTTTTGTTTTAGATTTTATTTCTTTTATAGTTTTTCTTTCAACTCAGTGCGGTTTTTAAGATCCTTCATGTTACCACGTGCAAGTCTAGTGCTTTGCTTCCAGCAGCTACACAGTTCAGGTGTGTGTCTACCCATCCGTCCACCCATTCCCGCAGCGATAGGCACCCAGGGTGCCTCTAGCTCCTTGCCACCACATGCAGCGTGGCCTTCTTTAGACATTCCTCTTCTGGACCTGGTGTGAACATTTCTTTGACATATATACTAAGGAGTGGAATTTCTGGCTCACAGGGTATATGTCTACTTAATTTAAGTGTACTTCCAAATTGCTCTCCAGAGTAGCTGCCTGCTCTACATTCCTGTGTTTTTTGTCTATGAGCACTAGGGTTGTCCTGCTTAGAGACCCCTTGGGGTAATATATTTGCTGTCAAATATGGGAGGAAGTATTATATGGTAGAAGAATTACTCTTCCTTAATTCATCAAATCCAAGCCACCTGGATTGGAAGACGGACCACTATGTGTATTGCTAGGGTTAAACACTGCCAAGTTAAACTGTTATGTGCTGTAGTTTGTAAGATGCATTCCAGCTTCAGAGATGAAAAATGTGGAAAAGTGTCCGTCTGGGATTGATGAAGAAACAGTATTTTTAGCCACTCATTCATTCTCCAAAGCTTACCAGTACATTGAACATCAGGGATACGAAGATGAAAATGTCGCATTCTAGCATTACAAAAATAAATTTCCCTCCCAAGACTATAGGTCCATGATAATGGTTGGAGTGGGAAGCTGGGAAGTATAAGTCTTTAACTGGACAGATTGTTGTCTCTAATAAAAACCAGAGTTACCTGAGAAAGAGGGGAAAACTTGATGTTGGGAGACAAGTAACAGTTTTTTCCATTCATCAAGGTCTTTTTTAGTTCGGAAATATGTGAATCTATATAATATAACTTCTCTCCACACCGGTATGGCAAGGGTACAATGCTTATGTTTATTACAGCTTATTACTGGTGGTACAGTTTATTACTAAGAATGTCTCGACCCATGTTGATTTGACAGAAGCAGGTTGGTCCCAGGAAACTTAAAAAGCATGGATTCCCCCTCCCCACTCAGCTGCTTGCTGACTGAGAGCACTGGGAAGGCGAGCCGCTCAGGCCAAACTTCCTAATCTTAGAGGATTGTTAGCTTTGCACTTTTATCCCCACTTATTGCTACCTAAATCGCTTTCCTTATTCCCCTCCTTACTCCTTTCTTCCTCATTCTTCTTGCTTGTCAATTTTTAAATGCCAAAATCTCTCTTGGTTTATTTCTCATTGGAGATCTGTGGGTTCTTTATTGCTTGGAAATGGAGGAGTGAATCTCCCTAGCTTGACTGTCTCTGAGTTGAGGGACTTAATCTAAAAGTCAGTTAAAATTGTAGAAGTTCTAACCCTGGAAAAAACGGAAGTTTCTCCTTGTGGTAGCAGTTTTCTTGATTTGCAAAATAGTAATTATGAGGAATGTGGTTATCTTTTCTTGATTTAAGACATTTATTGAGACATGTTGCCAGGAATATAGCAGTAAATATGACAGAGTCCCTTTTTTATGGAGATCACATTCAAGTGAGAGACATGATCAAACAACAATTAAACAAGATATCTTCAAGATATGTGACGTGACATTGCTCAGCAGTGCGAGTTTTCTGCTTTGGATAGGGAGTCAGCAAACTTTCTCTGTAAAGGCCTGGGCCAGACAGTAAATATTTTATGCTTTGCAGGCCACATATGGTCTATCACATATTCTTCCTTCTTTTTTTTTTTTTTCTTTTAGCAACTTTATAAATGTAAAACCTATTCTTAGCTCATGGATAATCAGGAACAGGACATGGGCTGGATTTGGCCCATCACCATGGTATATTAACCCTTGCTTTAGATTATGTAACAGAGAAGTCATTTGCAGATTTTAGGCGCCTGGAGTGACATGTCCTGATTTTTATTTTCAAAATGTCGGTGAAGTAATAGACTAAGAGCAGATAAGGTAGAAGAGGAAGACAGTATTAGGCTATTGCCTTACGTAAGACTCCTAACTTTTTGGCTTCATCACCTGGAGCCATTTATTGAGAAATAGAAGGCTGGGAGAAAACTGATATAGGAGATAAAGTTTAAGTTCTGTTTTGAATATGTTAAACTTTAAATGTCCACCCATTAGACTCATAAATAGAATTGTCGCTCTGACTTTAGAGGACAGTCCATGACCAGGGAGTTTGGGGGGGGGGCACACACACGTAATATACATCAGCATGTAGGTGCCACTTAAAGCTGTGGGATTTGGTGGCATTACGTGGGGAGAGTAGAGGGCCCCAAACCAAGTCAATGAGTAGTCAAATATTAGAAATGGGTTAAAAGAAGAAAATCCAGCAAAGGAACCTGAGAACCTTGAGAGGGTCCAGTGAGTTAAGCAGGAAAACCAGGAGGAGTATCACATAAGGTGAAAGAGGATGGAGTGGTCAGCTCTGCCAAATCATGTTGTCAAGTAAGATAAATACGCAGAAATAACCATTGGACTGGGCATTATGGATGGGATTCATAACTTTAACGAGAATTGTTACTGGAATAGTGTGGGACAAAAACCATATGGAAGTTTTGCTCTGATGATGAGCAGAGAAAATGGTACTGTGGCAGAGGAAGTGGTGGGATCAAGGGAGTGTGGTTTGTTGGGTTTTTTAATGGGAGACAAAAACATGTTTGTTTAATGACAGGAATAGTTCAGTAGAGAAGGAGAATTTGATGACACAAAAGGAATTCACTTGAATGTATTAAGGACTGACTGTTAAATTAATCTGCATATTTTAAAAGGTGAACAAGAACTGCCTGGGTTGAAAGGGAAAGAGTAAAGAATTTTTTAAATAGTCTAAGAGTGAACTCGGGTGCATGGAGGCTTAAGAGCGAGCACAGCATATTGGGGAAATGGCAAGCACTTACTTTTGCTGGAACAGAGTTTGCTTTTAAGCTAGGGATGAGAGACATGGTAGGTAAAGGCCAGATCAAGAAAGATTAGTATAGTATGCCATTAGGTTTGGAATTTATTCTGAAGACAGTGAGGACCCTCTGAAGGATTTAAAACTGGGGAAATAAATTTTTGATAGCATTTTTAAAAGATAAGATGAAGATAGTTTTGGAGATTGGCAAAACTGAAAGCAGGGAAACCAGTTAGGAAACCATTATAATAATCCAGGTGAGAGATGACAGGGGTCTAACTGAAGACTTGTCACTGGGTATTAAAGAGGATGGTATAGTTTTGACAGCTTTTTACGGAATAAGCTCAACAATAAAAACAATGATGTCAGAAGAGGGGGAAGATGGCGGAAGAGTAAGACGCGGAGATCACCTTCCTCCCCACAGATACACCAGAAATACATCTACACGTGGAACAACTCCTACAGAACACCTACTGAACGCTGCCAGAAGACCTCAGACCTCCCAAAAGGCAAGAAACTCCCCCATGTACCTGGGTAGGGCAAAAGAAAAAAGAATAAACAGAGACAAAAGAATAAGGACAGGACCTGCACCAGTGACAGGGAGCTGTGAAGGAGGAAAGGTTTCCACACACTAGAAGCCCCTTCGCAGGCGGAGCCTGTGGGTGGCAGAGGGGGGAAGCTTCAGAGCCGCGTAGGAGAGCGCAGCCACAGGGGTGCGTAGGGCAAAGTGGAGAGGTTTCCACACAGAGGATCAGTGCCGACCAGCACTCACCAGCCTGAGAGGCTTGTCTGCTCACCCGCTGGGGCAGGCGGGGCTGGGAGCTGAAGCTGGGGCTTTGGTCGGATCACATGGAGAGGACTGGGGTTGGCTGCGTGAACACAGCCTGAAGCAGTTAGTGCACCATGGCTAGCCAGGAGGGAGGCCAGGAAAAAGCCTGGAGCTGCCGGAGAGACAAGAGACTTTTTCTTCCCTTTTTGTTTCCTGGTGCACGAGGAGAGGGGATTAAGAGCGCTGCTTAAAGGAGCTCCAGAGACGGGCACGAGCTGCGGCTAACAACGCGGACACCAGAGATGGGCATGAGACACTAAGGCTGCCGCCACGAAGAAGCCTGTGTGCGAGCACAGGTCACTCTCCACACCTCCGTTCTGGGGAGCCTGTGCAGCCCGCCACTGCCAGGGTCCCGGGATCCAGGGACAACTTCCCTGGGAGAATGCATGGCACGCCTCAGGCTGCTGCAATGTCACACTGGCCTCTGGTGCCGCAGGCTCGCCCCACACTCTGTACCCCTCCATCCCCCCGGACTGAGTGAGCCGGAGCCCCCGAATCAGTGGCTTCTTTAACCCCGTCCTGTCTGAGCAAAGAACAGATGCCCTCCAACGACCTACATGCAGAGGCAGGGCCAAATCCAAAGCTGAACCCCGGGAGCTGTGAGAACAAAGAAGAGAAAGGGAAATCTCTCCCAGCAGCCTCAGGAGCAGCAGATTAAATCTCCACGATCAACTTGATGTACCCCGCATCTGTGGAATACATGAATAGACAACGAACCATCCCAAATTGAGGAGGTGGACTTTGAGAGTGAGATTTATTATTTTTTCCCCTTTTCCACTTTTTCTGAGTTTGTACGTGTACGCCTCTGTGTGAGATTTTGTCTGTTTAGCTTTGCTTTCACCATTTGTCCTAGGGTTCTATCCGTCCATATTTTTTTTCTTTTTTTACGTTAAAAAAAATTTTTTTTAATAATTATTTTTCTCTTTTAATAACTTTTTTGTTTTACCTTACTTTATTTTATTTTCTTTTATCCTCTTTCTTTCTTTCTTTCTTTCTACTTTTTCTCCCTTTTATTCTGAGCCATGTGGATGAAAGGCTCTGGTGCTGTAGCCAGGAGTCAGTGCTGTGCCTCTGAGATGGGAGAGCCAACTTCAGGACACTGGTCCACAAGGGACCTCCCAGCTCCACATAATATCAAATGGCAAAATTTCTCCCAGAGATCTCCATCTCAACACCAACACCCAGGTTCACTCAACGACCAGCAAGCTACAGTGCTGGACACCCTATGCCAAACAACTAGCAAGACAGGAACACAACCCCGCCCATTAGCAGAGAGGCTGCCTAAAATTATAATAAGTCCACAGACACCCCAAAACACACCACCAGACGTGAACCTGCCCACCAGAAAGACAAGATCTGGCCGCATCCACCAGAACACAGGCACTAGTCCCCTCCACCAGGAAGCCTACACAACCCACTGAATCAACTTTAGCCACTGGGGACAGAAACCAAAAACAATGGGAACTACGAACCTGCAGCCTGTGAAAAGGAGACCCCGAACACAGTAAGATAAGCAAAATGAGAAGACAGAAAAACACACAGCAGATGAAGGAGCAAGATAAAAACCCACCAGACCTAACAAATGAGAGGAAATAGGCAGTCTACCTGAAAAAGAATTCAGAATAATGATAGTAATGTTGATCCGAAATCTTGGAGATAGAATGGACAATGATAGTAAAGATGATGCAAAATCTTGGAAATAGAATAGAGAAAATGTAAGAGAAACATTTAACAAGGACCTAGAAGAACTAAATATGAAACAAGCAATGATGAACAACACAATAAATGAACTTAAGAATACTCTAGAAGGGATCAATAGCAGAATAACTGAGGCAGAAGAATGGATAAGTGACCTAGAAGATAAAGTAGTGGAAATAACTACTGCAGAGCAGAATAAAGAAAAAAGACTGAAAAGAACTGAGGACAGTCTCAGAGACCTCTGGGACAACATTAAATGCACCAACATTCGAATTTAGGGGTTCTAGAAGAAGAAGAGAAAATGAAATGGACTGAGAAAATATTTGAAGAGATTATAGTTGAAAACTTCCCTAATATGGGAAAGGAAATAGTTAAGTCCAGGAAGCACAGAGAGTCACATACAAGAAAAATCCAAGGAGAAATACACCAAGACACATATTAATCAAACTGTCAAAAATTAAATACAAAGAAAACATATTAAAAGCAGCAAGGGAAAAACAACAAATTACACACAAGGGAATCCCCATAAGGTTAACAGCTGATCTTTCAGCAGAAACTCTGCAAGCCAGAAGGGACTGGCAGGACATATTTAAAGTGATGAAGGAGCAAAACCTACAACCAAGATTACTCTACCCAAAAGGATCTCATTCAGATTTGATGGAAAAATTAAAACATTTACAGAAAAGCAAAATCTGAGAGAGTTCAGCACCACCAAACCAGATTTACAACAAATGCTAAAGGATCTTCTCTAGGCAAGAAACACAAGAGAAGGAAAAGACCTATAATAACAAACCCAAAACAATTAAGAAAATGGGAATAGGAACATACATATCGATAATTACCTTAAATGTAAATGGATTAAATGCCCCCACCAAAAGACACAGACTGGCTGAATGGATAGAAAAACAAGACCCATATATATGCTGTCTACAAGAGACCCACTTCAGACCTAAGTGAGGGGATAGAAAAAGATATTCCATGCAAATGGAAACCAAAAGAAAGCTAGAGTAGCAATTCTCATATCAGACAAAATAGACTTTAAAATAAAGACTATTAGAAGAGACAAAGAAAGACACTACATGATAATCAAGGGATCGATCCAAGAAGAAGACATAACAATTGTAAATATTTATGCATCTAACATAGGAGTACCTCAATACATAAGGCAAATACTAACAGCCATAAAAGGGGAAATCAACAGTAACACGTTCATAGTAGGAGACTTTAACACCCCACTTTCACCAATGGACAGATCATCCAAAATGAAAATAAATAAGGAAACACAAGCTTTAAATGATACATTAAACAAGATGAACTTAATTGACATTTATAGGACATTCCACCGAAAAACAACAGAATACACATTTTTCTCAAGTGCTCATGGAACATTCTCCAGGATAGATCATATCTTGGGTCACAAATCAAGCCTTGGTAAATTTAAGGAAATTGAAATTGTATCAAGTATCTTTTCCGACCACAACGCTATGAGACTAGATATCAATTACAGGAAAAGATCTGTAAAAAATACAAACACATGGAGGCTAAACAATGCACTACTTAATAACGAAGTGATCACTGAAGAAATCAAAGAGGAAATCAAAAACTACCTAGAAACAAATGACAATGGAGACACGACGACCCAAAACCTATGGTATGCAGCAAGAGCAGTTCTAAGAGGGAGATTTATACCAATACAATCCTACCTTAAGAAACAGGAAACACCTCGAATAAACAACCTAACCTTGCACCTAAAGCAATTAGAGAAAGAGGAACAAAAAAACCCCAATGTTAACAGAAGTAAAGAAATCATAAAGATCAGATCAGAAATAAATGAAAAAGAAATGAAGGAAACGATAGCAAAGTTAAATAAAACTAAAAGCTGGTTCTTTGAGAAGATAAACAAAATTGATAAAACATTAGCCAGACTCATCAAGAAAAACAGGGAGAAGACTCAAATCAATAGAATTACAAATGAAAAAGGAGAAGTAACAACTGACACTGCAGAAATACAAAAGATCATGAGAGATTACTACAAGCAACTCTATGCCAATAAAATGGACAACCTGGAAGAAATGGACAATTTCTTAGAAATGCACAACCTGCCAAGAATGAATCAGGAAGAAATAGAAAATATGAACAGACCAATCACAAGCACTGAAATTATAACTGTGATTAAAAATCTTCCGACAAACAAAAGCCCATGACCAGACAGCTTCACAGGCAAATTCCATCAAACATTTAGAGAAGAGCTAACACGTATCCTTCTCAAACTCTTCCAAAATATAGCAGAGGGAGGAACACTCCGAAATTCATTCTACAAGGCCACCATCACCCTGATACCAAAACCAGGCAAGAATGTCACAAAGAAAGAAAACTACAGGCCAATATCACTGATGAACATAGATGCAAAAATCCTCAACAAAATACTAGCAAACAGAATCCAACAGCACATTAAAAGGATCATACACCATGATCAAGTGGGGTTTATTACAGGAATGCAAGAATTCTTCAATATACGCAAATCAATCAATGTGATACACCATATTAACAAACTGAAGAAGAAAAAAAATACGGCCATCTCAATCGATGCAGAGAAAGCTTTTGACAAAATTCAACACCCATTTATGATAAACCCCTTGCAGAAAGTAGGCATAGAGGTAACTCTCCTCAACATAATAAAGGCCATATATGACAAACCTACAGCCAACATCGTTCTCAATGGTGAAAAACTGAAACCATTTCAACTAAGATCATGAACAAGACAAGGTTGCCCACTCTCACCACTCTTACTCAACATAGTTTTGGAAGTTTTAGCCACAGCAATCAGAGAAGAAAAGGAAATAAAAGGAATCCAAATCGGAAAAGAAGAAGTAAAGCTGTCACTGTTTGCAGATGACATGATACTATACATAGAGAATCCTAAAGGTGCTCCCAGAAAACTACTAGAGCTAATCAATGAATTGGGTAAAGTAGCAGGATACAAAATTAATGCACAGAAATCTCTTGCATTCCAGTACACTAATGATGAAAAATCTGAAAGTGAAATCAAGAAAACACTCCCATTTACCATTGCAACAAAAAGAATAAAATATCTAGGAATAAACCTACCTAAGGAGACAAAAGACCTGTATGCAGAAAATTATAAGACACTGATGAAAGATGATACAAATAGATGGAGAGATATATCATGTTCTTGGATTGGAAGAATCAACATTGTGAAAATGACTCTACTCCCCAAAGCAATGTACAGTTTCAATGCAATCCCTATCAAACTACCACTGGCATTTTTCACAGAACTAGAACAAAAAATTTAACGATTTGTTTGGAAACACAAAAGACCCCGAATAGCCAAAGCAATCTTGAGAATGAAAAACGGAGCTGGAGGAATCAGAGTCCCTGACTTCAGACTATACTACAAAGCTACAGTAATCAAGACAGTATGGTCCTGGGACAAAAACAGAAAGACCGATCAATGGAACAGGATAGGAAACCCAGAGATAAATCCACGCACGTATGGTCACCTTATCTTTGATAAAGGAGGCAGGAATGTACAATGGAGAAAGGACAGCCTCTTCAATAAGTGGTGCTGGGAAAACTGGACAGGTACATGTAAAAGTATGAGATTAGATCACTCAAAGTTAAGCTCAAAATGGATTAAAGACCTAAATGTAAGGCCATAAACTATCGAACTCTTAGAGGAAAACATAGGCAAAGCACTCTGACATAAATCACAGCAAGATACTTTTTGATCCACCTCCTAGAGAAAGGGAAATAAAAACAAAAATAAACAAATGGGACCTAAGGAAACTGCAAAGCTTTTGCACAGCAAAGGAAACCATAAACAAGACCAAAAGAGAAGCCTCAGAATGGGAGAAAATATTTGCAAATGAAGCAACTGACAAAGGATTAATTTCCAAAATTTACAAGCAGCTCATGCAGCTCAATAACAAAAAACAAACAACCCAATCCAAAAATGGGCAGAAGACCTAAATAGACATTTCTCTAAAGAAGATATACAGACTGCCAACAAACACGTGAAAGAATGCTCAACATCATTAATCATTAGAGAAATGCAAATCAAAACTACAATGAGATATCATCTCACACCAGTCAGAATGGCCATCATCAAAAAATCTAGAAACAATAAATGCTGGAGAGGGTGTGGAGAAAAGGAAACACTCTTGCACTGCTTATGGGAATGTGAATTGGTACAGCCACTGTGGAGAACAGTATGGAGGGTCCTTAAAAACCTACAAATAGAACTACCATATGACCCAGCAATCCCACTACTGGGCATATACCCTGAGAAAACCATAATTCACAACGAGTCATGTACCGAAATGTTCATTGCAGCTCTATTTACAATAGCCCGGAGATGGAAACAACCTAAGTGTCCATCATCAGATGAATGGATAAAGATGTGGCACATATATACAATGGAATATTACTCAGCCATAAATAGAAACGAAAATGAGCTATTTGTAAGGAGGTGGATGGACCTAGAGTCTGTCATACCGAGTGAAGTAAGTCAGAAAGAGAAAAACAAATACTGTATGCTAACACATATATATGGAATTTAATTTTAAAAAATGTCAAGAAGAACCTAAGGATAAGACAGGAATAAAGACATAGACCTACTAGAGAATGGACTTGAGTGTATGAGGAGAGGCAAGGGTAAGCTGTGACAAAGTGAGAGAGTGGCATGGACATATATACACTACCAAACGTAAAATAGATAGCTAGTGGGAAGCAGTCGCATAGCACAGGGAGATCAGCTTGGTGCTTTGTGACCACCTAGAGGGGTGGGATAAGGAGGGTTGGAGGGAGGGAGACGCAAGAGGGAAGAGATATGGGAACATATGTATATGTATTACTGATTCACTTTGTTATAAAGCAGAAACTAACACACCATTGTAAAGCAATTATACTCCAATAAAGATGGAAAAAAAATAAAAATAAAAATGATGTCAGATAAGAATAAGCAATGGAGGAGATATATCAAATATGCGTGACTCAGATTTTTTTGCTTTGGAGACCAGGGAGATGTAAGGAATATAAGATAAGTGAGGGTGATGACTAGGTTCATTTTGGACATTTATTGCAACACCCATGTAATCAATTGAAGATGTATAGTAGGCAGAGATTATAGATGGATCTGAGGTATATATTCAGGGTCTGGCCAGGAAATAATTAGCTGGGCAAGGCACCAGCATAAAAATTCCAGTTGTCAAAGGGTTTTTCACTTAGATTAGATTAACGGGAAAAAATGATCTTAATGACAGCCTGGCAAAAAAACATTCATAAGGCAGCAGATTCAAAGCATAGTTTTTTTGTTTTTTGTTTGTTTGTTGCGGTACGCGGGCCTCTCACTGTTGAGGCCTCTCCCGTTGTGGAGCGCAGGCTCTGGACGCGCAGGCTCAGCAGCCATGGCTCACGGGCCCAGCTGCTCCGCGGCATGTGGGATCTTCCCAGACTGGGGCACAAACCCATGTCCCCTGCATCGGCAGGCGGACTCTCAACCACTGCGCCACCAGGGAAGCCCCAAAGCATAGTTTAACAACCATTTTTATGAACAAACAGAAGGTTTTATTAAATGATAAATTTGCGAACTGACCGTATAATTTATCTTTTTCTCTTTTTTAAGATTGAAGAATTGGAAGAGAAGCTTAATGATGCACTTCACCAGAAGCAGCTACTAACATTGAGATTAGAAAACCAGTTGACTTTTCAACAAAAGGATGCCAGGTAAAAGTTTTAAAAAGCAGCAATACCGGGCTTCCCTGGTGGCGCAGTGATTGAGAGTCCACCTGCCGATGCAGGGGACACGGGTTTGTGCCTCGGTCCGGGAAAATCCCACATGCCGCTGAGCGGTAGGCCCGTGAGCCATGGCCGCTGAGCCTGCTCGTCCGGAGCCTGTGCTCCGCAACGGGAGAGGCCACAACAGTGAGAGGCCCGCGTACCGCAAATATATAAATAAATAAATAAGTAGCAATACCTGTCTAGCAGTTAGTAATGTCATTACGTATTCATGCATGTGATCGTAAGCTAAAATAGAGAAATCTTCAATCAAAGACGGTAATAATTTTTACACCCAGACTGACAAAAAAAACTACTTGATACGTACACAAAATTCAAAAAGCCAGAATTCAACATTCATTCAACAAATATTGCCAGTGTCAGTGAACCATAAATGACAATGGAAGCTCTCTAAACTCACCACCACTTAACTGGCTGTCTGGATTAAATTTTTCATTTGCTCTGTAGAACATACTGATATATTCTTATGGCCCATTGAATTCTTCTGGGTTAATGTACCTTTTGTTTGCCTACATACTTCCTCCAGCTCAGTTGTGTGTTTATGCAGAGTCTGTTGTGTTTACTCTCAAATATGCCTATGCCAATCATACTTATTATACTTACATAATCATACTTACACTTAATTAAAATTATATTTTAAAATGAGTACAAAAACATGTCATTTATTTGCAAACTATAATGAATTCTTTGGAAAGATTCAATTAAAGCGAGTGACTAAAAATCATCAAATTAAGTGTAAGCAAGAGGTGTTTAGAGATTAGGGGCAAAAATCAAATCCATAAAAAGTATCCTCAGATTTCCCAAGTGTCTTTTCAAAAGGTCTCCTGCCATTGTAAAGAAATCAGATTTGGAAATCATGAAAAATGATTTACAGAAAAACAAAGCATATCTCCATATTACAAAAAATCTGTACCCTATGTAAAAAATGTTGCCAGTGAATGTTTATGTCTATATTTTAATTAGTTGTAAATGTGTAAAGTAGGTGTCTTTTCCCTTTATAAGATCTTACTCTTTAACTGATATTTTAAAAAATTATCAGACCAATTATCAGCTACTATCTCATTAGATAAGTGGTTCTCAAATTTTAGCATGCATCAGAACCACCTGCCGGGCTGAAAAAAGATTGTTGGGTCCCACCCTCAGATTCTGATTTGAGTTGGGCCCTGAGAATTTGCATTTTTACCAAGTTCCCAGATGATGCTAATGCTGCTACTGGTTTGGGGATAACACTTTGAAAACCACTGCATTGGATAATAGGACTTCTACTCTATTTCTTTAGGCACTGATCAAATTAAATGAAGTGGAGAGGGCAGTAGGAGACTATTGCAGTAATTCTCTTGATAGCTGATAGTGGTAAAAAGTGGTTGGATTCTGAATATATTTTGAAGGTAGAGTTGATAGGATGTCCTAATGGATTAGATGTGGGGTTTAGGAGAGAAAGAGGAATCAAGGATTGTACCAACATTTTTGGCCTGAATAAATGAAGGGATGAAATTGCTGTCAACTAAAGATGGTTGGGGGTGGTGGTGGGATGAATTGGGAGATTGGGATTGACATACATACACTAATATGTATAAAATAGATAACTAATAAGAACCTGCTGTATAAAAAATAAATAAAATAAAATAAAATTCAAAACTAAAGATGCTGAAACCATAGCGGAATAGGTTTGTGAGAGAAGAGCAGGAGTTCAATTTGGAACATGTTAAGGTATAGTTGTCGTATTAGAAATCCATGTGGAGGTATATGAGAAGTCTGATCTAGAGATATAAATCTGGGTCATTAGGATATAGATGGTATTTAAGTCACGAGACTGGATGAATTCCCCAAGGGAGTGAACACAGACAGAGGAGGGAACTGAGTACTCCAACACTAAGGCAAACTAGATAATAAGACCGAGAAAGTGCCACCAAGAAAATAGGATAAAAATGAAGAGGAAAAAAATAGGGTGTCTGGGAAGCCAGATGAAGAAAGGAGGGAGAGATCAGATGTCTCAAGTGCTATTGATAGGGATCATTAGCAATCTGAATGTTACCAGACCTGATTGGCCTGGGTTTAAGAGGAAAGGCATTGAAGAGAGCACATACAGAATACTTTAGAGAAACAAAAGGGGCAGTGAAAGGGGGTCAAAAATTGTGGGAGCTTGTTTGTTCATTTAAGACAGGACGAATAACAGCATGTTTGTATGTTGATGGGAGTGATACAGTAGGAGGGGGAAAAATCAGAGGGTGCCTTCCTGCTCAAAATTTTTGGGTGGGCAACTAACAATGTGTACTACATGGATTCCTTGAGAAAGGCGGTTGATTATGTGTGGATTACTGATTTCATTACCTCATTGGTTGAATGAATACATTATGGTGGTTCAGTGTTGCCATCTTAAAGAGGTATACCTTGAAGTACCTGGATAAAGACAAATGAAAATTACTTTAATGAGTAGGGTCCAAAGCAGGTATATAAGATTTACACCTTAAGGAGAAGACATGTATAATTTTATAATTTGAATTTTAAATGTTATTAAGAACATTAATTTTCTATTTAATAATTTATGTGGCTACACATTCAGTAATTAGTGTAGCATTGTCATTTCGTGTTTAACTGGTTAAGTCAGCATTTAGTTGGAGCCAAAAATACTATTAAGCTTCTCATTTCTTAATTTTATGTTACTATAAAAAAGGAACTTTGAGAAAATTAGATCTCAGTGATTTTTTTAAGCTTGCTATACATTCTCTCCTAATGTAGAAAATATCAAGAACTAATGAAACAAGAAATGGAAACTATTTTATTGAGACAGAAGCAACTAGAAGAGACAAACCTTCAGCTAAGAGAGAAAGCTGGAGATATTCGTCGAAACCTGCGTGACTTTGAGTTGACAGAAGACCAATATATGAACCTAAAAGGTCTTCCGGAAGATCAGCTTTCTATTCCTGAATATGTGTCTGTAAGTGTCTTGTATCATTAAAAAAAAAAAAAGAATGCATATATTTCCAGACTAAAATTTGCCATTTCTATAGTAGCCATAACTTTTTTTTTTTGCCATAACTTTTGAAGTACCTAATTGATAAATTATTTTATGACTCTGATCTGAAGTGAGTGAATGGTGTTCAGATCACCAAATTTTAAAGGGTCTTGGCCATTGACCTCCAAAGTCAAGCAATAAATAGGGCTCTAAAGTTAATGGCTGGATAATCCATAGAAATGAATTATTTTATCATAAACTGTGGCAGTTTATAATGTTCTCAAATGAAAAATTATAGAGATAACAGATTAGTGTTTGCCAGGGGTTAGGGACATTAAAGAAGAGGGGAGTGGTGTGATTATAAAGGGACAGCATGAGGGCGATCGTTACGGATCTAGGTCAGGATCTCAACTGCAGTGTTGGTTACACAAGTCTGTATGTAGGATTGATCTATGGCAGTGTTCTCAAATCTTTCTGATATCAGCATCCATTTACACTCTAAAAATTATTGAAGACCCCAAAGAGATTTTGCTTATATAGACTATATCTGTTAATATTTACCATATTTGAAATTAAAACTGAGAAATTTTTACAATACAGGAATACGCAAGTACACACTTTATTAGCCTTAAGGGCGATGATATCATCACACATCATGTAGCCACCGGCAGACACTTAATGGGCATAAGATTAAGAGTAAAAGAGGCAAAAAATATTAGTATTACTAGGAAAATAGTTTTGGTCCCATGGATTTCCTGAAATGGTCTCAGAGTGGCAGGGTGGGACCAGGGCTCTCAAGAGCACACATCTCACACAAACTGCAAGTTTGTGATATACAGAGGTCATTTCACCCTAAGAGGCTTGATTTTTTTCATCTGTAAAAGGGTTAATAATAATAACAGTGCCTTTTATTCAATAGCTTGTCATAATCTATGATGAAAAAGAATCTGAAAAAGAATATTTATATGTATAACTGAATCACCTTGCTGTATAGTGGAAACTAACACAGCATTGTAAATCCACTATGCTTCAATTAAAAAAGAATAATAATAACAGCAACTTTCTGTTGAGGTAATTGTGAAGATTAACTATGAATTTGTATGTAAAATGCTTAACACAGTGCTTAGAACATAGTAAACACATAATAAATATTATCAGTTCTTTTTGCTGTAGTGGTTGCTACTCTTGGTTCTCATTTGGATAAGGCTTCCAGATTAATGATTTCCTACAAAACGGAGTACTGTTTTTTGTCCAGCTTTTTATTTAACATAACTTGAACATAATCGTTTTGCCCAAAGTACTGTCCAAAACCAATTAAATATCTCAAGTGCTGTCATTGAGGCTTTAGCCATTGTAGATGGAAAGTATCCCATTAGTGGCAGGCATACATATTTTTGTTCTCTGATCTGTTAATGTTCCTTGTCTTATCTTTTGTTTTCAGACAGTACCATCCTAACTAGTTAATTATACACAGGTTCATTGTGTCAAGTACTAGCCTTAGGACTTGCCTCTTACCAAATATGGTACTCCTGCAATACAGCAATACATTAAGGAGTTTCAGACTGTATGCCTATACAATAAATAGTCCCTAATTGTCCTCTCCTAATTTGCTGATAGCTTAGTTTTGTAGGAGCTTGTTAGTTGGAACACTTTACTAAGTTAAGGCAGGCAAATTCCCCTGAGAGAATTATGAGTGGGAAGAGAGGTCTGAACTGAATGGAACAGTGACATGAAAATACCTCCTGATTCATCCTGATTATCCCTTCCACAGCGGTGGTAGTAAGTAGATTTCACCAAGAGCCTGGGGTGTAGGCTTTTCCTATATTTAGGCATGGGAGACAGAGCAGTGCACAAACCAGACAAAAATTCCTGTCCTCACAGAGCTTACATTCCAATGGAGCAACACACACAACAAATTAAGATATGTAGAACGTTTGTCCTAAATGCTATGGAGAAAAGAGCAGGAATGAAGAGTGAGGATGCTATTTTAAATCAGCGTAGGGGAGGGAGTTCCCTGGCGGTCGAGTGGTTAGGACTCCATGCTCTCACTGCCAAGGGACCGGGTTCGATCCCTGGTTGGGGAACTAAGATCCCACAGGTGGCGCGGCCCCCAGAAGAATCTGGTTAGGGAAGTCAGGGAGGGTTTTACTGATAGGGTGATGTCTGGTCAGAGACCAGAAGGGAGTGAAAGCATGAGCCGTACATTTATATGTGAGAAGAGCTTTTCCATCAGAGGAAAGAGCAAGAGCAAAACTCTGGAACACTTGATGTGTTGAGGAAATAACAAGTGGATAGTGTGGAGTGAGCAGTAGTGGGAGGTAAGGAGTAAGGAGAACATGGAGGACTGATAGAAGAGAGGAAAGAGAGACCGTGTCACAGGTGGGGAGTTACAGATAATCTGGGCCTTGAGGGGACTTAATTGAACATTAAGACTTAATGAAGTATTAGTGGTCAGGGACAATTAAAGACCGTCTTGTATCATTTTGTACAAACAAAACTTTATATATAATAAATATAATTTATATAATCTGAATATATAATCTGAAACTCCTTAACACTTTCCTTTATTATCTTAATACTTTTCCTTGTAGTACTGATAATTGAGAGTGCTGTTAATTAGCAAATTTTAATTGTAATTTGGGTCTCGAGACTGCTTATTAATTTGATTTTTTTTTCAAAGATTCGGTTCCATGAACTAGTGAATCCATTAAGAAAGGAAATCTCTGAACTACAAGTGAAAAAGAAAGACCTGGCCGAAGAATTAAGTGAAAACAAGGGTCAACTGAAACAACTGACTGAGGTTTGTATAATTTTGATCCCTGGTGTGAAGAAGCTCCAAGAGGTCCTTAAGATTTGTGATAGGGAATATAAAAATCAGTGAAAGAAAAATGGAACTCGGGGATGCTGACTGCTGTGATTCTTCATAAGTAGTGGGAAGGAGGTGAGACTGGAAATAGCCATCTTATTTTGGCAGGGTACGTCCATGATATTGGCCGTAATCCCCGGCTGAGTGTTTTGTTGTTGTATCTCATTTCATTCTCAGTTCTTCATTACAGATCCGCCCTGTTGGTGATAAGAAAGGGAGCCCTTGTCCATTTATAAGTCATTTTGCCTCTTCATCCAATACAGTTAGCTCTCCTAATACCTGTTCAGAGCACATGCACTAATGTTAGCATCCACCCCACTGATGCCTTGTGCTGTGCTAGGTGCTGGCAGCAGTGAGTACAAGAGAGACAGTGCCTGCCCTTCCAGAGTTCAAATTCTAGTAGGTTGGAGTTATACCTTAGATGATATCTTGACACTCATTCTTTGTGTGACCTTGAACAAGTCATTCAATGTTTCCTGCTCTGTCAAATGAAGAAAATAATACTATTTGTCCCATTTACTTCATTGAATTGCTCACAATTCTGTTTCAAAGTAAAAATGTGATTTTTAGCAAGGTTGCCTATAAACTATTTTGTGTCCTATTTCAAGGGCAACTTTTACCAAAGATCTGTTATCCAGAAATAAACAATTATGATTTAATTCATATTTTGATGCTCTGATTTGCTGCACTGTTAGTGCTGGATGGAATCTACTTTGGTCATTATAGAGCCAATATTACAGGCAAATGAAGGCTCAGCTTCCATCTGCTCATAGGAGCATTGAAGTCATCAGGAGTGATGCCAGAGAGGCCGATGTGCTGATGTGAACCCTACCACAGGGGTCTATTATGGTGGTTTTTTTCTGCTGCTAACCTGCCACATTGTGCAGGTAAACTGTTTTGCACATTTAGAAAAATAGCTCTTAACTTTTAAAAAATTTGCATCTGAAGTCAAAATAATAAAGGACAAAGAAGACCTCAATTTGGCTACTAACTAATTTTGCAACCTCGGGCAAATCATTTAATCTCCATTGTCTCTGTAGAATGCCCAGGATGGTGATGGTGGTGGCAGCAGCGGTGGCGGTGTGCCACATGGTTCGTTAGAGACAAGGCAGATAAGTTTTCAGGCTTAGTTCTGCAGCACCTTATGGTACGTCAGTGTCCCTCAGGGACTTCTTATTTTTTAGAGGGAGGACTGGAGGAGCTTTCTATCCTTGTTTCTATCAAACCACCTCTATTTTTTTTTTTTTTTTTTTTGCGGTACGCAGGCCTCTCACTGTTTTGGCCTCTCCTGTTGCGGAGCACAAGCTCCGGACGCGCAGGTTCAGCAGCCATGGCTCACGGGCCCAGCCGCTCCATGGCATGTGGGATCCTCCCGGACCGGGGCACGAACCCGTGTCCCCTGCATCAGCAGGCGGACTCTCAACCACTGCGCCACCAGGGAAGCCCAAACCACCTCTATTTTAATCTCTTTTGACATTTGGGGATTCTAAGAGTACCTTCTCCTGAACAAAGGATTCTTTGGACCAAAAAAAAAGAAGGCTTGGATCTCTAAAATTATCATTAGTATGTGACATATTTTTACTGTGTGGTAAAGCAAGTCTTTCTACTCTCAAGGGTCAGTAATGGCATTGTATCCCAGATTTTAGTTTGTTTCAACCTTCCTAATACCTTTAGTATTTTATTGACATGAAAGCATAGAAAATTAACACTGGTTTCACTCATAGAGTTCCTTAGTGTTTTTAGTGCATGAATACCTCTTGAACACAGAAGCAGTTTTGTTTGTGAGCTTGTGTTAGGGTTCTCCAGAGAAACAAAGCTAACAGGATATGTAAATATATATGGAGAGACGTATATTTTAGGGAATTGGTTCTTGTGATTGTGGAAGCTTGGCGAATCCAAAATCTAATGGGGTAGGCTGGCAGGCTTGGAGATTCAAGGGAGGGTTGCAGTTTGAATCCAAAGGCAGTCTGCTGACAGAATTCGTTCTTGCTCAGGGGAGGTCAGTCTTAGTTCTAGTGAGGCCTCAGCTGATTGGATGAGGCCCACCACGTTATGGAAGGTAAACTGCTTTACTCAGAGTCTACTGATTTAAATGTTAATCTCATCTAAAAAATGCCTTCACAGAAACATGTAAAATAACGTTTGACTGAATATTTGGGTACCGTAGCCTAGCCAAGTTGACATAAAAAATTAGCCATCCTAGAACCTTTCCATGTGCAAGTTTGCTTCTTAAAGGTTTACCACCTCTCAACTGAAAATATAATCTTCTGTCTTAAACCTTTTCCTGAACTTAATATAAAGAGGGAACTGAATCACATTCAGGAAAAAAGAAAAGTAATGCCTTATCTCCATAATAAAAGGTCTTAGAAACTCAGAGAATATGATTTAGACATAATAGAATTACTTTTGTATTAAAGCCACCCTTAAAGTTAGATTCTGCTCTGTCAAGGGCCTAGTACAGGTCAACTTGCCCAACACTCAGAAAATATAGACTGAAAAGTTTTAAATGAAAAGTCACCAGCTAGGACCTTTTTATAAGGATATAGTGAGTGAATGTTAATATCTAATATTAAAAGAAATGTTTTTAGCAATATATTGTGGGGGCTTATTTTTTGAAATGATTTGTTAAATTATTTACTGCTCTGGTATCTGGGGAATTCAGAGATACTAGTTTGAGTTTCATCTCTGCAACTCGACGATGGTGTGATAATCTTGGATAAAAAACTTAGTCTTTACTGCCCCTCCCTGCAGTCCCCATCTGTAAAATAGGGATGAGAATATGTAACATCTGCCTCACTCACATGGCCATTATTATGAGAATAAAATTTATTCAATAAATAATTCACTATACCTTGATTATGTGGCAAGCATTGTTCTAGGTGCATGGAATACCTCAGTGAACAAAACAGAGATCTCTGGCCTCATGGAATTTATGTTTTAAAAGGAGTGCAGGGAGCTTCCCTGGTGGCGCAGTGGTTGAGAATCCGCCTGCCAGTGAAGGGGACACAAGTTCGATCCCTGGTCTGGGAAGGTCCCACATGCCGCGGAGCAACTAAGCCCGTGCACCACAACTACTGAGCCTACGTGCTGCAACTACTGAAGCCCGTGCGCCTAGAGCCCATGCTCCACAACGAGAAGAAGCCACCGCAATGAGAAGCCCGTGCACCGCGACGAAGAGTAGCCCCCGCTCACCACAACTAGAGAAAGCCTGTGTGCAGCAACAAACACCCAACACAGCCAAAAATAAATAAATAAAATAAATAAATTTATAAAAAAAATAAAAGGAGCGCAGGGAGGGACTTCCCTGGTGTTCCAGTGGCTAAGACTCCATACTCGCAATGCAGGGGGCCCAGGTTCGATCTCTGGTCAGGAAACTAGATCCCACATGCTGCAACGAAGAGCCCACGTGCTGCAACTAAAGATCCTGCATGCCACAACTAAGACCCGATGCAGCCAAATAAATATTTTAAAAATAATAAAATTAAATTTTAAAAAAAGGAGTACAGGGGAACAAACAGTAAACATTATATTGGAAAGGAAGCACAAAGTAAAATCTCGAGTTTGCAGATAGCAAAGTTTTTCTGAGTGGTAGAGTACTACGCTAGTAAGGCAAATTGGAGGAAGATCTCAGAAGATTAGCAGACTGATTATAACCTGTGTGTTTTCTTTTATGTAACCTCTCAGTTTATGATCCCCAAATCAGCATATTCAAAATTGGTCACCAACCCTAGATACTATATTTTTTTTCTATTTTATTATGAAAGTTTTTGAGCATAGGTAACTAGAAAAAATTTTACAATGAACACCAGTATACCCGTCACCTAATTTCTGCCATTAGCATATCACTATACTTATATTAATCACATACCTGTCCATCTATCCATCCACTGGTCGTATTTAATTTATGAGAAATTGCCAGACTGTTTTCTTTGTAATGTATCAGTAGTTCCTTTTTATTTTTGGGTAATATTTAATTGTATGGATATATTCATCCTCCAGTTGATGGGCATGTGAGTTATTTCCACTTTGGAGACATTATAAATGAAGCTGCTACAAACATTTGAACATTGGCTTTTGTGTGGACATACTTTTTTGTTTTTCTTGTGTAAAATTTAATAGTCAGATTTTTCACTTCTAGATTTCCATTTGGTTATTATAGTTTTTATTTCTCTGCTATTTGTGTATTCATTATAAGCACATTTTCCTTTACACCACTGAGAATAGTTAAAATCTCTGCTTTAAAATCCTTGTCTGCTAATTCCAAAATCTGAGTCACCTCAGAGATTGTCTCTGTTGATTGTCTTTTCTTTTAAGGATGGGTCACATTTTCCTGTTTCTTCAAAGGTTGAGTAACTTCAAATTGATAATTTAAATCTGAGTAAATTTAGATCTTAACATTGCAACTGTTAGGTTGTGGAGACTGCATTTTGACAGTGCTGATGCTTTTGTTTTAGCAGGAATTTAACTGGTTTGTACTCAGATAGCATGCTCTGTCTCTTGGGCAGCAGCTCAAATTTCAGTTAGGCTTTTCTGGCCTTAGTAGGACTGCTTGGGTCTGTCCTACACATGTGTTGTTCAGAGGTCAGCCAGAGATCTGGCAGAGATTATCTGCGGAACTCAGAGTACCCCTTTTCTGGCTGTCTCTAGAATTCCCTCCTCACTTTAGAGCAGCTGAGTTGCCCAAAACTCTTGTTTTCTGGTTCTTCAAGCTAGAAAGATGAAGGATATTCTGTTGTACCTTTATCATCCAACTTGGCACATAGTAGGCCTGCCTTCCAGATAAAAGGCATTTTAAAAAGAGAGAGAGAGACCAGGAAATTTACCCAATGCTGTTCCCTTCTTCCTCTCGTAGAAGACATCCCTCCAGAATCTGCCTGATTTTGGTCACTTTCCTGTGCCTTCAGATGGTTGTTTTATATTTCGTCCAGAATTTGAAGTTGTATCTGCAGTAGGGTTGGTCAGATGGGAACTTGGAACCATCACCAGAAGTGGAATCACCTTACAATTTTGTTTTAAACACAGGTGAAGGAAGAGAAAATCCAGTCTGTGCATGTAAAATATTTAGCTTTGAAATCCTCTGTTTTCTCTAAAAAGAATCTTAGCTTCATTGGAGAATCTTTTTTCTCAACATGTTTAACTTTGTACTGATATGGGTGATGACTCGTTAGGCATTATGAAGAAAAATATTAAAAGCAAAATAAAATGCATCACTAGACCTTGAACAAAATGTACAGCTTTGAACATTGTAATTTTGGTTGTTTGCACTACTTACCTATTAATGATTATTGAATTCCTGATATAGCCATAAATTTCAGAGTTTGGCAAGTAAGATCTGGTATTTGGGCAGCTGAGTTTACTATCTGAGGACATACAAAGATTAGTATGTGTCAGATGAACACCAACAGCTGGGGAAAATGTGATTGAAGTTCATAGAATCACAAAATCATAAAATCACATAAGGTGAGGATTGACTTGCAAGGGGATAAACTCAGGACAAATACAAGATGGTACTACTATTTTATAGAACAAGTAGTAAATTAATAGGAAACTTAAAAAGAGGAGGCAAGAGCCAACAAATATAAATGCCCCAAAAATGGCAGCATCATGGCAATTCCATGTGGGTTACTAAGAGAAACTAAGATATTTTTTAGTTATGTCTCTGAGTTTTAAAACTGGGAGTTGGGAAAACAAACTTTCCGGTTTACTAAGACTGTTGGATTGAGTTTTGTCTTTTCCAAAAATGAACTGAATTTTTTTTTTTTTTTTTTACCACATGGTGGCAGCATATATCCATTTATTTCTGTAACCGGTTTTGGGCTACTCAAAACATCTTGTCATTTTTGACCTAGAGGCCAAAGCGTTACATTGTTACCTTATTTTCATTTATATTCCTTATTTCATATCCATTGCCTTAAATCAATCAAATACTATGTTTTTTTAATAAAATTTAGTAGATCTATAACTGGGAGATAGAATTTTTAAAAATTGAAACTTTTCTGGCAAAACATGTAGTCTTCAGATTAAAGGTGTCTCAGTTATTACACTGATTTTCATAATTACACCTAACAAAAGCATTCAGAGATGTTAAAGCCCCACAAGTACACAGTTAATTGTGCCTTTATTCATATAAGCTGCTAGTTCATGGCAGATATGAAGTGAAAAACTGATTTGTTCAATATCTATTACGTGAAATGTAATAAAATGTGATTTTTGACCTTTAAAAAAGAAGTCGCTCTTCCTGAAGTGCCAATTTTAGTAGATTTCTGGAATTTTCTTTCATTATTTTTTTCCACATCTTTAGTTATTTGGAAATAATATCTGGATACTAACCCTGGAAAATAGGGCTCATCTTTTACTTCAAGTTGAGAGTTTTTTTATAAGCATCAGTAACATAGTCTAATTATAGCATATTTTGAGCTGTATTTCATACATGAGCTTGTGTATGGTACTTAGTGTTTTCATAAGTGTTATACGTTTATTTCCTATTTATGAAATCTCTCTGTATCAGGTCAGAATTTTGGTCCAGTACATGTAGCTAAGCTATGTGCAGCTGTTGTGCTATTGTAGAGTTATTTCAGAATGTTTCTTTTCAAAAGAAAGAAAAGTTAACAATATTATATAGGGCATTAATGAGTCTGTACTTAGAACCATTAAGTTTCATGAGGAAATGGTGAAATACTTTTCTCTTATGAGAACTTTGGTAACTAGGAAGCAAGAAGAGTGTTTTGTTTAAGAGAACTTCCTTGTTTAGGAAACATAGTTACATTTATTGAGAAAAATTCTGCAAAATTACCTTGAGCCTCATCTTAAGTATTCATACATGAATAATCCTGTTAATTTTATTTGAATGAAAATGAAGTATTTCATTAATGATACATACTTGTTAGTTGGGTTTTTTAATTTCAGAGCATTATTAACTATTTGTTTTCTGAAGTTTCTTTTTTATCCTGCCCAACTGATGAATTTAAAATTCCTTTATAAGATACATGTTATGATGCTACTCATCAGTTGTAATTATTTTTGGGTATCTGACAAATTCATTAGTAAACAATAATAGTTTTGCCTCTCTGTATTACATTTAAGTTGAATAAGCTCTGCTTAAAACTTGGATTCCTGGGTACTTTCATAGGTTCTGGTTTTGGTTTGAGACGGACCTAAGAATCTCAATTTTAATAAATAACCTAGGATTCTAATGTGGCAGGTTCATGGACCATGAACACAAATCTCCTTTGTTGTTGTTTACTTATTGAGGTACAAAAACACTTTATATTCTTAATTAAATTTCATATTTTATATATTATAATAATAATAATTAATATTTTAATGTATTTATAACATCCACGAATATAATAATTAGAATAACACTAGCTGTAGTATTACTACTTGGAGGTTCTAAAACCCATTTCTTACATATACATCTAAAACCTGTTGCTTCTTTATAAACTTGTTGTATTTTTACAAATTATGTAAATGACTTAAAGATAAAACTTCATGAGGAGGGAACAGTTCATGGGAAAGCTATAATGAAGGCAGTTTAAAATAGGATGTTATCGGGGAGAAGCCTCTTTTCGCTGATTGTTTTATACATGGCTGTAAGAGGAAAAAATTTTTAAAGAGTAATGTGGCCTTTTTTTTTCTCCATCTGCCACTGTGTTTATAATCTTAAAGAAATCCAGTGACATTGTTAATTTATTTCAGGGACAGATTTTGAGGGGATTATTAGGTCTTGAGATGAAATTTTGAACCTAGGAGCCAGGATGGTATATCATCATATTTTGGGAAGGGAAAACAACTCATGAGGGACCTTACCAAGTACTGTAGCTTCAATCTGGGTACACTATGAACACTTTGTTCTCTTGCTATACACATCTCAATCCAGATTCTACAGACATAATTTGGAGTGTCTAAGAGGGTTTTTTTTAATCATTTTAACTTTATGATTTAATTTCTTTATCGATATAAAAAAGTAATTAATAGCTGTATATGCTGGATCATCTGAATAAATAATTTATACTGGAGTATTATCCCCATGACGTTCATGCCTATGTCTGCATTTAATTTTGTCATGGCATTAGCAACACAAAAAATAATTTTAAAAACAGCCATCAACTTGATATGTAAAATAGGCATTTCAGCCAAATAATGGCCAGATGTTACCATGGGTCACTGTATGAATAAAGGTTTCACAGCTCAAATAGAGAAAAATAGTGTCAAAATTGAGTCATCATACTACTGGGTATAGCCATGCCAAACTCAAACCTCAATAAACTCCCACTTATTGTAACACTTTGAAGTTACATGAGCTAGTCAACGTAAACTACGGAAAGAATAAGCCTTGCTATTGAGGCATATTTGAAAGAGATGACACCCTAAATGCATTTCATTTTTCCTTTTTTTTCAGTTCCAATGATCTGCCTCTTCTTAGCCAAGCTCACATTAGGGTTAGGAGGTGGCTAGACCTGACTGAAGTCTGGGGCTTTGGGAAAGCTAATGTTCCAGTTATGTATTGCTGCATAACAAACCACACTAAAAACTTCGTGACTTAATTTTTATCTGTCACAGCTCTGAATATTGATAGGCTCAGCTGGATATTTCTTACCTGTCTGAGGCTGGAGTCATCGGAAGTCTTCATTCACATGTTTGGGGCCAGATCACTCTCCAGCTGGCTTCTCCATGTGACTAGTTTAGGCATCCTTCAACGTGGCAGCCTCAGGACCTAGCAGTTGGTCTCCAGAGTAAGTGTTCAAGCATAAAGAAACCCAGGCCAAAGCTGAAAGTCTTCTTAGGACTTTAAAGTCCCACCAACATCATCATGTTCTCTTAGTCAAGCAGAGCATTAAAAGGAATAGTCTTCAGTCAGGGAATATCTTGCCATATACAAGGGAAGAAATTGATAGAGGCCATCTTAGAAATAGGCTACCATGTTTGGGGTTTTTCTCTCCTGGCCTGAGTGAAAGCCTGGACACAGTATGAGAAAGCCCTAAGCAAGACCAGAACAGATTGTTGACAGAGCTTAACCTGTAAAAATCTATAGGACTCCCTGCCCCTCCCACTCCAGATAAGGTGGATAAAGTCTCCTTTGCCTCCAGAAGCTGAAAAATAAAGTATTCCACTTAAAGAGACTGCCATATTGACTGTAAAACCACACTCATTTCTATTTATCTATAAGGAATATGCTTAATGCATATTGATAAAGATTGAAAATTAAAGGGATGGACTAACAGTTATGAAAAAAGAACAAGAATGTAATAGTAATATAAGATTAGAACCACAAAACGGTAACAGAAAACAATAATGAAAGGTGATTTTAGAAACATAAACTTCTACGTATCAAGGAACATAGTAATTATAAAGAAAAGGGTTTTAGAAAAACAAGGAGAACTTAATGGAAGTGTAATGATGGGGGGAAAGTTTATAATGTACTTTCTACAGAACTGGATAGACTTAATAGACATAAAAATAAGTCAGGGCTAGAAGAATAGATTCAATCAATAATTTTGATTTAGTTGCTATGTATAGAGCTTAACATTCCTTGACCAGGGAATAACTTTTTTTTTAAATGTCAATGAAGGGAATTCCCTGGCGGTCCCATGGTTAGGACTCTGTGCTTTCACTGCCATGGGCCCTGGTTCAGTCCCTGGTTGGTGAACTAAGATCCCACCAGCCGCACAGGGTGGCCAAAAAATAAATAAATGAATAAATAAAATGTCAGTGAAAAGTTGACAGAACTATCATGTATACACTTGACCACATAGTAAAATTAATAAATTTTTAAGTAAAGATTTTGTAGTCCCTATTTTTATCCTAATTTAGTAGTGATAATTAAAAGGTGAGCAGAAAAAGTTTAGAAATTAGGAAACATTTTTTAGATCAAAGAAGAAACAAAAAACAAACAAGAGAAACATATCTTTTAGATCATAGAGGAAGTGAAAACAAGAAAGCAATTAAAATGAGAACATTCTATATCAAAATCTTTTAGACACATTTAAAGCTGGGCCAGAGGAAGACCTATCGCCTTAAAGTGCCTTTATTATTAAAGAGAAAGATGAAAAATAAAGACATTTAGTAGTCATCTTAGGAAAGAAAACAGAACAGTCAAAATAAGGAGTTTGGAATTATTGGACATTAATATTGCATGTGGCTCTGTGAAAAGCTTGAAAACTGAAAAAAATGTCCCAACGAAATATAGATTACTAAAATTAGCAGAAGTGGAGAACTTGAATAGAACGATTACCATAGAGGTATTACAGAGTGAGTAAAGATGTACTGTTGATGAAGTTACCAGGTTCACAGATGGATTACCCTGATAGGTTTACAGTGGATTTCTATAAGCACAGCTGATTCCAGTTAAATAAGCTATACGAAACTAGTATTGAAAAAGATGGAAAGCTCTGAGAAGGATAGTACAAAAGCAAAACAAAACAAATCTATCAGCTAATTTTACTTATTACTAAAGATGCAAAAACTAAATGTTCAAAAATGAATTCTAGCATTGTATCAAAAGAATAATACTTTACGACTAAGTAAAGTATATTCTAGGACAGAAAGGATTATCCATTATATCAGCAAGTTTAAGGTGAATAACCATGTGATTGTATCATTAAATGATAAAGGATGTTAAAATTCAGTGACCATTCCAAATAAAGAGACTTTAAAATATTTACTTAAAAAAAGCCCGCAAAAACTTTATCCTAAATGGCAAAACAGTAAAACCTTTTTCTGTAAAAATCAGGAACCAGACACAGACTGAGTTGCTCATTATTACCTAACATGGTCTTAGAGGGACCTAGCAGATGCACTAAGAAGAAAAAAACTATCCATGTAAAAATTTGAAAGGAGATTAAAATTTTTTTTCTGTTAGTTTAAAAACCAGCTAAAATTAATGTAGAAATCTGATATTGTGACTGAATGCAGGATAAATGTGTAATTGACCAATAGCATTTCTCTAGGTTTAGAGTAATAACTGCTAGAGATGGACTTGGGGGAAAATACTTAATTCATGGGGAAAGTAATGGACTTACATGAAGAAAATGATTAAATCTTATTGTTGTACCTGGAAGCACTATATCTCAGAAAGGAGACAAAGTCATAAAAATAGCAATTTTTCCACTGTTAATATATTAATTAAATGCAATTATTTATATTCTGAATAAATAATATATAATAAAAGCAGTCATTTATATTATCTATATTATTATTAATATATTAGTATATACTGTTATATACAATAATATATTAATATATACTGTTATTAATATATGCTACATATTAATATATACTAAATATATATTGTTATGTGTGTTCATATGTTAATATTAATATATACTGTTAATATATTAATTAAATGCAGTTATTTATATATTTATATTATAAATAAAATATATAATAAATGCACTTATTTATATTATAAGTTAAATTATAAGTTAAATTATATCCCAATAATTTTGTTATTTTCTATGTTTGATATTTTGGTGGAGGAGAGAAATGCCATACAAGGATTGGGATTGGATAAATGATTTTAGTTTATGTGAATAGAACAAATGTTCTGAAATTGCCAAGAAAAATGTCGGGGGGAAGAAACGTGAAAGGTGGGGAAAGCTGAGATGCTGGGCCTACCAAGATCCCAGTATATACTTCAAAACTACTGAGGTCAACTAAATGTGATATTGGCAGAGAAACAAACATCAGTAGAACAAAGTATAGAAACAGGTCTAATTATATACCACAATAGTGGTCGTTCAATTCAGTTGAAAAAGAGTGTTTTTTGTTTGTTTGGTTTGGGGTTTTTTTTAAATTAAATTTATTTATTTATATTTTTGGCTGCGCACGGGCTTTCTCTAGTTACAGTGAGCGGGGGCTACTCTTCGTTTCGGTGCACGAGCTTCTCTTTGCGGTGGCTTCTCCCGTTGCGGAGCACGGGCTCCAGGCACGCAGGCCTCAGTAGTTGGCACATGGGTTCAGTAGTTGTGGCTCACGGACTCTAGAGCTCAGGCTCAGTAGTTGTAGCGCACGGGCTTCATTGCTCCGTGGCATGTGGGATCCCCCCAGACCAGGGCTCAAACCAGTGTCCCCTGCATTGGCAGGTGGACTCTTAACCACTGAGCCACCAGGGAAGTCCCAAGAGTGTTTTTTTAGTATAAGGGTCCTAGCACAACTGGATGTTATTCATCCGTTAAAAAAAAAAGTTGGTCCTCACATTCCATACCATATACACATATTAATTCCAGTTGGATTAAAATTTTTAGAAGGAAATCTAGGCCATTACTTCAGTAATCATGCAGATTCTTAACTCAGGGTCCACGAGCCTCCAGGTGGAATGGGGAAAACATTATTTTCATTTCTTACTGAAATTTAGCATTTCCTTCAATTACAGGTAAATACAAAAACCACAGTAGGACTGTCACTGCCGATGACTCTGTCAGCATTAGAATTCAGGTATTTCCATATCACAGTGTAGTTATTGCAGGTATCTTTAGAGATTATGCTCATCACTACTTCAACTTCAGTGTAGTTGAAGATCCCTCACTGGATCTGATCTTTAGTGCATTAATAAAAAAGGACATGTGTAACTTTAAAAAATATTTCAGTAGTTTTATTGCAGTATACAATTAACCCCTGAACAACATGGGGTGCCGACCCTCTGCGCAGTTGAAAAAATCTGCATATAACTTGTAGTCAGCCCTCCCTATCAGCAACTGTGCATCTGTGGATTCAACCAACCATGGATCGTGTGCTATTGTAGTATTTATTATTGAAAAACATCTGCATGTAAGTGGACCTGCACGGTTCAAACCTGTTGTTCAAGGGTCAGCTGTAATTTGTTTCCTTTGCCATTCTGTGTATTTTAATTTTTGATTTTAGAGACTTCAGTCTCAGAAGGGGTTCACAAGTATTACCAGATTGCCAGTGGGGTCCATGGCCCAAAGAAGTTTTGAGACTTCCTAATTTAGATGATTATTAGCAGTGCTTCTCAAACTTTAATGTAAATACGAGTCACCTGGGGATCTTGTTAAGATGAAAACTGACACAGTAGTTCTGGGATGGGGCCTGAGACTGTTCACTGTTGGCACACCTCCCGGACTGTATTAGTGCTCCTGGCCTGAGCCAGTTCATGGACTACACTGTGAGTAGCTAAGTTCTGGACTGAGTTGTCCAATATAGTGGCCACGTGTTTACATTTAAATTAATTAAAATTCCATTCCTCAGTCTTACTAGCCATACAGGTAGTTAGTGACTACTATACTGGATGGTACAGATATAGAACATTTTCACCATTGCGGAAAGTTCTATTGGACAGTGCTGTTCTAGAGGTTGGGGTAATCTTAGCCAAGACAGAGAAACAAAAAGCTTTAAAAGAAAAAGACAAAAAGGAAACCACAGGCAAAGTTTAATATTTAAAGTACCCATTTGGGACAAAAATTGGAATGCAGATGATCAAAAGTTAGTATCAGCACTATTTCTAGCTCTTAGAAATTAACAAGAAATAGACAACCCAATGGAAAAATGGGCAAAGACTATAACAGGCATTTCACAAAAAGTGCAAATCCAAATGTCCAGGTGCTCAAACTAGCTAGCATTTTGGGAAATACAATTAAAGTAACAGTGAGAACTCAGGTTGGCAAAAATGGAAAAGGTCTGATATCTGTGTAGATATAAGGAAAAAGATACAAATGTTACTGATGGAAAAGTGAACTGCCATAGCCTTTTGGAAAGACATCTGACAACATCAGTTAAAATGGAAAATAAGCGTTCTTCAACACAGCAACCCCAGTGCTGGGACTCTGTCCCATAGAGTAAAATACTAGTATGTAACCATAAATGCCTGTCAACACAACAAGGAAACGTTTGCATAAACCACGTACAGTGTACACCCTGGAATATTGTGCAATCATTGACAAGAATGAATTAGAGCATATCAGTTGATTTAGGATTTACACCAGGTATCCATCCTCCCATTTGTGTTGTGTGTGTTCATGAGTATATGAACATGGAGAAGAATAGGGAAAGATACATGTTACTTAACGTGAGTTACCTGGGGATGTGGATGGGAGTCAAAGAGGAAGAGAGGGAAGAAAGAGATAAAAAAATATGAAATTCTTGCTCTTAAACTTACCAGTATGTAATGATAATTCCATAATATATATCTTTTCATTTATAAAACTTATAAAAATTTATAAAATTGTTTGTGTATGTTTAAACTGTTGAAGTATTTTAAATAATTACAGTAATTTACTTGTAAAACAAAAATGACTTTCTTTTGCCATGAATGAGTCACCTGTTGTTGCACCATACATCCTCATTTGCTTCAAGAGCTAAAAAAGGGCTTCCCTGGTGGCGCAGTGGTTGAGAATCCGCCTGCCAATTCAGGGGTCGCGGGTTCGTGCCCCCGTCCGGGAGGATCCCACATGCCGCAGAGCGGCTGGGCCCGTGAGCCATGGCCGCTGAGCCTGCGCGTCCGGAGCCTGTGCTCCGCAACAGGAGAGGCCACGGCAGTGGCCACGGCAGTGAGAGGCCCGCGTACCGCAAAAAAAAAGAGCTAAAAAAAAATTATTTGAACTTGACCGTAAACTGGTGAATCAACTTAATTTTTTATTCTTTCTACCCACACTTATTAATACTTTTAATGCTTATCTAAATCACTTAAAAGGCATGGGAAACCATACCTTTTTGCATTGATATACTTAATTAACTTCTTTGAATTGTAAGGGAGATTTTAAAGATAATTTAGCCACTTGGTCTATTTTAAAATGTTAAGATTTAAATATTTTTGGTTCAGTCATATTTGGGTCAATACCTGTTGAAAGGCCAGTACTTCAAATTTGTTCTTGTAGTTTGCCGAATAAAACGTTGGCTATAAAAGTTGCCTCTCAACAGATCAACATATGTTTTAGCAATGGAGGGTTCTGCTAGATCCATGAGCTAGTTATGAATAATAGTCATACAATGTTTAGTACAATAGTAGGCACATAAAATGAGTTGGTGAATTAGTGTCCTCACTTTGCAGAGGCAGCAGTTAAGATCCAGAGACCTTGGGAATTCCCTGGCGGTCCAGTGGTTAGGGCTTGATGCTTTCACTGTCTTGGGCCCGGGTTCAATCCATGGTTGGGGAACTAAGATCCCACAAGCCACCCAGGGTGGCCAAAAAAAGAGAAGGTCCGGAGACCTTGGCTTGCTGGGGCAGTTAGTAGCAGAGACAGATTTGACCCCATGTCTCTATCTTAATCTGATGTCCACAACGCTTGATGAAAGTTACCTTTCTTCATCTCTCATCTCTTTCTTCATTATTGTTTAAAATTTTTCCTTTTAGAAAAGCTTCAACTTTTATGTTTGAGTTCACATTTATTGAAAAGATATTGAAGATTATCATGTAATATAAAATATTTAAATGTTCATGTTTTCTTTTTAACCCAGAGTAGACTTTCAGTTCTTCAGTTTTGTCTTTTTTTCCTTAAGACCTTAGAAGAAGTCCAGAATTTTTTCTTAAATAATACATTTCTTGAGGATCTTAACAACAACAAAAAAGTAGTCTCTGGGAGCAAACAGACTGTTGTTTCTTAAAGAAACAGTCTTTAACAATCAAAGATTAATTAGGTTTCTTGTTCTTTTCAGTATTTAGTTGCTTGGAGTAGATTATAGGCAATGTGAAACTTGTAAGAGTTCTGAGGAGTGAATTCTCATTTTCTCAGAATAGCTAATCAAGACATTTCTTCTCATTCACTAAACTGCTATCCAACGTAAACTGCTTCTGATCTGAACCATTGACCATAAGATAAATGACACTATTTCCCATTTCTAATTTTCTTAGCTGCTCTGTCTCTCCCCAGGCAGGAGATCACTTCATTTATTAAAGATTTATTTTGAAACATAGGTTACCACTCTCTTCTCAGTTACATGGTGTGAGAGACAGATGATTTAAATGATGCTTAGAAATTGTATCTAAAGTAATTGCTTTTGGGTTTATACAGCAGCTGTTTAAAATGTGCCTATTGAATCTTTGAATACATTTTTACTTTTTGTAGAAAACATTTAGGTTCGATGTTATTTTGTCAAATTATTTTTTAAATATATATTTAAGGAATAATTGTAGTAATTGTTTTAAAGGAGGGGAGTCCAAATTTAAATATGAATTATGCATGTGCCATATTTGAACCTGTAAAATTTGCAATAAGTTTTTTTAACACTCTGGATTTGAGCAGTAAATAATATTAACTTCCAATCAGTGGTTTTATAGGTTCCATGGAATAGAATCTTTAAAAAACAGAAACTTGAAATTAAGAAAGGAATGAACTATTTATGAGTTCAAGAACCTAAATTCTAGCTCTATCTCTGCTAGCTCTGGAATCCAGAGGTTTATGTGAGTGTGGAAGTGCCACACTTAAGGACAAATCACTTAACCCCCCTAGGCCTTAATGTTCTTGTCATGGAAATAAGACGTTAGTAATAGATTATCTCCAGTCTATCTTTCATCTCTGAAATTCTGTAACTGTGAAACGCTCAGCTGGTGGTGTTTGGAAATAAGAGCCTTGCAGGGGGATGGGGGAGAGAAGACATCTCATTTTAAATATAAAAGGCCTAATAGTTGATAACTTTGCCAAAACACTGTATAATATAATTTTTTCAGTTTTTATATCAAACAGTAGAGAAATATATAGAGTAAAAAACTGAGTGTCTCTTTATTACCCCCTTCCATCCTGCTCAGCCCTTTTCCCCTTCAGTGTGACCCTTGCATGTCCCCCTTTCCATTCCTAAGACCAGGATCCCTGCAGAACTTCTCCCCAGTTAGCGTTTTCCTGGTTGAAGCCTCTTGTCTTACTTTTTTAAAACGTTTGTGTTGTAAAGAAATTTTAATTGACTTTTCACAAAGTGAACACACCCATTTAACCACCACCCAGACTGAGAAATAGAAGCCCCTTTCAAGCTGCTTTTCTCAAAATCTTTGAGAAAATTCTGCGTATATGTTGCATTGATATCATTGTTTCAACTGAGGTGTTTTATTTGCAGATTTATGATAATATTCTTTAATTTCAGTTGGAAAACTGATGATTTATTAATCCTTAATTTTTAAAGTCACTTTTGCTACATCTTGAGCTGGTTATTTTAAATGCTAGTGCTGTATAGTCCCTTTATATTTCAACATTAGTTGACACCACAAACATTTCCAGCGTTAACTACTATGTGAGGGTTACTGGCTGTAACCAGAGATAAGGCAGGTCTTCAAGGAGCTTCAGGGTGCGTATCAGGAAAACCGAGGATTACAGACAAGACAAGAAAACTTGCAACTACAATAACAGATTTACTTTTTTCAGGCTAGAGATAGCCTTCTATTATTTCCTCTTATGAATAATTTAGGAGATGGAAAAGATGACATTAACTCTGGCAATCAAAGTCAGTTCCATTCTAGATGTGTAGAAAACTGGCAAACAGTTGAAATCTCAGTGACTTAATTGTCATTATCCCTATGCAGTTTTTTTTCTTTATTCAAAAAGGACATTGAGACTTGCTGTTAACCAAACCTATTTACTTCTTATGTAGAAATTTTCTGTTAGAAATGGCTGGTGATTGGAAATTTTGTGTTCTCTTTCTTTATGTTTGAAAAGATTAAGCTTTTTCCTTCTTTGGTTTCAGTCTATTTAATATCCTCTTTTGCTCCTTCTTTTCCAGAAACATTAATTATATACTTTCTATGTTATAGGCAGAGTACTAGGTACTAGAATTATAGAAAATTTCCTTTAGTTTTTCCTTTGATGTGAGAGGCAAGTAATGGCTGCTCACAGCACATGTGATGTGTTTTCTGATGAGGTAAGAACCAGGTGCTGTGGAAAAATGTAGGACAGACATCTAACTCAGATTTGGGGCTTGGAGTCTTCCCACAGAAGGTATTGCTGAGTTCGGGTCAGGAAGAATACATAGGAGTAATACGAAGTAGTCTTCTCTACCATCTTTAGCCTTAGCCTTAAAGTTCTACACAGTCATGGGTTTGATTCATTTTTTATTTTTTATTTTTTTTCCAAAGCTATGCCTTAATGTATTTTATTTGCTAATAGTAAGTGAAGCAGATTATTTTTTTCAAAATATAAGGGTAATCATTTTATTTAAGGGGAAGTTTTTCAGTTGAAAAGTCTTAGAAGATTTGGTAGGATATGTACATTCCTGTATTGAACTTCTGCTTATACTTGGTCATATAATGTTTATATTTAACGAATGAATATATATATATATATATATTCACACCCACACATATATACTATGTTACAGACATATGCATGTACAATATAATAAATACACACATACGCATATCTCCTATGGAATTGCTCTCTGCTCCAGAAGTTTATACCCTGTATATTTCAGGGCAAGGTATTGATGTCCTCTCTAGATCTTAGATTTTGGCACTTCCACACTCACATAAACCCCTACCTTTGAGGGGGCATTCATTTCATCTAGATGCCCTACTCTATAACCTTCTTCATTTGCAGACCACTGGGACATTGTTTTTTACTCAGTGGAACCCGCGGTCTAGATTTAGTCTTCCTTTCTACCTTAGCTGCTGCCTGGGTTACTTCTTGAGATTCATCCACGACCTTGGCCTTGCACGTCATTGATCTTCTCATTCTGAATGATTACCTCTTCTTTTCTTTAGCACTCAGGTTCATGGCCCGCGTTCTGTTCCTTGTCTCCCAGAACTGATTTACTTCTGAAGTTATCAATTCAGGCTGACCACTGAACATACTACTTCCTATATTTCCACGTTTTTCAATCAACTGCTTTCAACCTATCTTTAGCAGAATTGCCAATCCATATAATTTTTTTTTTATCCATATCTTCCTAAATGTCTTTTCTTCCCTCTTCATCATGTTATCAGTCTTAAACCTTTCTCTTGTCAGTGTTGTCGAATTCCTCCCTGTCTTTTTATCGAACCTGCCTGACAGATTCTCAACTCTTTATTTTTCTACATGAGGGCTACTGGAGAAAATCACAGAGGCAGTAACAAGGCTGTAAGTTTATTGTTACCGACTTCGAACGGGCCCACACAATTGTGCTGTAATTCTATTTTTTCTAGTTCTCTCATTTTTCACAGCAGTTATTTTAGGCATTCACCACTCTCCTCACATCTCCAGCTTTCCACTTCCCTTCTCCCTCTCAGCAAATGACTTGGTATTTCATTGCACAGAGAAAATGGAAATCCTCAGATGAGAACTCCCACAGTTTCTTGCCATAAGCATATTTACATCTGCACTCCTTCGGTTTTGTTTGTTTGTTCTTACTGTTTATAGTGGGAAGAGCCTTTCAAGGAGTGGAAAGTCATATGCCTTTAGAAACCAAGTGATAGTAGAAAATAGGTGAAGCAGTAGGGTAAGGAGTATTCTGTGACTTGTAGGGCATTGATAAGAGCTACCTGAGGACATCCAAATTCAAGTTTTTAACACTGTATCAGCTGGAGAAAAGCCTGCCATGATATGAGCATGGCTGCTGGTCTAAGACAAGTCTTCACAGTGAAGATGGAGCCCACACCCTGAGCCTTCTTAGGGGCTTTACTGCTCTGCCCCCCGACCATGCCCATTTTCTCCAGCATCAGTACCTCTTTTGCTGTTCTTTCCCATCGATATTTTAACATGTCCAAGCTTGTTCCATCTTTTGAAACCTTCATTTATCTCTATTTTCTTCTCTAGCTACTTCACTTTCTGCACTCTTAAACTAAGGAGAGAATTGCCTACAGTTCGGGTGTTTGACAAATTTAGATTGGAGTCCTTACCACACTGTTCATGAGCTCTGAGACTTTTATCCTCTCCAAGCCTAGTTTCCTCAACTGTAAAAATGAGGATAATACTTTGCTCCATCATAAAGTTAAGTATTAAGCAAGAGAATGCATGTATCATAACACGAAAAAGGACATATTGTATATTCAGATATATTTGCTTTAGCCCCTGGCAGTCTACTTTCTGTCCCCATCCCTGAAGAGTTAATGGATTTGTTTATGGGTCTCTTCTCAGTAGTAATTAGTACCCCTGACAGTCTTGTCTCCTCAGAGTAGCTCTTCTACGGTTGTCCCTGCCACACACCCCTGGTTCACCCTCTGTTTCTGTGAATACTCCCTCGGGTTCCTAGGGCTCTTTGTCCTTTCCTCACCCTTTAAATGTTTATATTCCTCAGGAGTCTGTCCCAGTCTTTGTGCAATTATTAAGGTCGAGCTATCAATTTGGCTATAATCTCCCTAGGAGCCAAAGCAAAGGAAAAGCATTGTGATGATATTAATTTATAGTTCATGATCATTTACTATGTGCTAAGCATTTTTATAAGCACTTTTCATGTATTACTTGATATAATCTTCACAACAACTCTACAGGGTAGATGACGTAGATGAGGACAATCAAGTGCTGAGATGTAAACCTGCTCGAAGCGTTACTGCAGGTAATTCAGTTCCGGACAGTTGAATTCTGGAGCTTTCCATCCTAACTATAACACTATACACTCTCCCAAAACAGTTACATGATTAGTAGTGTTTAGAAGGGTAAAAGCATTCTTCAGGGGACCTAAAGCATCTTCTGGGACTTAAGTCAGAAATGACGTGTGTGATGATTCTTTGGGGAGATGATAGAGTATCCTCAGCTATGATCCTCTAATAAATACCACATAGTAGCATTTCATTCTCATGGAGAACATCAGTGCAGAAGAACATAGTATGTACCAAAGCAAAGCACAGCCAGTATAGTTTTTCCATTATTACATTTTTCAAACAGCCTTTTGATAGAAATGTGGGAGCTAACATTTCAAAGTCATGTCTAATAGTTTAAAGGGGACAAAAACAGTCTTACTTATCTTTGTATCTACAGTGTCTAGCCCAGGACCTGTCAGTTAGAAATAGTTCGGTCAGTATTTGTGGACTGAATCTGACCACACTGAGCTCATCAGCTCCTTAAAAAAGAATGACTTGGGACAGGATGTATTTCCCGTGACAGGTTCTGGGGGTGGAGTTGATGACTGCTTGCAAGATCTGATGAGCTCAAAGTGGGAAAAGAAGTGGGAACTCCGTCTCTGTGTCCTGCTTCTCCTCCCCATTCCCATATTCCTGCATTTCTTCATTGATTTATTGAAAAGTATTTCATTCTTACTCTATACCAAGTCCTGTGTAAAGTGATGGAGATCCAATGGTGAGCAAGACAAAGTCCATGCCCTTGAGATGTTTACACTCTGATGTAAAAAAACGAATTTGATGATACACTAAGATCAATACTCTAAAGGAGTATTGACAGTATTCAGCTATTCAGGCAGTGCGAACAGATTAGAGCAGGGGTCCCCAACCTACGGGCCACGGACCGCTACCAGACCACGGACCGCTACTGGGCCACGGCTTGTTAGGAACTGGGCCGCACAGCTGGAGGTGAGCAGCACGTGAGCAGGTGAGCAGGCGAAGTTTCATCTGCCACTCGCCATCGCTCCCCATCACTCGCTTTACTGCCTGAACCAACTCCCCCCCCATCCCCAACCCCCGCAGCCCCAATCCATGGATGGATTGTCTTCCACGAAACTGGTCCCTGCTGCCAAAAAGGTTGGGGACCGCTGGGTTAGAGGAAGTGTAGTGTGTTCAGAGAACCTCAGATCTTTATTAGGGTTGGAGGTGAAGTATGATTATGAGAAATGGCGAGAAACGAGGCTTGTAGTAAGCAGGGCCAGGTGTGCTTTTAAGGTTTTCACTTCTACCCCTCTTCCACATCTCTGCAGTCCCTTTCTACCAGTCTGATGAGTACAAGGAAGATCAATGTAGAAATAGGTTCCAAGTGCCACAAAACTCCTTTTTTTCTGAATACCACAACTGAAAATGCGTGGTTAATCTCTTCAGTAACTATTTTTCATTGTGAATGTTTGATGTTCATGTGGCTCTTTGTCTCTCGTTGTAAACTCCTCAAGAGCAGGGTCAGTGTTTTATTCATTTCTGTGTCCTTAGCATCTGATAGTAACTCAGTAAATGTTGAAAACATCCTTAACATTAGTAGTCATTTTATGTATTATTCTATTAACCAAAGCATAGTTGACCTATTTTTTCTTTAAAAAACAGAGCTCAAGTTTTAAACAAATGAATTTACAGACTTCTCAGTGAGTTTAAGATTACCTGTCTTTGAGTAGGGAAACATTACTAAATAAAAAAATTGAGGATTTTTTAAAATTACAAAGATATGCACAGCTTAACAGAAGAATTCAGTACAGAATTTGGTCAAGTACGTTTGGTTTGAAATGCCTTATTATTGTTTTTATTTATAGACTTATGAGGAAGATCGCAGAAACTACTCTGAGCTTCAAATTAGATGTCAACGTTTGGCCTTAGAATTAGCAGACACAAAACAGTTAATTCAGCAAGGAGACTACCGTCAAGAGAACTATGGTAAAGTCAAGAGGTAAGTAGTTAAGATGGCTACAGTTGTTCTCATTTTTAGCATGCATCAGAGTCACTTGAATTCTTACCATCAATGTCGTTAATTCTACTTTGTATCTTATTTTTTTTCTGTCTCCATGGTTTTGCCTTTTCTAGAATGTCATATAGTTGGAATCATACCATATGGAACCTTTGCAGATTGGCTTCTTTGACTTAGAAATATACACTTAAGGTTCCTCCATGTCTTTTCATGGCTTGATAGCTCATTTGAATAATGAATAGTATTCTTTTGAATAATATTCATTGGATAATAATGTGCTATTGAATAATGAATAATATTCCATTGTCAAGATGTACCATAATTTATCCATTCACCTATTGAAGGACATCTTGGTTGCTTCCAAGTTTTGGCAGTTAGGAATAAGGCTGCTATAAATATTCATGTGCCAGTTTTTTGTATGGACATAAATTTTCAACTCCTCTGGGTAAATACCAAGGAGCATGAGCATACTTGTATTGTAAGAATATGTTGAGTTTTGTGAGATACCACCAAACTGTCTGTTCCAAAGTGTCTGTACCATTTTGCATTTCCACCAGCAATGAATGAGAGTTCCCATTGCTCCACTCCCTTGCCAGTATTTGTTATCAGTGTTCTGGATTTTGGCCATTCTAATAGGTGTGTAGTCATATCTCGTTGTTTTAATTTGCATTTCCCTGATGACATGATACAGAACATCTTTTCATGTACTTATTTGCCATCTGTATATCTTCTTTGGTGAGGTGTCTGTTAAAGTCTTTGGCTCATTTTTTAATTGGGTTGTTTGTTTTCTTACCGTTGAGTTTTAATAGTTTTTTATACATTTTGGATAATAGTCCTTTATCAGATATGTCTTTGGCAAATATTTTCTTCCAGCCTGTGGCTTGTCTTGTTATTCTCTTGACATATACCTTATGTCTTCTTATTCTCTTGACATATACCTTAGTCTTCATTGCGCAGAAACATGCAGTTTTGGCAGTTTGTTGGATTTAGATTGTATTTTTATGTCAGTTGTTTTTATTTTATTTAGAAGCTGCTTTTGTCTTTTAAAATGTGATGCCTTAGAAGATAGGAACCCAGTGAAATCCTATGTGTGTAAATATTTTTGAAATCTTACTTGATTATTTTTATTTTATGGCATCAATTTAAATAGTTTGCAGTTTTATCTAAAGTTTTTTCAGCTATTCCTTTTTGACAAAAGGCACACATACTTTCAAAAAATAATACTTTCTGAGGATATGTTTCATATTGTGCTGCTGCTAAGGCAAAGAATTTTCTTTTTGCTGGAATGTACTAATGAACCACCACTTTACCTGTATGTCCCTAGGAAATCTTAACATTCTAAGCCAAAGTTTTGTCATCTCTCAGATGGTGCTAATACAATAACTGCACTATATAAATTAAGAAGATCAAATAAAGTAATATTTATGAAAGTATATATATGTATGCGTATATATAGAGAGATGATCCTAATTGTTCACTGCTACATCTACCTGCACCTAAAATAATTCTTGAACTAAAGCAGTCACTCAATGAGTGTTTGTTAATTGAATGGATGCTTTATAAATTATAAAACACCATAAGTAAATTTGCCAGGATCTGGGGGATATAACATTGGTGCTCCTACTCCCAGCATGACTGACATGCATTATGTATTATTATGTATGCACTGTTATGTCAAAATATAGTGATTGTTGGAGCTTGAAATCCATGACAGCTATACTATTGGGCTTTCAAAGAAAGCTAGATTTCAAAAGAATCATTTCAAAATGAAGTAGGTTGTGATGGTAAGATGATACTTTGAGTTGGTGTTTTGATGTCCTGTCTGCCGCTATAAATCTATAGCAATAATAAGTGAAATATGAAAGGAGAAAACTAAAAGGCATAGTCATCAGAATAATCCAGGGTGGCCATGAATGAAGGGTAAACAAACCAAGATGAGTCCTGAGTTGATAATTCTTGCAGGTGAGTGATGAAAGTGGGGGTGGGGAGGTGTCTCACTTTAGCATCTCTCTTTATGTGTGTTTTATTTTCTATAATGAAAACCTAAGAAATAAAAACATAATAAGCATCATCATGTGCTAGAAATGGAACAGAAAAACAACCAAGCAAGAGTGGCTCAAACTGTGAATCCTTTGGTTCACTCAATAGAAAGAATGGATTTTTAAAAAATGGTCTGATCACAAACATAAGATAAACTGGGGGAAAAAAAATCACTTTTATGTCCTTGATAAATTCTCACAAAGGTGCAAAAGAAAACAGATATATGGATGTTAGCTGCATCATTATTAGAAAGAATTCAAATGCTTTTCAACAGCAGCATGGAAAATAGATTGTGATTTATTTTTATAATGTAATTCTACGTAACAATTAAAATCATTAAATTAGATCTGAATGTATATATGGATAAGTCAAACACATAATATTAAATTTTAAAAAGCAAAATGCATGTGCCCATCTTTCTTTCTTTCTTTCTTCCCCACCCTCCCACCCCCAAAGCAAGCAGTTCCTAAACTTTCTGGCATAACAGAAAGTTCTCAGGTTTATTTTGTGACTTCGTTGCCTCAGCCCTTTCTTTAAGGAGTCTTGGTTCCTTTTAGTGGAGAATGCTATTCAGAAATTAAGATTTGGGTCCTGGTCATTGCTACATTGAACGTTATTTCTAGGCCCTTTCAGTAGGCAGAGGCGCAATGAAGAGGCAAGTGAAAGGATGGCTTAACATACTATGGATAAGATCATACTGATATTTCTAATTCCAATTCAACACCACGATAGCTAGTTTGAAGGGGATCCAACTGGCCAAATAGGTACAACTTGAATATCAAGATGAATATTAACGATAATGAGTTACAATCCATTGAACAGAATAAGAGTCCTTGAGTGTGTGCTAGTAAATAAAGAGGATCTTCACAGTAGAATGCCAACCAATAAATACATATGCTTATTGGAATTACTATTTTGTAACCTCATAATACTGTTTGATTTAGAGTCATCATTGGAAGCTAAAGCCACTGGGTAAAAGTATATTAGAGAGCAGAATGTTAAAATATATCCTATAGCAAATTTGGGTGAATATCTCTTCCTTTCAGATGTCACTGAAAGTGTGTAGAATCAATTATCCAGTTATTTTATAGGACTCAGTAAACTGTGAAGCGTTGTAAAAGAAAAAAATTCCCACAGATTACCTATTAATTGCAAAGGGCAAAAAGATACCTTTATAGTTGAGAACTTCGGCAGATACCACCTTAAGCAAATGATCAAAGTTACTGTCACCAATAATGAGATTAAGTGACATCATCTCAATATATCTTCATTTGATGTATTGAGGACACATTATCACTTCTGTAATATTCCTGCCCAAAATGCTTAATCTAAATCTAGTCATAGAAAAACATCAGACAAATGACAGTTGAGCAACATTCTATAAAGTTGGCCTGTGCGCTACAAAAGGTCAATGTCGTGAAAGACAAAGGAAGGGAGAACTTTAACCACTGGACCACCAGGGAAGTCCCGATGATTATATTCTGATTACATAAGAGAATATCTTTAACCTTTGGATTCACACCAAATTATTTAGGGATAAAAGGACCTAATGTCTGCGTATGACAAATAGTTGAGGGGGAAAAAAATGCACATGTAGAATTGTGTGCGTGTGTGTAGACGTGTATACCTGTATATGCGTATGTATTTTTATATATGTAAATTCACATATGTATATTTATTCACATAGATGAACAACAGAGAGGGAGAGAATAAATATGACAAAGTAATATTTAGTAAATATTACAAAGTAAATATGACAAAATATTAACAATTGGTGAGTAAAAGTATGTAAAAAAACATATAATATGGAAATTTATCATTGTTTTTAGGGGATGATATTGGGACAGTGAGAAAATATAGGGAACTTCAGCTTTACTCATAGTGTTCTATCTTTTTAAAAAACAGAACAAAACTTTAATGCAAATATAGACAAATGTAACTGTCGTCAGCTGTGGATAGCAAATTCATGAGTATTTTGCTGTATCATGCTTTATAATCTATTTTTTACATTAAAAAATCATAACAAAAGTCCTTACTTTGTGAGAATAAAAACATTTGTATGTAAAGGCATAAAACACTTAAAGTAATATTACCAAAATATTAATATTGATAGTCATCTTTAATTAGTGGGTTTATGGGTGATTGTTACTTTTCAATTTGTGCTTTGCTCAAGTATAATTATAATACTTTGTTAAGCAGAAGAAATCTTAGAAGTCATCTTTCTAAATGAGTTATTGAAAATCTAATGAAAAGAAAAACAGTTCTTAATAGCTCTCTCCATGGAAGCACCAGGAGAGTAAATGAAATCAAGTGCAAAGGAACTGATTCTCACTGCAGAGAACAAGTTAAGAATTAGCAAATCTATTTCTCTGCTCATTTTTTAAGATACCTGTTTGTAGGGTTGGTCCAGTTCTTGGTTTTGCTGTGTTGGGGAAAGAGCTGGTCTGAAAATGGAAATAAGACTCTCTGGGTAATCATAAACAATTTGTGAATGAAATAACCACAAGAATGCCTGCCTGTGTATCATCTATGCAATCTGAGTGATGATTTAAGGCCTTTTTAGCCTAACAACTGAAAGCCTAGAGCCATGTTTTAAATTCTTTAAAAGTTTTGGCTTCAAGATTAGACTGAAGATGATTAATGAAAAGATACCAGAGTGTACCTTAGAAAGTTTTATTATTTACTTTGCTGATTAGTGTAGCTTACATATTTATTTTTTGAAGATAATAAATTCATGTTTATGTATCTGAACAAGGTCTTGAACAGAGTCCCTTCTAAATTTGAAAAGCAGATACTTTATCGTTCATGGAATGACACTGAAGTATCTCTGTTCAGTTTCCTGAAACATAATTGACGCTTTTAAAATGTTCGTTATAAAAAGAGACATAGAATTTACATATGTGTTTGAGTTTTATTTTAGTAAAAATAAATAAATGTATTTGAATTTTATAGTGAGCGTGATGCACTTGAACAGGAAGTAACTGACTTAAGGAGAAAACATGAAACACTTGAAGCCTCTCACATAATTCAAGCTAAAGAAGGAAGTGAATTATCAAAAGAGGTAAGCTTATAGAGTCACTTGTATTTTATTGTACCGTGATTGTGGACACAGCTCAGGGCAGAATTGTGAGAGGGACATTTTTCTTCCTTTCTGATGTAATTGCTAGAAAGAAGGGATTTTTTAGTAGCTCTGTTTATATGAAAATTTTCATGGTAAGGATTAGCCCTCTTTATATGTTGAACAAAAGCACAAATGAAAGAAAATAACTCAGTAAGCCTTGAAAAGTAAGATGACATTGCTCTGGACACTGTCTGTCTCTGCATGTGTGTAGGTAGCCACCTTACAGCATACTGTTACTTTACTGCAAAAAGATAAAGAATATCTCAACCGCCAAAATATGGAGCTTAGTGTTCGCTGTGCCCATGAAGAGGATCGTCTTGAAAGACTTCAAACTCAACTTGAAGAAACCAAAAAGGCTAGAGAAGAGATGTATGAAAAGTACGTAACATCAAGGTAAGATTTACATTATTTTCCATATCAATAGATATAAATTAACACCAGCTTCTTTGAGGGAACTCATGGCTTTGGGGAAGAATAGTGATTTTTTTGTAAGGTCTATAGGATGATATTACGATAATCGTTCATTTTGTTTCCTCATAAGTTACTCATTCTAATTGATTTTTTTCTTAAGATATTTTGTTTTTTCCAACAACCAAGAGCCTATTTCTTTTAGGTAGCGATATATACACTATGATTATTTTTATTTATTTTTTCTTATGATATAACCTTTTTTTTTTTTTTTTTTCGGTACGCGGGCCTCTCACTGTTGTGGCCTCTCCCGTTGCGGAGCACAGGCTCCGGACGCGCAGGCTCAGCGGCCATGGCTCACGGGCCCAGCCGCTCCGCGTCCTGTGGGATCTTCCCGGACCGGGGCATGAACCCGTGTCCCCTGCATTGGCAGGCGGACTCTCAACCTCTGCACCACCCGGGAAGCCCGATATAACCTTTTTAATTCCCAGTGACTAAGATCTCTACATAAATGTTTTATGGAAATATATAAATATCTTTATAGAAGTATATTTTTGAAGAAAATGTAATTGTGTGGAGCCTGACTAAGCTGACCTTTTCTTGACTGTGTGAAACATAAAAGAATAAGGAGAGACAGCATTGAGTACTGGTTTAAGATACAGGCTCTGGAATCAGACTCCTGCATTTCAATCCTGTCTTCTCTCTTCAAGTAGATGAATAAGCTATTCCTTTATACCAATAGCCTTTATAATCCTTGAATTATTTATTCTTAATAACTTTTTTCCCAGCTTGTGGTATTTTTCATCAGTTTGTGCTTCTGCTAATACCCTGTGTAACGCTTTGTGACTTTGCTAAGAGATCACAGTGGCTATGATTGTTGTGCTTAGAAGGAAAGGTTTTGTAAAGAGTACATTCGGGTCATTTTTTTTAAGATTAATTGTCTTCCAATATGCACCACATCAGATCATTGTTTCTAAATGAATGACCTTCCATAATGCATTAGTTTTCAAGTCTTTTGCCATATGCGTTAAATTAGTAAAATATTTTTGAAGATGAATAATTATTCAACATGAATGAACATTTTATATAGTAATTAAGCCTTTAGGGTAATATGTTTAAAAGAAAATCTCAGATGGAACTAGAATGGTATTTTTAAGAATTTTAAAGCTTTATATCTAAACTGTGTTTTTCAAGTAACATTGTATGTAGAGCATATTTGACATAAGATATTAAAATACTACATGAAGGGCAAAGATCTATCTCTTTTACAAACAACAAAAAAAAGGATATTCCTTTTGACTCTTTGCAGAGACCATTATAAAACAGAATATGAAAATAAACTACGTGATGAACTGGAACAAATCAGATTGAAAACTAATCAAGAAATTGATCAACTTCGAAGTGCCTCCAGGGAAATGTATGAACGGGAAAACAGGTAAAAAAAAAAAACCAAGAAGTTTATGTGATATTTTATTGCTCTTTGTTTGAAGCTTATAGGTTTTTTTTTTCTTTTTAAGTATTTATTTATTTATTTATTTATTTATTTATTTATTTATTTATTTATGGCTGTGTTGGGTCTTCGTTTCTGTGCGGCGGCTTTCTCTAGTTGTGGCAAGCGGAGGCCACTCTTCATCGCGGTGTGCGGGCCTCTCACTATCACGGCCTCTCTTGTTGCGGAACACAGGTTCCAGACGCGCACGCTCAGTAATTGTGGCTCATGGGCCCAGCTGCTCTGCGGCACATGGGATCTTCCCAGACCAGGGCTCGAACCTGTGTCCCCTGCATTGGCAGGCAGATTCTTAACCACTGCACCACCAGGGAAGCCCGAAGCTTATAGTTTTATCAAAGTTAAACTTTAGTTCGTGACATAATGTCTTTTTTAATACATTAAAGAAAATTTGTCATAAATCTAAGTATAATGGAATATTAAAGTTCTAAGGTCTTTGATAACTAGCTTAGAACAGGGTTTATCAGATGTTAGGCCTGTTTATTCTGGTATTCCTATTATCTTTTTATCACCCTGTTAGCTTTTCCTTTTGCCTTTACCTTAGTTCAGATGAAGGACAGAAATGAAAAGGAAATTAGAGAGTACTAAGAGATACCAGTAGTTCTTCCTATAATATGCCAGTGATTTCTCCAGGAAATTTTTAGAAACTGGAATTATGATATGAAGTATCGCTTATGCCTCATATAGCTGCTGGTCCTAAAGACATGTTAGATAATCTTTAAGAAGGATCAGTTTTATTCATGCAGTTACTTTTAGAACAGCATATATTAGGTTTTTTTAGAGATTGGCAGCATTAAGGGAAAAATAAATGCTACTTATTTCAATAGCAGTTATTTTTATATACCATCATTATGGTCATATGGCTTTTCAAAATTGATGTTTTAGAAGGAAACATTTTTGAAATGGACTTAATTGTCATACTAGTTTATCAGAACCGACTTGAGTGTATGCTATTATCTTTGCCAACAAGCAAGACTTTAAATCAGACTAAGGTTGATATTAGAGAAGGTTACATTTGAGCTCTAAGAACAATAAATTTACTTATTTAGCAAATATTTATTAAGGTCCACCATGTTCTAGATATATGTCAGATGCCATAGATACAGTGGTGACCTCTGCCTTTGCAAAGCTGGTAGTCTAATGGAGAAATAGAGAAACCATGATCAAAAGTATGATGATAATGAAGCAAATGGCAAGATGCACAGGGTGAGACCACATAGACTCAAGGTATATCCAACTCAGCCCTGGGAGGAATCGGGGAAGATTACGTGGAGGGAGAAGTACCCATGCAACACCTGCATGATGACTAAGAGTAAGACTGTCAGTTATGGGAGGGAAGGGAATTAGGGGAATTAATGCACACCCTGGAGGCAAGACAAAATGAAGTTTTTTGAACAAATAGAATAATTCAGAGTGGTTAGACCATAGACCAAGAGGCAACGAGTTGTAAGGGATGAAACAGAAGAGGGAAATAGGTCCAAATCATGCATTTGAGCCATTGTCTAAGACCATGAACAATTGAAAGATTTGGGGAATATGCGTGATATGATCTAATTTTATATAAAAAGACCATTCTGTGATGTGGAGGATAGACTGGAAGAGTATAAGGCTATAGACAAAGAGGCCACTTTTAGAGGTTGTTTCCCTTATCAAGACGGGTAGTGAAGATGGAACTGGATTAGTAGCAGTAGAGACGGGGAGAAGTGGGCCAGATTGGAAGAGTGCTCAGGAGATGGAACTAACCTAACTAAACAGTCAGGAGGATTCATTGGCTAGATTGGATTGGGGAGTGAGAAGTTACAGATGTCACCAGGTTCTTGATTGGGCAGCTGCGGGGATAGTGATGCAGTTTTTAAAGCATTAGAAAAAGACACGGCTTTAATTGGGAAACATGACAAATTTAGTTTAGTTTCATTAAGTCTGTGTGACATATGCAAGTAGAAGTTGATTATATAAGGTCTGAATCTCAGGAGAAAGATCTAGATGTGAGCTAGACCTGTGGCATAGGTGATACTACTATTTTGTTTTACAAATAAGTACTTATAGTCCTGTGGCTCAATTCTGTTGTGGATTTTATAATAAAGGCTTTTATTGGCCAACTTAATAACTTAAAATTCATGGGATTGTTTCTATGGTAACGTGTGATTACTTCCAAACAATTCACATAACCACATAAACCTTGGTATGTAATCATTTTGAGAATGCACTGATTTTTTAGTTTTTGTTGTTGCCGTTGTTGTTTTACTTTTTAAAGACTCCTTTAAAATGCATCCCCTGGTAACATAAATTGATGTAAACTAGCGCCTGTTCTCTAAGATGTTTGGTAGAGGTAGGTTGAGAAACAGTCGACAGAACCATTTCTGGAAGCAGGGAAGCTGAAGACAGGTTTCCTTTTCCCCTGTGTTGTTCTGACTCCATAGCCACGTCAAAGTGGATACCACCTAGTCAGGGAATTCCTGGGACTGGGGCTACTGCCCTAGAAACCCCAGTCAGCCACCAGATCCAGAATGACCCCATGGATATTAAAGCTAGGGTGGATGGTTGCCACCAGGTGGTGCCAAACTGCATCCCAGGCCTAAAGACATTTGAATTGCACAGGACTTCTAGCCAGCTGTATGTAGTATAGACTCACCTTTATCATTGTATTAACCTCACAATAATCCAACCCTGTGTTTTATGTGGCTGAATCTTTTTTAATCCCAGTTTCTTCATTCTGGCAGGATTTAACTATAGTTAGAGCTTACGTTCCACTGGTCTTTCACAAGGTAAAAATAAATTGCAACTTATTTCTTTTTAAATCTTACAACTTAAAATAATTAAGGAACGGATTTTAGTATTCCTTGTTATGAAACATGAGATTCAGAAAACACAAGTGTACACATTTAGATATCTTTGTGTCTGAGCAAATTAATCATGTGCTTTGGACTTACATGTTTAATTGTGTCAGTTTTATTTTAGCAAAGTATGCTGTTACAATATGAATTAAAATGGATAAAGTACTTACACTGGCATATTGGTACTTAGTCTCCTTGCCTCTTGGCCAATAAACATTTTTAGGATAAAGTTAAATAATAAGATTAGAGAAATATATTTTGCCTTTGGTTTGCTTTCTATACGTTGGGGGATATTAAGAGAGTACCTTTTTAAAGACTTAAATATACGACATGACACCATAAAACTCCTAGAAGAGAACATAGGCATAACATTCTCTGACATAAATCATAGCAATGTTTTCTTAGGTCAGTTTCCCAAGTCAGTAGACATAAAAGCAAAACTAAACAAATGGGACCTAATCAAACTTACAAACTTTTGCGCAACAAAGGAAACCATAAACAAAATGAAAAAACAATGTATGGAATGGGAGAAAATATTTGCATGCGATACAAGGCTTCATTTCCAAAATATACACTCAGCGCATACAACTCAATAACAGAAAAGCAAACAACCCAATCAAGAAATTGGCAGAAGACCTAAATAGACATTTCTCCAAAGAAGACATACAGATGGCTAATAGACACATGAAAAGATGCTCAACATTGCTAATTATTAGAGAAATGCAAATCAAAACTTTAGTGAGGTATCACCTCACACCGGTCAGAATGGCCATCATTAAAAAGTCTACAAATAACAAGTGACAGAGAGGGTGTGGAGAAAAAGAAACCCTCCTACACTATTGGTGGGAATGTAAATTGGTGTAGCTACTATGGAAAACAGAATGGAGGTTCCTTAAAAAACTAAAAATGGAGTTGCCATACGATCCAGCAATCCCACTCCTGGGCATATATCTGGAGAAAACTCTAATTCAAAAAGATATATGCACCCAAATGTTCATAGCAACTCTATTTACAATAGCCAAGACATGGAAGCAATCTAAATGCCCATAAACAGATAAATGGATAAAGAAGATGTGGTATATGTATACAGTGAAATACTACTCAGCCATAAAAAAGAATGAAATAATGCCATTTCAACATGGATGACCTAGAGATTATCACACTAAGTGAAGTAAGCCAGAAAGAGAAAGACAGATAACATATGATATCACTTATATGTAGACTCTAAAATATGATACAAATGAACTTATTTACAAAACAGAAGTAGACTCACAAACATAGAAAACAAACTTATGGTTACCAAAGGGGAAAGGGAGTGGGGGAGGGATAAATTGGGAGTTTGGGATTAGCAGATACAAACTACTGTTACATAAAATAGATAAACAACAAGGTCCTACTGTATATCACAGGGAACTATATTCAATATCCTGTAATAAACCATAGTGGAAAAGAAAAAAAAAAAGATATGTACTCAAGGGTTGAGATTTAATAAAGTAATTTTACTGCTTTAAGAAAAGAGAGAGAGAGTGCCTTTTATTTTCTCCTCTTAGATGTGGAAAAGAAAGATGGAACTCATGCCATGCAATCTTGGTATCTGCCCCTGCAGTCAGTCATACCAGTAGTTTGTGAAGTTAAGGGGTTGAGAAGGAAGAGGAAGAGAAGAGATAAAGACCTAAGAAAAGGCAGAGATAAGCAAAGAAAGAACTTGGGTGTTTGGGTACATCCAAAATACTATAGTTGGGATTATAATGTGTATGTATGCTTTGGCTCAGTCTATGAGTTAGGTTTCTTGTCTTTTTCTGTACTTTATATATAGTTGCTTTAAAATGATATTTTGGAGCTGTGGGAAATAATGAGTGAAACTCACTATGGTGGTGAGATTTATTGTATAAAAAACTTCTTACATAGTAGGACCGTCTTGCACATTTGGAAGAAAAGCATTATTCCCTGAACAGGGAGTATATTATGAAAGAGATTTGGAATGAGACTAAACTTAAATCTTGGTTCTGCCACTTACTAGCTGAGTGAATATGTCACTTAATATCGCTGAAGTTTAATTTTCTCTTTTATAAAATGAGCTCATAATACTCTTTCACAGGGTGATCTGTAAGGTCTAAATGAGATAATATGTGTAAAAAGTACGGTATAAATTATAAATCTGTATGTAAATGGTAGTTATTTAGATACCTTTTGCTTATGAGAAATACTTTAAAAAATTATTCTATCCATTGTGTGGACAATTTAAGTAAAATGAGCATTATATAAAAGAAAACTGGTAACGTTATGGAATTGTTTATTGTCACTGAAAGGCACTATTAGAAAATATATAATTATTCTTAAGTATTGATCTCCGTGGCATTTAACCACTTTTGTTGAATGAGACAATATAGACAGAGAGTCTGCATGCCATTTGTTTCAATCCAAATTTTTGCATCAGATGGCGAACTTATTTGTTCCTGATTAATACTGTGAGATAATGAAATAAGAGGAGATAAATTCAGCTGATTGTTTTCTCAGAAAGTAAAACTACCTTTACCTAAGAAAGGCTCATTATTATAAATAGTCTCATTATTATAAACACAGAAAGAGCTAGCCTCATAGTAATGCTGTAAAAAGGGTAAGGATGAGTTTGTTAGAGATATTCATTATACTCTTTATACTGCACAGAATATGGAGATTCAAATTGCTCTACAGTTATTTGAAAGGGGGAAGGCAGTAGGGAAAAGGGATCAAAAATATGTTTTTAAATGTAACAATTAGTATTGCTTTAGTGATTTTATTTTCCCACCGTATGAAGAAAAGCTATCTTGACCACAGTTTATCATCCTCCAAAAGTACTCAAGAAGAAGCTTAATGACGTAAACTTAAAATATGCATAGAATCTCAGAGTGATAGTAAACACTTTTGAATCTTGAATCTAAGTTTATTTACAAAGGTTAGTTGAGTATCCCTAATGCATTACAATAGGTGAATTGGAACTAGTGTACAGAGCTTCCATTCATGATTTAAGAAATATATGTCCTCATTAGTGCTTAAACAAACTTCTTTCATTCATATCCTACCAGATATCTGTATAATTTTTAAAGTTCTTTTATGAAAAAACTTAAGAATATTCTACTTTATCTTTTCAGCTAGACTATTCTGAAAGTATATGGCTTTACAGATAAAGCCATAACTCAGTATCTTAACTTCTCAAATAATTGTAAATGAAATTTTATTGTTAGCTGTCTTTTATTGTCAACTATATTCTTTATGCCTATAGGTGATTACACATGCGTTCACTTTTTAATTAATAATATTTAAGAATTTCAAGGTGTATAGGGTGTGCCAGGTATGAAGCAAGGACAGTTCGGGTTATGCAAAAACTTAGATTTTCCTTCATTGTATCATTCATAGGGTGGTGAGGGAGGCTGGTAAAGGGAAGGGTCAGATTTTAAAATGTCCTGTTGTCAGTTTATGTGGGGAGGTTTTACAGTAAAAGGGTGGCGTGATATATTCATCTTTTGTAACCATGGTTGCAGTGTGAGGTGGATTATGGTTGAAAAGGACATGGGGGCAGAAAGATTGGTTGGGAGACAGTTGCAAAGTTTAAGTGAAGATGAGAAATGGAATAAGAGCTGAATTTAAAGATTATTTATGTAGTAGAATTGACAAGACCTGGTTATTGACAGGAAGTGGACCAGAATAACTCCACCTCTTCTGCTTTCCTGGTCTCAGAGAGATGGATTGTTAGGCACGGCCATTAACTCAAGGTTGTAGACAAGATTGAGAAAGGAAGATAACACTTAATTGCTGATGTTTTACAGATATGGCAGCTCTGATCAAGCCCCAAAGTAATTCTCTAAGATCACATGGTTTATTTGTTTGTCTGTTATTCATTAAGAAATTTTAAATTTTATTATTACTTATTTTATTATTATTTATGAGGTAACATTGATTTATAACATTAAATAAGTTTCATGTGTACAACATTGTATTTCTACTTCTGTATACCCTACAACATGCTCATCACCAAAATTTTATTTTTCACCTGTAATCATACAGTTAATCACCTTTACCCATTTTGCCTTCCCCTTCCCCTTCCCACCACCACTCCGTTCTCTGTATCTACGTGTTGTTTGGTTTGTTCATTATTTTGTTTTTATTTATTTATCAGTTTTTCATATTCCACATATGAGTTAGATCTTACGATATTTGTCTTCCTCCATCTGACGTATTTCACTTAGCATAATACCCTCAAGGTCCAACCATGTTGTCACACATGGCAGATTTCATCTTTCTTTATTGCTGAGTAGTATTCCATTGTGTGTGTGTGTGTGTGTGTGTGTGTGTGTGTGTGTGTGTGTGTTTGCGTGTGATATATATATATATATGCCATACCTTCTTTATCCATTCATCTGTTGATAGGCTTAGATTGTTTCCATATCTTGGCTATTGTAAATAATGCCACAGTGAACATAGGGGTGTGGATATCTTTTCAGATTAGTGTTTTCTTGTTCTTGGACTATATACCCAAAAGTGGGGTAGCTGGATCATATGGTAGTTCTATTCTTAATTTTTTGAGGAATCTCCGTACTGTGTTATAGTGGCTGCACCAATTTACATTCCCACCAGTAGTGTATAAGGGTTCCCTTTTCTCTAGATCCTCTTCAACACATGTTATTTCTTGCCTTTTTGTTAATAGCCATTCTGTCAGGTGAAGGTGATAGCTCACTGTGGTTTTGATTTGCATTTCCTTATTAATTGGTGGTTTTGAACATCTTTTCACGTGCCTGTTGGGCATCTGTTTGTCTTCCTTAAAAAATGTCTGTTAATCTCCTCTGCCCATTTTTTAATCAGGTCGCTTTTGTTGTTGAGCTGTATGGGTTCTTTATGTATTTTGGATATAAACCCCTTATTGCATATATCATTTACAGACATCTTCTCTCATTCATTAGGGTCATTGTTGAGTTATTAATGGTTTCCTTTGCTGTGCAGAAGCTTTTTAATTTGATGTAATTCATTTGTTTCTTTTTGCCTTTGTTTCCCTTGCCTGAGAAGACATATCTAGAAAAATATTGTTAAAATTGATGTCAAAGAGCATACTGGCTATGTTTTTTTCTAAGAGTTTTATGGTTTCAGGTCTTACATTCAAGTCTTTAACCCATTTTGAGTAAATTTTGTGTATGGTGTGGGATAGTTGTCTAGTTTCATGTTTTTGCATGTGGCTGTCCAGTTTTCCCAACACGATTTATTGGAGAGACTATCCTTTCTCCACTGTATGTTCTTTGCTCCTTTGTCGTAAATTAATTGTCCATATGTGTGGGTTTATTTCTGGGCTCTCTATTCTGTTCCATTGATCTATGTGTCTGTTTCTCTGCCAGTACCATGCTGTTTTGATTACTGTTGCTTTGTACTATAGTTTGAAACCAGGGAGTGTGATGCCTGCAGCTTTGTTCCTTTTTCTCACAATTGCTTTGGTTATTCAGGGCATTTTGTGGTTCCATATAAATTTTAGAAAGTTTTGTTCTATTTCTGTGAAAAGTATCTTGAGATTTTGATAGAGATTACATTGAACCTGTAGATTGCTTTAGATAATAAGGACATTTTGACAATGTTAATTCTTTCAATCCATGAGCACGGAACATTTCTCCATTTATTTGTGTCTTTTTCAATTTCTTTCAACAGTAAGATCACATAGTTTATAACTAGAAAATTTTCTCTACTGTGCCCCAGATACAACTCCCCTCACTTCTCAGGTAAGGCCCTGAGGCAAGAAGGGACCTTAAGGTGATGAAGCTTCTCCAGCAGTTTTCTCTGTTTTCCCCATGGTACTCTTAGAAATATTATAATTTTCTTTATATACAATAAAAAATCTTGGGAAACATTGCCCTAATTATCATTCTCTAAGTGAATACCTTCATATTTTTAATTTAGATTTTCATATTTTAAAAATTTTGTATTGAAGTATAGTTGATTCACAATATTATATTAGTTTCAGGTGTGTAGCATAGTGATTCAGTATTTTTATGGATTATACGCCATTTAAAGTTATTACAAAATCATGACTATAATTCCCTGTGCTGTACAGTATGTCCTTATGGCTTATGTATTTTACACATAGTAGTTTGTGTCTTTTAATCCCATACTCCTATCTCACCCCTCCCCTAGATTTTCATATTTAGATAACATACTAACAATAACTACTATTTATTGAGTATACATAAATAGATGTATCACATACATTATAGAGAGAATTAAATGGGACAGTTTATGAGGTTGTAGGTATTAGTATCCCCATTTTACAAATGTGGAAGCTGAGACCCTGAGAGGCTGTGATTTGTCTATGATCATAGACTTTTTAACTGGTGAAACTAGGTAGCTCTGACTCTGCAGTGTAATGCAGACTCCCATCTTACTGGGCAAGGCTATGAAAATTGACAAAAGATTTCTTATTGAAACTCTAATTTTGGACTTCCCTGGTGGCACAGTGGTTAGAATCCACCTGCCAATGCAGGGGACACGGGTTTGAGCCCTGGTCCGGGAAGATCCCACGTGCTGCGGAGCAACTAAGCCCGTGTGCCACAACGACTGAGCCTGTGCTCTAGAGCCCGCGAGCCACAACTACTGAGCCTGTGTGCCACAACTACTGAAACCCGCACGCCTAGAGCCCATGCTCTGCAACAAGAGAAGCCACCGCAGTGAGAAGCCTGCGCACTGCAACAAAGAGTAGCCCCCACTCACCACAACTAGAGAAAGCCCACATGCAGCAACGAAGACCCAACACAGCCAAAAATAAATGAATAAGATAAATAAATTTATTTTTTTAAAAAAAGAAAGAAACTCTAATTTTAGTGGTAATGTTTTTAGAAAAGAAACTCGGTCTTTTAAGAGAGTTTGCAAACCCTGCTTCACACTTGAGGGCTGAGTGCGGATTATTAGAACTTTATAAAAGCAGTAAAAGCATTCGTAATTTTGAAAATTAGGGAAGAGGGCTTCATTTTTCTATAAAATGGTATAATTTTTTGATAAGGTCTGCCTCTCAGACACTACTCTGCACTTATAACTAGAGCCCATCCCCTTTTGCTATATAAGGACACACTCCAGAAATTCTCCTCTATGTCTCCTATATTGACAGTTTTCCCGTCTGCCATGTATAAACATATTATTTCTCCCCTTTTTAAAAAGCCTCTTTTATCTCCACTTCCCCCTCCAGCCACTGCCCCGTTTCTTTGCTCCCCTTTGTGACCAGATTCCTGCAGAGTTTATATACTCATTCCTTACCCTCATTTTTAAAATTCCACTACCAAACTTTGCCTCCATACCAGTCAAAAAAAGCTGTTCTTATCACAGCCCCCAGAGACTATGTTCCCAAAAAGTCTAGTGCTCAGGTTCTCTTCTTACCTTGCTTGACCACAGCGATATTGAATATAGTTGATCACTCCCTACTCCTGGAAACACACTCTCTTTAATGGCTTCCAGGATCCCACACTTTGACTGTTCCCCTTCCTCACTGGCATCTTTACTGGTCTTTCCTGTCTCCTTGACGTCTTTTGCAGCTGCCTCCGTGACATTTCCACTTGGTTATCTAATAAACGTCTTAAATTTAACATGTCCACATGCAAACTTCTGTCCCTCCAACCTTGCTCTGCCTCAGTCTGACCCAGTGCGATTAAGGACAGCTCTAGTCTTCTTGCTCAGGCCAAAAACCTTGAGGTCATCTTCAACATCTTTTTCATATTCCATATGTTATTCATTAGCAGATCCTTTTGATTGTGTCTTCAGAATTTATTGATCTTTTATCATCAATAAATACTACCTTGGTCCAAGTTATCATTATCTCTTGATTGATCTTTTATCATCAGTAAATACTACCTTGGTCTAAGTTATCATTATCTCTTGCTCTGATTACAAGAGCCACTTAAGTGGTCCCCCAGCTTCCTTCTGTGTTCCTGTTAAACAGTAGGTCAAATTGGATCACTCCTCTGCTCAGATAAAAAGGCACTCCATCTCACTCTGTCAAAGTTTAAGTGATTAAAATGGCCTGTGATGCTACCTCATCTGTGCCCAGCATTCCCACCCTCATTTTACTACTCTGTTCTACTCACTCACTCAATCACACTGCCTCCTGTTCCTTTAACAGTGGCGTGTTTCCCACCTCAGGTCTTTTGTATTTACAGTTCCCACAGCTTAACCACCACTTCTGGATACCCTGCAGCCCTGTCTCCTCTCTTTCTCCACATCTTCAGATGTCATCTGCTCTCTCCCATCTTTCTTGACCACCCTGTTTAAAATTGTGAAGGCCCCCCACTCCTCCCACACCTACTAGCCCACACCCGTTAGCCCCTTCTCTGCTTCACTTTTCTCCAGAGCACTTAGGACCTACGGACATGCATTTGGTTTCTTTCCTACTAGAATGCAATCTCCACGTGAGCACGGATTTTCCTCTGTTGTTCACGGTTGGATTCCCAGGTACCACTGTCTGGTCTGTTGTAAGTGCTCAATAAATATTTGTTGAATGGAAGAATGAATTGCTCCTACTTTTGAGAAATCAGACTGTTGCTTTAGATGAAATGAAAAGCTGCACAAAATTTATGAGATGGATTTGATCAGAACCAAGCATGGTGACTGACATTTGTAGTACCTCAATTAACCATCCACCAGAGTCACCTAGTTTCATTTCAATATATTACATTTTATTCCATCAGCTACTTGTTAAACCTCAACACATTAATGGATTTCAAAGTGTTTTGCATTTTGGTGCTTACCTTCTTTTTATAATTAAAAAAATCATTTATTTACTTTTGGCTGAAGTTTTCATATCTATAAAATGAAAAAAAAATGTGCTTGAGCACCAACTAAAGTAAAAGGATAGGAAAATGTAGCTTCTTCATTTAACAGTAATCTCAAAAATTTTCCACTCTTAAAATGCGTAACTTCCCCCAAGAAATCGTTACATAAAATTTATACTTTGTTGTTTTTTTCATGTCCTATTCATTCACTTTTCAACTATATTAAAGGAAAAATTATCAGTCATTGATTATATAATGAAAGATAATCCACTTGGAATTCTTTTATTTCATGCCACCTTTTTTTTAAATCTTCATTGGAGTATAATTGCTTTACAATGGTGTGTTAGTTTCTGCTTTATAACAAAGTGAATCAGTTATACATGTACATATGTTCCCATATCTCTTCCTTCTTGCATCTCCCTCCCTCCCACCCTCCCTATCCCACCCCTCTAGGTGGTCACAAAGCACCGAGCTGATCTCCCTGTGCTATGCGGCTGCTTCCCACTAGCTATCTATTTTACGTTTGGTAGCGTATATGTGTCCATGCCACTCCTTCACTTTGTCACAGCTTACCCTTCCCCCTCCCCATATCCTCAAGTCCATTCTCTAGTCGGTCTGTGTCTTTATTCCCATCTTGCCCCTAGGTTCTTCATGACCTTTTTTTTTTTTCTTAGATTCCATATATATCTGTTAGCATACGGTATTTGTTTTTCTCTTTCTGACTTACTTCACTCTGTATGACAGACTCTAGGTCCATCCATCTCACTACAAATAACTCAATTTCGTTTCTTTTCATGGCTGAGTAATATTCCATTGTATATATGTGCCACATCTTCTTTATCCATTCATCTGTTGATGGATACTTAGGTTGCTTCCATGTCCTGGCTATTGTAAATAGCGCTGCAATGAACATTTTGGTACATGACGCTTTTTGAATTATGGTTTTCTCAGGGTACATGCCCAGTAGTGGGATTGCTGGGTCGTATGGTAGTTCTATTTGTACTTTTTTAAGGTACCTCCATACTGTTCTCCATAGTGGCTGTATCAATTTACATTTCCACCAACAGTGCAAGAGGGTTCCCTTTTCTCCACACCCTCTCCAGCATTTATTGTTTGTAGATTTTTTCATGATGGCCATTCTGACCGGTGTGAGATGTTCTCTCATTGTAGTTTTTTAATTTTTTTAACATCTTTATTGGGGTATAATTGCTTTACAGTGGTGTATTAGTTTCTGCTCTATAACAAAGTGAATCAGTTATACATATACATATGTTCCCATATCTCTTCCCTCTTGCATCGCCCTCCCTTCCCCCCTTCCTATTCCACCCCTCCAGGCGGTCACAAAGCACCGAGCCGATATCCCTGTGCCATGCGGCTGCTTCCCACTAGCTATCTACCTTATGTTTGTTAGTGTATATATGTCCATGCCTCTCTCTCGCCCTGTCACAGCTCACCCTTCCCCCTCCCCATATCCTCAAGTCTGTTCTCCAGTAGGTCTGTGTCTTTGTTCCTGTCTTACCCCTAGGTTCTTCATGACATTTTTTTTCTTATATTCCATATATGTGTGTTAGCATATGGTATTTGTCTTTCTCTTTCTGACTTACTTCACTCTGTATGACAGACTCTAGGTCTATCCACCTCATTACAAATAGCTCAATTTCGTTTCTTTTTATGGCTGAGTAATATTCCATTGTATATATGTGCCACATCTTCTTTATCCATTCATCCGATGATGGACACTCAGGTTGTTTCCATCTCCTGGCTATTGTAAATAGAGCTGCAATGAACATTGCGGTACATGACTCTTTTTCAATTATGGTTTTCTCAGGGTATATGCCCAGTAGTGGGATTGCTGGGTCATATGGTAGTTCTATTTGTAGTTTTTTAAGGAACCTCCATACTGTTCTCCATAGTGGCTGAACCAATTCACATTCCCACCAGCAGTGCAAGAGTGTTCCCTTTTCTCCACACCCTCTCCAGCTTTTATTGTTTCTAGATTTTTTGATGATGGCCATTCTGACTGGTGTGAGATGATATCTCATTGTAGTTTTGACTTGCATTTCTTTAATGATTAATGATGTTGAGCATTCTTTCATGTGTTTGTTGGCAGTCTGTATATCTTCTTTGGAGAAATGTCTATTTAGGTCTTCTGCCCATTTTTGGATTGGGTTGTTTGTTTTTTTGTTATTGAGCTGCATGAGCTGCTTGTAAATTTTGGAAATTAATCATTTATCAGTTGCTTCATTTGCAAATATTTTCTCCCATTCTGAGGGTTGTCTGTTGGTCTTGTTTATGGTTTCCTTTGCTGTGCAAAAGCTTTGAAGTTTCATTAGGTCCCATTTGTTTATTTTTGTTTTTATTTCCATTTCTCTAGGAGGTGGGTCGAAAAGGATCTTGCTGTGATTTATGCCATACAGTGTTCTGCCTATGTTTTCCTCTAAGAGTTCGATAGTTTCTGGCCTTACATTTAGGTCTTTAATCCATTTTGAGCTTATTT